>NC_061869.1:6469178-7126678 GCF_907164915.1 Impatiens glandulifera | reverse complement strand
GATTAATATATATATAATATATATATATAACATAAATTAACCCTAACACATTAATCTAATCAAAATTCAAACAAAATCAACCTTAAATCTAATATATATAATACTTTACTAAATGATTTTTAAAACTATAATTATAAATAAAAAATTTCAAAGTATATTTATATTTAATACTTTATTAAATTAGTTTATATATTAGGATACATATATTATAAATAATAAATAAAAATATATTTAAATGTATGTTTTTTATTATAATAATTTTATATAAAAATATTTAAAATATTTAAATATATGGAATAGATGAGAGAGAATGAATAAAATATTAGAAATAGATTAAATAGATGAGAAAGAATGAATAAAATAATTAAAAATAAATAAAATAAATGAGAGAGAATGAATAAAAAAATATTTAAAAATAATGAGAGAGAACGCTGAGTTATAATCTTAAACGCTGATATTATAATTTTAAACGCTGATATTATAATCTTAAACGTTGAGGAGGGAGGTAGAGAAAAATTGAGTTTAAACGCAAAAGTGTGTTTGATTGTAATTTTTTGTGTGAGCTTATTACGCAAAGTTACTGTAGCAGCTTATTACACAAACGTCTATATTCGACTTATAAATGCTAAATCAAACGAGCCCAACATGTTATTTTAAGAAAAAAATAAAATTGATAGACTCCTTGCCCAAATATTTTTCTTTTTAATTAATATATATATATATATATATATATATATATATATATATTTTGAGTGTTTTATGTATTTTTGGATTTTAAAAATTAATTAAGACACTTAATTGCACCAAATAATGGGAATTAGATCCAATAGAACAATGTTCCATTTGTATCATAAATTGTTATCATTATTTGGACAAGAAATTGAGTGATCGATAAACTCTTGTTGGGACTTAGTAGTAAGCGTAACTTCGACGCTTCTGCTCTAACTAAGATAATTTTGTTGTGTAAAGAGTGCAATCACAATCGTCATTTTTCAGCTTTCTTGACTCAATTTCTTTTCTTCTTCCGTGAATCATGTTTTTCTTCTTATCATGTTTCTTCTCATCTTCATTTGTCTTCTCTAATAGGTTTTCTATCATTGCCCGGTTGTATCTGTTGAGTGACTTTTTCTTCCGAAACTATCCTAGTATCTAAAAAAATTGGACAAAGAATAAAAAAAAATTTCATCCCGCTCTTATACCATTTTAATTTTAACTTATGGATCATCTCTCAATCTTATTAACGAGAAGATTATACTTTTACATATTTCAAAATAGTCCTTAAACTATTAAAATAATAATAGAAATATAAATAACTCTATAACTAAAATTATTTTAGCCTATTAAGTTATCTAATAATTTATTATAACTCTCAAGACATTCTCTACCGACTCAATCAAAACTTAGACATTCCTATACTTATCTTTTAATAGAGACGTAACCATTCTGGTTAAAATTTCAAAATAATTTAATTTATTATAATGTAGCCACAAATTTAATAAATTGGTTACTTATTTATCGTGATCACAATACTTATCAATTATTCACTTAAGATTCTGATAAAAATAAAAATAAAAATAAAAAAATTAACAAAGAAAGAGACAATAAAAATCTTCTTTAATGTTTTTGTTTTCATAAGCACAATGCTCTTATCAGAGTCGGTATACAATTTTTAAGTTTTTATATTGTACCATAAAATAAATTTAAGTAAATAACTTATTAATTTTAACAAATGGGTTGCCTAACTCGAAGCCCCGGGTCTTATATGGATACTTAATTCGATCAATTTAGTTTTCGATAGCAAGACAAATTTGTCAATACAATTTCGATTAAATTAGTGTTTGTGTTAAATGGTTTTACTAGTACTTGATTCATCAAATTTATTTTTGAGAATTCTTATTATATAATAATCAACAAATGAAGAGAGTTACAATGAATAAGAATGAGATTTTTCAAATAGATTAATTAAAAAAACATCTCATACTATAAAAAAATTCAAAACATTTATTCTCTTAGGCCACAAACTATAGTGGGTTAATAAAATAAATAAAAAATTATTATAAATACTAAATATCTAAGAGGACAAAATTTCAAGGATTTAAAACCCTAGTCACTTAAGAGAAAGTAAGGTCTCAATATAAGGTACAATCATCATTGAACTAGGAATACCATACAATTCAAAATTTGTAATTTTCTTAGTAACAAGGTTAATAGAGATGAGTTTTCCATCAATATTTTGAAGGAATAACTCGTCATCCTCCTCTTCTTTGTCCATGTATTTCCAAAACATTATCGGCCTACATTGATTCCGCATCAAGGCAACATCAAATTCGATAGTGTATTGCTTTGTCCACGATTGTTTTACCCCATATTCATTCATCAACCATATATCTGTAAGACGAGTTGGAGGAGTATCGCTCTCGTCATTATTTACGAATAAGGCTAGAGAATCCTTAAGTATATATAAGGGTGCGTTATAGGCGTGATTAATTTTAGATGGCAATGGAAGTCGTCCCAACATTTCTGATTTTGCATCCAATGTGATCACAGAATCCCCATCAACAACAGATAAGTGAAAAACTCCCTTGAATAACAAGTGGTACCAACTACTCATATCTTTACACATTGTCTTGCTTTTCCTCCAACAATTTTCCCTAGAATCATATATCTCAAACACTAGATTAACGTCTTGAAGTTCGTCATAATTTTGTCCAATAAAGAGAATAATCGCCCTAAAAACTTTATAATGTTGTAGGACTCCTTGAGAAGGCTGATTTGAATTGGACTGATGATGATCAAACCATACACCCAAAACATAAGAATCGATAAAGTCAGCATCTGGGTATGAAAAGGGTGAGAAAGGTAACCTTTGAGATTCTCTAGTTGAGGGGTTAACCAAAAGTATGTCCATCTCATTCGACATACATATAATTCCTTTATAAACATTTTTGAACCTGAATGAATGAGAGAAATAAAATTTTCCATTGTTTGTAATCATTGGTGATGAGAAGGGGACGTCGGCTTTTTCCTCTCCATCAACCGTGGCTATTAGTTCGTTGCACTTTCTCTTCACAGTCAGAAATGAAATTAAGACATCAGGGAATTGATGAGGAGGCATGCAGTCCGAAAATCGCTTATAAAATTCTGAATCGAATCGAAGGAGTATGAAAGATGACCCACCTTTCTTGTCATTTTCTTTTCTACATGTCCGATTTTTATCATAAAGAGAAATAAAATTAGAACTTCGTAGCATAAAGTTCCAATTTTTGCATACCAATTTGCATACTAGAACATATTTGATTGGTAACCTTACAATAATATTCAATAACAGATCTTCAGGAATGAAATGAATGTCTGTCATTTGGTCTAATAAATCCTGAAATAAACCAAAACAATTGAATTAACTTTTGTTCAAATATCTTCATCAACTCTAAATTAAAAATATTATATTTATCAAGCATGAAAACTCTATTGATATGAACAATAACTAATTCATTTTAAAACGTTTTTAAACGAAAAACTTACAGGCATACAATGACGAGAAACTAGAAGAATACTTAGAGAAGTATCAAATGAAAGTTCTCTATTTAAAAACCACTTAGGTTAGAGTTTTAATTAGCAAAAGAAAAGTTCAATCCTAAATCCAATTAAATTTTGCCTAATTTGTTGGTTAACTTTTAATAAGAATATTTTAACTTTATATATCTATTCAAATATTTTAATTTGATTTTGTATTTGACTAGTGAATATAGGCTTAGATTTATATACATATTATTATGAGTAAATATAATTGAATTTAATTTCTAATTTTTTATTTTTATAATGTTATTCAGTTTGAAAGTTTTTTTCAAGCACGTATACAAATTAGAAAATGAATAACACTATTTTATTTATTTCGTATTTTCAGACTTTACAAATTAGAAAATACAGATTTTAACCCACTTTTTATTTGTTAGGTGATAATTGTGGATTATATTGTCAGTTAATTACTTCTATTTAAATATGTTGAGGACCTATCCTGAGAATTAGAGGCCATACATAAACAAATAGAAATTATGGCTCAGAAAGTTAAGAAAAATATACTAAATGATAAGGTAGACATTTCAAAATTTAATCTCTACTATTTTAAATGTCAAAATGGTTCATTCTTGTTTTACTATTGAGGCATCCAAATTATTAACTTTTTTAATTAGTAAGTCTTGAAACAATTTTAATAAATAATGTTATTTTAGAAATTAAAAATGGGACAACGGATTAAATTAAATTAAATTAAGTATGTAACTCGCAAGTCGCAAACACACTTAACCATTTAATCAAGCGCAAAACTTGACGTTTGACAGCTCAAAGTAAGAACTTCTTAAACATATAATGTTAGTGTACACATTTTAAAATTATCTCTAAATAGATAACTATTTATTATGAGAATAATATAATTGAAATAAATAAAATCATTTTTTTTTTAATTTTTAATATTCGTTGTCAAAACATAATAATGTTTTATTTGATTTATTTATTATATTTTTATTACTCTAAAAAATATAATTTATATTTTAGTATATATTTTATTATTTGATTTATTCATTTTTCTCTATTATTACTCTTAAAAATATATAAATAAATAAATAAATTAACTAACCAAATTTATAAATATATATTTACAAATATGAGAAATGTTATTAATGTAGAGATGAAAGGTAAATTTATTTTTAATTAGTCACTCCTTATTATTAGCATTTCATACCATCATTTGCTTCAAATTTTGTACATTGTGAACATGATTTCTTAAAATATATGCATAAATTAAATATATAATTATAATATTCACTATATAATTCTTTTATAATATAAAAAAAATTAATAATACTATATTTTGAAATTTTTGAAAAGTTTGGCCCCTTTAAAAATGGGGCCCTATATTTTAGGGAGAAGCTGTTCAATTTTTTTTTGGTAAATGGCACAGTCGTGTAAAGACTTGAATCAAGCCATGAATACACTAATTCTTGTACTTTACCACTTAAGTCTCCTACTCAAATATGAAATATTAATTTATTTATAAAATTATAATAAAGTGTTTAATTTTATTTCAAAATCAATAAAATTTAAAATATGCATTTAACTACAAAAACACAAGTTCAACTATTAATTAAATTAAAATAAGTTTAAAAAAGTTATAAATTATAACATAAAAGACAATAAATATGTATGTGTGGACATTTTAACTCTTTATAATTTTAATGTTCAACCAAGAGAACAATTTATGTTCAAGTAGGCGTTATGAATTTTAAACATGAGAATACCTATTTTCTCTACTACGTATATGTAAACCACATAATCAAAATTATTACACAATTCACAAAATTTTGGTGGTTGACTACTTTGAGTTCAATGGCATATGGTATTCATAAATTTCTTCAAGTTCTCTACAAATATACGTCTCACTCTTTAAATTTGACGATCAATATCATCTTTGTAAAACTTCATTGTTTTATGCATCTTGTTTTTAGGAATAGTAAGTGGTACGCAATTGACACAGGCGGCACAACTCGGCACAGTGGCACGATAGACATATCCACGACACGATCGGCATAGGCGGCACGATATTGTCTTTGAGTCGGAAGTTATAAAATCGGCGCTAAAATCGGCGCCAAAATCAGCATTGATCAAAGAAAATGCGATCGGCATAGGAGGCACGACACGATCGGCACGGGCGACACAATAGGCACAGGCGGCATAGCCCAATCTGCACGGACAACACGATATTGTATTAATCAAAGAAAGCGCAATCGGCACAAGCGACACGACACGATCAGCATGGGCGGCATAATAAGCACAGACGACACGACCCGATCTGCACGGACGACACGATATTGTCTAGCGACGTTCTGTTGTGTAGTTGGCTTTAACTGTTATTTCTAGTTTTTGATTTCTTTTAGCTACTTTTTTTGGGATCTACTGGTTGTCGTTTACTGTGTAGTTTGCTCCTTAATCAGGCTAGTCTGGGTTGGGTGGCTTTACTGGTTTCTTTATTGTAATCTATTGTTGTTAATTTCTGATGTAGGTCTGAATCGTTGATAGTTGCTAAGACATTTGGTTGTCTGTTGAGCAGGCTGAGCCACGATGAGCCTACGTTCGACCAGCCTCCGCTCGACCAACCTCCTCAACCGAACTAAAAGCATAAAGAAAAATAAAAGGAATCTAGAGAAATTGGCTGAAAGGGCTGTCACTTCTACTAGGTGTCCGACCGATCACAACGATGTTGATGCAGATGACGCTGACTTCATTCCAATTGTTGCATCGACCACTCACATGGCTGGTCTATCAACCGGTTGCGCTCATCTCCCGACTCATCTCCCAACTGACCATGACACCCCTCTCTTGACCGGTCATGTATCCTCCATCCCGACCGTCCTGACTGTTGTCAACCAAACCAGTAGCGTTACTCCTTCGACAGGACATGTCGCTGCCACCTTGACTAGTCACGATGCTGTTTTTCCAATCAGGCTCACCTCAGCCACTACGACATGTCACGACATCCCCACCCCGACCGCTCAAATCCCCAATAAGTCGTGGACCATGGGACGAAATTAAATCGCAAATCTGGCGGGCATTAAGAACCAAATTCTTAAATCTCTCGCCCAGTTCCAAAGGCATGAACTTGTCCTGACCAATGAAAGGAGCGAGCAAATCATTTGCCAATTTAAAATCCGATTTGAGCAAGATTGAAACTCATTCGACAAAACCGAATACGAGGAAATTGTTCTATGGTCGGTTAGTGTCATGAGAGAGTTCTACAAGTACCCCCAAAACTTATGCCTACACTACACAAACAAATGCAAACCAAACATGGAAAACCAATAAGGTTTGGGAAAAAAACGGGACAACTAATGGAGGCAAGCTCAATGTGGATCCTAGCCTAAAAATTAAAACGCTCGAACACCCGCTCCAAATCAAACTCCCCCTAGAAATTGAAGAGGAATGCGTCAACGATTGGAAGCGAGTTGTCGTCGGTCACTTCTTGGGCACCCACAAGGCCCTATTCCGAGCAATCAAGGTCGCCCTTTTCTGACAATGGAGCGAAAAAGGACTTAAAAGTCAAAGTCAACGACTTTGGCTATTTCTTCCTCACTTTTGGCACAGAGACCGAAGCCCAAGCCATTGTCGACTCAGATTTCACTTCATGTTCAGCTTATATTTCAAGCTTGCCAAATGGAATGAAGAAATGGACATTAATAGCAAACCGCCACAATCTGAACAAGTGTGGGTGAGACTAAGAAACATTCCACTGCACCTTTGTAATGCCAAAGCACTTGCCTACCTCACCGGACTCATTGGAAATCCGTTTAAGCTCGATCTCAATTTTGACTCGTTTGAACGAGTCACGTTTGCTTGTGTTTACATTGAGATCAATTCAATGAGTACAAAACCGGAAAAAGTCGAGTTAAGATGCCGGAATGGAAACATGACTATCATTGAGGTCATGTATGAGCATCCGGAAAAAGAGGACGGAGAAAAGCAAAAGAAACCCGTGGCCACCCCCGAACAAGAGAATCTCAAGGTGGTTAAGAAATCCTATATCGAAATCCTCAAAGAAAATGAAAACCACAACAAACACATGAATGAGAATCAAACTGATTACGATCCCACCGAGCCTAAAACCGAGGCCCTTTTCCCACTAGTTAGGTTTGAAAAACCCAATGTCGACGTGGATGATAGCAAAAGCCAAAACATCTCAAAAACCATGAGCTCCGAAACCAAAAAAAGTCGCAACGTTGTTAAAGAAATCACCTTAAGGGAAATAACTCATATGTTCAACTCCAAATTCAAGCCCAAAAGAAAAAAGTGACAAGAGAAGCTAGAGAAGACGAAGAAGCCAGAACTCTATCCGGAAATATATTCCAAAAAGACATTAGGGTGACAAGAAAGAAAGAACAAGGGCAAAGACAAGAGAGACGAGTCCGAGGAAATCAACCCATATCGTCTTGTTTTAGTTGATTGATTGTTAGTTTCATTCCTTATTCACTTTTGTACTATGATTTCATGTCTGTGTGCGTTTCTTAGGCCGACTGTGGATTCCTTATGGCCATCGTGTGTTGACTTTAAGCAAACTGTTGTAAGCTCAATTTCAACTCTTGTACTCTTTTTACCTTTTTCGAGTCTTTTTAATTAATAGCTTAAGTCATTTCTCAAAATAAAAAAGTGGTACGTCAAACGCTAGGATATGTAGCAATAACAATTTTTTAATTCAAATGTTATAACTTATGCTTACTATATGTCTTTTGGCGCCATTAAAATTTGGTTATACTTGAATAATTCTCCATAAATGAGCCATTTATGTCCAGCCGCGTGGTCAACTAAAATGTTGATGTGAGGTAATATAAAATCATCTTTCAAGTTTGATTTACTCAAATCTCGATATTCCTTGCAAAATGTTTGTTTGTGCGTTTATATATTTTTTTTTGAATATTTGTATTTTATATAATAATAACTAAAAATAAATAAATAAAAAATAACTTAGGAGATGAGATATATTGTCAAGAAGACTTCCAGTAATTGTCATCTTGCTTATGGCATGGCATGTTCACGATTTATAAATGATTTTATGTAAAATTAAAAGTGGCATGTCAAAATAAAGTTTGTTTTCCATGTATTTATAACATCAAACATTATATAAGTTTCTAAGAGTTTAATAATACCCAACAGAATACCTAGAAAAATGGCACATGATAATTGAAGATTAAACATTAATTCATAGTTTTTGATATTTTTAATACATGATATATAATTGAAGATTCAACATAAATACATAGTTTTTGTGTCCCTTGATTGATATTACCTGCTCAGACTTCTTAGCTTCCGATCCTTCGCTAATGTTTGATTTGTTCGTTCATGTAGTGAATCGCCAGTTACTATTATTTATTGAATAATTCATATAAGAAAATCAATTGAAAAAAATAGCAATTGGATACTGCAATTGTGATAGTGAATTTGTCATCCTTTACTGAACTTTGTTTTTATGAAATAAAACACTCTTTGTATTGTTGGACAAAGCAAACCAATCATTTCATATTCGATAAAAATGGTATTAGTTATCAAGACAAATCGATAATACCAATTTTAATCGAATTAAGTATGTGTGAGTATCATTTTTAATAGTATCTCATTCATCCCTCGATATAATAAGAGAAAATATAAATTTATTTAGTTATTTATCGTTTTTAAATGATTAATACAAAATAATATAAATAAGAGTTGCTTAAATTCAACGATAAAAACATTACAAAAACATTGATAGAAAAACTAAAGAAAATAACACGACACACAAATATTCACCAATGACTAGAGAAGAAATACACAACAAGAACAAACTTTAATGAGCACAAAAGTTCTTGAGAAGATCAATGAGTTTCCCGACTGTCTCAGCCGGTTTACCTAACTAAACCTTCCCGATTTTCATAATAATATAATTATGCATTTAAACAAATCGGTCGACAACGTTCTACGGTTCCTTTCAAGTCAATTGGTCCACTAGAAGATAAGCAAGAAAAGGGATCAATTAAAACGAATTGAGCTAACCGTCTCTATTCACACTTCCCAGCATCTAACAATAAATTCCGACATAACCCACTGAATATCAGTCATGTTCCATAATAAACTCCAAATCGTAATCACTTCATCACAATGTAAGAGTAAGTGAGGTGTTGATTCTGCCTCTTTGTAACACATTCTATAATGACTCGTAATAATACACTATTTTTTCATGCATCAATCATTTGTCAAAATCCGAATGGGAAAATATATTCTTCAAAACAGAACATTATTTGCGTCCACCAGGTTCAACACTATATCATTAATGTTAACTCTCATGTATTTAGTCTTCTCTTATACTTAGAGCGCACGTCAAACATCTTCTTGACTATAACATCTCTACAAATAGCGAACGAGGCAAGAACTGAGAACAATAAGAAAATACTTTTAACACTACACCATACGTCATCCTAGAAAGTGATCAAAGTGGCATCGCGAAAACCTACATTATTCACGAAAAGACTTTCATATTTATTAGGTTACTAGTTCAGTATTTATATACGTCATTTCTCATTTAGTTACTTATTATGGTATAAGTAAAAAACTTTAGTGAGCCTAGTATCATTCTTGTTAAAATTCCAAAATATTTTAGTTTATTATAATGTAATGACAAAATTAAAGAATTGAATACTTAGGCCTTGTTCGGATTGGGGATTTTATAAAACTTAGAGGGAAAAAAAATAATAATTGGTGATTATTTTGAGGAGATAATGATTATTTTTGGTAAAAAGACTTAAAGGGTATTAATATATTTAAATAAAATAAAAAATAATAATTTAAAATATTTGGTATTTTAGTATTTTGGTTAATGAAATGAGTAATTTAATGGTTGAAATATGATTATTAAAAAATTTATTTTGGTTGAGTTTTTTTTAAAATCCAAAGAGAACATCTTATTTATAGTGAGACATTAATTCTGAATCCAATCGAAGTAGGATAAAAGATGACCTACCTTCCTTGTCATTTTCTTTTCTACATGCTCGGTGATTATCATAAAGAGAAATAAAATTAGAACTTCGTAGCATAAAGTTCCAGTTTTTGCATACCAATTTGCATACTAGAACATATTTGATTGGTAACCTTACAATAATACTCATTAACAGATCTTCAGGAATGAAATGAATGTCTGTCATTTGGTCTAATAAATCCTGAAACAAACCAAAACAATCAAATTAACTTTTGTTCAAATATCTTTATCCAAATTAAAACTTGAAAGAAATATAACTAGATTTATATTTATCAAGCATTGGAAGCAACAGTGACAGTGTTTCTCCGCAATAGGATCTCTATCAATATGAACCATAACTAGTAATAGTAAACAAAATAATGTGGGAATAACTTACAGCCGTAGAGTGATGAGAAAGTAGAAAACCTAGAAATATCAAATGAAAGTTCTCATATATAAAGAGCAGACTTAGGGTTAGTTAGTTAGCACAAGAAAAGTTCAAACCTAAACATAATTAAATGCCTAATTGGTAGGGCTGGCCATTGGGTAAGCCTATGGGTTAATCCTATCCAAAAATAATTAGTAAAAAAACCCATTGCCCAAAACAATTTTTTTTTTTTTAATTTTGTTATATATAAAATTTCATGAATAATTTACAAATAAAAATAATAATATACTCCTATTTAATGAAAATAATTTATGAATGTTAAACTAGGGCAACATGGCTTGTGTAGGTCAACTTTTAAGAATATTTTATCTTTTTATATCTATTCAAAGATTTTAACTTTATTTTGTATTTGACCCGTGAATATTGGTTTAGATTTATATGCATATTATCATAAGTAAATATATAATTGAATTTCTAATTTTTTTTGTATTTTCATAATGTTATTTAGTTTGAAAGATTTTTTTTTAAGCACCTATACAAATTGGAATATAAATAATATTATTTTATTTGGTATTTACAGTTTTGACACAAATTGTTTTTGGGATGAATACAGATTAGATTTCGCTTTTTATACATTTATATTCGGGCATATTACATATGTTAAGGGGAAATATTTCGATAAGTTTTTCACCGAAAAATTAATTTGATATGTCATCGATTTGGTTTGATCGGTTATATAATAATTTAATACACTAAGTATGAAATATGTTTTTAAAATTTGGACATACTAAATTTAAATTCTGATCACCTTCTTGAGGACATGAGTAACTATGTTTCACCATTAGTTATAAATCTCATAACTAAAGTGTGAAATACTAATTTATGAATATTTCTATAAATAAGATTCTAATAATTTATTTTAAAATTACTAAAATTTAAAACATGTATTTAATTTTAAAAGATAAGTTAACCTATTAATTAATTAAATCAAAATAAGCTTAAAAAAAGTTTAACACAAAAACAATAAATATGTTTGTGTCAAAATATTTTACTTTATTATTAGGCCAAGGAACAATTTATAAAAAAAAAACATTTTTAATTAAACCTTGAACCGGAAAATTTCAGTACACAAAATAGTTAAAGTACTGTCAAAACTCGGTTCTTATAATTGATTAGGTTAATTTATCATCGATTCAGTTCTATTTTATTTATACTCATAACTTACGTTGGTTAATTTATCATCATGTTCTTTTACCTTGTAATTGTGTCGTCAATTATTAATAAATAAGAATGTATTAAAAGGACACAAATGACAAGAATGATTCTTATAAAGAGACCAAATTTTACATATATTATTTTCACTTAGAACCATTTTAAATGGAGGTGAAATTTATGGTTGTGCTATCTTAGCACATTCAAAATAAAAACTAAAAACTAAATAAATAAATAAGAGCTTGATTAAAACACTAATAACTATAGAGGAAGTAATGTTTCAATATAAGGTACAATCATCATTGAATTGGGAATACCATACAATTCAAAATTTGTAATTTTCTTAGTAACAAGGTTAATAGAGACGAGTTTTCCATCAGTATTTTGAAGGAACAACTCATCCTCCTCCTCTTCCTTGTCCATGTATTTCCAAAACGTTATCGGCCTACACTGAAGTTGATTCAAGGTAACATCAAATTCTATAGTGTATTGCTTTGTCCATGATTGTTTGACCCCATATTCATTCATCAACCATATATCGGTAAGACTGGTTGGAATATCTACTAACAAGGCTAGAGATCCCCTAAGATTATACAAGGGTACTGCGTTGTTAAACATAAGATTGATTTCAGATGGCAATGGAAGGCTTCCCAACATTTCTGATTTTGCATCCAATGTGATCAATGAATTATGCTTGTCAACAATAGGTAAGTGAAAAACTCCATTGAATAACAAGTGGTTCCAACTACTCATATATTCACACATTGTCTTGCTTTTCCTCCAACAATTCTCCCTAGAATCATATATCTCAAACACTATATTTATGTCTTCAAATTCGTCATAATAATGATAAAGTTGTCCGGTAAGGAGAATAACCGCCCTAAAAACTTTGTAATGTTTTAGGGATCCTTGAGGAGGCAGATTTGAATTGGACTGATGATGATCAAACCAAACACCCAAAACATAAGAATCGGTCAAGTCAGCATCTGGGTATGAAAAGGGTGAGAAAGGTAACCTTTGAGATTCTCTAGTCGAGGGGTTAACCAAAACTATGTCCATCTCATTCGACATACATATAATTCCGTTATAAACATTGTTTAACCTAAATGAATGAGAGTGATAAGATCTTCTCAAGTTTGTAATCATTGCTGATGAGAAGGGGACATCAGCTTTTCTCTCTTTATCAACCGTGGCTATTAGTTCGTTGCACTTTTTCTTTACTGTAAGAAATGAAATCAAGACATCAGGGAATTGATGAGGAAGCATGGAGTTGGTATATCCCTTGTACAATTCTGTATCGAATCGAAGGAGGATGAAAGATGATCCATTCTCCTTATAGTTTTCTTTTCTACATGCTCGGTAGTTATCATATAGAGAAATAAAATTATGACTTCTTAGCATAAAGTTCCATTTTTTGCAAACTGATCTACATACTATAACATATTGAACCGGCAACCTTAAAATAATATTCAATATGAGATCTTCAGGAATAAAACGACTGTCTGTCATTTGGTCTAACCAATCCTGAAATAAATCAAAACAAAATTCAAATTAAGCTCAAATATGTTTAAGTTATAGCGACGAATAAAGTAAAGTCAGTATTGACCTTTAGAGACGGAAATATTGATCAATAGCGACGTTTTTATGTCGCTATTGGTCTTCATACAACTATAGGTCCCAATAAAACTAAGTTAAATTCTGCATTTGAATGGATATCATTATATAAAGTCGATTACATAGAAATAAATAGAAGACAAATAAATACCAAAAGAAACTACAGTCCATTTTAATTAGCTAAAGAAAAGCTCAACCCTAAAAGAAGCCTAATTTTTTGGTCAACTTTTAAGAATATTTGAACTACATATCTATTCAAAGATTTTTATTTTATTTTGTATTTGACTAGTGTGAATATTGGTTTATATTTACATAAAGATTATCCTGAGCAAATAACAGTAGTTAATGAAAAAAAAAAAAAAAAAAAAAATCATGAAATATAGAAATATGTTCCATCATTCCACTTTTAGGGTAAATATTTTTTAAAAGAAACTGTCAATTGCCACAATTTTATAGTTTTTTAAGAATTAGTCATTAAATAAACCACCAAAAAGCAAATATTAGAAACATTATTTTCTTGATAAAATATTAGTATTTTAACTGCACAAATTTATTGTCAATTTAAGTTTTTTTTTTTAATTCTTATAACTAAATATATCTAACATATTTAAATTTTATTCACGATTTAACCAATTAAATACTGTATTAATTTGAGAAATTATGTATATTAGATTTTGATATTGTTTATTATCAAATTAATTAGCTAATATATTTATAATTTAACACATTAAAAAGTAAGATATGAATATTTATATATATATATATATATATATATATATATATATATATATATATATATATATATAATGATGCTTAATTTTTAAAGTATCTGTGGGGTCGAGAGTTGTGATTTATTTGGATATATATGTGAGAGTATATTGATACTTGGATCGGATTGTGGGTTGACTCGCCCATAAACTTAAAACGATCAAAAATAAAATTAAAAATGTTGTATGTATATTTCGAATTTACAAAATAACAAGTACAACCCTTTGACTAACTAGCTAAGTTAATAAAACTTTATATTTTAAATTCAAACGTTTTAATCATATAAGTTCAACTTTTTAAGTAACTAATCTATGTATAAAAGGTTAAAAATAAAATTTAAAATGCAATTACATTTTTATCAGTAATTTTTTTTTTCAGTTTTTATATAATTACTCTATATGCTAGTTTTATTAAATTATGTTGAAAATTATTTTGATTGTATTTGATTTACCTTATTATTTATTATATGACTAATTAAAAATAATTCCAGTTTTTTTTATAACTTAATTACCTAACATATTTAAATTTTAATTTATGATTTAACACAATAAATATAAGTTTAAAAATTAAATAATGTGTGAGGTTTATAATCTAAATCACTAACTAAATTTTATTTTATTTTGGATATGACTTATAGTCATTTATTTAAAACCAAAAAAGAAAAAATGATATAAGAGTTCATGAATTAGAGCAAACAATATTTTACTTTAATTTTAAAAAACAAAACAAAAAAACATCAAATGAGTAATAACAACAATAACCACCACCAAACACAACAAACAAACAATGATTATCTAGCCTTGAGCGTGACTTCTTCAAATTTGATATCTCATCTTTGACATAGCTCCAATTATTCGAGTATATGGGAATTCGCTTCCATGTATGAATAAGAGCATTGTCATCAAGAACAATCACCTTACATATTTAATCTTCATTCCTCATTGTTCTTGAAAACATTCTAGCATTCCTTTTCACCAAACTTGGTAAATAATGGTTTCAAAGTAACACTTGAAAATATTAGCATGAAACGTGCTACTCTTAACCTTTGTAAGCGTTAGATCTTTGATGTGACACTAATCATTAGGAAAGCTAGTGAATCTGAAGTTGTTAGCAAAATTATTCCAAATCACTCTAGTATAAGGGCACTCACCAAAGTTATGAGCAATCGATTCCTCATAGTTAGAGAAAAGAACACAACATGTACTCAGGATCGTTATATACTTACTAATTATGTCTCTCGTGATTATCCTTTCACTGTAAGCTAGCCAAAGGACAATATGATGTCGGTCGATAATCCTAGATTATCATACGAATTCAGCCCAATCTACAAACTCTCCCATTGAATGAATGCATTGTCACGCCAAATTTGAGTTGAACTTGTTGTTAGCTTCAATCATCCAAACGTGTGAGTTCTCTCGAACCATGAACGAGATTTGATTGACAGCTTCAAAGATCCTCTCACCTTCTAGGATTCTTCTTAGAATTTCATTACATTTATCATCCTTGATATCCTTCACACTAGTCAAAATTATTCTCTTCTAACCCGGATTCTTGCAAACTCCTAATTATCAATGATGGGAAGATTCTCAAACCAAGGAATGTGCCAAAAAGACGTACTTTCTTCATTACCAAACTTAACAGAATACATTGTTTATGTGCTTTATTTTTTAAGAATTTTTTTAGGGACCATGACATATCCTCATTTATCTTGCATATCCATATGCTTATGCTGGATTCTGATTTTATGAAACGTGAATGAACCCAATGGACACATAATGAATCTTATTTTTTCTTGATTGCCGAGAAATCATTAACTAAATTTGATTACCATTTAAATTGAAATTTTTCAATTTAGTTTTCATATATATATATATATATATATATATATATAAAAATAAGTTTTATTTGAAAATAATTAATTTAATCCTAAATTTACAATTAACTTAGAAATAATAATCTTACAAAATTTTCTAAATTAGTTTGACTTTAAGGTTTTTTTTTTTAATTTAACATATTTAAATTTTATTTATAATTTAACACATTTAATATAAAATTTTTAAATATTGTAAAAATTATTTATAAATATTAATTTTTTTAAAGCATTTAATATTTTAAATTTGTAATACAATTAATTTAACAATTTTGTTGTAAGAAATTATGTAAATTGAATTTTAATTTAATTTATTATATAATTTCACAATTTTTTTTTATCAATTTAAGTTTTTTATAACTTAATTTAATTAGTATACTTAAATTTTATTTATGATTTAACCTAATAAATATAAAATTTGGATATTAATTAAATTTGCAATATAAAAATAATGTGTTTTATTGTTAATTTAAGTTTTTTTCAATTTTTTATAACTTCATCTATCTAATATATTTAAATTTTATTAATTATTTAACACATTAAATATAAATTTGGAAAAAAAATTGTTTTTAAATTTTTTTTTGCTTATAATATTTATTTTCAAATTTTAATAAATATTTACTATTTTAAAGTAATATCGAACTTTAATTTCGAGTAAGATGAGAAACCAAAATAATATACGCGACTAGAGTGCATTTAAAATTGTCGATTTAGACTAAATTAACTTTTTAGAGTCGTCAACTACTTTATTTCTTGACAAATTAAGAAAATAAATGTCTTTTGTGTTTATACGCATTTTAGAAATTTTGTTTGGTTCTTATGTCTCTGTAGTGACTCTACTTTAAATTTTGATGATATTTAAAAATATATTATTTTACATCTTATTTATTTATAGTACATCCTAAAATATGTATTTAATTGTGAATGTATAAATCTGTGTCTAGTTTTGTTATTAATGTGTTCCTAAAGATTGTGTGTCTACATTACTTTCATAGATCATAAACCTAAAATAAAAAAATTAAAAAAAAAATGCAAAGTAATTATAAACCAGAAAGAGAC
Organism: Impatiens glandulifera; assembly: GCF_907164915.1. Classification (NCBI taxonomy): domain Eukaryota; kingdom Viridiplantae; phylum Streptophyta; class Magnoliopsida; order Ericales; family Balsaminaceae; genus Impatiens; species Impatiens glandulifera. The sequence continues at coordinate 7,109,239 of NC_061869.1, read as the reverse complement.
TAGAAATTGGTACCTATAGATAAGAAATAACATGTTAATTTAAAATGAAAATAAAATTCAGAAAGATACTCATCCAAATATTATTTTGTTTCTGCTAATATTTTTTAATTGGGTAAGACACTTAAATGAACAAAATAAAAGAAATGTTAAAACTAAAGAAGCAAATAGACCCTTAGGCCAACTGGCGAACCGGTTCAGGCGTCAGGTCGGGCATGGTGCACGAGAAGTTCTTTCGGTTAAAACGTCATACGACTCCCGCGAGTCTAAGCACGGATCGTGGGTGTGGTTCGTCTACATATAAGCATAGGCTTGGACACATGAGCTTTATTTAAAAACACTAATCACTTGAGAGGAAGTAAAGTCTCAATATAAGGTACAATTGTCATTGGACAAGGAATACCATAAAATTCAAAATGTGTTACTTTCTTAGTAATAAGGTTAATAGAGATGAGTTTTCCATCACTATTTTGAAGGAATAACTCATCCTCCTCCTCTTCCTTGTCCATGTATTTCCAAAACGTTATCGCGGCCATACACTGACTTCGCATCGAGGAAGCATCAAATTCGATAGTGTATTGCTTTGTCCACGATTGTTTAACCCCATATTCATTCATCAACCATATATCGGTAGCTTTGTCGTTGTAATTATCTACAAACAAGGCTAGAGATCCCCTAAGGATATACAACGAGGGTGCTTTAAACGGATCATTAATTTCAGATGGAAGTGGAAGGCGTCCCAACATCTCTGATTTTGCATCAATTGTGATCATAGAATTATCCCCATCAACAACAGATAAGTGAAAAATTCCATTAAATAACAAATGGCTCCAAGTACTAATATCTTTACACATTAATGTCTTGCCTTGCCTCCAACAATCCTCCCTAGAATCATATATCTCAAACAATATGTTAATGTTAACATCTTGAAATTCACGATAAGTTCGTCCAATAAAGGAAATAACCGCCCTAAAAACTTTGTAATGTTGTAGGGCTCCTTGAGGAGGCTGATTTGAATTAGACTGATGATGATCAAACCATACACCCAAAACATAAGAATCAAGCATGTTAGCATATGGGTATGAATACCATGGGAAAGGTAAATTTCGAGATTCTCTAGTAGAGGGGTTAATCAAAACTATGTGTGTATCATTCGAGATACATATAATTCCGCGGTAAACATTTTTTAACATAAATTTATTACAGCAATAAAGGCCTTCAATGTTTGTAATCATAGGTGTTGAAGAGGGGACATGAGCTTTTTCCACTCCATCAACCATGGCTATTAGTTCGTTGCACTTTTTCTTTATAGTAAGAAATGAAATCATGACATCAGGGAATTTACGAGGAACTATGGAGGAGACATCTTCTTTGTAAAATTTCGTATCGAATCGAAGGAGGATAAAAGATGACCCACTTTCCTTGTCATTTTCTTTTCTTAATGCCCGGTGATTATCATAAAAAGAAATAAAATTAGAACTTTGTAGCATAAAGTTCCATTTTTTACATACCGATCTGCATACAATAACATGTCTGACTGGCAACCTTGAAATAATATTCAATATCAGATCTTGAGGAATAAAACAAATGTTTGTCATTTGGTATAGCAAATCCTGAAACAAACCAAAACAATATTGAAAAATTCAAATAACTTAATCAAATCTAAATTAAAACTTGAAAGCATATAACTAGATTTTATATTTATCAAGCATTGGAAGCAATAGTAACATGTTAGCCAGATTAACAATGATTAAATTAATGTAGTTATTGATATGAACAATGATTAGTAATAGTAAACAAAATAAGGTTGTGAAAAACTTACAGCCGCCGTAGATTGATGAAAAAGTAGAAGAATAGAGAAAATAACAAATGAAATTTCTATATATAAAGAGAATTTAGGTTTAGTAAGTTAACCCAGTAAAATTTAAACCCTAAACTTTAAATTAAACCCAATTAATTTACTATATGTAAATCCATCAAGGACAGTCCATCTAAAAACAATTAGTAAAGCCCATTAATCTTACTCTTAGCCGAAGTCAACCCAATACATTTTTCTAAATCTCCACACCAAAATATGAAATACTAATTATGAATTTTTATCAAAAAAATATTTAATAAATTATTTTAAAATTATTGAAATTTAAAACATGTATTTTATTTTTAAAAGATAACTAAACTATTAATTAAATTAAAATGAGTTTAAAAAATATGAAATGGAGGAAACAATAAATATGTTTGTGTCAAAAATTTAACTTTTGACAAACAAACAAAAATATATATTTATATTTTACTTTTAATAGGCAAGGAACCATTTATATATAAAAAAAATTAATCATTACACAAAATATTGAAACTGTCACAAATTCGTTTTGATTTGTTTATAATTGATTAATTGAATTTACATCGATTGTTTTATTTATCTTAGATTGGCAGAGGTTTACTAGCGCAACAAGAGATCAAAATTTCTCAGGAATTAGAATTACATCAAGGAATTAGTGCTTGGAAAGGGTAAAGGTAACTCGTTTATATCCAATGTCTTCAAGTGTTACTTTGGTACCATTGTCTATCAGCTATGGGTGAAAAGGAACGCAAGAGTTTTTTCGAGAACGAGAAATAAATAAGAACAACTTTGGCGGGAAATAATCATGGATGATCATGCTCTTATATATACGTGGAGGCGGGTTCCTATAAATACTGATAATTGGGAAATATGTCAAAACTTGGTCGATCAAGTTGGAAGAAGTCACAAGTTTGAATAAGTTTAAGGCGCGTTTTGTTGAATTGTTATTTGTGTTGATTGTATTCCTTAGTTTGTTACGACGTTATTTCATTGATTTGTTGATTACTTTAAAAATCAAGTTTATAAGGTTAATTTGTCTAGCTTAATTATTGAACTTGGCTTTTCTCTATTTTGGGGTTTTAATTGAAATTACGTTAAATATAATTTTTTTAAAAAGAATAAAATTATCCGTTATTTTAAATCAAGACCTTACCAATACCATATATCTCGTTGATCAAATTAATCATATATCGGGTCTGTTTCATAATTGTTTGGATTTATCATATACATGTAATAATTAATATTCGACAAGTTTTAAACTAATTTAAAAAAAATAAAAAAAAAATTACACAAAATCAAATAAGAAAAGATAAATAATAATTCAAACAGATTCTCTTCTTAAATAAAGAAAAAAAAAACTGTTATAAATCACTAATTATAATATTAATTACTATATTTTGAATAGGATATATTGTTATTTGAATAGATCGTATAATTGACCCTAATAAATAAATTTTCATTTTATATTATATATCATGCCCTATAAATGACTAATCAGATATTTTTAATTAGTATTCTAATTAAGTTACAATAGATTTAAATACTCCCTTCTATTAAAATTATGGTCCCTTACAATTTGGCTTTTAGATTAGTTCGCTCATTCTATAAATAAAATATATTTGTTTGTGATAGATATATACATTTAAATTTATTAAAATATTTAATTTTATATGTGAAGACTTATATATATATATACTAAATGATATAATGTAAAGAGTAGTGCCCTTAAAGTTTCTATTAAGTAAAGTGTAAGCTCCTCATTTCAACTCATATTTTAAATTTGTTCACTTTTTCAATTTGTCTTTTCCAAAATTTCTAACATTGTTTGCATTAGCAAAGATACCCTTTTTTTTTCTTTATAAAAGTAAATCCTTTTACTTGTTCTTTCTTTTTTTTTCCTTTCGAAAGTAAATCCTTTTCACAAATGGTCACAAAATTACGTGGGTTATATCGTTTTCAAATACGCTTAGATTTCTCTCATTTATATTATATTGAATCATTTTTCTCTTAAAAAAATTAATATGTCTAAGAACTTTTTTAGTGTCGATATAATTATAAATAATAATAAATTATATTATAAAATTTTATGTTTGAAAATATTTAGTTGATGATGCGTGAGCAAATCGCAGGTTGTTAAGAAGTTTGGAATGTAATTGCGAGCTTGATTTGATTCAATCGATAAATCTCTATCCAAATTATCTCTTTGTTAATTAACTATTTGAATCCAAAGAAAATCAAATAATGTTTAATAATCGTGGTTAATCGATGCGTTTACTCCATAACGTTATTATTATTACGATAGAGAAGATTTATCAAAAAAAATCGTTGGAAGTGGTCGGTAAAATCGTTTGAAGCGGTCGATCTTTTTGAGAATTTACAAACTCGTTAATGTTAGTTTTCTTTAAGTTGATTGTTATTGAACATTTTAGTTTATGTATCATTGTTTTTTCGTGATTAATCTTATTTTATTTCAGAGGTGTTTAATGGGAATTTGAGCATTCATATTTTTTTATTTGTTCGGTTAGGCTTAAACCACTACCATAAGAGAACTCTTATTTATCCGAAATTGACTGAACTAGCCTTTTTGGCTTAAAAAAGTGGCACCGTCCCTCTTTGTATTTGTCGGCTTTACTAGCGCTACTGCTAATGTCGGCATAATAACGGTTTATCGGAGACTTGACTTCTATCTTTTTGGGAGGCCTAAGGACTTTCTTATGTAACAACTTTTCCCCCTCAGGAAGTAAGGTAAGAGGAATAGCCTCTTAGTCTATCTAGCCTTGAGTCCGATATCTTGATTGCGGTTTATAGGGTTGAAAATAGGTAATTAATTTAAGATAAATGATTTAAGCAACGAAAATATAAAGAAAAGAAGACCATGAATCCAACGTAGTCGGTTACATTAGCATTAGAGAGAGAAAAATCATGTCTAAAAATATAATAATAAATTAAAAAAATATATTCATATTCAAAATATGACTATCCCGAACATGGTCATGTTCAGGACATTTTTGTGTCCTTGTTTTCGTTCCGAACATGGTCATTTTTCGAACATGGTCATTTTATTAATTTATTAATATTTTTTTAGTATGATTTTATTTTATTTTATTTCTCTACTGCACAAGTGGTAGGCTAGATTATATGTTCTTATTTTCGTTCTCAATTTCGTTTACCTATCACGATTTTTAATTAATTTGATTTGTATTTATTTTGATATATTTGGTATGAAACAAACAAGGTGTAAGGCATTATGCTCAACATGTTACTAACAACTACTAGTCACATCTTGAATTATTTTATGAGTTGATGACATTGACATGTACTCTGTTTCTAAAATATTAAGATTTGGACGGTCAATCTCCGACAGAAAATGCAACCGACGAAGCTTTGATCATAGCAAGCAGCTGAACATGTTCTTTCTCTTTCTCTCTCAATGGACGTGCTGAACAGAAATGACACTTGTAATTCTCAAACAATCAAACATTCATCATGATCATTTCATTATCTCTCCATATTCATGCCACAAATCATGTCATCTTCCCTCCACCTAGACAACAACATTAATAACAACAATTTCACTTCTACTAACCATGAATATGATGAAGACGACTCCGATGACTCCACTCCCTCGTCCCACCCTGGTCTCCGGCGGGTAGCTCCTGCCGGCGACGATATATCCTTGGTGGAGAAATTGCTGCCCAATGGAGATATATATCGCGGGACATTCTGGGGTAAGGTGCCTCATGGTAGGGGGAAGTATTTATGGGCTGATGGATGTATGTATGAAGGTGAATGGAAGAGAGGAAAAGCAAACGGAAAAGGGAAGTTTTCATGGCCGTCTGGGGCAGCTTATGTTGGTGATTTTAAAGGTGGAAGAATGGATGGTGTTGGCACTTTTATTGGAAGTGATGGAGATACTTATAAAGGGTCATGGCTTTCTGATCGAAAACAGGGGTTTGGAGAAAAACATTATGTTAATGGTGATGTTTATCTTGGTTCATGGAAAGGAAATGTTCAAGATGGAGAGGGCAGGTTAAATGAATGGAAATATGTTATTTCTTACTTTATCAAATCTATCTTTTTAATTGTTATTTCTAATTGTTATAGGTATGTTTGGAAGATTGGTGGGAATGAGTACATTGGAGAATGGAAAAATGGAACACTATCTGGTAAAGGGGTTATGATTTGGTCTACTGGAAACCGACTTGATTGTCAATGGGAAGAAGGTGTTCCTAATGGGATTGGACTGTTCAGTTCTGTTGATGGCACATCTTTTACAGGGACATGGCTCGATATTTTGCAGATTCAGCAGCATAAGGAGTCTCTTCCTTTGCCTGCACCGTTTGGTGACAATGGCGATTTTCCTCGAGTTTGTGTTTGGGAAGAAGATAATGAACCGTCTGATATGGGTTATGATGATAATACTGACTCGCTTGATTCTCTAAGTGAGCAGATCAATAATAGGTACGAAGGAACAGAGACTAGGAAGCCTGGGAATGTAATATCGAAGGGACATAAAAACTATGAATTGATGTTGAATCTTCAATTGGGTATCAGGTAATAACTTCTGTTTTCTCTTTTCCATTCATGGATGATCATGATATTTTTGTATAGGTATTCTGTTGGGAAGCATGTTTCTATAATCCGAGCTCTTAAGGCATCTGATTTTGAACCAAAGGAGAAATACTGGACAAAATTTCCAACTGGGGGTTCGAAATCTACGCCAAGACATCATTCGGTGGACTTCAAATGGAAGGATTACTGTCCAATGGTTTTCAGGTATCTGCTTCGACTACTTGATGACTGTCACTTTTTGTTTTTCAGTTTTTGAAGAACCTGAAACAATGTTATTCTGTTCATTGGGCGTGTCAAAGTGATGACTGTCTTATTGGGTATTTAGACACCTTAGGGAGCTGTTTGGCATTGATCCTGCGGAGTACATGCTTGCTATATGTGGGAATGAAGGCCTTCGAGAATTATCTTCTCCGGGTAAAAGTGGAAGTTTCTTTTATCTAACACAAGATGACCGGTTTATGATCAAAACCATGAAGAAATCGGAAGTCAAGGTTAGTTAGTTAATGTAGTTGCTCAATGCTAATTGATAAAAACATATATCTGCTGAAATTATGCACTCTTTTTTTGGATTAGATGCTTATTAAGATGCTGCCAAGTTATTATAAGCATGTTTCTCAACAAAAGAGTTCATTGGTGACAAAGTTCTTCGGTCTGCACTGTGTTAAGCCAGCTGGAGGACAAAAGGTAGGTTAATTTAACAGTTTATGTGTTTTCAGAACTAATTTGCGGTTTTGTTTATAATGTAATTCGTTGATTTTGCAAGCCAGACACGTTTTGTTGTCATGGGTAATCTATTCCATTCGGACTATCGAATCCACAAGAGATTTGATCTGAAGGGTTCTTCACATGGTCGAATGACTGATAAACCGGAAGCACAGATTGACGAAATGACCACTCTTAAAGATCTTGATCTTGATTATGTCTTTCACCTTCAAACATCATGGTTTGAAAAGCTTATCAGGTTTGAGATAGTTAGATTGCCCAATTTGGAAACACTTATTGTTTCTCATCTGAAGCGTTTGTTTTATTAATTCCCTGTTTCTTACTAGACAAATCGATAGAGATTGCGAGTTTCTAGAAGCAGAAAAGGTCATGGATTACAGTTTCTTGATCGGTATTCATTTCTGCGATGTCTACTCTTGTGAAAAGCCTGAAATACCACCTTCAGATATGCATTCCGGTATGTTTATCATTGAAAAACATTAAACAAGATCACATTTTTAGCCTACTAATGTAAAATGAAAAAACAGACCATGCATATCTAGATGACAAATTCAGACAAAGACTCAAATCAAACATGCAGACCAAGAAATGGATGTTAGACAAAAGGTAATGTTTTATGTCTTATTACTTTATTATACTCTCTGAAACTTGTTACTCTTATAAAAACATGAAAAAACAAAACTTATTTTCACAGGAAGCCATTTATGAAGCTAGGTGTGAACATGCCAGCCCGTGCAGTTCGTGTAAACAAGACGACAGAAAGTGACCATAATCAGAATAATTTGGGAAGAGGAAGTAGCAGCAGCAACTCGACGCCATCTTGGATGGGCAGTGGTGAAGTAGTATATGATGTTGTACTTTACTTTGGTATAATTGATATTCTTCAAGATTATGATATTAGCAAGAAGCTAGAACATGCTTATAAGTCATTGCATGTCGACCCGACTTCAATATCTGCAGTTGATCCCAAGTTATACTCTAAGAGGTTTCGGGATTTCATACACAGGATAATCCTTGAGGAAACATGAAAAAACATCTTATATTTGCTTGATTGATGAGCAAATTGAGCTGGTATTTTTTTTGGGCCACCAGCCATGCTATATGATTATTTTGTTGTTCTGTAATTGCTCTTTGTTTCTGATTTTTTTTTGTGGGGGTGGCCTATCAAGAAATGTGCAATCTCCACCACTCAATCCCATGTAGATATAATCTATTTAGAAACTGTTTTGTTTTGTATTTGTGATAGTACTTGTAATAGAAATATTCATTATATTTGAAAATTGTACAATTTAATAGAAAACAACTTAATGATTCATATTAGGTAGGCTGGAGTGGACTATGATAATATAATATCTTTATTTATTTATTTTTGCATTAAGTATAAGTATAATAGTTTGATTATGTAATTGCAGTTTTATTGAATAAATTATCACATATAAATAAAATCAAATGATCATTTAGTGAATAAGTGAATAATTTGAATAAAAATTTATCGAACAAAATTAAATTAAATTAGCAACTTGTATTTCTTTATCCTATTATATTGTGTTAACTTTCTTTCGATAATAATTTTTTTTGTCTAAATGCTCTGGGCAAAGATAATTTCATCGTTTTTGACATAATAATTGGTGCGAGAATAATAGCATGACAATAGAGTTTCTCATCTTGTTAGGAGCAACAATTTGCACTCAAAGTAATGTTAAAAGATATGTTTGTTCATATTGGTAATGGTTATAATATTGTTAATATCAGATTTCGTCGTAAACTCAACAACTCTACAACGTGGAAAAAGAAATGTTGGAGAAACTAAATGATCAAATCAAATGAATAAGATTAAACTCTACAATTGAATTAATGATAAGATCATGTTGAAAAGTTGGATCAATTTAGCACGAGCAATTATTATGAATCATTAAACGAATTAAAAGCGAATAATTACACGTGGAATATGGTTGGGCACAATGTACATCCTCCAAAATTCTTTCTTTGGATGGTGCGCCTTCCGTGGTGGTATCCTTACTAAGGATTTATCGTCATTGTGAGCAGATGCCACTTATGTAGGGAGGCGGAGGAGACTATTTCACACATTGTTCTACATGGCCTTGTTGAACCCATTTAAAGTTTATTGTGGAACATTCTGAGAGTTAATTGGATTATGAAATAGTCCATTAACGATTTTTTTGTCTAAGTGGTGGATCAATGCAAAAACATTAGGCTTAAAAAGAAGTGGATTTTTATTCCACTTATCATTTGGTGGACGATATGACTTGAAAGAAATATGAGGATCTTTGACAATAGAAGTAGGCCCAACATAATTCTCAAGAGTCTTATTTTGACCACTCTCACAGTCGTCGGTTCTGCTGGATGCATCGTGGATCTTCTTGATTAGGTTGGAAAAAAGTAAAGTTTTGAGGTTACTCTTATCCACCCTTTTGTTTTTTAAAATATGTGTTTTATCGGTTTGTCATAGAATTTTTAGTTTTTCGTTGTTTTGGTTCTAGTCGGTTTGTTCCGATTCACTAGATGACTTATGCTTATTTTTTGAAATATGTGTTTTATTAGTTTGTCATTGAATTTTTAGGTTTTTGTTATTTTGGTTTTTAGTCGGTTTGTTTCGATTCACTAAATGACTTATGCTTGTTTTTTAGGTGTGAGAATGGCATGAGCATATTTTATGATGAGTTTTGGTTTTTGTCTTTTTTATGGATGAGTTTTGGTTTTTGTCTTTTCCCTTTGAGTTTTCGTTTTAGGCATGGTGCTCTTCTTCTGCCTTAGATGGGACGTCAAATAATTGTTATTTTTTATTGAAATAAATTTGTTTAAGAAAAAAACAAAAAAATATGTTTAAAGAATATATATATATATATATATATATATATATATATATATATATATAATTATCTTTACAATTGAAGAGATAAAAGTTTACTTATTGCTCCTTATTTTTCTTTGTTTTGAACTATTTTTTTTTTAAGTTTCTTAAAGCACATATATGCTAAGGTTCTCATTTGGTTCTTCTTATGTGGGTTATCTCAAATTACTTAAAATAATCTTATATCATGAGAAATAGAATGATTTGGTCATGCTATAATTTATGTTCAGAACAATTGGCACCAAACAAAACCAGTTTTCTTGAAAGAAAAAAAAAGACAAATGGGCTGAAAATGATTATTTTGTCTCTACTCATTAATCCTTCATATGTAACACTCTCTCATAGAGCATATGACAAATTAAAAAAAAATAATTATAGTTGACTCAGTACATTAATTGAACATGGACATTCTTTTCATGACATATATATCAATTTCAATTGTAACAGATTATTTGTGTAAAATTTTAATTAATTTAATTGAATTCCTTCACCATTTTTGAGTTAGATCTTGCCCTAGTTATTGTCTTATTGAAAGTCAATTCCCATAACGTTTAAAATGATTATGAGTTATGACTTCATTCAGAACAATGAATTTATAAAGATGAATATTATAAATATTTTTGGTATGAGTTATATATAAATTGCATATTTATAGTGTAAAAATGTTTGCCTCAAATTTTATAGTGTAATTATTCAAAATATATTATTATCATAATGAAAATGAAAATTTATAAATTGCATAATATTTATGACTTATTATTATGTTATAAATAAATGAAATTTAATTATCATTTTATTCGTAAACACAATGTAGAATTTTGTTTATATAAGTGAAGAAAATAAAATTATTTGGAGTGACATCTACATATCTATTTATATTTATATTTATATTTATATATATATATATATATATATAAATATAAATATAAATGATGCTTAATTTTCAAAGTTTTCGGATTACGTTAATTTGAATATATATATATGAGAGTAAATGGATACTTGGGTCGGATTGTGGGTTGACCCGTCCAAAAATTTAAAATGGTTAAAATAAAATTAAAAATGCTATCACATTTTTACCGTATTTTTTTTTGATTTTTATATTATTATTCGTGCAAATACACCGTCTATAATATAGACTCTATATGCTAATTTACTATATTAGAAATAACAACTAAATATATGAAATTAATGAATGAATCTAGTGAAGAAAAAAAAAACAATATTAATGGTATATAAAATTCACTTTAAAAAAGAATTATTTTTATGCTTCTAAAAATTCAAATATAAATTGCCCAATATGTTTAATAAATAATTATATTATTATGTCGGGAATGTTTTATTGGATTAACCGGCTCGTTAAATTTGTTATTTTTTTTTTATCATTAGTGATTTTTTTTTGTATTTTTTTTTTAATATATTTTTCTTAAATTTTGTAATATTTTTGTGTTAAATTTTAAAAAAATAATAATAATTACATCCAACCTCCATTATGCCCAAATGGCCTATGACTATATTAAAAAGCCAAGCCCACAAATATATTCATATTAAGAGGATATTAAGAGGAATGATAAACTCAACAAAAGATTCAACGAAAACAGGTCCACGAATTCGACGTGGCCTGCCAAGTTGTCCCCACGTCCTGAAAGCGCTCATTTTAGGTTCCGAAACCACCCATTTCGGGTCCTGAAACTGTGATTTTGGGAAGAAAAAAAAAATATTTTTTTTCCCGAAATGACCGTTTTGAGACCCGAAATAACCATTTCCAGACCCAAAATAAGCGTTTCGGGACATTTTGAAAAATTTCTCTCTCCTACTCACATGTCATGCCACGTTGATTCGTGAACCTGCTTTCGTTGAATATTTCATTATGTGCTCGTTAAATTTGTTATTTGTTATTTATTTATTTATTTTTATTATTAGTGGACTTTTTTGTGATTTTTTTAAATATATTTTTCTTAAATTTGGTAATATTTTTGTGTTAAATTCTAAAGTAATAATTACATCCAACCTCCATCCCAAATGGCCATTGACTATATTAAAAAGCCAAGTAACAAATATATTCACATTAATTTGTCTTCTTTATCAAATTGTGAACATGGAAGGAACGGTTGTCCTCATTCAAGAATATCTACACAGATAGATTATAGATAGAGAGAAGGAACTAAGAACAGCAGCAGCAGCTCAACAATGGCGTCGCTGATCAACAAACCGTTCGTCTCTCACTACAATCTCAACTCCAAGCTTTCCGCCAATACTCGTTTTCCGATTCGCTGCCGTGTTGGATTCATCTCACAAACTGTGAAGAAATCAAGGTCAATCTCTTCTTCTCTTGTCTGCAAAGCCGTGTCGTTACAGTCTCAGCCTGAAACTGAAGTCCTTAACATTGCCGAAAATGTTACTGAGGTGACCTTTCTCCGTCTCTCAATAATTCCGAATTGTCTAGATCTATGAAAATGAATTTGATTAGGTTAATCAATTTTACATCATTATGCTTTGGTACTTCTGGTTTGGCTTTTGATTCTTTGATTGAAGATTGTTGATTAATACAAGTTTCCTACGCAGTTTGATATGGAATTTGTTGAGAAATGAATATCTTATGTGTGTATGCATTCAACAGCTTATTGGAAACACGCCGATGGTTTTTCTAAATAATATTACGAAAGGATCTGTTGCGAATATAGCTGCGAAGCTTGAGATAATGGAGCCTTGTTGTAGTGTTAAGGACAGGTGAGAAACGATTTATTCTGAAGTGTTTATGGTTTTAAAGCATTATGTTGCATTGATTAAACTTTTGTTTTCAGGATAGGATACAGTATGATTACTGATGCTGAGGAGAAGGGGCTTATAACACCAGGAAAGGTATTAGATGATTTCCTACACATTTTTGTATAGGATTTATGCAAATGCAATCTTAAACTGATGATAGATTTATTGAATGACTGCTGGTCACATTTTTCACATTTCTCATTGGATACTTTGTAGAGTGTTCTTGTGGAACCTACAAGTGGAAACACAGGCATTGGTCTTGCATTTATCGCTGCCTCAAAGGGATATAAGCTCATCCTAACAATGCCTGCTTCAATGAGTCTGGAGAGACGGGTACTTCTGAAAGCATTTGGAGCGGAGCTTGTGTTAACTGATTCTGCAAAAGGCATGAAGGGAGCAATTCAGAAAGCTGAAGAAATTTTTAGCAAGACTCCTAACGCTTACATCCTTCAACAATTTGACAATCCTGCAAACCCTAAGGTTTGGTTTGGCGTGTTAAATTCTCCCGTCTTTTTCATCTTTGAAAGAAATATGATTGTGCTTATACTTCATAAAATTGAGTATGCTATCAGAAGTAGTGGTGGGTTAATGATATTGTTGCGTATGAATGTAGAACTATAATGCCTTGAATATTTTAATTTCCTCTGTAAAGGAAGAGATCGATAACGAATGGTTATTTAACATTTGCAAATTATATGCAGATCCATTACGAGACAACTGGTCCAGAGATCTGGGAAGATACTAGTGGAAAGGTGGATATTTTGGTTGCAGGAATTGGTACAGGTGGAACAATATCTGGAGCTGGTAGTTTCCTTAAAGAGCAGAATCCTAACATAAAAGTAAGATAATATTTTTTTATTTATTTAAATGTTAAAGTTTGCACAAAAGCGGTTTCCAGCAATACAAACAATGAAATAAAGAAAAGAGAGGGAAAAGATGATAAGAAATACGAGGATGGGAAAGAGTCTCCACAGCAGGCCTATAACCTCCAATGATATAAAATCCGACAAACTACTAAAGCAATGCATGATAAAAAAACAACTCATCTGAAATCATCGCATCTCAAGCTTTTTCCACATAAACGGGGGTTTCTTCTACCACTCCCTCGTAATCAAAAGCCTCTCATCATTAAGCCTGTTTCTCCTACCCGATATTGATTCCACATTCATCTCACAATTAATCATGTATTGTTCTCTTACAAGCTTCCATTTTCTCAATCCTATTTTTCCAAAAAACAAGATTCAAAGGATTCACACACTTCATTTAAATCACGCTTTCCATAAAAAATAAGCTTATTATACTTTTAAAGTCCTTAGAATTTATGAGCTATGTTCTATTCTGACTCTTGTATGCTAATAATACAAAGTGGGAGGTAGAGGAGAAAGAAAAAACTTAGTAATAGAAGAAAATCTTCTTGAACATTATTTTTTATTCATCTCCTTCCTTTTCCATTCTATAATCAGGTTATAGGCGTGGAACCCACAGAAAGCAACATACTCTCTGGTGGTAAGCCTGGTAAGAACCGATGATCCTTGTTGCTTATTCTAGCTTTAACATGTTTCATATTCTACTTGTTCATCATTCGTCATGTGAAAAGTACAGGTCCTCACAAAATTCAAGGAATTGGAGCTGGTTTCATACCCAAGAATTTGGACCAAGATATTGTTGATGAAGTCATAGAGGTTTAAGGCCTGTTTTAACCTCTATTATATGATGCAACAAATGATGATTTCGTTCCTTCTTAAGATCTGAATCCAACCTTTTCCATCTTGAAAGATGAAATCTTCTGATATGAACAAACTGTCTTTTATCAGATATCCAGTGAAGAAGCTATTGAAACAGCGAAGCAGGTCGCCCTCCAAGAAGGCTTATTGGTTAGTACTGCCTATCAATTCTTTAGTTGAGATGAAGTTGTCATTATTCCTTTATACCTATTTTTATCTATACTGTTTTATTAGTGGTTAGAAATTTCATCTTAAGAAAATTTAGCAACAATCTAATGATTCTGATGCTAAGATTAATCATATTCTGATTTCATTAGATCTAAACATGTGGAATATCCTCAGTATGGAAAATTTTATTGTATAAAGAGCTTATTCAAACCGAAACTACCTATTTCAAACTAGACTTGTCAGACCAGTCTAAGGTCAAATCCAAGTATGGTTTTGCTAACCATCATTTGTGAAGTGAAAATGAATGGACTTGAAAATGCGAGCTGAATTCCAGATACCTGTTGGTAGTTATATATTGAGAAATGAAAAATTGTCATTCTGAACTGTAATATTGCTTGAATCAGGTTGGTATATCCTCTGGAGCCGCAGCAGCTGCTGCTATCAAAGTTGGCAAGAGACCCGAGAATGCTGGAAAACTCATTGCGGTATGTATGCCTAATTATAAATGCCATTGCCATTAACAGCCAACCCTCCCCGTTAATATAGAGGAGGGTTGACTCCTAAGTCCTTTTATTGACTAAAACTAATGACAGAAATAAGCCGAATGAGTATTTAGCACCCGTTAATGTAGTTCGTGAGTGTATTTGTTGTTTTAGACGATCATGAATATCTTAGTTGGACTAAGAGCTTGTTTGATATTGGGTTATTTGGATTTTTTCCAAATGATTTCGTATCACATCATAGATCTTGAAACTGAAGGTCAATTACCTCGATTAATGGATGCAGGTTGTTTTTCCGAGCTTTGGCGAACGTTACCTCTCCACCATCCTTTTCCAATCAATTAGAGAAGAGTGCGAGAATTTACAAGTGGTTCCTTGAAAACAATGTTCCAATTCTATTTCCATAACTGCAATTGTTGGATGGATGAGTTGTTGTTTGATCATTTTAGGCCTTGTTTCCTTGTTGATCACAATATTTGTTTTTCAGTAGCCAAACATTTGTCAATTAGGATTATCTTAGACATAAATTACTCCTTTTTTCCTGGTCACCTCTTTCGCTATTGGCGATTCATGGTTGATTCCTTTGGGATCGTCGTTTATTTATCATTCTTAGAAATAATTCAATGATTTCTATATATGTTTTTGCTACTAGTTTGTCATGGAGGATTTGCAAAGACTTTAAATTGAATGAGATCAAATAATAGTATGGTTTATGCACCCATAACTTCAAACACATGGATTAGTTGATGTGTGTATTTTAATTATATTCAAAATATTTTACTTTTACCTAATAACATTTTTATATAACTTATTTCAAACAATATTATTTGAATAGAATAACACTGAGCTTGTTAGATGTTGTTTATTTGAGGGTTTTTTTGAGTTTTGTTATAAATAAATGAAAATTTTGTTTGATTAAAAAATTAGGTTTTTTTGTAATAATTATAATATTATTTTTGTATTTAAAATTTTAATTTTATAAAGTAAAGTAGAGGTATTTTAGACTTTAGTGGTTATAATGATAAGGAAGTGATAGAGAGATTTTTTTTAAAAAAAAATAAGATAAAAATATCTTAAAAAAACTCAATCAAACGAGCTCCAAGCGCCATGCTTATAAAGTTATAAGGCAGCCCATGATAGTTTTGTTATTTTCCTGGCCAGCTCAAATACCAATTTTAACCTTCTTGCATATTTTATTTTTAAAAATTTTAAAATAAACGTCTAAAACATCAAACTATCATTTAAAATAGGAATTTATAAAATTCAAATTAAAGCATACAAAGTATAATAAACTATACCATTATCAACCCAAAAGGCAATGAAAATGTTTAAGTTTATATATATATATATATATAATTTTTTATTTTTTATTTTTGTGTCTACAAGTGTTAGTGCATAAAGGATTACTATTACGAGATTATTTATGCTCCCTTTAATGATGACAATTTAAAATTATTCCGCAAAAACTGAATCAAATTATTCTGTTTTAGATGGTTTTCTTTCGGAATCGAACAGAGATGAGGCGAGAATGATATTTGTGTCTCCCGTCCTGATTTCACCCAAATTCTGCCCCGAACACTATAAACATAATTAAATATATTAAATTATTAATATATTTATTCATTATATTTTATAATAGTAAGTTTAATTTTATATAATAATATAAATTTTCAATATATTACCTTATATATTATATTAAAATATTTGTTTATATAATTCTATTTTATAATTTTTTATTTTAAAAAAAAATATTTTTATTAACCATGCCTCTCGCGGATTCTCCGAAACCGAACAAGGAGAAAATGATATTAAAAAAATCCCCGAAATAAAAACGGGACAAAGATGATAAATATATTTTCCGCTCCATTACATGAATGGATAAAACAATCAAACAAATATTTATTTAGTTATTTTTAAATATGACCGTTTTGTCATTTCTTATTAAAAGAGGAAAAAACCCCGTATCAAGAATTTTTTTTACATAAGTTCATACAAAATTTCAATTAGGAAATTCTATAAATCTTGCGTTTGACCATGGATAACCTTACATTTTGATTGTCTATGAATTCTTTTTAATCCCAATGACTATTCTATATAGTTGACAGTTAAAATGTTAAATACAACTTTTGTTATCTATGGTTTAAAATTTTATGCAAATCTTGATCAAAGATTCAAAATTATTCTATAAATCATGAACCAGATGATATAATATAATATAATATTTAAAAAAAAATATGATATAGATTATAATATAATATAATGAATTATAATATAATATAATAAATTATTATTCATATTATTTATAGATTATTATAATTGTAGTTAATATATTTTCTTAAATCATAATTTAGATGGAAAGTATATAAAAAAAGCTAAATCAAACATACCCTTAGATTGATTTCCAAAAGATGGACAGTTAAAAAAAAAAAAAAAACAAGATGAAGCGGGAATCCGACAACTTCAAGCGGCAAGAACCCCTATATTAGGTTTATGCGCCCGCCCACCCACTTTTACTTCTCTCTTTCTCTCGTCGCCGCCCGCCCGACCGACCCTTCTCCGCTCATCTTCAGGTAAATCTCTCCTAAAAACCATTGCTTTCTTTGTTTGAAGTTATCTACTTTCTGTTTTTACTTCTGCAATCTTCAATTTGTTTGTTCTTGACTTCTGTGAAGTAATTTCAGTTGAGATATATGATAATGGGTTGTCATAGATACTCACAATAATGATTCAAGTTCAATGCTTTTTGGGTTTCTTTCAATTTCCCCTTTTCATTGAGATTTATATGTTATTTAATGTAAGCAGGTAACAATGGATGTGGATATTATGGAATTGAGTAAACCTGAAACCCTTAAAGTTAAAGAAGAAGTTGACCCATATGCAACAGAGTGTTCAAGTTCATTTGATGATGATAGTTTATCTGGAGGAGACAATCATAATCATAATAATGATGATGTTTCAGCTTGTCCAAGTGATGCTGAAGTTGACTCACATTTTTTTGAAAATGATGAATTTGGGTTTGATGAACTTGGTAGTTTGTTCCCTATGAGGTTAATTTGCTCTCCATTTGTCTTATCTTCATGTGTATATAATTAATATAGACAGGTGTAGATTCATACTCTTTTCGAATGAATTTTTAGGAAGAAGAAATTGACTGCTCATTGGAGGAACTTTATACGCCCTTTAATGTGGAGGTGTAAGTGGGCAGAGCTGAAAATGAAGGAGATTCAGTCACAATCATTGAAGTATGATAAAGAACTAGCGGAATTCGATCGGGTGAAGAAGATAGAACAAGATCAATGTCGTTTGCCTGGTTCTTCGTCGAAATCATCGCAGTATGTTTCCAGAATGGGAAGAAGGAGGAGAATGATCATGAAGAGGAGGAAACGGAAGAGAGTTGAAGATTCTGTTGACATTAAGCCATATGTTTCACAACATAATCTCTTCTCTTATCATGGTGAATTCCTCTTTTGGTTTGATTTTTCTTCAAATTTAAATATATGGTAGACTCGAAAATGATTTGATATTTTGATACTGACTCAGAAAATAAGAACACCAATTCAGATGGAAGTGTTGTAGTTGAGGAGTTCTCTAATCCAGGTAAACTTGTTTCTGTTTTTGTTATTTTTTGTTCTGGACTTAGTTTTAACGATGTTTTTCCTTAAAATTTGCGTGTTTGTCTATACAGTGGTTAATGATATTAACCATGAAGAACTTGTAGACGAGTCTTGGATGTTTCGCATGTCAAAAGATAGTACAGATTCTCCCGAGCCATTCTTACGACAGATAGCTAACATTCAGTCTCAGGTGCGGAGTCTGAAGTCTCGTTTGGTCTCGGTTATTTCTGAGAATGGAAGCATGTTATCTTCTTCGGAGAATTTTAGCCTTCATCTACCAAACGAGGCACAAACAAGTTCTGCTCAAAGCCTCGATTTTTCAGCTAACATGGGAGGCTTATATGACATGGCTGATGAGAATTCTGTTCCATATTATAGTATTTTTGCTCCTGACATAATTGAAAGTACCGTCGGTTCATTGTCATCGGTTGATCTCCACACGCAAATTGGAGATACGTCTGAAGCGGTTAGTTGTATTTTTAAAAGATATTTTCGTATTTTGGCTGATAATTTGAACTTACTATGTTTCTTTTCGGTTGATAGGTCATGGATAATGCGGCTATTGAATCCGCATTAAGGAACCAAAGAACAGAGAAGAACCGGGAAGAGGAAGGGGGAAGCGAGCAAGAAGAAAGTAGCAATAATTATTGTAAGAAGTTAGGTGCAAAAAGTGGCTTCAAACATGAAGAGCAACAAATGGGCAATGTAGGTTTAGGGCCTGATATTTGTTTCCCGAAGGCGAAAGGAAAGAGAGGTGAGCGTAAACCAGGCTTTCGTGGCGGTTGGAAAAGGTGATAACTGGAGAGAATGGTATCGTCGGTTAGTTAATTGAAGATGTTATGATTGTTGTGAAGTATCATTTTGCTCGGTCTTAAAGTATGTAAGGTCATGCATTCGAGTTTTCATAATTAGACTATTTAAAGAAAAAAAGAAAGATGTTATGATTTTTTGTTAGTTGCTTATATGTATAAATATCGTAGTACGATTGGTACGAACTAATAACTATAACGGTTATGACACGAAAATCTTAATTGACCTACTTAGTCTTGGTCACATTTGGAAGACTAAGTATATTCTTAGACACTTTTTAGGGTATCTAAATTAGATTAAATTCATATTTTCTTAAAATAACTACAAAATTAATGACCCCTAAGCTGCTTATGTAATATGAACACTAGTAATGCATATTTATAGCCATAAACATCTTTATGGACTTCTTTGGTTTCAGATTTTTTGGACTAAACCATTCTTCTTTTTATAATTTTATAAAGGTTTTAAATATTAAACTTGAGAAGGGTATTTTGATATTGTAAATGTATATTTGAATAATCGATGAAAAATTATTATTTGAATAATATGATGTCATTTTATCCAATCTAAATTCTTTGAAAGATGTGAACTTGGAGTGATGTCCTTTAGATTTTTTTTTTATTATTTTTTTACAAATATGACTGTGTTTTCTCTCTTGAAATTCAGATAGCTAAGATTTGTTTTGTTTAGGAATTTTTTTTTTTCACTTTTGCACTCTCACAGGCAAAGAAACAAAAAATTAATTTTTATTTATTATATATATTATTTTTTTCCCCTTTGAGAGACCATAAGTAAATACAAGATTCCCATAAAAAAAAACATGAGTTTACTGTTCTATGAAATGTCTCTATGAATTTGACAAATGAGCAAATGAATGAACCGAGTCATGTTCGGAGTGAACATCTAACTAAAGCTCCTGTATATGGTGTCACATTTAACAATAATTTTTCTACATGGAGGTAGTATCAAACTTATTTTTGGAAAAAAAGATGTGCAATGCCAAAGGCTCATTATAGTCAAGAAGAACTATTCAATTAAGAGCTATATGACTAATGGTTATATATCCCGTGGCTACATAAAGAAGAGAGGTATATTCCAGTAATTTCGGTTAATTACTATCTTTCTTACTTTTCGTCTAAGTACCTCACAAGTAGGCAGTAGACAGAAATAAGTAATATAGCTCTCTTGTAATATTATTTCTCGCGTAGCACAAAGAAAAAGGCATTAGCAAGAAATAAAGACATAGAGGAGCTAGCTGTCCGAGCAAGAAAGACGCTTATATTTGTGCATAGCTATTATTTTATCAGGATGTGCACTCGCGCTCATACTCGAAGAGGTAATAATTAATGCTAATTTTTCTTCAACGTGACTCCGTCCAAAAAGAAAGTCGATCGAGAGATAAACTGAGGACAATGAACGTGGTTACTTTCATTATCTTGTTTCGTGGTGGCACACCCACAAGCAACCGGCTCAGGAAAAATTATGTTAAAATTAAAATAATAAAGAAATTTAAGTTAAAAGTTGGGTTGTACAAATTTTTAAAATTCAAAAAAATAAAAGTTATAAAAATAAAGTAGGAATTTATCAGATTGTTTGAAAATTAGGGAGGTTAATGTGGCGAATCGAAAAAAGAAACACATTTACTATCCATGTCTCGTTCTATTTCAAGATTTTTTTTTTTTTTTTCATTTACTATCCATGTCATTCTATTTCGAGATTTTTTTAATGGAGATCGAATATATTTTGTAATGAGTTATTTTATTTAAATAAATTTTAATATTATAAATAGAGATCTTGAATAAATTGGATTTTGTGAAATAAGCCCTAGATCTTCTTCTTCATTCCTCTCTGTTTCACTAATCGGCCTTGTTTGAAGTGGATTCAATCGATTGAAGCTGTTCTCAGTCCACTTAAGGAGCAGATCTCTCTCTCTCTTTCTCGATTGATTGAAGTTTCAATAGATTGCCCGTTTCCTTCGCCGTAGACTTGCCAACATCTACGCTTTCTTAGCAGGTGGGTTCTTCGGTATATATACGTTGCTGAATAGTTATCTCATAGAAGACGATTCCTTTTAATCTTTCTGCTGCTCTTGATTCTTTCTGAAAAAAAAAAGACTTATACTTTGATCAGTTATTTGAATTAATCATATATGACTTAGGTTTAGTTAAACTTGATCATCAATCCTAGGGTAATTTGGAGAAATACCTGAATATTTTCATTTTCTGCCTTCTTCTTGGTGTTGTGTTGTTCCTGGTTCATGGGTTTGCTTTAAATGTTAGAAAAAAAGTCTATGATTTTGCAATTGAGTGGATTGGAGGTCAGTTGATGTTCTTATTGAGTATGTATGTATGTATACCATACAGAGACAATGGCAGATAGGGATGAAGATATTCCAAGGGATGCAAAGATTGTTAAAGCATTGCTGAAGTCAATGGGAGTAGAAGATTATGAGCCTAGAGTTGTTCAACAGTTCCTGGAGCTGTGGTATCGTTATGTAGTTGACGTGTTGTCTGATTCACAAGTCTATTCAGAACACGCGGGGAAGGTTGCAATCGACAGTGATGACATCAAACTAGCTATTCAGTCCAAAGTGAACTTTAGTTTCTCACAACCCCCGCCACGCGAGGTAACTAAATTTCTTTCTAATTTGATAGTAGTTCGAGTGGTAAGAGTCTTGAATTAAAAAGTTGATGTTTCAGATTCAATTCTAAATAAGAATACCTTAATTGAAGTTGGGATCATGGCAGACAGATGATATGTTAACCTCATTCTCTTTCTCATGTACATTTATTCTCTACAAATCCTAGATTTCTAGGTTGGTACATCAGATCCGATGACTATGATTTATACAATGTTAACTTACTGTGATTTATGTGGGGATTTGTGATTGTGGGTTGCAAGAAAAAGAAGAAGCTGACTGTTCTTTTTCTTTGTGAAGGATTTGCTCGAGTTGGCAAGGAATAGGAACAAAATCCCATTGCCAAAGATAGTGCCAGGACCGGGTATACCACTCCCAAATGAGCAGGATACTTTGATTAACCCAAATTACCAACTTGCCATCACAAGAAAGTTAGCGGAGCAGGCATTGGAAGAAACAGAGGAGGATGAGGATGAAGAGATGGCGGATCCTGATCCCGAACCTAATCCTGAGCCTAATCCCAACTCTACAAAGGAACATCACGACACAGAAATGCCACAAAGTAGAACAACACCTCTGAGAGTATCCTTTCCCCTTGGTGACAAACGACCGAGGTAAAGTAAGTAAGTAAGTTCAATCAAGACAACTTATTTGCAAATCACATTCCTGTATAATTTGTAATCGGCAATACTTGTTGAACTTATTGCTCTCTCCTATGTCACCTTAAACTTTCAACTTTTCCTTTTTTATTATTAGTAATTGCAAGTTCAAGGAAAAAGTTTAGATGTGTACTAGTTAGTAGTATCAAGCTGTAGTTTTTTGATTGGTAAAGTTTCAACACCAATTTGGGAATTGGACAAGTCTAACTGTCAAGATACGAGTTTAGGGTTTTAACCGACTTTTATCCCCTGCAACAAAGCAAAATCGAACCTCGTGAAAGCCAGATCAACTCGGATGAGGGAAGGCGATCTGAAGAAGACTTTGTAACTATTCTTTGAGATTTTGCACATGAATAAACAACTGTAACAAGATTATTCTTCAAATAACCTTTAGAGCCCAATACAATTCTTAATGATTCTTTTTTTTTTTTTTATTGAAAACCAAAAATACCCAAAAGTTTTTCTTTATTTGAAATGTTCACAGGCAATTGCCTACAAAGGTCTCACACATTATCCTATATTATGCAGATGGAATGTACCAAATATTGTGTCGATTTGATAATTGTTTATATGACTTTATGCATGTAATAATTCATTTTCAACAATTTTTAAAATAATTAATCAAATAAAACTATTAACAAAAGTATAAATATAATAACAATTTCAAAAAAACAGTAAAATCAAGTTTATATGAATTTTTGTCCTTATATATCAAATCAATTCATCGTCGAGAATGACACTTTTTTTCACAAAATAAATAAATAAATTAGATATTACTAAATCATTGAAAATAGTATAATATTCCCTCGTTACATATTGGTACATATATAAGAGAGCTTTCCTCCCAATTTCAAATCAAGGAAGCAAATTAGTTTTCTCCATCAAAATGATATAAATCGTGACCTTGATATGAAGCTAGAGTTCTTTCACAAAACTTGGTGACCTTGATACGGAACTAGAGCTCTTTCTTGAGACTTGTTGACCTTGATAAAGAGCTAGATGTCAAGGGCAGAAATGCCCAAAACTCGATCATTGAATATTTACTTGTCTCGCACGACACTAGTCTAGATTGCCACAATACTAGCTAGTTAGTCTTTCTAAAGATGCAAGACGATGGAACATTCTGAGAGAGAAAGAATTTGGAGAATATTTTGTTTATTATAAATGTGAGGTACAAGATTTTGAGATATGTGAGGTACTTGGTTTATG
Source organism: Impatiens glandulifera (assembly GCF_907164915.1). NCBI lineage: Eukaryota > Viridiplantae > Streptophyta > Magnoliopsida > Ericales > Balsaminaceae > Impatiens > Impatiens glandulifera. The sequence continues at coordinate 7,085,147 of NC_061869.1, read as the reverse complement.
ACCAAAACTTGTTTATATACAAGTGGATGGATCATTCTAGATCCTTTCTTAACTTAGGGTTTTCTAGATTTTTCTATTTACTAACCTAGACTTAAGAATTCTTAGAGAGTTATAAAGAATTCTACCAACTACCTATTCTTGAGAACTCCTAAAATTTTTAGAGAATTATTCTATTTACATACTTTAGGAACTCCTAAAAAATTTTAGAAGGTTCTATCACTTTAACTACAAAAAGGACTTCTTAGAAAAATTTAAAGAGTTTCATAATCTATCAAGAATTAAGAACATTTTGAGAGAATTTTAGAGAGTTCTACAAAGTTAAAAAAAAACCACAAAAACATATAAATATCTATAACATTATTGAGAATTGCATTGTGATTTGTGAGCTTGAATTTTTCACCCCATTTGAATGGGCCGGGATATAAAGCTCTTCCTCGAAATTTGGTGGGCTAACTACATCCTAACACTAAGGCCTCGTTTGATGTAAGGGTTTTTGGGATAAAACCCAGTTTTTATCTTAAAACCCAAACATCTTATTAACTATCAAATCAAATAATTTTATTACTTTAATACTAAAACTACCCTCTAATTTTATCTTCTCTCTTTAAACCATCATTCTCTCACTTACACCATATTCTCTAAAGTCAAAGGACAAATTAGTCTTCAAAATTTAAAAACCAAAAAAACTTTTCTCAATCAAGGCCTAACACTATGATATGAACCCTATATTCAATTATAATAAATTAGTTTATTATATCAAAACTCAACTTACTTATAAAAAAAAAAAAAAAAAAACATCAATCAAGATCTAGATAATAAGTCTTGTTGCCGAATAATGTTTATATCTGTCCTTTCCTTCAGATATACTTGATCTTGATTTTTTGTTTGTTTCTTTGAGAGCTTTCCAGATGTCATCATTAGCTGCTTTCTTCTTCATTTTCTTCTTCTCCGCCTCCAAATAAGATAGCTTCACGACTGAGTACCGTTCTATAACGCCAATCCATGGAGACTGTGGGAGGATTCGCAGTACACGAGATTCTACTGAGGTTGAGTTCGAAAGACGCTGCATCTTTAGCTTGTGTCAATAGCAAATTCCGCATCTGGGCATCGGACGAAACTCTCTGGTCCAACTTCTGTGCAGATGAACTCGATCTCACTTCTCCCGTAGACCCTTTTGGAAACCCTACCTCTACTTTCAAGGTATATCCGATTCCTACTACTAATTGTGTTCTTCAATGTCTGTTATTGCTCCAAGACCAAAAAAGGGTTTATCTTGAATTGCATGATATTCATATACCCTGTTTCTAAATCTGATCAATCTGGATCCACATCTGAATGGTTTTAATTTTGATACCCATCATTTTGTATTCTCTAGGAAGCTTATAAAAGATGGAAGGAATCCTTTTCAATGTATCCTTGGCCACTAGTTGGACGAAGTAAAAGATGTTGGGATAGAATTAAGAGTTGGTTCTTAGCAAACTTTCCAGAGGCTTTTGCTACATTGCGTGCTGGTGCATCTGAAGATGAACTAACTAATCTAGAGAACCAACTGAATGTAAAACTCCCCCTTCCTACGAGGATTCTATATAGATTTTGTGATGGTCAAGAGTTCAATGAAGACGATGAAGGAAACACTCTTGATAATTGGATGGGTCTCATAGGAGGATATATCTTTTATCACCAGGTGGTGAATGTTTTCTTATTTCCTGTAAGGCATGTTATTGCAGGGACAAAAAATATGTTGAGGCAACTTGACTTTCCTAATAGGTCTAAGTACATCATTGTGGCAGCCTCCTTAACTGACTGTGGGAAGTTTTTCTTTCTCAATTGCGACAATGGTCAACTTTTTGTGGGAACAGAGAATTTGACTGGTTCTTGTAAAATGATGCCTTGTGTTCCAAAATCTTTGATAAGTTCGATGCATGACTGTGATGCCATGCTTCTGTGGCTGGAGGAACACTCTCGTCGTTTACATAATGGAACCATTCGGGTATGCAAGGAAGGAGAAGTCAAATACCTTAATCTGTTCCACGAGGAGCCTCCTCTTTGTACAACTGCAGTAACAAATGGTGTTAAGGTAATAAATAGATAAACCTCCTTTCTTACTTTAGTCTCTTCACCATCTTTCATATATATATATATATTTGCTTACTTAGGGAGTTTTTGATAAAACTAATCAAATTAAGTATTTGGTATGTAATATGATTTGATAACCCTACAATTGATGCAATTTAATTAATTTTCAAGAGTTAAAGTTGTCTTTTGAACGTTCTTATAAGATTTCTAAGTTAAGTCAATTACAGCTTACCTGATTGTGCTAGAAGCTTAATTTGAGTTGAATCTAAATAATTGTTATCAAATGAACTTTATTCAAATAGCAATGTAGCTGTTTGAGCTAGATTTAATACTTTGTTTCAGTGGATAAGATTTATGATGTATATTTTTGGCTTTTGAAAATGAAAAACTGATGCAGTTACTAGAATATTTGAAGGTTAAGTTGGTTGTTACCTTAAGATACGTATGTTTGTTTCCTTCAGTTATGATAAGTGTGTTTGTACCTATGCCATTTCTATTATAAGTGTTTTGAACATCTACAGTACTGTTTATGACTAGTTTCTCTGGAATTTGGAACTGTTCTCAGTGTAAATTCTTATGCATTCCAGGTTCGAGCTTCTGCCATACTCGTACCAGAACTTAGTAATCTTCTACGTGAACCAGCTAATTATATGTTTGCTTACTCCATTCGCATATCCCTTTTACCCGAGGGTTGCATCATCAATGGGATGCATTTTGACTCATGTCAACTTCTTAGTAGACATTGGACCATCATTGCAGATGATGTTGTTGTATCTAACGTTAATGGCGAAGCAGTTATAGGAAAGGTAACTATGATTGAAATTTTTCTGTGTTATCAGGAATATTTTGATATTTTGCATTTTTTTGAACTAAAACATTTCATCTTGGTGTCTTGTCACAGTATCCACTCTTGTTCCCTGGTGAAAGAGAATTTGTTTACGAGAGTTGCTCTCCATTGTCATCAACTTCAGGTTCCATTGAGGGTTCTTTTACGTTTGTTCCTGGAAGGTACATCACTGACCTCCCATTTTCAAAGACTTTATAGAACTCTTAAGGCCTTTTATGATGTGGGTTATTTGAGATTATTTTCAAATAACCACAATCTAGTTTACCATCATATTATTCAAATCATTAACAAAAGTACCAAATTACCCTTATGGTGTGTTTGGATGAAGGGAATTTGGAATTGGAATTTGATCTGATGGTGTTTTGTTCAATATATGTTGTTTTTGTAGTTTGGTAAATCCGAAAGGAAGTCCCTTCAAGGTTAAAGTGGCACAGTTTCCCCTTAAGTTGCCAGATTATATCTTCTGACAATGTTTTCACAAGGGTTCTCTCAGGCACAAAATCAGCTATATTTATATTCACCACAATAATGATGTAATGCGAGAAAGTGAGAGCTCGAGCTCGAGGCTGTATAACTTTGTTCTTTGTGCTCATGTTTCTTGTTGCTAGCCGATGTCGGAAACAGTTTATTGCAGAATTCAATAATGAGGGATCAAATTACTTAAACTTGCAAGAGTTTTAATCTATTTTGTTTAAAACTCAGTTCTGGAATGTTGAAGGATGATGTTTGTATTAATAGAGTTATTCAAAATGCTACTTCTCTAATAATAGCATATAGTAGGAATGGGACAAGTAACATTTAGATATATTGTGTTCTTTTATAAGGGTTTTATATTAAATAGTAAAAATAATTGGTCATTGTTAAAAATTCAATGATGTAGATCAGCAAAAATGTATTTTCTTATTTAGTTTATGGTGATTCTAATATAAACTTGATTGAAACTATGAAGTATATAATATTTGTTGTTTATTTTTGTAAATGATTTGTTTGTGAAAATTTTAGCTTCATTTAAAGTGAATTAGATTGGAATTGAACACATAATTTTTGCCTTTTCATTATAAAGATGACAATTTGAAACTGAATTGAATTGTTCCATTTGGAATGATTTTTTTTTTTTAATTTGTACGGGATGATATTTGTGTCTCCCGATCCGTCTCAATCTCATCTGTCCCGAACACTATAAACACAATTAAATTTAAATATATAAAATCATCATTATATTTATTTATTCATTATATTTTATAAAAATTGTAAGTTTATTTTTTATAATAATATAAATTTTTAATATATTACAGTATATATTATATTTAAAAATCTATTTATAAAATTTTATTATAATTTTTTTTTAGATACAAATGGTAGATGCATTTTACAACCGGTTTATTAACAGATTAATCGGTTAAACAATTCTCTGATTAAATTCGATTTTACCTTTTATTTTACAAACTGACCAGTATAGGTATCGGTTTTACCGGTTTTGAAACCATTGGTTCTGGTCAGTTAACCGTGAACCGATAATTCAATTTTTTAAATTAAGTATTAAACTTATTAAATATAATTTTTAAATCTTTATTTGCGTTGTACTTTTATTTATTTTCTATTTTTTTTATCTATATTATAATATATTATATTATTATTATAATATAATATATTATAATAATATTTTATAAATATCTATAAAATATTATTATAATATACTGTATTATTCTAAATCATATAATATATTTATAAAGTATTTATTTTTAAACTAATAATCATGGAAATTATTTTTTTAAAACAATTTTATACAAATTATAATTTAAAATTAAAAGAAAAAATAATATATATATATTATTATTATTAAATATTATTTATAATATATATAATATTTACAAAATAACTAATATAAATATATATGATTAAATTATTACCAGTTTAGTGGTTAAACTGTTAGAAAAATAACTTAATCGAAAATCGAACCGTTTAACCGATAAAAATCAGTTAACCGAAACCGTTAGAACCGATTAACCAATAAACCGATAAAATGAAACCAGTAAGCCATCGGCTCGGTTGGATTATTGATTTGCCGATTTTTTTGCACAGCCTACTTATTGCGATTCCTATTTCAAATTGATTTTTTCTATTGGGCCACCTTTGTAATGCATTAATATATTTTATTTGCATAAAATACAACTTTGCCAATCTTTTAAAAGGATCTAAATATTCCTTGTTCAATTATTTTGAAAATAAAAATTCAAATAAGTTGAAAAGAAAATATATTTAAATGAATAAGATTGACTTTGGACTAACAAGCAAAAGAAAAAGGGTATAAAAAACAGGAAACAAGAAAAAGGAAGAAAAAGATTAGTCAAGGTCACACAATTACAGGAGAGAGCCTCTCTCTCTCTCTCTCTCTCCCCGTCGTCCTGTAGACGACGATTGGGATACTACCGCGCACCAACCAGAGTGAGTTGCTTCCTTTTTCTTATTCTGAATTTGTGTTTTTTTACTTCGTTTGTACTGATGTTTGTGTCGTCCGGTTGGAAAAGAATATGCAGCTCTTTAGCCAACTGATAATCTGTGTGATGTGATGAATTTTATCCTCCTGTTCTTCTCCCCTTTACTGATTCATCTGGGTTTTCTTAGACTCCATTAAAGCTCATATCTTTATTCTGTTTTTCTGTATTACTGTAAGTGAAATTCTCTGTTGCAGCTGGTTGTTTGATGAAATAAATGCCCGTGACAATAGTTTTAGCTGTTTTGAGTAAAATATTGCAGTATTAGAGATCTCTCATATGATTAGTCTAGAGTAAAATGCTTCTTCTTTTGATAGATAAAAGATCAGATACTTAATTTAATTTGACAGATTATAGACTTGTGAGTTTTGTGCAGTGGATTCAGATGAGGTTGCTGAACCAATAGGGGAATTGGTTTGTTATGAAGGAGATTCAAATTTAGAACCCTATGAAGGGATGGGATTTGAATCTGAAGATGCTGCGAAAGCATTTTACGATGAATATGCTAGGGGAATTGGTTTTGTCATGCGCGTGATGTCGTGTCGTAGATCCGAAGTTGATGGAAGGATCCTTGCACGTCGATTTGGATGCAATAAGGAGGGACATTGTGTTAGCATAAGAGGAAAATTGGGACCTGTTAGGAAACAACGGGCAAGTACAAGGGAAGGCTGTAAGGCTATGATTCTAGTGAAGTCTGAAAAATCTGGAAAATGGGTTGTCACCAAGTTTGTAAAGGATCATAATCATCCCTTAGTTGTTGCTCCACGTGATGTTCGTCCTCTTATGGTGAGAACAAAAACAAAATCCATGAAACCATACATTTTGATCACTTAGAATGTGTTGCAGGGACCACCCATGATTGAAATAGGAAATCATGGCGGAGGGATGATGTGCTAAGCTAGCCTCAAACCCTTGTTTCCGAAAAAAGAAAATGTGGTTCAGGGTTTCTCATGTCAGTTTCTTGGTGCATTTCATTTCTTCCTTACTAGCTCGGGTCTAAAATTAAGCCATGGTCCTTTGAGATTAGTCAAGAAGATGAATACTTTTGTTTTTGTTTTTGATGTCCAACACTTCTGATAATTGGTCATCAACTCTTGAACTGTATCGAACATTTGAGAAACATTATCTGCCATCTTCTTAGACATGTTCAAATTAGATTCTCTATGGTTTTATGTGTTTATAGGACGATAAGGATCGGAAGATTCAGGAGTTAACTGCTGAACTCCGGATAAAGAAACGACTATGTGCTTTATATAAGGAGCAACTAAACGCTTTCATTGGAGAGGTGGAAGAGCACAATACCCAACTGTCAAAGAGGGTTGAACTTGTCATTGACAATATAAAAGAATTTGGGGCTCTAGAGGATGAGCTATCGCGCAGATAATGATAATATTCAAGGTTAGTCCAATGCTCATTTCTTCATTTTAACAGAGATTAGGGTTCCGAATGGCAAATGCTGGAAGTGGGAGACAAATTATGAGAATTAGGATTTGATTACCAATACATAGGTGACTTATGTTTTCATTTTAAAAATGCATGATTGATAATATGAAGACTTTATTTGCTAATATTGAATATGCTACTTCGATTTGTTGGCCATGTGTCCTTATATGAAGTAGCTTACATTTTGGAGATGGATTTATAGGATTGTTATTGAGAGCATTCATTTTCATCTTTAGCATCCTTATAGTTGTTGATCTATATTTATCTATAGCTTTACCTTGTACATCAATGGTGGCTGTCGACGAATCATCTTCTTCCCTGTCTAGAGGAAAATACAGTACAATTGCACTACACATTAGTGTTCTTGAAACATCTTCCATACTCTTGGATTATCGCGCTCGATTGATTGATTGATACTACGGAAAAAGAATTCTTAGCGATGAAGCAGATTCTCAATTTCCAGACAAAGCAGGGAAGGGAGTTGTTTGTGTTTCAATGATAGTACCTTAGATTATTTCATGTTAAGACTTGGTATTCTACTTTATACCTGTTTTAGTTAGCCTACAATAAGATGATTTTGTTAATAATTTTAATTTTAAATTGTCTATTAATGATTAATACTGTTATAATTTTCTCATTTTGAATTCCAAATTCCTTCCTCTGTTATTTTATATATTTTCCTTTACACTTTAATATAAACATAGTACTGTACATCTTTAAATATGTTTGCATTTAAATGTTGTGAATCTAAGCCTTTGACAATATATGTCATTTGAGTTTGATATGTTGTTCTTAAGTTATTATATATTGTAATATTTTAATAACTTTCGACTTTGTTAGCATATCTACAACCATCCTCAGTATATTTTCTTGATCATTTGGCTGAAACTCCATAAATCTGATCTCCATTATAATATTTTTTTTTTATGTTGTCAACATTTAGCATATCAAATTTGAACCAGGATAATTTTATTCAAAATAGGGTAACTAGATTGAGAGGGTATACTCTATGCCAACTGTAAGTGTCGGCATCTAGTTGTGGTGACAATAAAGGTGGTCAACATTTAATTCTCTATATCGATGATACTACAACTGTTTGTGTCTGTATTTCAGACAATATCGACGACCACTCTTCCCATTACCGTATTGCTATCCCGACGGTTTATGCATCAATTTTGACAGATCTTACCGTCGATATATGTTGAAGAACGTTATTATTGTAAGCTAATGTTGCATGTGTTGTTAGAAGGTGGAGATGGTTCCTCGTCTCTTGTTACACAGACGGTACAATGTTATAAAGAAATGAAATAAAATAAAATGTGTGAAAAAACAAAATCACCGAATAAGAGGTTGATCCAAGATTGTGTTATCACATTTTTTTAAAACAGTTTTATCGTCTTCCTCTAGAAGCAATAAAAAGTAGATATCCCAGCCTTCTTGAGAGGTCCTGAGTTCGAGCATGTTAGACGACAAGTTCTGCATCTGGTTAAATAGTTAAGTGTGTTTTAACTCCTTTGTAGCCAACCGAATCTAATAGTGATTCAACACTTGAATCACTATGTATCAAACTTGATGGTATTAAAAAGTTGGATAGATCAAAAGAAAATATTTTTTTTAATGAAAAGTACAAAAAGAAAAGATTTTAGAGAAAGAGAAAATACTCTCTAAAATTGTGAAATACTAGGTTGAAACCCGTGTGTTACACAACAAAACCAAAGACAAATATAACAACATAAATAAATCATAAAACATGAAAGAATTGTATCTCAAGCGTGTAAAATATCTAAAAAACAAAAAAAAACTCTCAAATATGTTTAGAAACAAATATAAAGCATAATATCATGTAAGATATAAGAACCACAAAATCTAAGAAAAAAACTTTAAACAACCATTTTTTTATTATAAATAAAGCAAAATTATATCTTGCTCCTCTTACAAATAACATCACTCATCATCTTGGGTTAGAACATTGTTAACATTGACATTAATGATAACCTACCAAATGAATGATATCACAAGACCAAAATGTTATAAGTAAAAATATCATGTAAATAATTATTCTACCTAGTTGGATGAACTTTTGTGATTCGACTGTCAAAAAGAAAGAAAAAATAAGCTTATGAAATAAAAGATTCACAATTATAATATATCATTAAAATTGTAATTATAAAAATGATAATAACCTTAAACATCATTTTTTTTCTGCTCGTTTAGTTTTGAAAACATTTTTAACTATAAAGTTATGTGAGTTGTGTTTAAAATTGTGTTAGAAATCTTATCTTGAAATAACATAATATATATATAAAATGATGTTACAAATAAATTAAATAAATACAATATTACAAAGAACGAAATCACCAGATAAAATGTTGATTCGAGGCATGTGCTTAGCACATTTTCCTTAAAACAGTTCTACCGTCTCCCCTTGTGCTAGAGCTTATCGCAGATAGCTGTCTCCCAGAGTACAATGAATCTAATAGTGATTCAGTACAGGAATCACTACACATCGAACTTGACAAAATACCTGAATCGATCACCGGGTTTCAATGGAAATATGACGAGTCAAAAACTCGAAGAACACTCGACTGAGGGACTGAGTGAAGAACTCGAAGAACACTCAAAAACAAAGAAAGAATCTTTCGAATTCTAGAGATAATGAAATTAGTGAAAAAGAGATATGAGATATGTGAAAGTTCCAACATAAGGGGATATTTATATCCGAAAATTAAACCATCACAATAAATTCATTTATCAATCCAACGAATGCCATTCCTAGACTCTTGACATTTCAAGACTCTTGACATTCAATCTTATCCATTGCCATTAAATTTCACTAAAAATTCACATTTGAATTTAATATGAATTTATATTTATTTTGATTAAATTACATTTAATTTATTTATCATAATTCTCATTTCTATTTAATTAATGGAATTAGTTTAAAATTCCAACAATCCCCACATTAATAGAAATTGAAATATTAACCCGGTAAAATGTTCAATAGTTGAATCCTAAATAGGATAGATATGTGTAACTCTTTGAACTTTCCCTTATGAAAGTATGTAACTTCACTAACCGATTAGTAGACTCGATGTCCTTGAACTATTCTGCCATTTGTGTAAACGATTACACACTTTCACATAAAATTCTTCCTGCTACATGTCAAGATCTCATGGTTGTGTCCGTTTTGGCCATGGAACACGCGCCTAGTTCTGTGAGAGGGTCTAGAATTGAGCTGTGCAATTCTTTCGAAACGGGCCCACTTCTCCCTCAAGTAGGTGATCTCTTTGCTAACAAAAAAATCATTAAAAGCGATATGCTTATCCTCGTCAAAATATATATTGTTTTATTGTAGGATTAATCCTCAACAATAATCTTCCAAGTCAGTATAATTAGGTTGTCCTATTGAACCTAGTTCTTGGGATCTTCAGTCTACATTGGTTGAGTTTTCCTTCATACCAACTTATAGTACGCTAATGTCTTTAAAAGATTTTCAAACTAACTCTCTATTCAACAAGTTTGGTTAGTGGATCCAAAATGTTATCCTTGACTAATATATTCAAATGTGATAACTCTATTAGAGAGTACAATCTAATGACATTATGAATAAAACGTGTATGTCTAGATTTGTCATTTACTTTAAGTTTGTCTAATTTCATATTATTATCACAATAATTAGAAATTTCCTTTTAGACAATCTTGGAATATATTCTAATAAGTTCGATAATTCATACATAATTATCATTTAAACATTCTTTGTGAAAAATATTGTTTACTTGGCCAACTAGTGGACAAAATGTCTTTAAACTATTATGCCTTTGTGTAAACGATTACATATTTTACTAAAAATATATTTTTCGTTAGAAGATTTCCACCCATATAGTTGCACTTTCAAGTGTCAACATATTCACTTGTAGACATAAAGTCTTTCATGACACATTGTTTAGTGCAATTCACATCCTTAGTGGATTTAATCATTTTTATCGTAATTTCCAATGATAAAAATATTGTATAAAGACACATAATAAAATAACCACATTCAATGTCATTATGATATACATAATTGTCACATTTATTAATTTTTCAGTTAAAATCAAAATATGATCAAATTTTTCATAAAGTCATACAAAACTTTACAAGCCAAATTTTCTTTATTAATTCATTTCACAAAATATATTTTGAAGATATTTATTCTTCAGATTTGTATGAAAATAATATTAAAGAAAAACACATCTCTTGATTTCAAACCCTCATAAAATCAAATTGAGCATCAACTAAGCAAATTTAAACAAGACATTTTCTTGTTATGTTAGTTGTGCAACTTTATCTTTTTGTAGAAAATATATTTCTCTAACAATAGATCATCTTTTTATCTATCACTTCTTAATACCTTGATATTTTTACCAAGTTGGTTTTCAACCTCATTTTTATAGAGAGTGAATTTCTCTATGGCTTCATCTTTACTTTTAAGAATATACACATAACAATATTTTGTGTTATCATTAATAAAAGTAATAACGTATTTTCCTCCACCACGTGTTGGTGTTCTTTTTAAATCACACACATCTGTATGAATTAAATCAAGCGATCTATTACTTCTTTCAACGTTTTGAAAGGATGATCTCGTCAATTTCGCTTCAACACAAATTTCACACTTGTGTTTCTTATTTATTTCGAATGTAGGTATATTTTTCAGTTTTATTAATCGATGCATCGAATCATAACTAATATGACCTAGTTTACCATGACATAAAATGGAAGACTCCAACAAATAAACATAAGAGTTATTCTTTTCATTCATACTTGACTTAACTGCCAATACATTGAGCTTAAAAAGTCCATTAGTAGCATAACCTCTACCTACAAATATTACACCTTTGGATAAAATAATTTTATCCGACTCAATCACAATTTTAAAACCATGCTTACTTAGAAGTGATTCGGATATCAAATTTTTCCAAATCTCCGGAACATACAACACATTAGTCAAAGTTAAATCTTACCCTAAAGACAATCTTAACACCACTTTCCCTTCACCTTGTATATCAGAAGTTGCAGAATTTTCCATGAACAACTTTTCACCATTCTTCACTTCTTATAGGCTTGAAAATACTTCTTTGTTAGAGCAAACATGTCTTGTAGCTCTAGTGTCAATACACCATTCTCGTGGATTAGACCCCACCAAGTTAACCTCAAATATCATTGCACATAGATCAATGTCCGATAATTCTTGAGTTAAGTTAGCCTCTCAAACTCTTCTCGACTTCTTGCAATCGGAAGATCTATGGCCCATGCCATTGCAATTGAAACACTTGCCCGTGAACTTCTTAGAAATTGCTCCTTTAGGATTAAGGTTCCGTTTTTTGACAAAAGAATTGTGTTTCTTCTTGTCTTTACCATGATTAACCACATTTGATTTAGCCACATGTTGACTAAAGTATTTTTTTGAGGCACTTTTATTTTCTTCTTCAATGCGTAGACGAATCACCAATTCTTCTACGTTCATATCCTTTCACTTGTGCTTAAGGTAGTTCTTGAAATCGTTCAAAGACGATGGAAACTTATCAATAATAGCAGCCACTTGAAAAGTTTCTCCCAAATTCATGCCCTCAAAATGAATTTCGTGCAAAATAACGTTGATCTCTTGAACTTGTTTAATGACCGGTCTTGAATCTACCATTTTTAGTCTAAAATTCGATCGACCATAAACTTTTTTGCACCCACATCTTTGGTTTTGTACTTACGTTCAAGAGATTGCCATAGATCTTTGGCCGTATTCTTTTCAATGTACACATTGTACAATGAATCTAACAAACCATTCAACACGTAATTTCTACATAAGAAATTTAAATGGTGCCAAGCATCAATGGCCGAAGCCGCGTGCACATCAATCGGATGCATGTTTGCATCCGACGATGAAACCACGTTTGACTCATCAATTTTAGGAGTGGGAGGATCCTCCGCGAGGAATCGTGAGGTAGAAGAACATCTTCAACTGTCATCTCTTAAAGTTTGAGCCATCAAACTTTTCTGGCTTATCTAGATGATTAGCAGGAACCGGTATCCTCATGTTAGAAGTAGGTATTTCGGTAGTCATTTCTGAAATAAAACCAGAAACGTGTAAGAATCTGAGATAAGTAATATTTGAGACTATTTTAAGAATGTTAGTAATCTTATCTCGTAACTATTACACGTAAATAATATAGGAATACAATACAATGATAATATAACAGATACAATAGATTATTTAGGAGATGAAGAAAAATCTTCTCGTTTGCTCTGAAGCCTGTGGAATCACAGTTCCCTTAAAACAGTTTCACCGTCTCCCTTTTATGCTGGAGAGTTTCATTGGTGGCTAATTCCTAGAGTACAACGGAACCTACAATGATTTAGCATAGAAAAACCACTATAACAACGAACTAGACAAAAGTACCTGAATCACGATCACCGGGTTTCACACATAAATGACCGAGTCAAGAAACTCGAAGAATACTCACAAAAACAAGGAAAGACTTTTAGAATTCTAGAGTGAGAAGTGATAAGATAATGTGTGGAGAGGAATACAAGGTGAAGGGATATTTATAGTTAAAAATTAAACTCATAATCAATTCTTTAATCCAACGACCACTAATCCATCATCCATTCATCCAACGGTTATCCTTGCTTGCATTTTCATCATCCTTGCAAGTTACATCCAACAATAAATATTTTGTAGTTACAATAACAATTAACACCATTTGTTAATTGCCTCATTAAAGATATTAATGTTAATTGTAACAATTAATAAATTTAATTCACAATGAATTTGATGAGAATTTCATTTGGATGAAATTTCACCTTAATTCACATTTGAATTTGATGTGAATTTCATTTGGATTAATTTCACTTTAATTCACATTTAAATTTTATGTGAATTTCATTTGGATTAATTTTACTTTAATCCACATTTGAATTTCATGTGAATTTCATTTGGACTAATTTCACGCTTAATTCACATTTAATTTGGTGTGAATTTCATTTTCCTACATATCATTATTATAAAACATAAAATTCCAAAATCAAAATACAAAATTATATAAATTGTTTGAACATTTAATATATTATTTTTTTTAAATCATGTTCTTCAATCATAGCACACTTATAACTACATGCATTCAATAATATGAAATGTTTAAATTTAAAAATAATTAATATAAAAATACATATTAAAACAAATATCTAAAATTTAATTTACTTTGAAAATTAAATATCGACAACAAAATTTCTTGTTATGTCCTCTCTCTTTTAAAAAGAAAAAAATAATAGACATATGAATTCTAATTTATCGACATAAAATTATCAAACATCAATTACAGAAAAAAAAAACAATTAATCTAAATATAAGCTAATTAACCATAGTGTTTTCGATTTATTAACTCGATCTATTTTATATTAAATATTATTATATATATTTGAATTATTTTCTATTAAATATTATTATATATATTTGAATTATTTAGATGCAATATAACCAGAATCTATTAACCTATAGTAATAATCTATTAATTATATATATATATATATATATATATATATTATAATATATTATTAATTTTATAAATACATATTTTCATTAACATATTATATATAATAAATATAGTCAACTTTTTTTTCTCTCTCCATATTATTATATACAAACATTTTTTTTATCTCTTATTATATATAATATATTAACTTTTATTTATTTATTTCAATATTATATATTATACTAATTATTATATCCTCTATTCATCATTCCAACGTCCCTATTTTAGAAAAAATAATAAAAATTATTATATATAATATTGTTTTTTTTATATTCATCCAACTATATCTTTGACGCCTTTAAACTTATTGTGTTCTTTCTTATTGACTTGGCTAATTGGTAATATATATAATAGTATTTTTCTATATTTATCTGTAAGCGATTAATATAAACATAAGTTTTTCATAATAAATGAAGAAAGCATGAACAAGACTTACTAATAAGTTAACCGACAAAAGAGTTTTTTTTCTTTGTCGCTAAATTTCCTTAAAATAACAAGAAATCAAAGTTATCTAAAAACAATAAATATAGTAGAAGTGAAATAAATTTTAATTAACTTTAGACCTTTTGTGAATGATTGAGAGAAATTCTGTAAATAAAAATAATATAAAAATGAATCAATCTATTATGACTGAGTGAAAAAAATGGTGAAAACTAAATAAGAAAAGATGTGAAGAGTGAAAGAAATGATAAAGACTGAAAAAAAAGAAATGAAGAGTCACTTAAGGTATGATGATACATTAGAAATATGGCTTTATTTTAGGGCAATATAATATAATTATATGGATTATGAAATTTCCATATGAACCGTCGTTTAAATTTTAAGTTTTAATATTAAGTAAATAAAAAATATATTATATATTATCATACTCGAAAAAGTTCAACAAGCCATCGAGTAAACATTATATAAGTTCAAGCTCGGCTCGAATATTAAATTACGAGCCAACTTGAGCTCGACTCGAACTCGGTCAAAGTCAAGTTCAAGTCGAACTTTAATCAAGCGAATCACGAGTGACTTGACTCATTTGCAACCATAATACCCGTGCATCATTAACGGATAGAATCACATATAAATCTTCAATTATTTTCTTATTGAGAAGTTTTCATCTTAAATTTGCATCACACTGTTGACTTCTAACCTGATATTTTAATCGGATTCAAATCTTAAGTAGAAAATTGAGAACACACTAAATTATTTATGAGATTATACTTCCCAAAATAGATTGCATAATACATTTTATGAAAAGTTAATTATATGAATATAACATAAAGTCTTAGAACCCAAATTGCAAAAGTATTATTATTTGAAAAATTGCATTCAAACTACATCAATTTCAATAACAACCAAAATTAAATAAATAAAATTACAACAAAAACAGAGAAACAAACATTATACTATCTAGTTATTCAATTTTTTTTGGATGAAGGAGAACTAGCATGACATCCCCGGTCACAAAAAAAATACTACATATCTAGTTATTCAAATGTCCCGGCATTCTAATTACAGATATGTGCATATTTCGTATAGCCTCGGGTGTCTTTCCCCTTAGCATAAGGGCGACATGAGAACACAAAGTATCTAATAAGCTATGTATGGCCAAACAATCTGCGGTCAGAAGGTCACATAAAAGAGCTTGGCACTTCCAAGAGATCTGCCCCGATCCTCCACAATTCATCTACATCAACAATACCATTGTTGATATTATTACTAGTGGGATAATATCGTTGGTAAAGTTATCTTCAATAAAATTGCTAATAACTTAGGATTTCATAGCAACTTATTGTTTTATCTTAAATATATGTGCATCACAACTTCTGAGTACAATGTTTCTTTGTGTTGATATATAATAATTTTAGCTTAGAGAAAAAGATTTAATTTATTTATTTATAAGATAATTAACCCTACCAAGATAACCCAATAATAAGAGTCAAACCAAAATATCATGAGTTTAAAAATAGTTTTACTTTAATTCCAAAAAAATAAAAATAATTGAAATAAATTAAGTATTAATAATTAACTAGAATAAATTAAGCAGTAATGAATTAACTGATAATAGTCCTATCAAATGTCATTGATAACCAAAAGTCAATTATTGTAAATAAATGATCGAAATTAATGATTTTATTAAGTAATTATTTTTTTTTAAAATATAAAATAAATATAGAGATATAATCAAAGTGATTTCAATAAAACATAAAAAAAAATTAAATTTTATATTTATGTGTATCTATTACTAACCAACTTTAAATGTATTTTTTAAATAAAAAAAAATTAAAATATAAACAAAGTGATTTAAAAAAATAAAAAATAAAATCATAAACGAGTGTAATGTATGTGAGAGTTAATGGATTGCTGGATCGAGAGCTGTGGTTAATTTGGATATGTATGTGAGAGTTAATGGATACTTGGGTCGGATTGTGGGTTGACCCGCCCATAAACTTAAAACGGTCAAAAATAAAATTAAAAACGTTATAAGTATGGTTCAAACTTGCAACCTAATAAAAAAAAACCCTTTAACCAACTAGGCTAAAAACACTTTATATTTTAATTTCAACACTAAATTTAATGATCGCGGGACATTTTAATAATATAAGTTCAACTTTTTAACTAACTAATATATATATATATATATATATATATATATATATATATATATATATATATATATATATATATATAATGTTGCTTAAGTTTTAAAGTGTCCGGATTGTCGGGCCAAAAGCTGTGGTTAATTTGAATATATATGTGAGAGTAAATTGATTTTGGGTCGGATTGTAGGTTGACCCGCCATAAAGTTAAAACGGTTAAAAATAAAATTAAAAATGCTATAGGTATGCTTCAAACTTGCAACATAACAAAACAAGTACAACCCTTTAACCAACTAGGCTAATAACACTTTATATTTTAAATTCAACATCAAATTTGATGAACGCGGTAGTTTATAAATAGTTTTTAATCGGTTATAATTCTCTTTTGACTCTGCGCTATAGATTCACTATTATTAGTGAGCAATAATGGAAGAATTCCGTCATATTTATAGAGATAGAAGACATAATTCATATGGATATAGTAAGTCTCGTCTAGGCTACTTTAATGGTAGTCTTTACATTTTTCTTTTCACTTGTAGTATGGGGAAGAAGTGGACTCTAAATGTGAAACTAAATGAGTTGAGGAATCAAACTGTATCAATTGTTTTAGAGATCGTTCTAAAATGTGAGAGTAAATGAATATTTGAGTCGAATTGTGGGTTGACCCGCCCCTAAACTTAAAACGATTAAAATAAAATTAAAAATGCTATCACATTTTTACCGTAATATTTTTTTCACGATTTTTTATATTATTACTCGTGCAAATGCACGAGATAAATGCTAGTGTTTTTTAATGAGATTACTGTAATATTGAATTAGCCTCTAATGTGAAATATTAAATTTTTTAGTTGCCACGTCATCGATTCTTAGAATGCTCACACTAGCGTATGGTGAGTCAGTTACGATATACTTTAATTTTTTATTCATACCTTATACCTTACCATAAATTTTGATATAAAAAATGTATACATTTACCTTATCTTGATATCGGTACACCTTAATTTCGGTACAGTATCGGTATTATATATTTCATACCTAAAAAAACATATTAACTTTAACAAAAAAAAAAAAACAATTTAATATAGTTAATAAATAAACGTTACACAAAACTAAAAATTAAAATATTTATCATAAAATAAAATATTATTTTTATAAATTAATAATATAATTTATGTTATATAATAATAATAAATATTAGTTAATTTACACTTAATTAATAAAAAAGTTATAATTCCTTTTAATTGGTTCAATTTCCTTGAACAATTTAAGTTCATCATTTGTATGATATTTTCATAAGTTGAATTCTTCTCCTTTTAGTCAATCATTTGTACACACCTAAAAAAACATATTAACTTTAACAAAAAAAATAAAACAAAATTTAATATAGTTAATACATAAACGTTACACAAAACTAAAAATTAAAATATTTATCGTAAAATAAAATATTATTTTTATAAATTAATAATATAATTTATGTTATATAATAATAATAATAAATATTAATTAATTTACGCTTAATTAATAAAAAAGTTCTAATTTCTTTTAATTGGTTCAATTTCGTTCTAATTCCTTTTAATTGGTTCAATTTCCTTGAATAATTTAAGTTCATTGTATGATATTTTCATAAGTTGAATTCTTCTCCTTTTAGTCAATCATTTGTGCACACTTAAAAAAACATATTAACTTTAACAAAAAAAAAAACAATTTAATATAGTTAATACATAAACGTTACACAAAACTAAAAATTAAAATATTTATCATAAAATAAAATATTATTTTTATAAATTAATAATATAATTTATGTTATATAATAATAATAAATATTAGTTAATTTACACTTAATTAATAAAAAAGTTATAATTCCTTTTAATTGGTTCAATTTCCTTGAACAACATCATATGATATTTTCATAAGTTGAATTCTTCTACTTTTAGTCAATCATTTGTGCACACCTAAAAAAAACATATTAACTTTAACAAAAAAAATAAAACAAAATTTAATATAGTTAATACATAAACGTTACACAAAACTAAAAATTAAAATATTTATCGTAAAATAAAATATTATTTTTATAAATTAATAATATAATTTATGTTATATAATAATAATAAATATTAATTAATTTACACTTAATTAATAAAAAAGTTCTAATTCCTTTTAATTGGTTCAATTTCTTGAACAATTTAAGTTCATCATTTATATGATATTTTCATAAGTTGAATTCTTCTCCTTTTAGTCAATCATTTGTGCACACTTAAAAAAACATATTAATTTTAACAAAAAAAAAATAAAATAAAATTTAATATAGTTAATACATAAACGTTACACAAAACTAAAAGTTAAAATATTTATCGTAAAATAAAATATTATTTTTATAAATTAATAATATAATTTATGTTATATAATAATAATAAATATTAGTTAATTTACACTTAATTAATAAAAATGTTCTAATTCCTTTTAATTGGTTCAATTTCCTTAAACAATTTAAGTTCATCATTTGTATGATCTTTTCATAAGATCTTTTCATAAGTTGAATTCTTATCCTTTTAGCCAATTATTTGTGCACACAAAATGGCTCCACAATTTTAAGACTCAAATTACTCTTAAATGGATTCATTATTTTTTTTTACATAATTTAAAAACAGACTCACTGGCAACCATTGCGGATGAAATTGCAAAAATATACTTGAAAACGATATAAAAGATTGGGTACCTAGTTTCCCTTCCTTTTCATTACTTGAAGAGATGGAAAGTTTAGTTAGATTTTTTATAACAAGTTAGAGATAATATATATTTAATAATATTACAATATAATTATATTTTAATTTGATTTAAAAAATTATATTTTTATAATTAAATTAATATTAAATATATTTGCTTCTTTCTAAGTATTATATATATATATATTTTAATTTATAAATATTATTTTGGTATATATCGATGTACCAAAATTTTCAAAATCTAGTACATTTACCGTATAAATAATTTCGGGTATCGATAACATACCGTACCTTTTTTTAGTATACCTTAAAAATTGATAGTTTTGATATATTACTGTACGATATTTCGATATACTTATAATATCGATAACTTTTTGATAATTTTTTCCACACCTGAGGCATATGAAAACTTTCTTATTGTATATATATATTATTGAAATTGCTGAAAAATCAAATATTATAGAATTATGCATTTAAATAAATTAGACTATTCATCTTCACAATTATTTGATCTTTAGTGCATATAATCATTGAGTGATTTTAATTCTTAAATAAAATTCATACAATTAAATACAAAATAAACTTCAACTCCCAACTATTAATCAGATGCAAATTGAATTTGATATTGCTTACCTTTTGATGATCATGGTTATGCTTTGTTTGGATTCAATTTAAAACATTCAACAATAACACTTTATTTTGTTATATTTTTTTAGTGTGGAACAAATTCACTATTCTAATTTTATTTTGAGACATATTTGTATTTTGTATTCTCATTTATATTCATATAATTAAAGTCATTTATGTTATAAATTCTAATAATTTCCACATGTCATCTATTTATTATAAATTTTAATAATCCCTACATGTCATCTATATATTATAAATTCTAATAATCTCCACATGTTTAGGATTTAAGGTTTACACAATATATATATTACCCTTTGAACTTTTACTTATGAAATTTTTAGACTCGATATACTTAAGCTAATATGTTTTTTTTTTTTTTTTTTTGTGTAAATCATTACACACTTTCATATAAAATTCTTTATAATACATGTCAATCTATCTCTCATTGTTGTATCCGTTTTGACCGTAAAACATGCTTTATTTCCGGGTTTATAATTGAGTCGTGCATTTTCTTTAAAGCGTCCCACTTCTCCATTGCAGTGACCTCTTTGCTCATAAAATCATTAAATCAATATGTTTATAATCCTCATTAAAATAAATATTAAAATAAATATTGTTTAATTTTCACCAATAATCTTAAAAATATTACAATTAAATTGTTCCATTAAACTTAGTTTTGGAATCTCCAATTTTTTTTTTTTTTTTTTTTTTTAAATAGGAACAAGAAACAAAAATTGACCCATATTGATTTGATTAGCCAATACTCATGAATCATCAATTCCTATTTAAATTGGGAAGAATGAATCTCAATTCTTGTGATACACTTTCTCTCCCATTATGTTGACTCTCCCATATTCTCTCATAATTATAATTATAATTATAATTATAATTATAATATTATATATATATTTCTTTTTTTATAATTATATTAGAAGTTCTTTTATAATTAAAATAATAATAATTTTTTAAATTTATTTATTGAAAGAAATTATTTCAATTATTTAAATATTATCAATAACTTATTTAAAATAAAATATAATTAATAAAATAAAATTTTAATAATAAATAAAATAATTAATAATAATATAATCATTTTTATATGATTAATTTAAAATATTATATATTAATAATAAAATTATAATAAATTAAGTAAATATAAAAACTAAAACTAAAACTAAAATAACAATTTTATATAAAAAAATTATTTAAAAAAATATTAGAAAAATTAAATATAAAATATTTTAATAAAAATTATTATTAAAAAAATTATACCATGTTATAATATATGTTATTAAATAAAAAAATTATATTTAATTTAATAAATTATTAATATATAATATTTTAAAGAATTTGTCTTATATTATTTATGTTTGATAGATAATTTTTTCATTTATACTTAGAAAATCAATTATTTTTGTATAAGTATTTAAAAAAAAGTAATTAAATTATAAGATATCAGATGTTTATAGTTTTTTTTTTTAAATTATGACACACTTAAATATTTTAAACAAATATAATTTAAAAAAAAATATTTATATTTTTAATTAAATAAAATATAATAAAAAATAAAATGAAAATATTAATACTAGTTTCATTTACAAAATAATATTAATATTTTTTTTTTAATAATTTCAAACATTATTAATGAAAATATAAATATCCAAAGATGAATGAGACTTATATATATATATATATATATATATATATATATATATATATATATATTTATATATATATATTTATATATATATATTTATTGAACACAGTAATGTATGCAACTCCATCCTTGGGAGCTACCAACCAAAAGAAAATTAGATGATGATGATATTCAAGGAATTAGGGCAATGTACAACTATACTAATTAGTTTTATTTTGGAAAAATACTTTCTTTGTTTGACATGATCAATAAATAAAACAAATACTTGTTATAGTATTGTTTATAATAAATAAATTTAGTAGTTAACTTAGTAATGTAGTTGAAAATTTAAATATTGACAAATTTTGGATATTATTTAACAAAATATTAAAAAAATATAAATGAAAGAATTATTTAAAACCTAGTTAGAGCTGCTCAAATTATCCGAATAACCAATTAATCGTGAAAATCGAATCCCATGACACCCTAGTAATTTTATCCTTTTATATAAATTATAAATTATTTGTAATTAGTTGAAAACGTCATATCTATTTTTGTTTGTATTTATATTTGACTGTTTCCTATATAAATTTAAAAATGTTACTCAATATAATATATATTTTTTTTTAAGTTCATGTGACCTAAACAACATAAGCCAATCATAATAGACTATTTATATATTTTTATGCCAAAATCAATAAATGTCTTTTGAAAGGAATTGAGAATCTTTGAAAATAAGTCAATTCATTAAAATGTTGGAAACTAGAGTCAACTTGGAATACTTAAAGCTACTGAGAAAGTCAATTATCATTTATTGACTCTTTATATATTTTATAGCTTGGCCTCAACTATTACCATTTCATAACACAGATTCAATTATTATTTTTTTTTCTTAAATTCTGTTTTTTGTTTGACTCCCATATTTTCTATTGGGGCATTTTTCATCTGCCTTAATTTTAATTGTTTATACATTAAATATATTGTGTATCGTCACACCTGCACGAACATATATGGTTATAATTATAATATAGCGAAATCTTGTAAGAAAGTTATTTACATAATTTTGTAATATACATATATTTCAATGTGTAGTATCTTCTTATTAATCAAATTAAAATTTCAGTCCTTCTTAATCGATTTCAACACTCTTGTACCTTGTAAGTAGGGAATGATAATCAAAATAACAATATAATCTTGTTATAATATTATATCATACCAATACAATATACTGAGAATTAATGTAATTGGTTATAAATTAACAAAATTTAGATCATACATAGTGAATGAATGAGAAATGTATAAAAGGTTGAAATGGAGAATGCAAAACAAGAGCAAGAAGCAAACATCAAATAACAAACATGAAGTCTTCATTGTTTTACCCTAAAACTCAAATCATGTAGTGTGATCAACAATTTAAAAAGTAGTTTTTTATTTTTTTTGGACTTCTTAATTAAAAGGGATATAAGTGAATTTATATTTGTTTTAACTTTTAATGTTGCACTTTTTTTACACTATTTTAATGTTTGATTTGCTTTTTTGGAAAATTTGTAATTTGTTGTAATTTTTATTTAAATTATTTTATTAATTGAATGAAATTTAATAATTGTAGTGTTAGCATCCGGGACATACTTCTAAGTTTAGCACAATTAATTTAAAATATCACATCTTGTCGATTTCGTGTGTTGTTTATACATGTCTCGCTGTCCAATTATAATACTATCTTATTATTTAAAAAAATTAAAATGATTTTTTAAATATAAAATCTAGAAGTTTTTAACAATTTTAGAATCATTAAAATAGTAAAAGATATAATATTAGGGCAATTGAATTTTATTCATAAGATTAAGACAATCTTTTGATCTTAAAATGCATGTGTGTATAAAATGCAGAAAAAAATGGGAAACTTAAATCAAGAACTCGCTCAAAAATCAAATAACGAAAATGAATATTATCAAACCATGTATTCTATTGTTAGTCTTTGTTTTGGCCTTGTTTCTAGTTGTCCGAGCATCATCTTTTAATGATAAAACATTATTATCTTCCACAAAACATTTGTTAGACTCCAAAAAATGCGACAAAGTTAAGAGACTTCAACACGTGAGGAAGTATCTTTCCAAATATGGGGTGAAGTTAGATCGAAACTCCTTAAAGTAGTTCATACTACGTGCTTGGAAATACAATCTGCCCTACAACTAAGCTAACCTGGGCTGTAGCACCCAGAACACGATCAGACGCTATTATTCCTATTACTTCCGCGTTTCAAAGTTGGCAAAATGTCACGCCGTTCGAATTTGAAAAAATTGACGATTATTCCATTCCCGATGTAAGACTAAGTTTCTCTGGTGGCGCATATTTCCGAGAGAACCCACGCGATGTGAGTTACTCATCTCTTCAGACTCAGGGAAGGATCTATTTCAGGGACGACATTCCTTGGGTGATCGGAGCACAACCTCGGAAAATGGACATTGAAACAGTTGCTTTGCATGAGATAGGACACATTCTTGGTCTTGAAGATAGTAATGTTCCTTCTGCCGTAATGTATCCAACTGCATCATGGGGAGTTACCAAAAGAAATTTAGATGATGATGATATTTCTGGAATTAAGGCATTGTACAAGTTTCCTTAGTTTTATTCTGCCTAAACACTTTGTTAGGCATCAATAAATAAATAAATGAATAAATTTATTATAATATGGTTTATAATAAATAAATTATAATTTGAGAATTAGTATATCACTATAAAAAACTGTCGATTTGCAATATTTTCGTGCAACAAATAATTTATTAATGCTAATTTTTAAGAACTGCAATTAAATTGCATTGAAATAACTTACCATTGCAAAAATTGCATCAACTATTACAATAAAGAGATATTTTTACGTAAAATAAAATCAAAAAAATATATATTGCAAAATATATCACTATAAATGACAAAATATAATATTTTTTCAAAAGTTTTATGAATATAAGTCTGCAATAAATATAGTAATAAGAAAAATTACGAAAGATGCAAATATTTTTGCAAAATAAATTAAATTTTAATGTTTGCAAAATATTTAGAAATAAGTTAATTTCCATTAACTATTGTATCAAATAATATACACATAGGGCTGTTACAAAATATTTAGAAATAAGTTAATTTCCATTAACTATTGTATCAAATAATATACACATAGGGCTGTTATAATTGCAAATATAAATATGAAATAACTGTATTGGTTTTGTTAATTAAATGTGTACTATATATTGCAATAACACAAATAAATAATTTATTCGCAACTAGATCTGCAGTACAATGATAGAATATCATTGCAAAATATATTACACTAGTATTTTATATTTTTTAAAAAATCTTTTTAAGTATTCAAAATCCTTTCTCAATAGGATTTACATTAATTTATATGCTATTCATATTGAAAATAATCATTTATAATTATTTCGCAATATAATTTATTGTAAGTTATTAAATTTAATACCAATCAGTGCAAACGTAATTGCTAGTGCTATTAAATATAATTGTTCATAAACTGTTCGCAAAGATAATTGCTTATGATATATATTCAAATGTTTTCATACCTATCAGTGCAAAGATAATTGCTATTCGTATTAAACATAATCGTTTATAAATTGTTCGCAATTACATTTGCAGTAAGTTATATAAATTTATACTTATGATATATTTTCAAACGTTTTCATACCCATTAGTGCAAACTTAATTGCTATACCTATTAAATAAAATCATTCATGATCTTTCCGCAACAACATTTACAATAAGATATATAAATTTATATTTTTGAACTCTTAGGTACAAATCTCCTGTATTAGTGTGCACTAATTTAAGCACTAACCCATTTAGAAAATTATATTTCATTAATGTTTACACTAACAATTTGGATGTGTATTGCGAGAATTAATGGAACTCGATTGACATAAATTGTTATTATTTTTTAACTCTTGGGTAGAATTCCTCTATATTAATGTACACTAATATTTGCACTAACTTATTTAGAAAATTATATTGCATTAGCGTTTGCACTAACAATTTAGATGTGTATTGCGAGAAATAGTGCAGATCGAATGTCATAAATTTTAATTATTTTTGAACTCTCGGGTAGAAATCCCCTGTATTAGTGTTCACTAGTATTTGCACTAACCCATTTAGAAAATTATACCGCATTAGCATTTGCACTAACAATTTTGATGTATATTGCGAGAATTAATGGAACTCGAATGACATAAATTGTTATTATTTTTGAACACTTGGGTAGAATTTCGCTATATTAGTGTGCACTAATATTTTCACTAACTCATTTAGAAAATTTTATTGCATTAGCGTTTACACTAACAATTTGGATGTGTACTGCGAGAAATAGTGCAGATGGAATGTCATAAACTATAATTATTTTTGAACTTTCGGGTAGAAATCCCCTATATTAGTGTGCACTAGTATTTGCACTAACTCATTTAAAAAATTATACTGCATTAGCGTTTGCACTAACAATTTTGATATATATATCGAGAAATAGTGCACATTGAATTTCATAAATTGTAATTATTTTTTAACTCTCGGGTAGAAATCTCCTATATTAGTGTGTACTAGTATTTGCACTAACCCATTTAGAAAATTATACTGGATTAGTGTTTGCACTAACAATTTGGATGTGTATTGCGAAAAATAATGCAGATCGAATGACATAAACTGTAATTATTTTTGAACTCTCGGGTAGAAATCTCCTATATTAGTGTGCACTAATATTTGCACTAACTCATTTAGAAAATTATACTGCATTAGCGTTTGCACTAAAAATTTGGATGTGTATTGCGAAAAATAGTGCAGATCGAATGACATAAATTGTAATTATTTTTGAACTCTCAAGTAGAAATCTCCTATATTAGTGTACACTAATATTTGCACTAACTCATTTAGAAAATTATACTGCATTAGCGTTTGCACTAACAATTTGGATGTGTATTGCGAGAAATAGTGCATATCGAATGCCATAAATTGTAATTATTTTTGAACTCTCGGGTAGAATTCTCCTATATTCGTGTGCACTAGTATTTCCAATAAATCATTTAGAAAATTATATTGCATTAACGTTTGCACTAACAATTTAGATGTGTATTGCAAGAAATAGTGCAGATTCTATTAATTATTTCTCACCAACCACATCTACCCATGTACTTCTTTACCAACTTTATTTAATTCTTCTTCTTCATTTTCCTTTATTCTATCTCCATCTTTTCTCTACATTTTTCTTACATTCTTTATCATTTTACATCGTTCATCTATCATTTTCTTTTCCAAAACTCCATCTTTCATCACCAACTTATAGAGGATCTTCAAACATTGATCACCAAAATCAAGAACATCAATACATTGGTTTTGTATTTCATTGACTAATTATGTTTTTATATATATATATATATACATTCATTGACTTATATGTAAACATATTGATTTAGTGAATGAAGATCTTTTAATCTATAATAATAGATAACCATTGTCTTTTTGCTTTTAGTAGGTATTGTTTCAATAG
Source organism: Impatiens glandulifera (assembly GCF_907164915.1). Lineage (NCBI taxonomy): Eukaryota > Viridiplantae > Streptophyta > Magnoliopsida > Ericales > Balsaminaceae > Impatiens > Impatiens glandulifera. The sequence continues at coordinate 7,057,605 of NC_061869.1, read as the reverse complement.
AATTGCATCTAAATTATATACATAACTACAAATGAGGTCTGACCGTGATTGGATGTATACGAGAAACCCTGAAAGCATGGAAGATTTTTTAAAAGGAGTGCAAGAGTTCATTTCATTTGCCACAACTCAACTCAGTTATATGGATGGTGAAAAAATAAGGTGCCCTTGCTTAAAATGTCGTATTCAAAAGTACATTAAGTCGGATTTGTGCCTTAGTCATTTGATTAAGCATGGATTCATGGCAAACTATCATACGTGGTCAGCTAATGGGGAATCTAGTCAAACATCGAATGTATACACCTTTCGACGTAAAAGACCTTCGCTCGATTACAATGAAAGAACAACAAATCGGTATGAGTCAATGATACATGACATGGATTCTAGTTTCCAACCAAATGTAGAAAATGAAGCATCAACCTCTTCCAATTTTAACACATATATTTTATCAGAAAGGTTTTGGAAAGCATTGAATGCGGCACATCAACCGATCTGGCCTGGTAATGATAGCGAGAGTAAACTATCTGCAACTGTGAAGCATCTCAACATGAAATCCGAGAACAATTGGTCCGAACGTGCTGTCAATTAAAATCTTGACTACATAGGATCAATGTTACCCAAAGACAATTGCATGCTGGATAGTTATTATAGCATGAAGAAATTTGTTGAAGATTTGGGTTTGTCCGTGATTAGAATAGATGTATGTAGAGATGGTTGCATGCTTTTTTGGGGGGAAGATATTGATAAACAATCATGTAGCTTTTGTCATCAATCTCGATACAAAGAAAATGTTCATAAACTGAAGCCCCACAGACAACTATTTTATTTACCACTAGCTCCTAGATTGCAAAGGTTGTACGCCTCAAATGTGACAGCACCTCACATGACATGGCATGGTCGTCATGTCAATAAACCCGAGATCATGTGTCATCCGTCAGATGGAGAGGCTTGGAAGAGGTTTGATCACCATCATCCAATATTTGCACTCGAACATAGAAATGTTCGATTAGGACTATGTTCGGATGGATTTGCTCCTTTCAGACAATATGGAAAAGCATATTCATGCTGGCCAGTTATTCTAACACCGTACAATCTACCACCGGGGATGTGCATGAAATCACCGTATATGTTTATTTCATTGATTATTCCCGGGCCAAAAAGTCCTCAAAGAAAAATCGATATTTTCCTTCAACCGTTGATAGATGAGCTAAAAATGTTACGGAATGTAGGTGTTTCTACTTATGATGTTTCTCGAGGTGACACGTTTATCATGAAGGCAATGTTGTTGTGGACGGTTAGTGATTTTCCGGCTTATGGAATCTTATCAGGCTAGAGTACACATGGAATCGATAGTTGTCCGATATGCATGAAAAAATCTAAATCCTTCCGATTGAAATACGGTTGAAAAGCTTTCTACTTTGATTGTCATAGACAATTCTTGCCATTGGAGCATCCTTACAGACATGACACGCAACATTTTACAAAAAACTGGGTGGAAAGAACTATTCATCCTCATATTAAGGATGGAGATGAAATATGGACAGAAATTTCCCATTTGAAGCTTGTTAGTGAAGCTCCAAATGAATATCCTCATGGATTCGGTGATTATTACAAGTGGACTAAGAGAAGTATCTTCTAGGAACTTCCATATTGGGGTAAACTTCTAATTCGACACAACTTGGATTTTATGCATATCGAAAAGAACGTGTTTGAAAACATCATAAATACGGTTATGAATGTGAAGGCAAAGACAAAAGACAACCTTAATGCTAGGAAGGATATGTTTCTTATTTGCAATCGTCCGGAGCTACATGTTGATCCTAATACAACTTCTCGAAAGCCTAACAAGGCTTCATATAGTTTGACGAAAACAGAAAACATGATAATTTGTAAATGGGTGTAGACCTTGAAATTTCCAGATGGTTATGCGTCAAATTTTTCACGGTGCGTTGACACAACCGAATCAAGGTTGATTAGATTCAAAAGTCACGATTGTCATGTTTTTTAGAAAGATTATTGCCTATTGCGTTTAGGAGATTACTACCTAAATTTGTATGGGGAACACTTGCTGATTTAAGTAATTTCATGAATGACCTAAGTGGTAGAACTTTGAGCTCAGACCAAGTGGATAACTTGCACTCTCAAATTCCGGTAATTTTATGCAACTTGGAGAAGATTTTTCCACCCTCCTTCTTTGATTCAATGGAGCATCTTTTGATACATTTACCATATGAAGCAAAAATAGGTGGTCCTGTACAATACAGATGGATGTATCCATTCGAAAGGTATGTTGCCTATATTCAAATTATATTTTTCCCATAATTTTATTTATAGTTGTAATACATTTTTCCAAATTTCTATTTAGGTTTCTAAAGGGTGTGAAGCAAAAGGTGAAAAACAAAGCCAGAATAGAAGCGTCCATATGCAATGCATATATTCTAGAAGAAATATCCACGTTTGCTTCATATTATTTTGAATCGAAGGTGAGTTGCAAACAAAGACAACGATAAAGGAACACTGAAGGGCCTATAAACATAACAGAATCACCGATTTCGATTTTCAATTACCTTGGACGTGGAACTGGTGGTTCATCAAAGAGATTTATGTCAAGCCAAGAAACTTTATCGGCTCACAATTATGTCCTATTGAATTGTTCGGAGGTGGATCCATATTATAGGTAGCGAATGATTAATTTGAATTTCAATTATAAATTTGTTTGCTTAAAATTTATATTGTGATTGTAGGGCCTTTTGTGACATAAATGTCGGGTTAGATCCGGATGAAATAGTTTGTCAATTCTCGTCATGGTTCCGATCAAAGGTGATCAACTAATTATTTCACTTTGATTGACAATTGATCTTATTTGGTTCAACACATGGTGTTCATTAAATTAATTTTCAGGTTGTACAAGACAATCGACGAAATACGGAAAAAGATCTACCTTATTTCATCTCATTTGGTCCTAAAACGTCTGCAACCACATATTCAACTTACTTCATCAACGGTTATGTGTGGAGGGCAAGTGATCACGGTTCTAATAGATCAACAATGAATAGTGGTATTTGCGTTCATGCAAACGATGTCGATTACTATGGACTTTTGGAAGAGATTATTGAATTACAATACCTAGGTCCATGTTTACGTGTTGTTCTATTCCGATGCATATGGTTTGATCCGACAAGAGGTACTAGAGTTAATCCTATCTACAGATTGATTGACGTTAACATGAAACATAGATTGAGGAAATACGATCCATTTGTTCTTGCACAACAAGCCATACAAGTTTATTATTCGAACTATCCAACCCCAATGAATGATCCTAATTGTGAATGGTTGGCCGTTTGTAAAACAAAAGCAAGGGGAAAGATTGAGGAAATATGGAAAAATGAAGTGGAGGTGGAGTATCAACAAGAGTATCCAACCATTGAATTGTATATTCCCCTTGATATACCGTTGTACAATGTTAATGATTTGAGTGACCCAAATATTTTGAATGTTGAGTTAGACGGATCAGATGAAATTGAATCGCATGAGAGTGGTTCGGAGGAAACTGAAAACGTAAGTGATTCATATTACACCGTCTCCAGCTGCCGTCTATTTTCATCTTTGCCGTCTATTTTCATCTCCAGCCGCCTCCAGCCTCCGTTTATCTCCATCTCTGTCTCTAGCACCACAACTCTCTTTCTCCAGCCGTGATACCCTGAAACTCTCCAGTCGCAAAACCCTAAAACCTTCTAATCGCGAACCCCTAAAACCCTCTAGTCGCGAAACCCTCTACAGGATAACGTTCTAGGTATCTCTAACTCTATCTTAATCTTTCATTGTTATTGTTTATTTACAGTTTCTCAAGAATTAAAATAGGATGAAATAATGTTTTAGGTCAATGGAAAACTTGACTGTATGTGAATGATCAATCACATATATATAATCAATACCTTTTTCGTTCTTTAGCATTAGGCATTGAAAAATTTGACTGTATACGAATGATTAATCACATATATATGTAGTCAATACTTTTTTGGTTCTTTAGCATAAGACATATAGAGTGACAGACCTTGCTTAAGTCGACATGTGTATTTTGTTTCTTCACTTGCTTTTTGTTAACATCTAAGTTTCATTATAATAAATATTTTGTCTATTCTTCATTCTACTCCTTTTTCCTATCTGAACTTACCTTGTAGCCCTTCTTTCATTTGAAAAAGTAATGACTAGCTAGGTTTGGCAAATTGGGAACTCAAGACTTTATTGTTCCATTAATACTAGAAAAAGTTCTTATTTCATCAAAGGTTTATTTCTTTTTCAGGATTATTATCTTTCTAGAAAATTGTACTTTCTTCGCTATTAGAATTCCTATTATACCTTTGTTTACAAAAGACTTTGGTAATACCTTGTTTATTTATACAAGTCTAAAAGAAACATTTAAACCCTTGATTACTGCTTTTTATGCATATTTGCAGAAGGAGAACACATGGTAAAAGATGATTTTTGTCCCACCTTCCATTAGCTAGCTAAAACTTATAGATATATATATCCCTTTCAGATCTTATAGGAATAGCATGATCATATTATTTGTTGAATTCTGAAAGCTACCATATTTCAATTTGATTAGTACCTTGAGATATTATGTTTGATTTTCCGTCTAACATTAAAGTTAATTTCTTGCATTCATTTCATCTTCTTATTTGATCTGCATAGTATTATTCATTCCAATTGTCAATTGAGCTTCCTTAGCATGTCTCTTGATGTGTATTTGTTTGTTATGATTTATTTTTTTTCTTTGAAATGGTAGAACTTTTCATCTAGGTTGAGTTCCCGGCTCATTTCTTGATGGATATTTGTTTGATAAGGTCAATTAGTACTTTTACTTTTTGTTTCAATACTTTTGTTTCTTTTACTTCTTAATTTTCAACTATTTAATCAAGTAAAATATTAAATAAATTTTGTGATATATATCATTTTCAGTTACAAGTTAAGAAACACAGCTTATTAAGGAACTAGTAATTGAATATTTACTTCTCAATTTCCTCTAGGATTTGGCTGTCGTAGTGCTATTGATACTTATATAGTTTATTTCACTCAATTCATCAAAAGGAGAGGATGCCTAGACGAAAGAGGATAGACGATGAAGACACTGATACATAATTTGAAGTCGTAAGATTTCTAAAATCCTAGATTTCAAAGATGTTGTTACTAATATGCTAATATTATTTTCGATAATGTTGTTTGATTATCGATTTCAAGAAACAATTCGACCCAAAATTAATGCACCTGCCAAGAAGAGTGGTGCAAACTCTAAACGCCCTAGAATTGAAATATCCCCAGTACCTAAAAAAACGTCTAAAGTTGTTTCAAGAAGACAATCCCCACAAAAAAAAAATGGATCCCAAACGACTAGTTGTCTCTACTCCTAAATCACCAAACCGACTCAACTCCAAAAACAAAATAAAACATCCAAACAACCAACTTCCAGCCATGATGTATCTACTCTCCAACTAGTATCATCTGCTGGTTTGGAGACTCAATCAGACCGGCCAGAAACCTTCAACAATCGTGCACTCGTCCTTGAAGATCCAATCCCAACTCATCCAACCTCAAATGTTGCTGATCATGATGATATAAGGGTGGAGGACGGGATAGCTAGTGTTTGTAAATCTTCTAAGACGTACATCGAGGTTAATGGAGAAAAGTAAGTTTCAATAGGTAAATGTTATCCCTAACAATTGACAAATGTAACTAATATATTTTTGTTTCTACAGATTTATTCCAGATATCTTGAAAGATATACATCGGATAGTAACGGGATATTGGAGGGGCGCGTATCTAAATTGGAATCAAGTGCCAAAAGACATTAAAAACACATGATGGGAACATTTTACGGTAAGTGATAGTCAAAAACTTACATACTTTTAAATATTAAAAATTGTTTCAAATCCAAAACTAATTTCAATTACTTATTGAAGGAGATGTTTGAGTGGGATCTAGTTTCAGAGGGGGATGTAAACAAACTTTTTAAGAAGAAGGCGGGTACGAAGATAAGGAATTTCATAACTAGGGCAAAAGTAGCAATGAAGAAGCCACCACATGTCACATTTGAAGACTGGGCGCAAATGAAAATTAACTTTGAAGAACCTAAATATTCAGAGAAGTGCACTAAAGCTAAAGGACATAGACACGATTACACGTCAAATGGTGGGGCGACGTACTGCGGTGGTTCCATAACGGCGGAAGAACATCAGAGAAGATTAGTAAGTAATTTAGTTACTTTTTTAGTATTCAATTCATATTTATGTTCTAAACAGCCCCTCCTTCAAAAGTAAACAAATATCCTTAAGTTGATCTCATTATGTCAATATCACCACTCATATCTGAATCAGAAAACCTTCAACATGTGGTTTTCCAGTACCATAACACAAAGCGTAATTGGAGGTCCCTCGAAGATATCTCATTAGTCACTTAACCGCTTCCTAGCGTGTCTTACCAGGATTTGAAAAGAAACGACTAACTACTCTAACTGCATGAGCTATATTTGGTTAGACCATTGCATATATCAGATTGCTTATTGCTGAAGCATATGGAACACTGCACATTTCTTGTCGGTTTTGTCGGTTTAATTGGTTATTTGAATATAATCTGGTCACCTCTATCTCTTTTTAATATTTTATTAAAAATATCATAATATGGTTATTATTCAAATTTTGAATTAGATTGCTAATTATTATTATCCATGATATTATCACAATTGTATTGTAATAACAATTGTAATAATATTATGACATTACTTTATAATAGACATAATAACTACTTACATGTATAATAATTCCATTCAATATTTCCCCATTATTCTAACATTTTCCATGATACTTAATTTATTTATTATAAACAATGCTAATATGCTATTAAAACATAAATATATATAACAAAATATTTAAATTTATTTATGGATGCCAAACAGTTTATTTTGCATAAAACAATCTCAAATAGATTTAATAATACAATATTGTAATTCCGGCAATGTCATCATTGTGTAAGTTTCTTCTAATTTCGCCAAGAGTAATGTTTCATATACGTACACCCCTTGACAAAATCAGAAGAAACTTACACAATGACATTACTATGTCCTTAAATCTATTGGGATTGTTTTTGCATAACTAATATGTTTGCATCCATAAATTAAATTTGGAGTTATCTTCCTAAGACATAAATGCATAAGTAAGGGGTGAAATAATAGCTTCTTTTTTATCTATGAGAAACGCGTAGTACGAACTGTTAATGGGGTTTCCGACTAACTTTACCCCTTGCTTGATGGGAGGTCCATTGACCATACGAGGAAAGTTACACCGAGACTTCACCATTATTGATAAGGTCTCCTCGTCTAAAATCCCCAAAACATTTATTAAAGAAGAGTTCAAACTTCTTGATACATTTTTCAAGTCGTGATACAAAAAACATTTGAGTCATTAAATGTGTCGAGACCCCTTTGGTTGCGACCAGCCATGGACGGACCGAGATAACCATATTGGAAATGTACGTACTTCCTTACTTGTTCAAGTCCCTCAATTGTGTCGCCTCTTTTGAAGCCCAAAAACTGCTTCACAAACAAAGAAGATTATGTTTTATCATTGGAAGATGATGCTTGAACAATTAGAAACAAGACCAAGATCAAGATCAAGACACGAAAGAGAATACAAGTTTTAACCATTTTCATGTATTTTATTTGACGTGGTCAACTAGTTCTTGATTTTCATTTCACAGTTTCTTTAGCATTTTATACACAAATTTAAGATCAAAAGATTGTTATAATATCATTTCGTTTCCTGGTTAAGTTAATTAAAAAGTGTACAAATTGAATATATTTATTTGATTAAATATTTTTTAAATAATTCATATATATTAAAAATGATAAAAATCATTTAATCACATAATAATAAAAAAAATCACATAAATAAATAAAAAATAAAAACACTTTACCCAACAATATATTATTTGATATAATATTATAACAAAAAAAAAATTATTCTTAGTATTGTAAAGATTATATTCTTAGCATTATATAGTTCCATTGATAATTCCCGGATTCTTCTGTCCTTCTCATCCTGCAACAAGTTCAAAAACTATTTGAAAATGGTTACCCATTGTATTTTTCTTGCACAATCACACACAATAAGAATTATCTTTGGTTACCCATTGTGTTTTTCTAAACATTGTGGGACATCCCTGCTTCTCTAGTAACAGGTACTGGTGGAGGAAGAACTCTGTCTTTTCGATAAATTAACATACTTTTTGGCTCGAAATCCTTCCTTTGAACAAACAAAATCTTCACCAATCACTTCATTAAACACTAAAATCCAACAAATTATTTTCTTGGTTAAAGTAAAAGATTGATTCTTTCTTATAAAAAAAAAATTATATAACGCAAAAATACGGAAATTAGTTAGACATAAAGGAGGATGAGAGATAAGGATGAAAAAACTCCACTCAGAATAAGCCCCACCACGAGTCTAAAAAATTAGGCAGAAGAAATATTCCTCTTTTTAGAAGACCATTTCTTAGACTCTTCTTTGAAAATTATTAAAAGGCTTTAAAATCATTTCAATATTCTAAGAAATCATAAAAATCTATTATTCAATTATATAATATATAGTTGACTGAAATAATCAATTTTTTTAAGTTTGATCTCACGAAAAGAAATGTTTTAAATTGAAGAGATTTTAATAAATAAATATTTTAAATAAAATCAATGAAATAAAAAAATGTTATTATAAAAGTTAACTTATAAAATGGTTATATAGATTTTATAAGTTAATCAAAATTTAGATGTTAATTTATATATATATATATATATATATAATCTTTTATAAATAAAAAAACAAATTATACGGTTAAAAATAATAAGATAATAATATTAAAAATTAAGTTTAATAAAAAAAAAATTGAATTGAGGTGTGCATGACACATCAAACTAGTAGATTTTAGTTTCTTAGATCAATTTTTTTCACCCTATCATCCTGTTATGTTAGGGTTAAATTTAAAAAATACTAAAAATTAAGTTTCACAAATTCATAAATTTTCACTAACCAATTAAGTTTTTACATCATCTATTTAGTCTAGACTATAGACATCAATCATTTTATCTGTAGAAATATAGTATTATAAATATTCATTCATCATTTATAGATTTTATTTTTATTTTTATTTTTAATATTAACATATAATCTAAACTTGAATAATAAATACTTATTTCATTATTTAGCATGCATGTGTTTAAAAAATTAAATATTCATAGCTGAATCCTAAAATCTAATAGAAAAAGTTGATTAAAATATAAGTTCAACTAATAAGTTAATTCAGGTATTTAAATATTTTTTCTACAAAATTAAAAGAATTATACATGAAATAATATAATTTATTATAATTTTGAAGTAAGTTGAAAAAGATCTTGGGCAGCAGTGGTAGATAATATGTGGTAGCTAGTTGGTTCACTGCCAAGGGGAACATATTCCCTTGTTCGGCCTTACCAAAATGTACTTTCACATCCGAAGGTTGATATGAAAAAACTTCCATAAAATTAAACTTGGAGTTATCGGTCCAAGTCTAAATGCAGACTTAAGGGGTGAAATAGCGTTTAATCGCGATGCACCTCTAAACCAGGTTAGGTTGTACTTGGACCACTTTGTTGATCTTAGAAACGCAAAGTACGAATTATTAACGGGGTTCCGGACTAACTTTACCCCGTGCTTGATGGGAATTCCATTGACCATATCAGGTAAGTTACATCGAGGTTTCACCATTATTGACAACGTCTCCTCGTCTAAAATCCCCGAAACATTTTTATTAAAGAAGAGTTGAAACTTCTTGATACCTTTTTTCAAGTCGTGATCAAAAACATTTGAATCATTAAATGTGTCGAGATTCCTTTGGTAGGAGACACCGAGATAACCATATTTGGAAAGGTAATTCCTTACTTGTTCAAGTCCATGGACTGTTTCGCCTCTCTTGGAGTCCAAAAAATGCTTTACAAACTTAGAAGATGATGTTTTATCATTGAAAGATGACGCTTGTGCAATTTTTAGATCAAACAAGACTAAGATCAAGACATAAAAGAGAATACAAGATTTAACCATTTTCATGTTTGTTATTTGATGTAGTTAACTAGTTCTTGCTTTTCATTTCACAATTTCTCTAGCATTGTATACACATTTTGAGATCAAAAGATTTTCATAATATCATTTTTATTTCTTTTTGTTAAGTTAATTAAAGAGTCTACAAATTTAATATATTTATTTGATTTAATATTTTTTTAAATGATTCATATATATTAAAAATGATAAGAATTATTTAAGCACATACAAACAAAATATTAAATTAAAAATAAAAATAAAAAAATCACGCAAATAAAAAAAATACAAACACGTTACCAACAACATATTTCCCACAGTTTCCAGCCACATAATTCTCCATTAATTCTTTGTGGGCAGTGGTGTGGAAAGACGCTCCCGAGTCCAAAACCCATGAATCTATCGGGCTATCAACAGACAGAAGTAACGCATCAGTGACAGATTCTGTAACAACGTTGGCTGCATCATTTTTATTATCACCATTTTTCTTCGGTGCTTTGCAGTTCCTCTTTAAATGACCCTGTTTACCGTAATTCCAACACTCAAATGTCCGCCCAGACTTGGACTGACTCCTCCTGCTCCTTGACATAGATCTGCTCTTACCTCGGTTGAAATTTCTATCATTACCTCTTCCCCTGTTTTCCACATTCAGAGCAGAACCTTTGAATGTTTCACCAGAATCAATTTTACGAACCTCTTCAGCAAGAATACGATCTCTAACTTCAACAAATTTCAGTTTAGCATTTCCAACTAAATTACTAATTGTTGCCCTCATAGGTTCCCAACTATTTGGTAGAGATGCTAACAAAATCAGGGTACTAACTTCATCCCCAAAATCAATCTCAACAGATAGCAATTGATTCACAATTGTATTGAATTCATTCAAATGAGTAGTGACAGAAGTACCATCAACCATTATTAAGTAAAATAGTCTTTTCATTAAGTGTACCTTGTTGTTAGCAGATGGTTTCTCATACATATCAGAAAGAGCTTTCATCAGACCCATGGTGGTCTTCTCCTTTGCTACATTGTGAGCAACTGTCTTGGATAGCGTCAATCGGACAACTCTCAAAACATGTCTATCAAAGAGTTTCCATTCAGCTTCATCCATCTTCTCTGGTTTCTCACTCAAAGGAACATGAAGCTTCTTTCCATAGAGATAATTTTCAATCTGCATTCTCCAAAAGGCACAATCTGTCCCATCAAATCTTCCAATTCCATGTCCTATACTGTTCTCACTTGCTATTGTTTCCAATGCTCAGATCTAGACCAGCTGCTCTGATACCAGTTGTTAGGATTTGTATCTCTCAAATCCGACCTGCTTGAAAACAATCTGTAAAAACACAAGAAAGAAGAACACAAGAACACACAGATTTATAGTGGTTCACTCAAATTGAGCTACATCCACTTCAGCCACCACCAGATTTACTATGAAGAAGAAGAAGGAATACAGAGTTTTTGCCTCACACTTTATCTCTCTAGAATTCTGTCTATTACATGTAAACCCTTAATAATTACATATTTATAGGGTAAACATTCACGTAATAAACCTAAATAACCAAAACCAAAAAAGATAAACCCAATAAACTCTAATTAACAATGTAGAGTTTATTATAAGTGTAGGCTTCATAACTCAACACATCTGATCCTGCGCGATCTTAACTTAATGAGTGTATTCGTGTCGTGCTAACTCGTGTAATAATAAAGGCAACATCTTAACTTACTTGTAATAATTGTCTATTAAAAGGGAATAAAGTTATTTAAACCTTTAATCTTTGTTTGTTTTATTTTGAAGAAATATTCTCAATTGTGTTACTTTGCATTTGCAATTACCTTTACTTTTTCTTTTTTTTGGTTGTTGTTAAGAATTTGAATGATTTAATCATACCTAGAATTATTATTCTCAATTGTGTTACTTTGCATTTGCAATTAATATTAAGTGAGTATAAATAAAATTAATAAAAAAAATATAAAGATATAAATAAGACACAACCTCAAACACTAATAATGTTTTATGAAAAATTAAATTTATCTATCTTTCCAAAGATGGTTATCCTCCTGCTATTTTGTTTTGCCAATGTCCTATAATTTAAACTGCCTTATGTTGTTTGTTTATATGTCCTGTAGATATTTCAATGTAGGTGTGTTCTAAAATGGATTTATCGCATATGGATATTATCTACCTGAGCAAGAACGAGCCAAGAGGCAGTTCTTCGAAAAATTGTGATTGTGATAATTGTACGTATACAAACGTCAAGACTTCAACCGCGGATGTTGAACGACGAATGATGAATATTCTCTAATCTCCTAGAATTTCAGTTTTTGTTCTTCATTTAAGCCTATAATTGGTTGGGGAGGGGTGACTAAGTATATTATATATGATGGTTTTACCTGTATGTTGTATAGTTGTTATTGATACTTATTTACTAGCTAGTCAATTTATTTCTCTAGAATAATCAAATATTATATTGCTTACAATTATATTTTACATCACCATCTATTTAGTGTAGACTATATATAGAGTATATATATCAAACATTTTGTCTATAGAATTATAGTTATAATTACTAATTCATCATTTATAAATTTGATTTTCATTTTTAATATTAACATATATATATATATATATATATAATATAAACTTGAAAAATAAATACTTATTTCATTATTCAGCATGTGTTTAAAAAATTAAATATTCGTAGCTGAATCCGAAAATCCAAACGAATAAAACAAATTATTTTGCACAAAACAATAATCCCAAAAATAGATTTAAGGATACAATGCCGTAATTCCGGCAATGTCATCATTGTGTAAGTTTCTTTTTATTTTGCCCATGGATGCAGTTGGAAACATTACGGCTTCTTGAACCGAAGTGTGGGCTAGACCAAGGATGTGTCCGATCTCATGCACGGCAGTTGTTTCAATGTCATATCCATCAGGGGAGTCCCCGACCACCCAAGGAATCTTTACGTTGAAATAGATATTTGGATCTGGTAGATTTGTTGTATAAGCTATTGAGAAATCTTTGAAGTTGCGAATATTAGTTGTGTTGGCATTACCAAAATGTATCGTCACATCCGAACCTCCATACGAAGAAGCTCTCACAAAGTTAAACTTTGAGTTATCTTTCCAAGTCTTAAATGCAAAAGTAAGGGGTGAAATAGATTCTGGTCGCGATTCGGAATATTTGTACCAGGTTAAATTGAACTTGGACCACTTTGGTGATGGTAGAAACTCGTAGTACGAACTATTAATCGGGTTCCGGACTAACTTTATCCCGTGCTTGATGGGAGTTCCATTGACCAAATCAGGTAAGCTACACCGAGGCTTCACCATTATTGACAATGTCTCCTCGTCTAAAATCCCCGAAACATTTATATTAAAGAAGAGTTGAAACTTCGTGATACCTTTTCTCAAGTCGTGATCAAAAACATTCGAGTCATTAAATGTGTCGGGACTCCTTTGGTAGCGACCAGCCATGGAGGGACCGAGATAACCGTATTTCGAAAGGTACTTCCTTACTTGTCCAAGTCCCTCAACTGTATCGCCTCTCTTGGAGCCCAGAAAATGTTTCACAAACAAAGAATTAGGTGATGTTTTATCATTGGAATTAGATGATGATGCTTCAACTATTAGAAACAACAAGACCAAGATCAACACATACACATGAAAGAGAATACAAGTTTTAACCATTTTCATGTTTTGTTTTTTATATATTTTCATCTCACAGTTTCTTTAACATTTTATACACAATTTTATGAACAAAAGATTGTCATAATATCATTTTCATTTCTTGCTTAAGTTTATTAAAAAGTATACAAACTTAATATATTTATTTGATCTAATATTTTTTAAATGATTCATATACATTAAATATGATAAAAAAAAAAAATCTTTTCAGCACACGTACAAAAACAAAATATTAAATTAAAAAATAAAATAAAATACAAAAATAAAAATAAAAATAAAAAAGTCAGACAAATAAAAAAAATACAAACACGTTAACCAACAACAAATTATTTGATATTTCAAAATTATTATGTATTGAACTTGATCAATGTATCTGAACTATCGCTGAGTTTCAATGAAAATATCGAGCGAAGAATTCGAATAACACTCACAAAATAAGAAGAGGGCTTTTAGAATTGTAGAGTGTGAAAAATAAGAATGAAGCGATGTGAAATAAATAAAGAATGAATATATATTGCTGAGAACTAAACCTTCAAATAAAATCATCCAAAAGTTTATTAGTAATATATATTGCTCATTCATTTGTCAATTAATTCATACGTTAGCCAATTCATAGGCTAATTAAAGTTGAATGTTTATCATCATAACATTAAACTTTAATTTTCTAATTAGACATTAATTAAACAATTAATATTTAGTTATAATTTAAACTAAATTCATCGTTAATTCACGTTTGAATTTGTTTGAATTTTATTTAATTTTATTTATTCACAATCTTATTTTAATTCATTAATGGAATTAACTTAATTCTAAGATAGAATTGCGATTACCAATATCCATTATCTAAATAACATTTTTATTTTATAATTATTCATTGTGGACAACATGATAAGTATCATATTATTGACCCACAAAAAAATTTATATTATTTTGAACAAAGTTCACTTTACTAAAATAGTAGTGTTTAAGAAAAATAACAAGATACTACAAATAAACATTGAGACTCGTCCAGAGTGTATATTATGAACTAGGTCTTTTTTTTAACTAATTTTATAAATTTCACAAATGAATAAAAATTATAATGGGGTAATAAAATCAAATAGTATTCCCATGAAATTCAAACGTGAATTAAATGGTGAAATTTGATCTAAATATATAATTTAAATTAATTAATTTAAAATGCATGATCAATTAATAAAATGTTTTTAGCTTTTATTCAGATTGTTACGACTTCAAAATCATTCTAGGCCTGTCTAGAATGATTTCTTAAACTTTTATTTTTTTCCCGTTTTTGAGAATTTTTAATGAAATGACGGTAACTCGTTTTTTAAAAAAAAATGTTGTTAATTTTAGTGTAACATGAATTTGTTATTAATTATTATAAATGTTTAATATTATTATTAAGAAATTGTAAAATGATATAAGTTAGTATTGAATTGTATATGACTTAAATAATTTTGGCAAACAATTATTCCCTAATGAAGAGGAAACATTAAGGTAATGAAGAGGCAAACAATGTTATTTGTTGGATCAATTGATGATTTTATTTAATGATTTAACTTTTCAATAATATAAAATCTCTTATCTCTAATCTAAAATATCACTACATCATCTTATCTTTTTCACTATAGAATTCCAAAAGTCCACTACTTATTTTGTGAGTGTTCTTCGAATTCTTCAGTCGACATTTTTTGTTGAAACCCGGTGATAGTTCATGTACGTTGGTCAAGTTTGATGATTAGTAATTTCAGTGCAGAATTACTACTAGATTCGTTATACCGTGGGAGACAACCATCTAAAATAAACTCTAGCACAAACAAAAGAAGCTGAAACTATTTTAAGGGAAATGTGCTAAACACATACCTCGAATCAACATTTGAAATATTTGATTTTTCGTTTATACATATATCTTATTTTATTTTTTTTATTTGTAACATTATATATATATTTTTTAATTAAAGTCAGATTTCTAAGATTATTTTTATATCGATTAGTATTGTAAATAAAATTTTATTTTTAAGAATCCTTTATTCTCTTTAAACAAGACATTAAAAATAAATAAAAACCGATTTGTGTAATAGTTGTATTAAGCTTAAGCTTAACCCAAAAAAAAAACATTAACTATCAAAATTTTAAAAAATAATAATAGACTTTTAGAGATTTTCTATTTTTATCTTTTTTTGGGGGTGATTATATAGTGATTCTTAAGATGAATTATTCTATCCTGGTTTTAATTTTTTCAAGTGTAGATATTTTTTTTAATTTTCTATCGTATTTTAAACCTTTTGAATTTTTTACATTAAATTTAAATCAAATAACTATTTCCGATGCCATATACAGTACTACAAATCCAACCGCCCAGCAAATATCGAACTGAATTGTTTTGTTTGTGACGGATTTTCCCCGAAACCGAACGAGGATGGGACGAGATGGTATTTGTGTCCCCTGCTCCAACCCGCACCCTAAGGACGGACCTAGGATTTCGAACTGGGGTGGGCTTGAAAAAAATTTAGGTGGACTTAAAATATTAACGATTTTTTTTTGAAAAAAACAAGTATATAAAAGTAAAGTTTTATTATTTTTTTAATAATTAGATAAAAACAATGAATTATATTAAATTTTTTAAAGAAATTATGGTTAATGTCATATTTCTACCGTAAAATTTTTTATTTATTTTTTATTTTTATTTTTCGGGGTGGACTTCAGCCCATTCGAGCTCCTACATAGATTCGTTCCTGTTCACCCCGATTCTACCCCAAACACTATAAACATAATTAAATATATTAAATCACCAATATATTTATTTATTCACTATATTTTGTAAGAGTAGTAAGGTTATTTCTTTATAATAATATAAAATTTTAATATATTACAATATATATTATATTAAAAAATCCGTTTATATAATTTTATTTTATAATTTTTATTTATTTTTTTAAATTTTTTTTATTAAAGGTGTCCTGCGAGATTTCCCAAAACCGAAAAAAATCGAACGGGACAGTGATGGTATTAAAAATATCCCCGAAATTAAAACGGGGCGGGGATGGTATATACATTCTCTGCCCCGAACTACTCCATTGTCATCCCTACATGCAACATTCACTTTTCTTCATGTTTTAAAATCTTTAAAATTTGTAATATCAGATTTCAATCCAAATAAAGGACACAATTAGAAAAAATTAGTGAAGGAAATTCTAACTAAAATTTTACCTTAAAAATGTATTTGATTTAGGTTTGTCTTTGATAAAATTGAAAATTAAGATCTTATTATATTTTAAGTACTTAATAACTTAAATATCAAGAAATAAAAAATTAGATTAACAAACAGAAACATATGAAATTTAAGTATTTAATATTTTAGTTAGTCTGATAATATCTAAAATTAATATTCGAACAAATAAATATAAATTATTATAACCTTATATATTACTTATATTATTTAATAAACTTAATATATATATTGAAGTATATAATTTAATATATTAAATAAAAAAGAATTAAAATATATATATATAATAAAAAAATATATATATATTTCAGAAAAAGAAGGAAGTTTGTTTATATAAAATGAAAAAATATTAGGAAATTATCTGATTATTTTAGCTTTTTTTTTTTAAATAAGTTTTATATTTTAACTTATTATTTTGACATGATTTCACCTTAGGTCTATTTCTATTGATAAGTCAAGTTATCCAATATATATATATATATATATATATTTATCGTTCCTAATATAAGCTTAATTCTAATTTGTTCGGTTGATTAGTTTTCTCATAAATTCGACTTTAAGTTAACTCCATAAGTTTTACTAAAATTATTATTTTAATTATTTTTTTATTATCTAATAAAAAATAAAATAAATATATTAATTTTTTTAATGAACACATAATTAATTATAAAACTTCCAAAATACTATGAAAAGTTTATCATTTTAACTCTATTTTATATATTTTTTAATATAAATAATTCTATTTATATTAATTATTTTATAATAAATATAATTATATATTTAACAACTTAATTCACGATGTATTTAAATAAAAATAAATTAATATTTTTTTATATTAATAATTTTTACTTCTCTAAATATACACAATTATTTTAACTTTTATTTTCACTATGAACAAGATGATAAGATAACATATTATTGGCACAAACAAAATAAAATAATTTTATATTATTTTGAACAAAACTCATTTTATTAAAATTAGTATTTTAAGACAAATAATAAGATAATACAAATAAAAAAGTGAGACTCTTCTAGAGTGTACATTATGAATAACATAATATATTCATGATAACCTATATAATTCTTTAAACTATTATTTTGCGTATGGACTAGTGTTGGAAATCAATTTTTATTTTTAAGAATCATTTATTCCCTTTACATAAATACATTCTAAGTAATTAATACAGAATTTGTGTAAGAGTTGTACTTAGCTTAGCCTAACAAAAAAAAAATATATTTACTACCAAATCTTTTAAAAATATTATTAGACTGGTATAGTGATTATCTAGTTTTTGTTATTTTGAAAATATATATATATATATATATATATATATATATATATTACCATGGTTTTAATTTTTTTTCAAGTGTATATATTTTTTTTAAATTTTCTTTTATATTATGTTTAAACATTTAAATTTTTATTTTATTTTTTTACAATAAGTTTAAATCCAGTAACTATGATGTCATATACTATAAAACCAAGTTTACCCTACATTTCAAAAGTCACCATATATTTGATATTGTCATAATCCATCAACACTTAGTGTGTGATATCTACTCCAAGTTTACCCTACTTTTTTTTTTTTGGAAAAATGACTTAATGTCATTTCATTAAAAATTTTCAAAAACGAAAAAAAACGAGTTTAAGAGATCATTCTAGACAGGCCTAAAATGATTTTGAAGTTGTAACTTCGGAATAAAAGCTAAAAAATTAAAAACGTAAATGAATTATATAATTACAATGATTTCAATTCTAGTGAGTTTAAAAAACGGTAACAGATATTCTAGTTCTGCTCCGTTCTTGAAAATTTTCTCCACGTTCCCGTGAAGGCGCTGCAATCCGATATAATATTTTTTCATGACTCTTTAACGCTCTTGCGGGTTCTGCCATATACCCTTGCATTCCGTTTTTGTAAAATGTTATACACCACTGCTCCAAAGCCGCACTTGAACCCGTTTGTTGCAAATCTATTTTCCTTGACTTTAAGTAGTGTCGCTTATTTGATTGCATTCCATTCGCTCGGGAAACTGATCAGCTTCAGACTTTTATAAAATATGTTCAAAGCTCTGAAGCAATACAGCAACTACCGAATAAATGATCTATGATTTCTTCATTTCCTCTATATAGGAGTCTAAAAATTTTAATGTTTTAAAAAAAGTGAAGGAATAATTCTAACTAAAATTTCACCTTAACAAAATTGTATTTCATCAACTAAGGCTATATATATATATATATATATATATATATATATATATATATATATATATATATATATATATATATATATATATATATATATATATATATATATATATATATATATATATATATATATGGTTCATAATATATTCTTGAAAAAAAAAAATGAATATTTTGATTGACCGTAAATTAACGAGTATGGGTGTAAATTTTATCAAAAATATATTTTTTAATTATTTTTTATTATTTAATAAGAAAGAAAATAAATATATTAAAAAAATTTAATGAGTGTGATAAATCAGGAAACTTCAAAAATACTACTAAAATTGTTTCTCTTTCTAACTCTATTTTATATATATTTTAATATTAATAATTATATTAATATTAATTATTTTATATAAATCACATATTTACAACTTAATTCGCATTATATTTAAATTAAGATAAATTAATATTTTTAATTATTTGTTACACATTTACATTAATATTTTTTAATTTTCTCCAGATTTATTAGATACATTATTATTTTAACTTTTTTTTAAATTTATTTTTTAAAACTTTTATATATATTTCTTTCACTTGATTTTTTAAATAAATATTTATATATATATATAATATATAATGATATTATATATATATATATATAAAAATAAAAATTTATATATTTATATATAATAACTTATTAAAAACTTCATTTGTAATATATTTCAATAAAAATAAATTAATTTTTTTATTATTTGTTTCCCTTTTATATTAATTAACACATAATGAGTAAATAATATTTTTTATAATAAAATATTATATGTAAATTTTATAAAAATAACATTCAAAATTTTGATATTTATTAGGTTAATTACAAAATGAATATATATATATATATATAATATATATATATATATATAAAATATATGCATACACAAAAAAAAATTTATAAATAAACCCTATCCATCACAATTCACAAGTGGTATTAAAGTAATCTGCTAGTTGGGAATCTGTTTTTCAGACTCTAAGACTAGAGTTTAAATTTGAATAAAGTATATATATTTGAAGGGACAGTGTAATATGATATATGTGGGTGCAAATTTGAATGAGTTATATGTGTTTGGAAGATAGTGTGATGGTGATATATGTATGTGCAAATTTGAATAAATTATACGTGTTTGAAGGGATAGTATGATGATAGTATATTTGGGTACAAATTTGAATGAATTATATGTGTTTGAGGAGATAGTGTGATGGTTATATATGTCGGTGTAAATTTGAATGAATTATATGTGTTTGAGGAGTGTGATGTTAGTATATGTGAATGTAAATTTGAATGATATGTATTTGAGGATATAATATATGTGAGTGCAAATTTAAATTAGCTATATATGTTTAAGGGGATAATGTGATGATAGTATATGAGTACAAATTTGAATTAATATTTTTTAAGGAGATAATGTGATGGTAATATATGTAAGTGTTAATTTGAATTGACTCTATGTTTTTAGGTGATGCTTCCATTTTATTGAATCTATTTTGTTTCCTCAAATTTAAATACTATGTAAGATTTCATTGAAAAGAGTGTTAAATGCGATGAAAAAATGTTGTCTCTAGTTTATTAGTTAATCAGGCATTGAAAGTACTCTAGATCTTGGAGGAGGTATTTAATCTCATATTAATAAACTCTTCCATTTTACCTAAATAATTTCACATCTATTCTAATAGTTAGAAAATAATATTTCTATTGGAACATGCAATATTGAGTCAATAATATCGGACATATCCTATATTCTTTCTGACTTATATTGCAACCTAGTTGATTATGCTAAAAACTTTCTTAAATTCATAAGTTATTTAATAATTAAGTTATTTAAGCATATTTATGATAATGATTTTTTTGAGATATGATGGCCTCACCTATATTTTTAGTAATTACTTTAGAGATTTCTCAATACAATATTTCTTTCTTTCTTATGAATAGACTTATGGGTATAAGGATATGTGTGTGCATAGGCTCGATTCTTCAACATTGGGCATTCATCACGTTTAGTTATTCTCAATTTCATATTTTTCTTATTATTCTTATCTCTAATATTCAGCATGTTACCCTCTTAGTCAAGAATGGTAAACTAAATGTACCATATGAAAGATAAAAATGAATGGAGAAGAGGTTAATTAGGTTGACTAAGCTCTTTTGCCCTCAAACGTTATTCATTTTCTTTTATGTAATTTCCTCTTCCTTTTGTGAATATATTGTTCATCAGCATCGACGTTAATTTTCTTTACTGTTCATTTAAACCTTTATTTTGCATTAATTTTTTCTCTGTTTCTAAGTGACGAAGACAATTCGAACATTCTTTTTTTTCTTCTGTTTAACACTATTTTCCACAATTAATGATTGTACTGTTTCATTTGCTGATGATTCTTGTGAGTAATGATAACCTCATTTTCTGAGAATTTCTTAAGAAGCTTTGCTTTATCTATACTAGAACACTGAAAAAAATGATTATGTTTCAGTATATTAGGAGGATCATTGTTACTACCCACAGCGTTATCAATAGTCTGTTTGACTATCAGCTTATTTGTTACTATCCTTGTCTTTCTTTATACTTGTCTAAATTGCTTCAGATTTTCCCTCTAATTGTTCATTTCTCTCTTCTGATTTCCCAATAATTGTTCACTTCTCTCTTTCTGGTTTTTCTGTAGTTCTTCAATTGTTTTTGCGCATTTAGCAATGAAATATTTAAAAGTATTGAAGAAAATACCCATGTATAGTCGCTATGAAAGATATAAGAATTCCATTTCTGTAAATTAATGTCAGATACTATGGGAGTACACATCTTGGCTAGACTTCAATGCTAATTTCATATCTTCTGTCCATTTTTCTAATTTCATGTAGTTTTGTTCAATGAATGTATGTCTTTCCTTCAAAATGAGATCCAAGTCGGACCCCTCCCTGAACTTTAAGAAGTATAGTCCATGCGCATTATTGCAACCTTTTCCACTCTATCTTTTTCCCATTGTTTATATTTTTGTAGGATACACGGTCCTTACCAATGAGATTTCCCACAATCATGTATTCCGATGATCTTACACATTTCTTTTTAACTTCCTCGTGAAGTTTAATCTAAAGGGTGAGTTAATGATTTTTACTTTAGGATTATATGTCCCAAGAAAAGTTTGTCCCCTGATTTTCATATCATCCTTTTTCCACACATTTCTGACTTTTCAGTTTGAATTTGAATTGCTTCTTAGAGTGTAAACCTTTATATTGCCACATTTCATGAGTTCCCTCATGACTTCAACCGATCATCCAATAATTTCATCACATTCCTTTCTTTTCGACAAATTTCAGTCGTGCAAATAGTGGAGGTTTAGTTGTATAATTATATGTTAAACTCTGTTTTTATTGACAACCTTTCATCCTTCTTTTCACTAGTATAACCGCTTGGTAATATGATTCATCAGGCTATGCAAATTTACTCGCTCATTATACCCCACTTCACATGATTATTCTTTTTGTTTTGTATTCGAATCTTGTTTCTCAACATCATTCATCATAACATTCGAACCTTTATTACCCTTCAACCCATCAATAACTTATCATATTTCATTGATCACAGTTTCAAGAACAATATTAATATTAAGTAGATTTCCAACAAACACAAAGTTTCACATAGGCCACACCATTCCATAGCCTGCAGGGTTTCAGATTTCAACAATATTATGTAGACTAGCATGTATCCCGTGCATTTGCACAAGTAATAATATAAAAAACCGTGAAAAAATATTACGGTAAAATTTTTATAGGCGGGTCAACCCACAATCCGACCCAAGTATCAATTTACTCTCATATATATCCAAATTAACCACAGCTCTCGACCCGACAATCCGGACACTTTAAAAATTAAGCATCATTATATATATATATTAGTTAGTTAAAAAGTGGAACTTATATTGTTAAAATGTCACGCGTTTATCAAATTTTGGGTTGAATTAAAAATATAAAGTGTTATTAGCCTAGTTGGTTAAAAGGTTATACTTGTTTTGTTAGGTTGCCAGTTCGAACCATACCTATAGTATTTTTAATTTTATTTTTAACCGTTTTAAGTTTATGGGCGTTCAACCCACATTCCGACCCAAGTATCAATTTACTCTCACATATATCCAAATTAACCACAGCTCTCGACCCGGCAATCCGGACACTTTAAAAATTAAGCATCATTATATATATATATATATAGATTTCGCACAAGTCTCACTAATCGCACATGTCACACGGATAGCACATGCACATGTCTCACACATAGCGCACGGATCGCACATGTCGCACGAGCGCACATAGCGCAACACCGAACAAAATTTGCGACCCTTTTCTTGACCTTATTCAAATCTAGACAATATTTCTTAATTTCTTATAACCCTTAACGATTTTTCAGAATTTTATAAATTAATTAGTGATAAATTAATTATAAAACAATTCTCTATATAATTATATATCCAATGAATGAAAATAAAATTTAAATATGATAAAACTTATATATTAAGGTAGTTAATTTAATTTGTTTTTTAAAAATAAATTCACATACATTTGAAGTATTATACATAAATAATTTGTATAAAAGTAAGTTAAAAATAAATTTTATCCTTAATAAAATAATATATGAATATTATTATTAATTATATTTCTTGAAATGAAGGTAAATTATTTATAAATGTTTATTTAAAATGAATGTAAATAATATAATTGGTGTTAAAATTTTAATTATAATATATTTTGTTATATATGTAAATGTAGACTTTTTATATGAACTTAATTTATAAATTAATTGGTGATGTATTAATATATTGTTTTATTATTGACATATTTATTTTATTACTTATAAACTTTATCTATAAAACATTATCATACTTCAATATAATACATAAAATCATTCTTAAATTGGACTAATATTAATATTTTATATTTTATAAAAATATGATTATGAGTTTAATAATTTAAAATAACTATATTCTTTAATCATGTATTTATAATTCTAAGTATTATGTGTGATTTATAAAACAGTTAAAAATTCTCATGTCTAATGTTTTAGATGATATATATAAGGTTGGAAATTTATTGTTAAATGTATATAATGTTTTTTAACTCTATATAAATTTTAATTAATTGTATATTATTTTATAAAATTTATACTTATACATAGATAAAATAAAATTATATCTTTAATTTTTTTATATTAAATTAAAAAAATTAAATACAATATAATTTATTAATTTAATTGGAAAAAATCAAATATATATAAAATTTAAAATTTTATATTTTTACTATTAACTTGTTTTATTTTTTAAAATAAATATATTTGTATAAATAAGATAGAAGACTAATTACTATTGTAATAAATATATTGATCTAATATAATAAATAGTATATATATTTATAATTTTATAATAGTTGGATATCAAATTTAAATTCATATTATGCATGATTTTAGGAATGTAAATAATATATAAATCATGACTTTTTAATTTGTATTAGTTTATCAATTTAATTCGGATATAAATTAAAATATAATATTGTATACAAAATTATATAAGTTTAAACAAAATCAAAATTAAGTATCATTAATAATAATAATAATATATATATATATTAATAAAGTTGAATTTATATTGTTAAAATATTTCACATTCATGAAATTTGGTGTCAAAATTAAAATATAAAGTCGTATTAGTCTAGTTAGTTAAAAGATTGTACTTGTTTTTGTTAGGTTGAAAGTTCGAAATATACCTATAGTGTTTTTAATTTTATTTTTAACCGTTTGAAATTTTTTGGAGGATCAACCCACAATCCAATCAAAGTATCCATTTAACAAAAAATTGAACTTCTATTGTTAAAATATTTCACGCTCATTAAATTTGATGTTAAAATTAAAATATAAAGTCTTATTAGCTTAATTGGTTAAGGGTTGTACTTGTTTTATTAGGTTATAATTTTGAAACATACATAAATAATTTTTAATTTTAATTTTAACCGTTTGAAATTTATTGGCGGATCAACCTATAATCCGACCCAAATATTCATTTACTCTCACATATATATCCAAATTAATCACAGTTCTCGACCCGACAATCCCGACACTTTGAAAATTAAGCATCATTATATTTATATATATATATTTTTTTTTTATATTATTTGATTGTGAATTTATTTAAATTGATTATGTTTATTAAATGGTTATAACTATTAAAAAAATTAAGTTTATGTAGGTTTTGATTGTTTTAATAAATTACTATTTTTGTATTGTTTAGATAATATCTTGAATGATTATTGTTTTATTAAACTTATTTAAATTAGTTTAGGAGCTTCTATGAGTGGTGCGACACAATGAGAATGTTGGAAGGTTTGAACAATTGGGATTGTGTTAATTGTACGGATACGATCGTCAAGACTTCAACCGAGGATGATGAACATTCTCTAACCTCTCTAACCTCCTAGAATTTCAGTTTTTGTTCTTCGTTTAAGCCTATAATTGGTTGGGGAGGGGTGACTAAGTTTTTGTTCTTCAAGAATATTGTCGAGGATGACGGTAAGCGAAACATGAAATCTCAAGTGGTGTAAACTATGACCGAGTGGTCATTATAAAAACATGGAGGGAAGGGATAATTCTAAAAAAAAAAGATTTTTTTTTTAATAGATCAATTAAGCTATATTTTACCTCATAATATTGATGTATATAGTTTTTAATTTTCTTGATCTGACTGAACTTATAATTTGGTCCCACAAAGTAAGCTTTCTCATTATTGTTAATTCTCTCATATTGCACCAAAAAGTTTGGAGAGCTAATGATCAGTTAAATAAAGAAGAGCAGAATATGAAATTCATTCAACATGGTAGTGAGTTTTTAGTTGATTGTTAAGAAACAAAATAGTTAAATCATTTAAGTTACAGATATGAAACTAAATAAGTATAAATTTGAGATGTTGTAAAATATTATGGCTATCCATCAATTCAAGACGCAATTCCGTGAGAGAGTTCATGTGACCTTGAAGATGATGCCGCTGCTGCTTTTGTTGCATGTCGTAGCCACTTATCATTCTCTCATCAAACAAACGTCTTAACTTGAGGCGTCCAATAAAATTCCCAACTTTATTGAGATTGGAAAAGAAATTGCCATGAAAATATAAGGGTGTTCCTCTAATTGCCAAAATATTGGAAAGTCAATTGGGCTTCAAGAGGGATGTAGACGAATGGCGTAAAACAAAAGACATTAAGATAGGGGAGATATCCCAAAATCAAGAATACGATGTCTTGCCTATCAACCTTAGAATAAGAAAGACATCATATTCTTCATTTTGGGATATTTCCCTTATCTTACCATCTTTTGTTTTACACCATTCATTTACATCCCTCTTGAAGCCCAATTGACTTCCGAATATTTTGGCAACTAAAGGACACCAAAGGAACACCGTTACATTTCCCAGCTATTTCTTTTCCAATCTCAATAAAGTTGGGAGTTTGTTCACTAGATGATGTATTGAGTAGAATATCAATTATCTGCGTCTTCTCCTTGCCTCTCCCATATACTTTACTAGAACTAGGAAGAGAATGGTTTCACGCCAGCGACTAGTAAACTCCAAAACAATGAAAACTGGTCATTAATCAGAGGGGCCAAATTTGAAAGCAAGCCCTTGATTATGGCTGCATCAACCATGGTGGGTGGTAATTGATTTCTCTCAATACAAAATGGACTAATATCTCAAAACACTAGCTGAATCGATCCTCCAGCAATTGCCAATGAATTCACATACACGGATGAGCTTCCTCTTCCTCTTAATAAAGCATCATCTTAAATAACTTTAAGTAACTTGTTGTAATAATTGTGTATTAAGAGAATAACTTAAACCTTTATTCTCAATCAATTGTTTGTTTTATTAACTTTATTCTCAATCAATTGTTTGTTTTATTAACTTTATTCTCAATCAATTGTTTGTTTTAATAACTTTATTCTCAATCAATTGTTTGTTTTAATAACTTTATTCTCAATCAATTGTTTGTTTTAATAACTTTATTCTCAATCAATTGTTTGTTTTATTAACTTTATTCTCAATCAATTGTTTGTTTTAATAACTTTATTCTCAATTAATTGTTTGTTTTTAATAACTTTATTCTCAATCAATTGTTTGTTTTAATAACTTTATTCTCAATCAATTGTTTGTTTTATTAACTTTAATCTCAATCAATTGTTTGTTTTATTTTGAACCTTTACTTTTTCTTTTTTGATAACAATTTGAATGATTTAAACATACATAGAATTAACTTTATTCTCAATCAATTGTTTTGTTTTATTTTGAAGAAATATTTTCTATTTCTTTGCGTTTGCGTTTGCGTTTGCGACTACTTTTATATTTTATTTTATTTTGGTTAAGAATTTAAATGATTTAATCATACGCAGAACTATTAGTACAAAATGGACTCATTTATTTACATGAGGTTACTAAATTAAAGGAGAGCATGATGCATGATCCACAATTTCTTAAGTTAATTTTAATAATTGTATTAAGTGAATAAAGTTACTTAAATCTTTATTCTTTGTTTGTTTTATTTTGAAGAAATATTATCTATTGTGTTGCTTTGCGTACGTTAGCGGCTACCTTTACTTTATTTATTATATATATTTTTTTTTAAGAATTAGAATGATTCTAATTATGCAACAAGTTTTAAGATTATTTGAAAATGTTATCCTATCTCGTGCACAACAGTTGTTTCAATGTCATGTCCATCAGGGGAGTCCCCGTCCACCCAAGAAATGTTTACGTTGAAAAAGATCTCCGGAAGCAGTGGTAGATAATATGTGGTAGCTAGTTGGTTCACTGCGAAGGGGAACATATTCCCTTGTTCGGCCTTACCAAAATGTACTTTCACATCCGAAGAGTGATATGAAAAAACTTCCATAAAATTAAACTTGGAGTTATCGGTCCAAGTCTGAAATGCAGACTTAAGGGGTGAAATAGCGTTTAATCGCGATGCACCTCTAAACCAGGTTAGGTTGTACTTAGACCACTTTGTTGATCATAGAAACGCAAAATACGAATTCTTAACGGGGTTCCGGACTAACTTTATCCCGTGCTTGATGGGAATTCCATTGACCATATCAGGTAAGTTACATTGAGGTTTAACCATTATTGACAATGTCTCCTCGTCTAAAATCCCCAAAACATTTTTATCAAAGAAAAGTTGAAACTTCTTGATACCTTTTTCAAGTCGTGATCAAAAACATTTGAATCATTAAATGTGTTGAGATTCCTTTGGTAGGAGACACCGAGATAACCATATTTGGAAAGGTAATTCCTTACTTGTTCAAGTCCATCGACTGTTTCGCCTCTCTTGGAATCCAAAAAATGCTTCACAAACTTAGAAGATGATGTTTTATCATTGAAAGATGACGCTTGTGCAATTTTTAGATCAAACAAGACTAGGATCAAGACATGAAAGAGAATACAAGATTTAACCATTTTCATGTTAATTTGTTAATTGATGTGGTTAACTAGTTTTTGCTTTTCATTTCACAGTTTCTCTAGCATTTTATACACAATTTTGAGATCAAAAGATTGTCATAATATCATTTTCATTTCTTTTTGTTAAGTTAATTAAATAGTGTACAAATTTAATATATTTATTTGATTTAATATTTTTTTAAATGATTCATATATATTAAAAATAATAAAAATTATTTAAGCACATACAAACAAAATATTAAATTAAAAATAAAAAAATCACGCAAATAAAAAAAATACAAACACGTTACCAACAACATATTATTTTTTGATATAATATTATAACCAAATTTATTTTCAGTATTGTAAAGATTATAAAATTGTTAAAAGTAATAAGTCTTTAATAAACCAAAATTTCTTTAAAACTTTTCAAAAAATAATAAGTATTATAATTGGGAAACAAATTAGATCACAAATTTGATACTTGAGAATTGAGAGGACCAATATTAAACTTATACACTATTGACATGTATTATATGACATCAATTATCTAAATACTATTTGTATTTTATAATTATTCATTGTGGACAACATGATAAGATATCATATTATTGGCACACAAAAAATAATTATATTGAGTAGTTTAAGACAAATAACAAAATAATAATACAAATAAACATTCAGACTCATTATATATTATGAATAACATATTATGTCTTTTTCGAAGAGATTCACTATAACCTAAAAAACTCTTTAGACTACTGTTTTGTATATCGACTATTTTTATTTGTAAGAATCCTTTATTCAATTTAAACAAAACATTACAAATAAATAAAAAAATCAATTTGTGTAAGAGTTGTATTAAGCTTAAGCTTAAAAAAACATTAACTATCAAATCTTTAAAAAATAAAGTTTTTTTTTTTTATTGATTATCTAGTTTTTATTTTTGAAATTGTAGTGATATATATATAATTTAAACTTTTTTAGATTTGTTTACATTAAATTTTAATCCAATAACTATTTCAGATGTCATATACTACAAATCTAAGTTTACCATGCATTTTAAAAGTCACTAATATCGAGGGATAATTCATGTGTTATCTTTGTACGTCTATAACATTCACTTTTTTCTTTTTAATGTTTTAAAATCTAAAATTTATAATATTACATCAATTCAATAAGAGATTTCATTAAAATAAAGGGATACAAATAAAAAAAAAGGAAGGGATAATTTTAACAAAAATTTGGCTCTAAAAAATTGTATTTGATCAACTAAGGCTATATATATTGTTCCTAATTTATGTTTAATTTTAATTTTCTCGGTCAAGATGGTTAAATAAATAGTTATGTGAGACCAAATGAATACTTTCATTGAATTTTATTATAATTCGGACAAAGTTAACCGTATAAGTTTTACAAAAATAGTTTATTTATTTATTTATTTTTAATAAAAAAGAAAATAAATATATTAAAAAAAATTAATAAATACATAATTAATCATGAAACAGTCAAAATACTATAAAATGAAAAGTTCTTTCTTTTTTAACTCTATTTTTCAATTATTCTATTTATATTTGTTATTTTATAATATATATATAATAACATATTTACAACTTAATTTCCGATATATTTAAATGAAAATAAATTAATATTTTTATTATTTGTCACCCTTTTATATTAATTTTTTTTACTTCTCTCCATATAAATTAGATACACCATTATTTAAACGTATATTATTTATTGCGGATAAAATTATAAAATATCATATTATTGGCACAAACAACAACAAAAAAAAACTTAAATTTATATTATTATGAACAAAATTCATTTTATTAGAATGAATGAGTATTTTAATACAAAATAACAAGATAATACAAATAAACAAATGAGACTTGATCGTTTAGAGTAGTGTACATTATGAATAACATAGTAGGTCTTTTTGTAAGAGATTCACGGTAACTCATAAAAGTCTTTAAACTATTATTTTAATTAGTGTTGTTAATCAATTTTTATTTTTAATAATTATTTATTTTCTTTACACAAACTTAAGAACGTACGTATTTGTGTAAGAGTTGTATTAAGCTTAGCCTAATTTAACAAAATATATTAACAACTACCAAATCTTTTAAAAATAATAATTGACTTGTATTGATTATCTAGTGTTTCTGAAGATAAATAATTATATATATTACCCTAGTTTTATTTTTTTTCAAGTGTATATATCTTAAAAAATTTCTTTTATATTATCTTTAAACAAATTGTTTTTTTTGTTTTTACATTAGTTTAAATCCAATAACTATTTCAGATGTCTCATATACTACAAATCCAAGTTTACCATGATATTGTCATGATCCATCAATATTTAGTGTGTGATATCTACTTGTGGGGTGAGCAAACGGGTAAACCCAACCCGTATTATCCAATTCATATTCAACCCAAATTAAATTTACCCAATTCATACTTCAACCCATATTATTTACTAATATGAGTTGGGTATGGGTTTGGTTGAATATGGGTTGGGTAACCCAAATTATTTTATTTTTATTTTTTCATTTAACATGTATTTGACTCATTTAACACATTTTTATTCGTTTAACACATTTTTCACGTTTTTCACATTTTCACGTTGACATTTTTAATACGTTTTTCACACGTTTAACACGTTTTTGACACATTTAACACGTCTTGGGCACGTTTAACACATTTTGACACGTTGAACACGGTTTTCATGTCTTTTTGCTTTTTTAACACGTTTTTAACACGTTTAAACACGTTTTTGACACGTTTGACACGTTTAACACATTTTGACACATTTTTGGCACGTTTAACATGTTTTTCACATTTTTGACATGTTTTACATGTTTTTCACGTTTTTGGCACGTTTGAACACATTTTTCACGTTTTGACACGTTTTGACACGTTAACACGTTTTCACGTTTTCGACATGTTTAATACGTTTTTCACATTATTGACACGTTTTCACACGTTTTTCACATTTTGGCACGTTTAACACGTTTTGACACGTTAACACATTTTGACACGTTTAACACGTTTTCCACGTTTTGAAAGGTTTAACATGTTTTTCACGTTTTCGACACGTTTAATACGTTTTTCACACTATCAACACATTTAACACATTTGACACGTTGGAAACTATTTTCATATTTTGACATGTTTAACACGTTTTTAACACGTTTGACACATTTTTCACGATTACGACACATTTTGACACAGTTTTCACGTTTTTTTGCACGTTTAACACATTTTAACATGTTTAACATTTTTTTCACGTTTTTCACATTATTAACACGTTTAACACAGTTGTAACATGTTTAACACGTTTGTAACATGTTTAACATGTTTTTCACACGTTTTTGGCACGTTTAACACGGTTTTCACATGTTTTTGGCACGTTTAACACGTTTTCCATGTTTTTGGCACATTTTGATACGTTTAACACGTTTTGACACGTTTAACATTTTTTCACATTTTTGACACGTTTAATACGTTTTCACACGTTTGATGTCAAACGTGTGAAAAACATATTAAACGTGTCAAAAATGCCAAAAACATGTTAACGCGACAAAAACGTATTGAATTTATCAAACGTGTTAAGGTGCAAAAAAATATGGTAACATGTCAAAAATATGTTAAATGTGTAAAACGTGTTGGAATGTCAAAAACGTGTTAAACGTGTCAAAAACGTGAAAAATGTTTAAACATATTATAACGTATTACATATGTTACAAACATGGTCAACGTGTTAAGAATGTGAAAAACGTGAAAAACATGTTAAACATGTCAAAAACGTATTAAACGTACCAAAATGTGAAAAATGTGTTAATGTGTGAAAAAACGTGTCAAATATGTCAAAACGTGTTAAACATGCCAAAAACGTGAAAACATGTTAAACATGTGAAACACGTGTTAAACGTGTGAAAGTGTGTTAAACATATCAAAACGTGTTAAAATGTTAAAAACGTGTTAAACGTGCCAAAAACGTGCCAAAAACGTGAAAACTGTGTTAAACTTTTCAAAAACGTATTAACGTGTTAGTTATGTTAAAAACGTGTTAAACGTGCCAAAAACGTAAAAAAAATGTGGTTAAACTTGTCAAAAACGCGTTAAACTTATTAAACATGTCAAAAACGTGTTAAAACGTGACAAAACGTGTTATTAGTATGAAAACGTGTTAAACATGTCAAAAACGTGTTAACGTGACAAAAACGTGTTATTAGTATGAAAACGTGTTAAACATGTCAAAAACGTGTTAAACGTGACAAAAACGTGTTATTAGTATGAAAACGCTTTCAACATGTCAAAAACTTGTTAAACGTGCCAAAAACATAAAAACGTGTTAAACGTGTGAAAACATGTTTTAAGTGTGAAAACGTGTTAAATATATTAAAAACGTGTGAAAAACGTTTTAAACATATCAAAAACGTGTTAAATTGTCAAAAACGTGTTAACGTGCCAATAATGTGAAAATCGTGTTAAACTTATCAAAAATGTGTTAAATATATTTAAAACGTGTTAACGTGCCAAAAACGTGAAAATCGTGTTAAACTTATCAAAAACATGTTAACGTGTTATATATGTTAAAAACGTGTTAAACGTGCAAAACCCGTAAAAATACATGTTAACTTATCAAAAAACGCGTTAAATGTATTAAACATCGTCAAAAACGTGACAAAACGTGAAAAACGTGTTGTAATGTGAAAATGTGTTAAACATGTCAAAAAGGTGTTAAACGTATCAAAAACGTGAAAACGTGTCAAAATGTGAAAAATGTTAAACGTGTGAAAATGTGTTAAACATATCAAAAACGGTTAACCGTGTGAAAAAACGTGTTAAACGTTGAAAAACCATGAAAATCGTGTTAAACTTATCAAAACGTGTTAAAATATGTTTAAAACGTGGTTAACCGTGCCAAAAAACGTGAAAATCGTATTAAACTTATCAAAAAACGTGTTAACGTGTTAAAATATGTTTAAAAACGCGTTAAACGTGCCAAAAACAGTAAAAAACTTGTTAAACTTGTCAAAACGCGTTAAACGTAGTAAACATGTACAAAAACTGTGTTCAACATGACAAAAACGTGAAAAACGTGTTTAATTAGCTGTGAAAATGTTTAAACATGTCAAAAACGTTAAACGTGTCAAAAACGTGAAAACGTGTCAAAATGTGAAACGTGTTAAACGTGTGAAAAACTTATTAAACATATCAAAAACGTGTTAAAATGTCAAAAACTTGTTAACGTGCCAAAAACGTGAAAATCGTGTTTAAACTTATCAAAAACATGTTACATAGTGTTTAAAAACGTGTTAAACGTGCCAAAAACGTGAAAATCATGTTTAAACTTATCAAAAATGTGTTACGTGTTATATATGTTAAAAACGTGTTAAACGTGTCAAAAACGTAAAAAAACGTGTTAAACCTTGTCAAAAGCGCGTTAAAACGTATTAACATATCAAAAACGTGTTTCAACGTGCAAAAACGTGAAAAACGTGTTATTAGTGTGAAAATGTGTTAAACATATCAAAAACGTGTTAAACGTGTAAAAAACGTGAAAACGTGTCAAAAATGTAAAACGTGTTAAACGTGTGAAAAAACGTGTTAAACATGTGAAAAATGTGTTAAACGTGTGAAAAACATGTTATAAGTGACCGTGTTAAAAATATTAAAAACGTGTTAGATGTTGTGGAAAAACGTGTTAAACGTATGAAAAAATATGTTAAACATGTCAAAAATGTGTTCGACTTAAAGTTGGAAGATGATTAGTTTATATTGGATTATAATAGAGAATTAACAAAATTTATATAATTTGGGTAATTTGGATAAACTACTAACCCAACCCATACTCAACCCAACCCAACCCATATTAACCAACCCAAATTAATATTTGGGTTTGGGTTAGATTTGGGTAAACCCATATTATGCTCACTTCTAACTTACAAATCTAAAACATTTACTTTTCCTCTTTTTAATATTTTAAATATAAAAGTTGAAATATTACACCAATTCAATAAAAGATTTCAATAAATAAAGGGACACAATTATAAAAAAGGAGTGAAGGGATAATTCTAACTAAAATTTCACCCTTGATCAATTAAGGCGCTATATATGTATATATGGTTCATAATCTATTCTTGATTCTAATTACCTACGGTTAATTTGAATAGTTATGTGAGACAAAATCGGGATGTGAGTATAAGTTTTATCAAAATATTTTCTTTAATTATTTTTTTTGTTAATTAATAAAAAAGAAAATAATATATTTAAAAATTTAACTTCAAAAATACTATATGAAAAGTTGATTCTCTTTGTAACTCTATTTTATATATTTTTAATATCAATAATTTTATTTAAATTAATTATTTTATAATATATATAATTATATATTTATATAACTACCTATTTACAACTTAATTCGCATATGACATTTAAATAAAAAATTAATATTTTTAATAATTTGTCACACATTATATTAATATTATTTACTTCTTTCCATGTACACTATTATTTAACGATTTTTAATTTAATTTTTGAAATTTATATATTATATATAATATAATATATATATATATATATATATATATATATTATATATATTCTCACATTATTTTTTTAATAAATAGTTTATATATATATATATATATATTTGTATTAATTATTTTATAATGTAATATTATATTATATATACATATGAAACCAAAATAAAATTTTATATATATATATACAATTTATTTAAAACTTAATTTGCAATATATTTAAATAAAAATAAATTTTTTATTTTTTATTATTGTCTCCTTTTTATATTAATAAGAAATGCATAAATAATATTATTTATACTAAACCATTTGCACATTTTATAAAAAATTATTCAAAATTTTGATATTTATTAGGTTATGGAATATATACACATAACACAAAATTATAAATAAAAATTTATCGTGATTTAATGTTTAAAGTGTGTTAGAACGAAGTCACTGATTTTGATAATTTAGTTTAAATAATAAAAACGGAAGAAATTATTATATTATAATTTATGAAATGATTTCGATAATGAATGGATAAAAATAAGTTATATAAGTAAATTATATATATATATATATAGTATATATATATATATATATATAATTGTTAAGTCATTTCAAGTATATTAATATATTTAAATATAACAACAAGGTGTTGTAGTTTAATGTATCAAGTAATTTTGTTTGTCACACTGGTGACCAGGGTTCGAATCTCACCAAGCGCAAATAATAATTGGAGATTTATTATTTTAGGGAAGTTGAGCAAATACTGAAATTACCACGTAGACGAGTTCGGTAGTTTGTAGTTTCGGCTTTATATTAAGACGCATACCCGGTATTATATGAAGATGGTATTTTATGGAGCGCGCCCGGCTTGTTCGCTCTCCGGTATTATATCAAAGAGTACCCGATTATTCACACATCGGTTTTATATTAAGGGACGCATCCGTATTTTGCAAATTAGTATTTTGTGAAGGACGCGTCCGGTTATTATAGGTTCGATTTTATACTGAACCATATCCAGTAGTTTATGTCTTCGGTATTTTTGTAAGCAGTGCATATAGTTTTATCTTCCGCTAATTATAGAAGCGCTTCCGATTTTATCTTCCGGTATTTACAGAAGCGCATTCGGTTTTATCTTCCGATATTATATAAATTTGGTTATATAAGAAGCGCTGTCCGGTATTTTATTGAAATCAGTTTTTCAATAAAATCGGTATTATATGCGCTTCCAGTATTTCTTGCTTCTTATAATCTACCAACCTCGGTATCATATAAGGACGCTTCCGGTAGTTGCAATCGTAAGCTTTATACGTTCCAGATATTTGTTATCATTTTTGTGCAAAGACTGATGAAGATCTTTGCAGCAGTAGGGTTATGCTAAAAGAACCAAGTCAAGTCAAACCCTCTAAGTTATACGTTCCTCGTATATTACAATCCAATTAATGAATATTTTGGTTTACTCTCGTCAAGTACAGACAAGATCAAAGAAGATCTCATCCGATGTACTCTCTTGGAACTCAACCAATCAAATAAGAAATGGCGTCCTATGAAGCAAATGTGTCTGATTTATGACCGTTATAGCTTGACTATTTAAGAAGAAGGTAGATGACAAATATAGATGCGAGTTACCGAACATATATTCGATCAACTACTTCTACAATACGAGCAAAACTCTAACTGTCTTATTGTTCTATCAAGCTCTAAAAGCCCTTCCACTTTTGTTAGAGTGTTAAATTTGTATTAAATACTTGTGTGAGTTGGTTAGCATATTGTAAGTTGACATAATTTGTTTATTCTCAATAGAGTGAGTGTGCTAGGAGTTCGTAAAAAGGCAGTAACTAAGTCCTGGTTGTTCGACTAGGTTTGTACAAGCGTTGTATTCAAACCAAAGTCTTCCTAGTGAATATTCTTCCCAAGGTTGAGAAAAATATCCTTCTTGAGGTCAAGAAGGAGTGACGTAGGAGAGTTTATTCCGAACATCCATAAACAACATTTGTGTCTTGTGTTAATTACTTTCTGTATCTTCCCAATCCCTTACTTGTTGCTTCAAGTCTAAACAAATATTTCCGCACTTGAATTCGGTTCAAGAGTTTTTGAAGACTTGTGAAGAATAGAAACGGATATTAATTTCTAACAGAGTTAATATCAAACGAAGTGTATAAGCATTCAACATAGTCAGACCCCGTCTCCATCGTTGATACCGATCTACAAAGTGGTCACATTTTCACATTCGAGACTAGAGTTCAACTTTAAATGAATATATATGTTTGAAGGGATGGTGTGATGATCATATATGTGGAGCAAATTTGAATGAGTTAAATGTGTTAGGGATAGTGTGATGGTGTATATGTGAGAGCAAATTTGAATAAATGATATGTGTTAAGGGGAACGTGTGAAGGTGATATATAAATGGTTCCAGTTTTTATTGGCAAAACCCTCTTTCTTGATGTTGCTTACCAACTACTCAACTACTGATAAGTGATAATTTTAACGGCCGCCTACTACCAAATCATCAATAAAAAAACTCAAATGAGTTCGTATTTGGAGGAGTCATCAACATATCACATAATTGTTGATTTCATTTCAAATGAGAGTTTTATTGTAATGGTGTATGCAATTTAATATCTAGGCTCATAATTTTTTATTTGTACGTTATCTTGTATTATTTACTAATAAATGTTTTATATTATCTTTTATCGAATTTAATGAAAATTATTATTTATTTAAAATTTTATATTTAATTATTTTAAAAACAAAATATATATATATATATATATATTATATAGATATATATATATATAATTACGCTTAAAATATAACACATCTTCCAACCTCATCCTAGCATCCTAGTAATTTCATTTTTCTAATTTATCTATCTACTTATCTGAATTATTTTCTCTTTCCGGTGGTATCTATATATATAAGTATATATATATTATATAATATATATATAGATATATTATATATATATATATATATAATATATATATATATATATTAATATATTATATATATATATATATATATATATATATATATATATATATAATATATATATATAATATATATATTAATATATATATATATATATATATATATATATATATATATATAATATATAGATATATATATATAAATAATAAATATATTTTTTAAACAAAAATTATTAAAAATGAATTATTATTATTTTTAATAAAAATCATAATTAATGTTATTGTTTAACAAAATAAAAAATATATATATAATAACACTTATGTATAGATATAATATAATTTTGAAATAAGAATTTTATGGTGTTATCTATAAAAGATGGTTAGTATTATTTTTAATAAACATTGCACATATATTTTAATTAATATTTTGACTTTTAATGAATAATAAACTGTTTTTAAAATTTTTGAGAGGATATAGTAGAAGCTAAAACAATTATGCACAAGAGTGAAAATACACAAACATATATTTCGTTCAAATATTATTTTCGTAATTTGAGATTATGCGATAATTCATATTAAAAAAATAGAAAAATAAAATCATATCAATAGAACAAAAAAAACTAAAATTTTAAATAAAATTGACCATATTGAAAGATTTTATTTTAGTTATCTCAATCTCAAAAATAAATCTATAAATTTTTTTTTAACAAATGTGAGATTATATAACTTCACACAAAATAAAAAAAAAGTAAAAGAACAATATACACATAATATTAAAATTTCTCAAACTTATATATTTTTATATAAATATTGTCTAACAATTATTATATAATAAAATTAATATTAAACACAATATAATGGTAATTTATGAAATAAAAATTAAATAATTAATACTTTTTTATAAATAATGTGTAAAATTGTAAATAAAAAATGGAACATAAATGTGTCATTGTTTTTATATAACAAAATTTGTTTAAGGTGAAAATTTATTTGTATTGTGTTTGATTAAGTTTTTTTTTTTTAATTA
Organism: Impatiens glandulifera; assembly: GCF_907164915.1. NCBI lineage: Eukaryota > Viridiplantae > Streptophyta > Magnoliopsida > Ericales > Balsaminaceae > Impatiens > Impatiens glandulifera. The sequence continues at coordinate 7,018,392 of NC_061869.1, read as the reverse complement.
TTGAATATAGTAACCATTCATATTATATATATATATATATATATCTATATATATATATATATAATATAGATATATATATATATATATATATATATAATAATATATATATATATATATATATATTAATATATTATATATTTGATTTAAATTATTTTTTTAATTTTATGTTCTTAATTATTTCGTTTTATATATTGTCTTATTTGCACACGGAAAGCCTCCTAGTTTATTATAACGTCCAAATTAATTATTTATTTAAATTTCTTACTATTCACTAAAGTGTCACATAATCACTTCTGTATTTTTAACATGAGGAGAATCTGACTATAATTGCAAACGCGATGAGTACATAACTTGTCTATCTTGGGAAAATTAATTCAACAAATTAGACTAAATATAGATTAACTTGTCTATGTATAAGATCAGCAAATAAGTAATTGTACCCGTGTTATGGGAATTGCATATTATATATATATTAAAAAGAATTACTTTTACAAAATCCTACATTTTATTTTTACAAATCATTGTTCACATAATTCTAACTAATATTAGAATTAAAATATTCTAAAAAATTACAAACCCAAATTTAATGTTATCAACCAATTACAAACAATTCATAATTTTATATAAGCTACTTTTTTGTTATTTAAATTAGACAAACTATGTTTTAATATTTTTCACAATAAGTTTAACGGAATTTAGTTAGTTTGTTTATACTCATTCTCTCATAATAATAATAAAAATAATAATGAGTGTTTAATTCAATAATTAGTTATATTAAATATAATTTGGGTTTAATTGGTTTTGAGATTAAATAATTCATTTAACATTCAGGTGGGATGCGATTAGATTAATTTTTGATGGTTTAATCGGTTAGTTGGATAATTTGGTCACCTTTATCTCTACCTAATCTTTTTTTTTAAAATATTTTTCTTAAAAAATATCAAACAATGGTGATCATTTTAATTTTGAACTACATTGCAAATTATTCTCCATGCTAATTTATTTATTATAAACAATGCTCTTGATGTTATTTAAAAATAATTATATATAACAATGTTTTTTAATTGATTTATTCATGATGCCAACCAAATTATTTTGCACAAATAAAATCTAGATTTAATTATACAACATGGTAATTCCAAGGATGTCATCAAAATTCAAGACTCTTTTTACCACGCCCCAGTCTAAATATGGCCACATTATGGCATCTATATCCTCACTGTGGGCAAGACCAAGGATGTGTCCTATCTCATGCACAGCAACTGATTCAATGTCCATTGCATGAGGTTGTGACTGGATCGCCCAAGGAATGTCTGCGTTGAAATCGAGCTTCCCCGAAGGCGGAGGATATGAGTTAGCTAGTTCCTTCTCTTCGAAGGGGTCGCCACTATAAAACGTTATTTTCACATCCGCAGAGCTAAATGAAGAAGCTCTCTTAAAATTAAACACGGAGTCATCTTGCCAACTCTTAAATGCCAAAGAAAGGGGCTCAATAGCGTCTGACCTCGTTGTGGAATGTGCAAGCCATGTTAGCTTGTACTTGGACTTGGGCCACTTTGTTTGTAGAAATGCGTAGTAAGAACTGTTAATGGGGTTCCAAACTAACTTCATCCCGTGCTTGATGGGAGTTCCATTGACAAAATCAGGAAATTTACACCGAGGCTTCACCATTATTGACAATGTCTCCTTATCTAAAATTCCAGAAACATTTAATTTAAAGAAGAGTTGAAACTTCTTGATACCTTTTTTCAAGTCGTGATCAAAAACATTTGAGTCATTAAATGTGTGGAGACTCCTTTGGTAACGACCATCCATGGAGGGACCAATATAACCATATTTGGAAAGGTACTTCCTTACTTGTTCAAGTCCTTCGACTGTGTCGCCTCTTTTGGAGCCCAAAAAACGTTTGTAAAACTTGGACGATGATGTTTTATCATTGATCGATGAGGCTTGTACGGTTAAAAACAAGACCAAGATCAAGACATGAAAGAGAATGCAAGTTTTAACCATTTCATCTTTGTTATTAGATGTGGTAAATTAGTTCTGTGATTTCATTTCACAGTTTCTTTAGCATTTTATACACAATTTTGAGATCAAAAGATTGTCAGAATATCCTTTCTTGGTTTAAGTAATAATTAAATTGATAAGTTTACAAATTTAAAATATTTATTTAAAATGATTTATATAATATTAAAATAAAAAAATAATAAGCTTACATGGTAATAATATAATAAACGAGAAAAAATGTAAACACGTTATCCAACAAGTTATTGGATACAAGATTATAATAAAATATTTTTTACACTATTAACGATTATAAAATTGTTAACATTAGACGTCCTTTAATTTTATAAATAATAAAACCCTTGAAAACATGTTAAATAATAAAGGTAATATTTGAATTGGGCAAAAAAAATAGACCTATATAGGCACACCACAAATTTGATACTTGACATGACCGATACTAAACTTATATTAATGACATGTATATATGAGTTGACTATCTAACTATATATTTGTATTTTATACTTATTCACTGTGAACATTATAAGACATAATTAGACACACTTAGAAGATTGTCCATTCATATAACAATTATTTGCCAAAACAAGAAAAAACTATAATTTATTTTGTGTTTTGAACAAAATTTATTTAATCAAAATGAGTAATTAAGGTAAAATTAATCAAAATGAATAATTTAAGGTAAATAACAGATATAATAAAGAATAAAACAAAACCAATAAAATGAATAAAAATATTATTTTTCATTTGACTTGTCTAACACTGGTGAAAAAGGGGTCAAAACTGAGAGTAAAACTCTCAAACTCTCGGTTTTGACCCTATAACTTTCGGTATAGACACATTACCGAAGGTTTTGGTAACTTTCGCCATCCCTCGGTATTGACTCTTTCGTTAAAAACAATTGGGCATTTACCGAGAGATATCGTAGAGTTTTCGGTTTAGATACCCTAGAGTAAAACCGAAAGGTAATTGAAAAACTTTCGGTTTTCCTCTTTGTGGAAAAACCGAGAGTTTTACAAATAACTCTTGGTTTTCTCCATTTGAAGAAAACCGAGAGTTATTAGAGAACTCTCGGTTTTTCCACAATGAGGAAAACCGAAAGTTTTCTAATAACTCTCAGTTTTCTCCATTTGAAGAAAACCGAGAGTTATTAGAAAACTCTCGGTTTTCCTCTTTGTGGAAAAACCGAGAGTTCTCTAATAACTCTCGGTTTTCTTCAAATGGAGAAAACCGAGAGTTATTAGAAAACTTTCGGTTTTCCTCTTTGTGGAAAAACTGAGAGTTTTCTAATATCTCTCGGTTTTCCTTTTGAAGAAAAACCGAGAGATTTCAATATTACTTTCGGTTTTTTTCCCGTAACATTTTAAAAATGCTGCTGATTATTTTGGCTCGCAACCAAAACCTCGCAACCAAAACTTGGTCAGCCAACCAATATATCAATAATAAAGAACTGACACATACATTAACGACTCACATTTCAATGATCATTCTCCATTACCCAAAATTTGCTACCCAACTATAATCCGACCAATCTGTTATAATTCCAATTGACACAACTATAATGAAAACATGTTTTGAATCGAAACAACCTTAGCTTGTGGGGGGAGGAGGTGGTTGTTGCCTCATATACAATTCTATTCTCTCCATTCTTGCGTTCATCTTTAACTTCTCTCTCCATTCTCAGATTCATTTCTTCTTTTTCTGCTTACATTTGTTGAATTGTGCGCATTCGTTCTTCGTCCCTATTCCCCAGTTCCTCCAACTTGAGCTTCATTATTTGATTCTCTTCTAACAATCGCTCATTATTTCGTTGTGAAATGTTTCCACTTCGACGATCCTCACGAAAGTGTGTGGGTCGGACGCCTGATCCCATTCCGAACACTACCCTGTGTTTTTGTTGTCCGAACACCCTCTCCGTCAATTCAAAATCCGATATTCCTGGTTCGTTACTAACAACCTCCTCCATCTCAACCTGCACAATTGAAATAAAGTATCATTTCTATAATAAAAAAACTAGACATATTCAATTCACTTACAATTTTCTTTTGCATGTGTTCGTCCGGGACGGGTGTTGGGTTTTCTTTTGTCGGTTTTGGGGTACGGGTCCTCTTGAATACTTCAATGACAGACGGTGCCCGTCCCATTTCAATCGCCTATTGAAATAAATGATTTATATAATTAATAACAATCTTTAGATTAAGTTATTACAAATAATGTACTTACCAACTCTTCTTCAATTTGTGCAAACGGTCTACTTCCCGTACGATGTGTGAATTTCAGCTTCTTCCTGTTAATAATATTTGTACGACTGTTTTTCTGTATTTGAAATAAAAAATAAAGTTAGATTAATTAATATCAACTTTTATTTGAATTATGAAACCGTACCTTAAATTTTTCCGTGAAGAAATGGTTGCGACACACAAACTCCCAATCATCTCGATCGTAGTCTGGTGGAGGATTTGCCAATACCGTCGCCTCGTCTCCTTCGTGGACGCGGATATATGCCTTGTTCAAATCTGACCGCCATCTATCCCATATCTGATTGGCGTGTCCCAATCCGGTCTTTCGAAAAGACTCAATATCACCATTAGTAGCTTCGAACGGATCCTGATAAAAATAATATCCAAATGTTAAAAATAATTATTTAATGACGTAATGTATAATCAAGTAATAAGTATTACCTTGATAGCAGTCCAAAGTGAATCCAATTGGTCTGCACTTAATGCCTTCCACTTTAGAAGACAGTGTGAGATGGTTGCGGGGTCCTGGATAATCGACCCCACATGTCTAGACCACCGTGTTTTTCTCACGTCTGTACTGCCTGGCCTCCCATCCTTCTCTCTAAATGTAAGAGGAATTCTTGTCCCCGCTACCCTCTTAGACAACGTAATATTCTTGTTCTTCCCCCGTCTCTTGCGGGTAGAAGATTCTTCAAAATTATCAAAATCATAATTAGATATGTGAATCAGTTGAAACAATAACTAATTTGTAAACGAGTTATCTTTCGATGATGGGTCGGGAGTGGAACCGTACTCCTCCTCGATAGGCTCCTCGAGACCCTCGTCTTCAGCCTCATCGTCATCCACCATATGAGCAAACGTGCTCTCTATAAACTCTTCGAGCTCCGTAGCCTCAACATCCTCGTCTGTTGGGGGAGCAGTAGCTATCGGGACCACAACAATAGGTGGTTGGTTCCTAGAAGACGACGATCCTCGGAGCCTTAAGGTCTCTGATTGGGCAAGTAGGTTTTGATAGCTTTTATCCAATTTCTTGGGTGTTTTCCTCATACTCTTCCAAGTTGTTTTAGGACCTTCAGACATTCTTAATGCACACCATTAATAAAAATGAGTGAATAATTGAAATAAAGTAGTAATAAGAATGAATATAAAGTAAAAAACATAAATCTACCTAATTAATTAATCTGAACTATATGTTTGTAAACCGCGGTTTTATTTTTGTCACAATCTTCCAACCGGGTCGGGCTGACATATCAGGGGCGCAGAATACTTGTTTCGCTTGACTCGCCAATATATACGGGTCTTGACTTTGAGTTTTATAAATTCGGTTTACATTTACACTTACGAAGCCATATTTATCCACTTTCACTCATAGTTCCCCCGAGTGTGTATCATACCACTTACACTTGAATAAAACAACTCGTTTGTGAGAAAAGTATTGTACTTCGATTATATTCGTTAAAACTCCGTAGTATGACATAGTTTCAGACTCGTTGTACCCCTCAACAACTACCCCACTATTTTGAGTGGTCAAACCTTCGTCGTGTTTTTCTGTACATAATTTGTATCTGTTTACTTTACACCAAACATACGTAGACGAGTACATACTTGGACCTTCTCCTAAGATCTTGAGGTCTCTTGATATGTCGTTAAATTCTGCTAAATGGGCGACTTATATATGTATCCGAAATGAAGTTGTTAAAATGAATAAAAAGAGTTAGGATATATGGTTTATAATTTACTCACTCGATGCTTGAAATAGGCGGCAAACGTTTCTCTAGTGGACTCGTTGTTATTGCAATACTGCATATAATCTCTGCAAATAGATCGAATATTAAATAGCACACTCTTTAATGCTAATTTTTGGATTTTTTTTAACGTGGGTTAAAACCGTAGGTTTATTTGAAAACCTTCGGTTTTTACCCTTCCCCATACTTAGAAAATTTTTGGATTTTTTTAAACAAGGGTCAAAACCGAAGGTTTTCAAATAAACCTTCGGTTTTTACCCTTCCCATACTTAGAAAATTTTTGGATTTTTTTTAACGTGGGTCAAAACCGAATGTTTTCAAATAAACCTTCGGTTTTTACCCTTCCCCATACTTAGAAAATTTTCAGATTTTTTTAACCGAGGGTCAAAACCGAAGGTTTTCAAATAAACCTTCGGTTTTTACCCTTCCCATACTTAGAAAATTTTTGGATTTTTTTAACCAAGGGTCAAAACCAAAGGTTTTCAAATAAATCTTCGGTTTTGGCCATGCTATTTTTTTTAAAAAAACTGAAAAGCAAACAAAAATAAAATTATTCATGAACAACATATTAAAACCAAACCAAAGATAATAATAATAATTCATAATTATTAAAACAAAACTCATAAAAATGTCATCGATCGTTCGTACGGAAAACAAAACACATAATTAATCAAACAATATAATCTACAAATTATTAGATGGGGGGAGGAGGGGGTGGTTGATTCAGTCGACTCCTCAACAATACAAGTTCCTGTTCGAGATTCTCTAATCTCTGGGCCATTTCAGCCTTGTCCGCTTTAATTTCACTCAACAATCGGCCTCTTTCCGCATCCCTCAATCAGATTTGCTCCATTTCCAGCGTCATCTGTCTCACCTCTTCCTCACGTGCCGCAATTTCTGTTTGTGCTAGCAAATTCTGGTAACACGGAGGCAGTTTCTCCGGTGTACGTCGAAGACTATTCCATGAATCACCCATCCTAAATGCATTTCAGATCTATGTATTAAGATTATTAATCCAACAAATAACCGAACCTAATCTAATATAACTTCAATCAAATAAAATAACAAATCTAACAAATATCATATTATTTAACTAAACAACCTAAATATAATCTAACACATAACGTATAGACAAATCTAAATCAATGAAACAAACAAATAATTTAAACTAGCCTAATCTAGATAATATCTATATTATAACACATTATAAGAAATCTAAATCTAATATAAATAAACAACAAACAAAAAAACAAATGAACAAACCTGACGCGAGAAGAGAAACGGCGTGGGGGAGCAGCTGCGGCGCGGGAGAGAGAGAGAAAGGAGAGAGTGGAATGAAAAAGAGAAGGGTTAGGGTTTGTATTTATAGAGGTAGATGCCGAAGGTTTTCATATAACTTTTCGGTTTCATATTAGTCAAAACCCGAATGTTTATTAAAAACCCTTCGGAAATACACCATTACTAAACTTAGAATTATTTTTAATTGAGCCAAAACGAAGGTTTTTGGAAAACCTTCGGGAAAAGAGAATTTCAAAAAAGGTAAAACCGAAAGTTCTTTGAATAACCTTCGCAATTAAAAATCACCGGGATTGCAAAACCGAAGGTTTTTGTTAAAACCTTCGCAATTAACCACATCCAACACTTAGAATTAGAATTTTTTGGTTTTTGGGAAGGTAAAAACCGAAAGTTTCACAAAGAACTTTCGGTAATAATTAATAAAATCGAAGGTTTTACACCCCTCTCTCGAATCTATTTAAATACCGAAAGATTATCTCCTCTGGAGTATTAGGAGAGTTTTATAAACCTTCGTAAAAAACCGTCGGTAAAGGTCGATTTTTTACTAGTTGTAAAGTGTACACCTCATGAATCCCAACAATATTGTCCTTTTTTTTTTTTTTTTTTTTAATTCACGATTTCTAAAAGGTCTAGCTTAGGGGTGTAAATGAGCCGAGCCAAGCTTGAACTAGCCCTGGATCGAGTTCGGCTCGACTCATTTTTTATTGGGTCGGCTCGAGCTCGATCGAGCTTTCAATATTAAGCTCGAACTCGGCTCGATCATATAACCATAGGCTCGAGTTCGGCTCGAAATGCTCGAATTTAAATATATTTATTTTTTAATTTCTTATATTAAAAAAAATATAATGGAAGTCGAGAATTCATTTATCGGACCGTACAACCCTACGCTTATTTTTTGTTTTATGCCCCATAATTCTTCCCAAGACTTGGTTCGCGTAAGAATTAATGGATGTATTGGTTCGCGTAAAAATACACGTAGAATATCTAATGGAGTTATTCATGTTCAAACAAGTTTGAAAAGAATAATTTTAAGTCGTGTTTTGTATTTGAGATAAACTTGAAAACATATTAAACTCTATTATGTTTATTTTAAAAAACAAAATACTTTATAGTGAAATAAATATAATTTTATATCTTATAAAATATAATACATTGAGATTAGATATGTTAAATAATATTACAGTATAATTATATTTTGATTTTATTTTAAAATTTTATTTATTTTATTTATTTAATTAAATTAATATTAAATTTATTATTTCCTTATAACTTATAAATATTATAAAATATTTATTTTTTAATTTATAAATAATATTTTAATATATCTAATGAAATAAAAATAGTTTTATATCTTATAAAATATAATACATTTACATTGATATTTCATATATTAAAAAATATTATAGTAGGATTATATTTTGATTTGATTTTAAAAAATTATATTTTATAATTAAATTAATATCAAATCTATTTATTTTCTTATATGTATTATATAACATATATTTTTTAATTTATAAGTATATTTTGGGGAAGTCTACAAACAAGATAGTCTTATGGGTATATTTCAAATTTTGATTAAAAATAATATATATATATATATATATATATGATTAGGATCGAAAAACTCAACGAGCCATAAAGCGAGTCTTACTTAAGCTCGAATTTCACTCAAATCTTAAACGAGCAGGCTCGAGTTCGGTTCGAATTCGATTTTGATCGAACTCAAATCGAACTTTAACCGAACCCCTCACGAACGGCTTATTTACACCACTAGTCTAGCTAGTCGGTTTTTATTTTTAAGAATCTTTTTCCCTTTCGAACCAGAACATTAATGGTATGAATCGATAAATAAGAACAAATTTGTGTAAGAGTTGTAATGAGTTTAATTCCAACTAAAAAAAAATTAATTAACAAATCTTTTAAAAATAATAGTAGACATGTACTAATTATATAAATTATATATATACATTACCCCAGTTTTAATTAGTTTCAAGTGTATATGTTTTTTAAAACTTTCTTTTATATTAAGTTCAAACCTCTTAAACATTTTTGGATTTTTTTACATTAAGAAAGTATTTCAGATTCCATATACAAATCCAAGTTTACAAGCATTCCAAAAGCCCCTCTATTGTGATAATCCATGAACCTCCTTTAGTGTGATATCTACAACATTAACTTTTAATGTTTTAAAATCTAACATGCGTAATATTACAACAATTTAATAAATATTTGGATGAGGAGAATTGAATTTAATATTTTAATTTTAATTCCACAATAATTGACATTGAATTACAATTTCATTCAAATATTTGAAAAAATTATATAATTATAATTCAATTCCAATTTTCATGTTTATGTCTACAAAATAATACAATAAATATAATTTTAATATATATTATTAAAATATTAGTTTAACACAAACTATTTTATGATAATTAAGTGTTAATATTTTTATTTATGACTCTGTTCTTATTAAGAAAAAAATATTGTTTCAACACATTGAATTTATAAACTAAAAAAAAATAAATGTTAGTTCGACATTTAAAAATAAAATATTAGTTTGACAGGTTAAATTACTCAATTAATTTTTATTTTTTAAAATTTTAACTTTTTAATTAAAAAATATCAAATAGTTATGAGATATTTGAAAGAAATTAAAATCAAATAGTCACATATAAAAGGTCAATAGTCTTGAGATCATTGAGTATTTTGACTCTGATCTTACATATTTCGCTAGCTAGTTTAGTCGTTTATTGAAAAAGTGTCAAACAAACACTCATGGCTTCATCCACTATTACAGCGGAATTTGTGACATGTTACTAGACATCAAATTAGGTAATGTTGACATCAAGTTTCTTGTTATGAAATAAATGTTCATCGGTTCGGTTTTCGAATTATTTGAGTTCTTCGGTTTGGGTTCTTTGATTTTTTTTTTTTTTAGCTAATTCGAAAATCGAAACGAGTTCGAATAAATTTTATTAAAACCGAACTTAATTCAAATTCGATTTTTCATATCGAATTCGAATAATTTTGAATTTGAACCGATATTAATTTTTTATTATTTATTGTCAATTCTTGAATTCGAATTATTATAAATAAAATAAAATATTAATTTTTTTCAATTAAGCTAACGTAAAAAAAATTACGTAAGTTATTACATCATAATTGTCATATTTAAAATATAATTCATCATTAAATAAAATATGTCAAATCATCACATCATCATTGTTTAATTGGACACCAAAAGTTAGATATTTAGAACATCAACCATAATTGATTTAAAAATTGATTGTTTCAATTCGGCAAATTGAAAAATATATTATACAACTTATTAATAATTAAATAAGGGATAATAAAAAATTACCTTTTAAAATTTTCAAGTTCCTCCATATTTTCTTTGGAGATTTATAAGGACGAATTCAATCTAGGCCACATATCAATGCTCCTAGGAGTTAAAGAACTCCTAAATGCATCAAGAATTCTAATAATATATTATCTATCGACAACTAAGATATTTAAAATGGTTAGAATATATCTGTAATCATATCATTAATTTGTAACAACTATTGAACTATTCATTTTCACTTCATACTATATTTGTTCATTTATTACTCAGATTTATTTATTCATTTTCTCACCTGATTCAGATTATTTGATAATTCAAATTTATTTATAAAATAGATAAAAATATTAGATATTTTAAGTTTATAAATCATTTATTTAAATAATTAAAGATCATTTCACTTCTCTTCCAATTCATCATGTTTAACTCTTTAAAAAGAGTTCAGATATCAAAAATATTTATCTATTAATATTAATTGTTTCAGCACTTGTTCATATATAATTTCACTGATTTGGAGAGAAAGAAAGTAAAATCATGTTAAATAAGATATTCAATCAAATGAGAATCTAATCAAATTAACAATATAATAGATTTAGTAGATGAACAAAACAAACATATAGGTTAACTAGTATATATATAAATTAAAGAAATAATTTATAAAATACCTTAGACTTGTATTAAAAAAAGTGATTTTGAATTGGTAACTTCAACTTGTAATGTTTAACAGTTGAAAAAATAGATCAAGAAATTTACGACCAATGTCTGATCGAATTCATTGTCAAACTCTATTTACATTTTCATTGTGTTTATTTATTTAGATCTTGTTCAATTTGTGTTGTGGGTTGATTGAATTTTGTTAAGATTTCATACTATAATTTTTGTGGGGTTCCAGTTGCTTCTCTATAAATACTTAAAATATTTTAACATTTTTTAACAAAATCAATAAAAAGTTACTAAAGTAATTTATGTTTGAGACTAACAAACTATATACCTTCAAGAGTATTAAAAAAGTGTCATAGATGCGGACACTCCATATAGAGTCTTAACCGGAGGAGAAGGACTATACAACGAAAACACGACGAGGAAATCGCTTAAGTAATTTGGGGGAGACTAAGTCGGAAAATTACAGTAAATATGAACATGGGGTCGGTCATTAAATGTATATAATTTCTTATATTTTTAAAATTTGTTATTATTTTTAATATCCTACCTTTATTTCTCAAATCATCAAACTCCGTAACATAATTCTAACTAAATAATTGAATTAAAATATTTAAAAAAATTACAACCCCAAATTTATAACAAGTGCCCCAAAACAGACAATCATGAAGAACCCAAATTAAACTTTTTATATAAAATATATTACTAGACCAGATGAACATTGATCAAAACATATAAAAAACAAAGGTAAGGACAAATTAATAAGAATAAACAACAAAAGTGAATAGTATGTTCTTAAGGTTTTATTGTTTATGAAATACAATATAGCGTCAATAAAATAAAAGGTATAAAAAGACAAAGGAGTTACCATGAGTTTAAAGCAACCTCGATCAGTTTAAAAATAAACTGAAGTATTTATTGTTTATAATCGAACATAAAAGTCCTATTGGTCGACAGACAGACACAACACCGATGACTAAGACAAATCCTCTCTAAATTGGAATAAAGATGAATAGCGGGTTGAATTTCTTTGTTAAAACCGTAAAATGGTGTGACAATAGGTTAATTTGTAATTGTTAGCCATGCAAGTTACAATATTCACTCCAGAAAATTGATTCATTGATAAACTAATTAAAAAAATATTATCTTATAAACAATATATAACATAAAGAAGAGAGTTAAGGATGAAAAGCTCCACTTAGAAGGGAACCCCACCATGAGGCAAAAAAGGGGGTAGATACAATTCTAGACTATTTTATGAAAATGATTAATTTAAGAGGCCTCAACCATTTAAATATCATTGAATGTATGTTCACAATTATAATAACCCATTAAGCTTTAACTGTATAGATTACTAAATTTTAAAAATAATAATTATTATAACAAATTATTCATTTATTTATTGATCATGCCAAACAGCAAATTATTTGCACAAATAAATCCCAAATAGATTTATTCATACAGTTCCCTAATTCCCTTAATGTCATCATAATGCAGATTCTTCTGATTCTCGCCATCGGGTAAATAAGCCCACAATTACGGCAGCTCTATTATAACTGGACCAAGACCAAGGATGTGTCCTAGCTCATGCAAAGCAACTGTTTCCATGTCTGCTGTATAGGAGGTGACCTTGGCCCATCCGCCTACCACCACAAGGACGTTTGTGCGTTGAAATAGAGTCTTCCCCTTAGTGGGGGATGTGAGTGAGCTAGATCTGAATCGTCGTCGAAGGGATATTAGCCCCGTCTCTGCCGCTATGAAACTGATTTTCACATTGATTCGTTCAAATGAAGAACCTTTCGTAAAACTAAACACGAGACATCCTCCCAACTCTTAACGCATTAGCAAGGGGCGTAGTAACGTCAAATTGTGTTGTGGGATTATTTACACCACATTAGAATGTGTCTGTACCACTTTGTTCCTGAAAACGTGAAGTACGAACTCTTAAAGGGGTTCCCTGACTAACTTCACCCCCTTGCTTAATGAATGTTCCATTGACCAAATCAGGGAAGTTACAACGAGGCTTTCTCCATTATTGACAAAGTCTCTTTGTCTAAAATCCACGAAACATTTAAATTAAAGAAGAGTTTGAAAACTTCTTTATACCTTTTCTCAAGTCGTGATCAAAAACATTTGGATCATTAAATGTTTCGAGACTCCTTTGGTTATAAGGACAGCCATGGATGGACCGAAGATAACCATATTGGAAAGGTACTTCCTTACTGTTCAAGTCCCTGGACTGGTATCGCCTCTTTTGGAGCCCAAAAAACGTTTGTAAAACTTGGATGATGATGTTTTATCATTGATCGATGAGGCTTGTACGGTTTAAAAACAAGACCAAGATCAAGACATGAAAGAGAATGCAAGTTTTAACCATTTTCATCTTTGTTATTAGATGTGGGTAAATTAGTTCTTGATTTTCATTCACCGGTTTCTTTAGCATTTTATACCACAATTTAAGATCAAAAGATGTCATAATATCATCTCTTGGTTAAGTTAATTAATTAAACTGAGAAAGTGTACAAATTTAAAATATTTATTTTAAATGATTTATGCATATTAAAAAATGATAAAAAAAAAAAAATGTTTAAGCATAGTAGCAATATAATAAATGAGAAAATTATAAAAAGAATATAAACACGATATGGGTAAGGAGTCTCTAAAGCGGAATAACCATTATTTTACCTTAATAGACATAACCTCCACATTATTTTACCTTAATAGACACAACCTCAACAAGTATTTGATACAAGATTATAATAAAATTATTTTTTTACTATTTAACAATTATAAAATTGTTAAAAAGTGATAAGTCCATGTAATTTTATAATTAAAAATCCCTTGAAAACATGTTAAATAATAAGATAATATTTGAATTGGGCAAAAATTAGTATGGTACACCACAAATTGATACATGAGATGACCGATACTAAATTTATATTAATGACATGTATTATATATGATTAATATCTTATAAATATGATTATTTTTATATATATCTCTGATCTATTAAATTTATTATATTATTAATATGACATTCGATTTATCTAAATAATATTAATTTGTATTCTATACTTATTCACTGTGGACATTATAAGCGACATAACTTAGACACAATTAGTCAGATTGTCCATTCATATCATATTATTTGCCAAAACAAGAAAAAAAATATAATTTATTTTGTTTTGAACAAAATTTATTTAATTAAAATGAGTAGTTTAAGCTAAATAACAAGATAATACAAATTAAAAACAAAACAAAACCAATAAAATGAAATAAAAAATTATTTTTTATTTGACTTGCCTAAAGTGTATCTCTGAGCTAGTCGATTTTTATTTTTAAGAATCTTATTTCCCTTTCGAACCAAGACATTAATTGTATGAACTGATAAATAAATACAAATTTGTGTAAGAGTTGTAAACATTAATTAACAAATCTTTTAAAAATAATAGTAGACATGTCATATAATTTATATATATATATATATATATATATATATATATATATATATATATATATATATATATATATATATATATATATTATATCCAGTTTTAATAGTTTCAAGGTAGATGTTTTTTTTAAAACCTTCTTTTATATTAAATTCCACTAACTATTTCAGATTCCATCTACTACAAATCCAAGTTTAGAAGCATTCCAAAAGCCCCCTCAAGATATTGTGATTAATCCATCAACCTCCTTAATTCAGGGTGATACACTACAAAAAAAAAAAAATGGTCATAGTAACTTATTTTGCAACTTAACATATAACTAATACATTCTTTGAGAATATGTAACTTAAATATAACATAAATCAAATAGTGGGACATATTGTAACATTTTTTTACATTAATTGATTTGTTGATAAAAAAATTAAAAGCTTCAATAAATTGCTGTTAACAAGTCACTAAAGAGGGATAATGTTTTATTAATTAAATAGTAACAATTTTTATAACAAGTAATCATTACAACTTTTAAAGCCACATTAATATAGAGATAATACAAATAATATGTTAATTTTTACTACCATATATATATAAATATTCCAACGCTTTCATCCACTTTTATAATTAATAATGTTTTATTCCAAGAAAAATAAATAATAAATGACCATAAAAGTTGGAACTCTATCTTATCTTATTGTGCAACTAGTTTGTGTTAAATATTATTAACACTAATATGTAACTTGTTTCGCAACAAAACTATAATTATATGTTGCAAATGAAGTTACAAATATAAGACAATATAATTTGATTTATTATTATTTTATTAAGATGCTTTTATTCTTAATTAATTCTTAATTAATTTTAAAATTATTAATTATATGTTAAATAAAAATTCAATATGTTTTGCATTAACAAAAAAAAACTGTTTTACTTTACAATTTTTTGCAAGTTTAAAATAAAAATAAATTAAACTACTTTTAATATATTTTGAATTATTCTAACTAATTTTGTTCTTTATCTTGCATACAGATAATTGAATATAATCTTCTAACTTATTTCGTAATCAAATTAAAAACTTATTTTGTATAATAAAATGTTAATTTTATACTTTTTTCGCAACTTTCATTTAAAGTAAATTGCAAATAAATTGTATTTATAATTTGGAATGAAAAGAACAAGAAAAAAACTTAATAATTAATTAGTTTAAAAAATTGCATAATATTATTACATAACTATGAATATGTGAAACTAAAAAGTTTACAACATAACAAGACATGTTTATATATATAATAAGTTTTTAATTAAATTGTTTGACATATGTTTCAAATCAAGGTAAATATTTTTTTGGATCATAATTTTTTTTTTTGGATAGAGTAATAATCGGAATAGATATAACTAATGTAGGGGAGATTAAGGTAGCTTCTAAAGAGATATGGTATTATGTAGCTTAGAATATTTTTTTATTCAATAATCGAATATGTACATAACTTGTACATTTCAATGCTATTTATCAATGTTATAAACTAATATTGGAATTTAAGTTGAATAGTTATTGACATATTGTTTAATTTATATTTGTTGTTTCATTTAGAAATAATAGTAATTTATTTTGTATTAAATTTATTATAGAGTTATTTTGTAACTTGTTTTACAATGGTTAATACAAATTCAAATTGCAATTTTTGGTTTTATATATAAATATATATTATATATAATTAATTGTATATTACATTATTTTATTGAATAAGAATCAATGAAATTTAAATTTATCTATAAACTTATTATTTATAAATTTACTAACTTAATTCTTAATTATTTATACATATTGTACGGAGTATTCATTTATTTTTGTATATAATATTTATTATAAATTAATTATACTAATTTTGCCAAAAGAATAATAATAATAAAAAATAAATAGTTATAGAATAAGTACAAATTAATAATATTTAAAATTAGATATAAGCAACTTGTGTAGAGCTAACCCATTGGGTTTTTACTAACATTTGATAAACAATGTAGTATTAAGTAGTTTGGAAAATTCTTTATTCTATTTATTAACTATTATGTAACTTTATAAAACTAAATATTGCAATATAAGTTGAATAACAATTGATATGGTATAATCTATCTATTAGTTTCATTTATAAATAAATAAGTAATGTATTTTGCATTATGTATATTAGAGTTATTTGTAATTTGTTTTGTAATAATGTATCAATCACAACCGGGCCTTGCGACTTTCATATAAAATTAAAATTACAATTTGAATTGCACCTCCATGGTATTAATATTTGAACATAAAATTAAATAATCATAATTAATTAGAATAAAAGATAATCTTTAAACATAACAAAGAGTTGAACATTTAAACAAATAAACTTACTAATTAAGCATCAAAAATATCCAATGATTCGTGAGTTTCACTAATTTCCTCCGACCCACTCCCTTCAGATTCATTTCCACTGACTCACTTCCTTCCCATTCAACATCTTCAAATTCATTTTCCTTCACTTACGTTTGTATCATCGAGCTCGTCAACCATACCATTAGGATCACTTAAATTGTTGACATCATATAGTGGTATATTTAGGGGAATATCTAGTTGTATAGTTGGCTCTTCTTGTTGATACACCAAATCATCACTCCATTGTTCTCTATTTTTCCCCTTGCCTTTGTTTTACAAACAGCCAACCAATCACCTATCTGATTTGTTTTGTTCGGATACGTAGCAAAGTAGACTTGTATACCTTGTTGAGCTAGAATGAAAGGGTCATATTTTGCATACTTCCGTTTCATGTTTATGTCACCAACCCTATGTTTCATCAACTCTTGAACCACGGGTTGGGTCAAACCATAAACATTTAAATAAAACAATACGTAAACTTGGACCAGGATACTCAATTTCTATTATATCCTCTAAAAGTCCATAATAGTCTGCGTCATCAGCATGCACACAAACACCACTATTCATGGTTGCTTGTTAGATCCAAAATCTCTTGACCGTCACACAAACCCATTACGAAGTACATTGAATGTCTTGTTGCGGGTGTTTTGGGCCCAAAAGACAAATAATACAATACTCCTTTTGAAACTAAAGGACCATGTTCCTCAACCATCTATAAGATACAAGTTTACAATAAATCATTAATGCAAAATTAAATATATACTCAAACACACAACATATAAATTAAACTTATTTTCTCACCTTACATCGGAACCATGAGCGAATTGGCGGTCTATTTCATCTTTTGGTAAACTGGTGTTTTAAATCACAAAAAAATCCTGCATGCATATATAATCTCAAAAATTAATAAGATAAATTGATTAATATACGTTATAAATTTTTATTACCTGTAGTAAGGATCTACCTCTGGACAATTAAGAGCACGTAAGTATGAGCGACTAACGTTTCCTGGCTATTCAAAATTAATTTATTGAGGCGCCACTAGAGCGTCCAAGATAATTGAAAATCGAAAATTGAAGCATCATTATTGTTGAACAGATCCTTCTGTGTTTCTTTGTGGGTGTCTCTGTTTGCATGGTATGTTTAAGTATTTAAAATAATACGAGGCAAATGTAGATATCTCTTCTAGAATATATGCATTACAAATTGATGCTTCAATTCTGGCTTTGTTCTTTACTTTCTGCTTCACATTCTTAAGAAACCTAATAAAAAATACAATACACACGAAAAAATTAAACAAATATTGAACACAAATTAATAGTTTTTTACATATAAACAATATGTACCTCTCAAATGGATACATCCATCTATACTGAACCGGTCCTCCGATTTTGGTTCATATGGTAGATGCACCAACAAGTGTTCCATTGAATCAAAAAACGACGGTGGAAATATTTTTTCTAAGTTGCACAAAATTACGGGAATCTCTAATTCCAAAGTCTGCATCTTAGAAATATCCAATGTTGTAGAACTTAGATCATGCATGAATTACTAACATCAGTCAATGTTCCCCACACAAATTTGGGGAGTAATTTCTTAAAGGCAATTGGCACCAGCCTTTCTAAAAAAACATGACAATCATGACTTTTTAATCCAATTAACTTTGTTTCGTCTCTATCAATGCATCTACTTAAATTGGATACATAACCATCCGGGAATTTTCAAAGATTTAAGCCATTGACAAATAATACGATTTTCATCTCTCGTCAAAGTGTAAGCCGCCTTCTTTGTCCTCATACACGAACTTTGAGGGTCGATATGTAACTCAGGGCGATTGCAAATATTAAACATATCCTTCGAGCGTTTATGTTGTCTTTTGTCTTACCTTTAACGTTCATAACCGTATGGATGATATTTTCAAATACGTTCTTCTCAATGTGCATAAAATCGAGATTATGACGAATAAGAAGTTTCCCCCAATATGGTAGCTCCCAAAAAATGCTCTTCTTTGTCCATTTATGATATTTCACCCAAAACCCGGTGGACTTACGTGAGGATTTTCACTAACAAACATGTATTGTGCAATTTCAGACCATATTTCCTCGCCACCTTGGCCTAGGTGGACCGAGTGTCATTTCCACTTTATTTTTGGTAAAATGCTCTGTATCAAATCTGTATGGATGAGTTTTGTGACAAAAATTGTCTATGTGAATCAAAATAGCAAGCCTTCTTACCATATTTCAAGCGGAATGATTTCGAATTTTTCATACAAATTGGACACCCGTCTTTTCCATGAGTACTCTCCATCCAGACAACATACCAACACAATACTTATTTTAATGCTATTTCAGTCGAAAAGAACACTATTGCAAAATATCATAATTTTTGTAGTGATATTTACTAAAGTCTACGACATTAACCTTTTCTTCTCCTTTTTAATGTTTTAAATTTAACATGCCTAATATTATAAAAATTCAATAAAGGTATATTTGGATGAGTGAAATTAAAATTGAAATTGATATTTTAATTTTAATTTCACAATAATTAATACTGAATTACAATTCAATTAACCTGTTTAAAAAAAATTATAGAATTATAATTTAATTTCAATTTCCATGTTTATATCTATAAAATAATAGAATAAAAATAATTTTAATATATATTATATATTATTATAATATTGGTTTAACACCAACTATTATAATAATTAAAGTGTAAATATTTTTATTTATGATTTGTTCTTAGTAAGAAAATAATATTTTTTTCAACACGTTGGATTTATAAATTAAAAAAAAGTAAATGTTTGTTCGACATTTTAACTTTCTAAATTAAAAAACAAAATTTAGTTCGAATGTTAATTACTTAATTATTTTTTTTCAAAT
This sequence comes from Impatiens glandulifera, assembly GCF_907164915.1. NCBI lineage: Eukaryota > Viridiplantae > Streptophyta > Magnoliopsida > Ericales > Balsaminaceae > Impatiens > Impatiens glandulifera. Next base: position 6,998,351 of record NC_061869.1, on the reverse strand, counting down.
TTTAATTTCTAATTAAAATAAAAAATATCAGTTCTATATTTTAAACTTACTAAGTTAAAAAACGATAATATTATCGGTTAGACTCCTTAACCGTGATGCAAAAAATAAAATAATAAAATATTGTTTTTAGAAAAATATATAAAAAATAAATATTAAAATTACAATTTTAAGTTAAAAATATAATTAAAAATATAAAATTATACTAGTTTGAATTAAATTCTAATTTTAATTTTAATTGTTTACCAAACCTATAAATTAAAATTAGATCACAATTTAATTTAAATTCAATGGTTACCTGTTTTTTTTTTATCAAACAACAAAATAAGTCAAATAAAGGGACACAATTAGAAAAGGGATGAAAGGGATAATTCTAACTAAAATTTAACCCCTCAAAAAATTGTATTTAGCTATGTATATTGTTCCTAATTTAATTTAAACAAACAGGATGGAAGCAGCACATTTGAATGAATTAGAAGCAGGTTAAAATTTTCCCATTTGAGGTAGTGTCATTTTCCTTTTTACATTCCCATGATCCCATTAAACATCACCAGCAGGGAGGAACTAATTTGACCGTAATCTTCATTTTAATTTTAAAGAGGCGTCTCGTTAGTGAATTCATAAATGTTTACAAAATAATATTTTGCTCTCTTAATTTTGAAGTGAATTTAATTAATCATTTGTGTATCACAAGGTTTAGTGGGAGTAACAAACATATTTATGGTTTTATATGTGTGTGATAGTTTGTTTGTCACAAATTTTGCTTGACATTAAGTAGCCAAATATTTATGAGATATTTGAAAAAAATTAAATCAAATAATCACATATAAATGGTGAAAATACGTTTATACACGTACTTCTTTTATTGATTTTTAAAAATCAAATGGGGACTCTGTTTTAAATTAACAATCTTTTAAAATTAATCATTTTAATAATTTAAAATACGAATTTTTCATAAAAATCAATTATTATTTGATTATTTTAAATTTTCAAATTAATTAAATTTGATCCCAAATAAATTATTTTTATAATTAATTTTTAAATCGTTCGTATTTATTTAAAATAATATTTAAAAATATTTTTAACACGCAAACCGATGTTAAAAATTATCGTACCTCAGATTTTTCCGGGAACACATAGTTTTTGAAGTTACAAGATGTAATATTATATAATATTATATATATATATATATATATATATATATATATAAATATAACTTAATAATAAGAATATATATTTTATATGATGAGAAAGAGAAAATTAATAAAGTATATAAATTAATCAGGAAAAAATAATTTACTTTAAAATATATGAATTTTACATATAAAACAAAATAAAAAATAAATGAAACTAAATAAAGATGTAATAATATATATATATATATATATATATATATATATATTAAATAATTAATGAGAAAATATATATTTATATGATTTGAAAATGAAAAATAATTATATATATATATATATAAATATGATATTTATATAATGAGAAAATAAAAAATTAATTAAGAGAAAAAAAACATATATATATATATTATTTATCTTAATATATATATATATATATTATTTATACTCATAATTATATATTTTTCATAATTATAAAAAAATATATATATTTTTTTAATATATCTTATAGATAAAAAATGAGTATATATATATATATATATATATATTTAAAAAAGAGAAAATATTTATATATAAAATAACGAAGAAAACAAATATAAATTAATATAAATATGAGAAAATATATAATATATATAAATATGATGATAGATAAAATATATGATTTAATTAAAAGAAGAAATTTTTACTTTATCTTATCTTGTATGTGATGTGATTTGAAAAAAAAATGAAAAAAAATAAAGATATACTTTCATATATAAATATAAAAATTATTAAGAAAAAAAAATAGTGAGTAATGGAGAATACAAAATTAATAGGAGAGAAAAATTATATATATGGTTTGTCTATTTGGCTCTTCTGCAAACCACCATGGATCCATAGCCTTGTCTTTCTGAACAAATTATTGTTCAACTCCTCAAACCTAGCTCTAGTCTATTTGTTCTTCTACAAACCATCATTATCCATAGAATTTTTTACTTGCTCCATGGTATTAATTTTTGAACAAATCATTGTTCAATTCATAAACCTGGCTCTAGTCTATTTCGATTTTCTGCAAACCAACATCATCCATAGCCTTCTTTACTAGCCCCATGGTCTTTCCAACTCCTCAAACTTGAATTTAGTTATTTGACTCTTCTGCAAACCAACATCATCCATAGCCTACTTTACTTGCCTCATGGTCTTTCTAAACAAACCATTGTTCAACTCCTCAAACATGACCCTAGTCAAAGGCTCCAAAAAATAAACCCCATCGAAGAGACAACGTTGTCTGGGCGGATCCAATCCAAGTAGAAGACTGCCCGGACTGTAGCTCGGGTAGTCCAAAATATTTTGTATGTATTTGAAAATAACGACGATAAATTATCGTCGTTATTAATTATTTCTCGTCACTAAAGATAGCATGACAGTAAATTTGGTTTATTTGGTTTGTTTAAATGATATTATTATCAAACTAGCTCGGATAGATTTTTTTAAAAAATTAGCCCGGGTAGATTTCAAATCCTGGCTCCACCCCTAACGTTGATGTCCCACCACCAAAGTCAAAGACAACTATGTTCTTTTTGTTAGAATTAGTATCTCTCAAATCTAACCTGTTTCAAAACAATCTATAAAAACGCAAAAAGAAAATACAACAAGACACAAATTTATAGTGGTTCACATCAAATTGAGCTATGTCCACTTCAGCCGCCACCAAATTTCACTATGAAGAAGAAGAAGAAATACATCGTTTTTGCCTTACACTTATCTCTCTAGAATTCTCCCTAGTTTTTGTAAACCCTTAATAATCACTTATTTATAGAGTAAACATTTAGGTAATAAACCGAAATAACTCTTGGTTAGGCCCAAGCCTAAAACCAAATACAAACTCAATAAACTCTAATTTACAATATACAATAAGTGTAGGCTCCATAACTCAACATTTTTCACCATCTTTCTATCCTACCCATATGCAATGGTCACAGTAGTTGGTTCATTACAAAAATAAATAACTATTTTTCATAATTCAAATATATATATATTGTTTGTCCTATATAAGAGTAAGGATATTTGATGAGAATTATACTAATGATAATATGAAGAAAAAAAAGAATAAAAATGTACATGAAGACAAAGAAGGGTCAAGGGAGGGAACCAATTCCCAAACTAACATAGTTTGCCGTTCAACTTCCCAAACTAACCTACTTTGTTCAATCATTCCCAAACTAACCTAGTTTACTATTCAAATTCAGTTTTTTTATACTTTATTTATTTATTACATTTAAATTCATTATATATATATGGCCTTGTTTGAATTGGGGTGATTGAAATAACTTAGAGGGGGAAATGAGTAATGATTGGTGATGATTTTGAGAAGATGATAATATTTTTGGTAAAATTACTTAAAGGGTATTGATATATAATAATAAAATAATAAATAGTAATTTAAAATAAAGAGTATTTTAGTATTTTGGGTAATGAATTGAGTGATGTGATTGATAAGAAGGGGAGTGAAAAGATATTTGAGTGTGTTATGTTATTTAAATAACCTCAATGGAACAAGGCCTATATATATATATATATTTAAATTATTATTTTTTATAAATTTGATTATTTATATTTTAATATATATATATATATATATATAATTACATTTCAATTATTATTTATATAATGTAATAAATTTTCTCATTAGTATTCTAATAAATAATAATAAATTTAAAATATTTTAACCATAATAATATAATAATTTATCATTCATAAAACAATTACAATAATAATTTCTCTAAATTATTAACGATTTTCCTCAAGGCACCGTTGACTATGTCTCATATGACCTTCTTGGTCACACCTCTCACAAATGATTATCATGTATGAGTTATCCATTTCGGTTTGAATACGTTGGCTTTGACTTCATAAGTTTTTTTCTTTCTCAAATTTTCATTAGGAACAAGATTACTATATTTTTTCAATCATATGCTATTGGGAACGTCAAATATGATTCGTTAGGTATGTGGTGAAAATTATACTGCCACATCTTTAAAAATATTGTTATATTGTGATATGTACAAATAATAATTTAAATATATTAAATTTATAAAATAATAATTTAAATATATATATATATAATGAATTTAAATGCAATAAATTAATTAATTAAATAAAAAAAAGTGAGTTTGAATATTAAACTAGGTTAGTTTGGGAATGAATGAACAAAGTAGGTTAGTTTGGGAAGTTGAACGTCAAATTAGGTTAGTTTAGGAATTCATCCCAATGGAGGAGGTTTAGGCTTGTTAGGATCTTGGATGTTGCTCCCTTCTTTAGACGTGTGGTGATAGCCTTCGCCTTCTCAGTTCCAAGGCCACGGTTTCCTTTCCTCACGGCGATTCTAACAAATAAAGAAAAATCGATCTTCATAGAATGAATCACACAAACCAAACCACAACACACACAAATAAGAGATCGAATATATAACCCGTTGTCTGTCTTCACCATCTCGATTGTAACAGGATCAAGAAGAATGAGATCCTTGGTTGCTGCTCCCTTTTTCGTATGTGTGACAATAACCTTCGCCTTCTCAATTTTAGTGCCGCATTTTCCTTTCTTCATGGTGAGCCTAACAAATGAATTTGGCACTCGATTGAGCTAGAGATCGAAATCGAGTCGTTGTAGTTTTTTCGAGCTCGAGCAGACCTTTACTCAAGCTCGACTCGACGCGTTTACAACCCTAAATCTGACCCCAAGTATTTATTTACTCTCACATATATATCAAAATTAACCACAATTCTTGACCCGACAAACCAAACAAATTCAAATTAATTATTATTATATATATATTTAACCAAAACTCTCAATCGTCAAACCGAGCAAATTCGAATTAATCATTATGTTATATATGTAACCACAACTTTCGACTGGTATAAGAGCAAATACGTTACTGTACTCGTGTTTGGGGGCATTGTATATATTTTTTTATAAAATTTTACATCTTTTTTACAAATCATCAAATTTCATCAACATATATAATTCTAACTAAATTAAATATATTATAATTAAAATATTGTAAAAAGAAATACAAACCCAAATTTAATGTTATCAACTAATTACAAACAATTTATAATTATATATATATATATAAGCCTAAAACTATTTAAATAACAAAACATTTATATATATGCTACTTTTTATTATTATTTGAATTAGACAAACTATGTTTAATTTTGTAAGTAGTTAGATTAAATATAATTTGAGTTTAATTGGTTTTGAGATTAAATTATTCTTTTAAAACTCGTATTAATTAAGGGTTATCGGTTAGTTGGATAATTTGGTACATCTATCTCTAACTAATAATTTTTAAAATCTTGTTAAGAAAATATACAAAAATTGCGGTTATTCAAATTTTGAACTACATACTAATTTATTTATTATGAACAATGCTAAAAATAATTATATATAACAAAAATATTTAATTTATTTATTGATGCCAACCAAATTATTTTGGACAAATAAAATCCCAAATGATTTATTCATACAAAATGTGAATTCCAAGCAAGTCATCAAAATTCAAGACCCTTTTGATCATGCCCTCCTTTAAATATGGCCACATTACAGCATCTAGATCCGAACTGTGGTCAAGACCAAGGATGTGTCCTATCTCATGCAGACCAATTGATTCAAGGTCCATCCTATCAGGCTTTGTCCCGTCCCCCCAAGAAAATTTTGCGTTGAAATTGAGCTCCCCAGAAGGCGGAGGATATGCGTGAGCTGTGTCTTTCCCTTCGAAGCGAAAAAACTTTATTTTCACATCCGCACTTTTAAATGAAGAAGCTCTCCTAAAACTAAGCACGGAATCATCTTCCCATTTCTTAAATGCCAAAGTAAGGGGTGTAATAGCCTTTGATTTTATTTTGGAATCTGCAATATCCCATGTTAGATTGTACTTGGACATAGGCCACCTTGATCCCAAAAACGCGTAGTAGGAATTGTTAAAGGGGTTCTGAACTAACTTCACCCCTTGCTTGATGGGAGTTCCATTGACCAAATCAGGAAAATTACATCGAGGCGTCACCATCATTGACATAGTCTCCTTATCTAAAATCCCAGTAACATTTAAAATAAAGAAGAGTTGAAACTTCTTGATTCTTTTTTCCAAGACGTCATCAAAAACATTAGAGTCATTAAATGTGTTGAGACTTCTTTGGTAGTGATCATCCTTGGAGGGACCTAAATACCCATATTTGAAGAGGTACTTCCTTACTTGTTCAAGATCCTTGACTGTGTCACCTCTCTTGGAGCCTAAAAAATGGTTAACAAATTTAGAAGATGATGTTTTATCATTAAAAGATGATGCTTGTACAATTAGAAACATGACCAAGATCAAGACATGAAAGAGAATACAAGTTTTAACCATTTTCATCCTTGTTATTTCTAGTGGTCAATTAATTCTTGATTTTCATTTCACATTTTCTTTAGCATTTTATACAATTTTGAGATAAAAAGATTGTCATCATATTATTATCTTTTTTTTGTTTAAGTTAATTAATTAAACTTTGAAAGTGTACAAATTAAATATATTTATTTGATCTAATATTTTTTTTTATATAAATGATTCATTTATATTTAGAAAATTCTAAAAATCGTTTAAGTAAATAAAAAAAACATTAAATTAGAATAAAATAAAAAAAAATAAGAAAAAGAATAATAAGTTATTTGATATATTATCATAAAAAATAATATATTTTTATTATTATAAGGACTATAAATTATATTATTAAAATTGTTACAAGTCTTTTTTATAAATAATTTTTTTTAAATCATGTTAAATAATAAAATAATATTAGGATGGGGCAACAAATAAACCTTCAAATTTGTAACACTAATGATACTTGAGAGGACCAACACTAAATATTAATTGTGGACCGACACAATTAGTAAGATTGTGTATGGATATCGTATTATTGATACAAACACGAGAAAACATAATTCTATTTTGTTTTGAACAAAATTTATTTTATTAAAATGAGTAATTTAAGACAAACAACAAGTTAATACAAATAAAATCAATAAAACATAATATATATTACTCTGTTTTTTAAAATGTATATTTTATAAACAAATTACATAAAATTCAAATCTTCTTACCTTTTTATGATTTTTTTTTTTACATTAAGTTTAAATCCAATAACACTGTTACAGACTCCATATTCTACAAGCCCAAATTGACCCATGCATTCCAAAAACTCTATTTCAAACTCTATTAATATTGATATTGTGATAATCCATTCATATTTAGTGTGATATCTACTACAAGTCTACAACATTTACTTTTTTTTTTTTTTTTTTTTTTTTTTTCTTTTTAATGTTTTAAAATCTAAAATTTGTAATATTACAACAATTCAATAGTTTGTTTTTATATATAAACAACATAATAAATATAATAAATGGAAACAATTAGGAAAAGAAGGGAAGAGAAAATTCTAAAATTTGACCCCTCAAAAAAATGTATTTGATCAATTAAGGCTATATATATTGTTCCTAATTTAATTTAAACAAACCAGATGGGAACCAACATATTTGAAGGAGGAGAAAAAAAAGTTAAAAACACTACATGTAAACACCATTCATTATAGACATTATTAAAAAAAAAAATGACTTCCCACCTAATATAATTCAAATAAAAATGTTTGAATTTAAGAGACGATAAAGTTTTAATTGAAGTAAATGTTATACAAATATTGTGGGACAATATTTCAATTTTTAAGAAATAAATGATTTTAAGAAAATAAAATAATAATCATCAACAAATGTGAGTGAGACTAACATATTTTATGTCAAAAGACAACACACTATATATAACCATAATGAATGTCTCAAGAAATGATGTATTCTATTAAAATGAGTTATTAAAATGAGTTGTTCACTTAAATTGGTTTGAATGGTAATTCAATCATTTGTCAATAATCTTCTCTTACCAACTAATTGATGTACTTCCAATGCATTTCCTCTCTTCCCAAAAAAAACTTTTGTCCTAATAATTAAAATTTATGGATCACTATTATAATAAATAAATATTGTCCAAATATAAATTTTATGAGATTCTCAATTTCGATTCATTCAAGCATGTATATTAATAACAGTACATATTTAGGGGATTTGATGATTAATTGAGAAGAGTGAAATATTTAATTCAAATCTAGCGTGATAATTTATTCGGGAGAAGATGAAGATTGTGGAGTAGGCTGCCTTAGTGCGGTCTTCTAAGATCATCTCGCGCCATCAAATTACTCTATGGCTTTCTTTCTCTCGATAAGGGACCGAATTAGTCGATATATGACGATCTCATGTACATGCTGCGTTTTATGTATAATGGAGGAAGAATATATAAATCATTTGTTTATAAGTGAGTGCTCTTTTACGGCTAAATTGTGAAGGTGGTTTGCTAATATTATGGGTTTGCTGATTTTCTCCTTCATTGGAATCAAATCAAAGAATTCATGATTGGAAAGGCTAAGGAAACACGTTCTTTATTAATGTCATGAAGTGTTACTTCGAAACGGTTATGTATCAACCGTGGATGGAAAGAAACTCTAAGGACTACGAAAAATTTGTAATGATATGATAAGAATATATATAAATTTAAAATATATAAACGAATTTAAAATATTATTAGTTTACTTGATTAAAATATTAAATTATATGATTAGAAATGTTTTATGTTCATTCATTTTTAAGTCGAATTTAAAATAAAAATTATTATTAACTTAAATGGTTAAAATGTTAAATTTATATTATTAAGGTGTAAATTTGAGACACTTTAAAATTATATATATTTATATATTTATATATTTATATATTTATATATTTATATATTTATCAACCTACGATTTAACTCAATATCTATTTAACTAAAACTCTTATCTGGACAATCTATACCCTTTGACAATCTATACCCTTTGAAATTAATTATTATTATTATTATCCCGCCCCTCCAAAAAAACTATTAATCAATTAACGTGATGTTGTTTCCAAATTAATTTAAACAAACTAGATGGAACTGACATATTTGAATGGAGTAGAAAATATTAAAATCACTATAATTGAACATTATTCATAATCAACAAATGACTTCCCATATTCCAATCTAATTCAAATTTAAAAAGTTTGAACATAAGAAAGTTTAAAGTTTTTATTGAGGTAATAGTCATGTTAACACGACATTATGATACAATTCTTTAAGAAATAAACCATTTTAAGAAAATATAATAATACTTATTACCAAATTTGGGTAGTTCACAATGTCCAATTTACACAATATTTTCAAGGTAAATGACAACATAGTTGAGATTCCACTTAAAACCATTTCATCACTTTTGAATTCATAAATTCAGTGTTTAATTTGAATCGTAAAAAATTAATAAAAAAAATATTACTATTATTTGTATATATAATTAAGAAAAATAAAAATATAAGTCTTTGTGCATTTTTAATTCCAATTGTGAAATTTTACCTAACACTATAAAACAAAAAATCAGAAACATACATTTTTGTAAAATGTCTCACCAATTTTATCAAGCTCACCATTACTTTTTTTTTTTTCTTTTTTGAAGAGTATTAAAACATTTAAAGATTTTACGAAGATATTTGTAATATTCTTCTTCTTGTTCAGTTGACACAACACATAATGCAGCTAAAACCTGACTATGTTAGACGATATTTACATAAAAACGGAGTTCAGACATTACATAGCCATGACATTTTCTTATTTGAAACCAGCTTCCCATTTTTTAAATTGTTAGTTTGCACCTTTAAATAAGTATCAATTAGGTTAACACCAATATCTTGTTTAGATGTCTCCAAAATATTTTCACAATATTTTCCTAGTTTTACTAGCATAACAAAAAATCATATTTCTTTTTATTGTAATCTTATTTCCTCAAATAAAGGTTATACACCAAAAAGTTATATTTTAATTTTGTTCAATATTCTATTTTAATCAATGCGAGATGACCTAGATGCATTAATCAATGCGAGATGACCCATATGCATAAGTCAATGTTGAAGGACCCAAATTCATTAGTCATTAAGGGATGACTCATATGCATTATCAATGTCTGATGACCCATAACAATTGTCAATGTCAGATGGCCCATATGCATTACTTAATGCCGAATGACCTAAACACATCACTCAATTTTGGATGGCCAAGATGCATTAAATGTTGGGTACATCACTCAATTTTGAATGGCCAAGATGCATTAAATGTTGGATGACCTAGATGCATTACTCAATGTTGGATGACCCAGATGCATTACTCAATGTTGGATGTCCCATATGTATTAGTCAATGTTTGATATCCCAAATGCATTATTGAATGTCGGATGACCCATATGCATTACTCAATTCCAAAGATGACCCATACGCATTAATCGTTACTAGAGATGGTCTAGATGCATTACTCAATGCCGAATGACTCAGATACATTAGTAAATATCGGATGTCCCAAATGCATTAGTTAATGTCAAATGACCCAGATGTATTAATCAATGACAAATTACCAAAAAGCATTAGTCAATGTCGGATGACCCAAATGCATTACTCAATATCGAATTACTTAGATGCATTAATCAATGTCGAATGATCCTGATGCATTACTCAATGCTAGAGATGACCCATATGTTACTTAATGCTAACGATGGTCTAGATGTATTACTCAATGCCAAATGGGCCGGATACATTGGTCAATGTTGGATGACCCGGATGCATTAGTCAATACTAAATAGCCTAGATACATTAGTTAATTTCGGATAACCCATATGCAATAATCAATGTTAAATGTCCTATAAGCATTACTCAATGTCTAATTGTCCAGATACATTACTCAATGTTGGATGAACCAGATCCATTAATCAATGTCGGATGTCCATACGCATTAGTTAATGTCAAATGACACATATGCATTAGTTGGTATTATGACACAAATGCATTAGTCAATGCTGGATGGTTTAGATAGTTCAAATGATCAAGATGACCCTTCTCCTCTGAGACATCGATGAGGACATTATCTATAATTATATAATGCATTCAATGAATTCCTAGAATATATTTTTACTTTATTCAAATATGTTGATTCACGTCTGGATTTTTTAAACTAAATTGAGAATAACATCACAATCAATTGATCAAATAAACTTTGATGAAATGTAAAATTTAGTAAGAATTATCCTATCCAATTTTCTTCTAATTGTGTCCCTTTATTTGATTTATTATGTTGTTTAATATCAAGAAACCCATTATTAAATTGTTGTAATCTTTATGAAAACTTTATTACAAATATTATATTTTAAAACAATAAAAAGAGGAAAAGTGAGTTGTAAATAATATTACAAGCATAGATGTTTTATGAATTAAAAAAATAACAATAATGAATTTTGAAATGCATGTGTAAATTAGACATGATCAATTTAATTGACAAAATAATCTTATTAATTCATTAATAGTTTATTATACAATTGATGTTTTGGTTCAAAAGAATATTATTCAAAAATAAAAGTTGACTAGTTAGATTAATACTAGAGTTAGTCAATGTGCGGAATATCAATTAAAAGACTTTTGTAAGATAGTATGTTATCATGTATTCTGTTTATCCTGATGATATCACTAGTTAACATTTCAAATTACACTAATATTAAAAAGAAAAAAACTCTGATCGATTAACTTATTAACCTTTATTATTTTAATTGTTTTATTTATTAATTATTTATAAGTATTGTCTTGTCATTTTCATTTAACTATTCATAATAATTTCTGTTCAAAATAAAATAAATATGTATTACAATTTTATGGACATATTCTTACACCAATGTGGACTACTTTAAATGATATTTGTTTTTTCTCTTATAATATTTTAATATTTATTATTATCTAGGTTTATGCATTGACCCAACATAGGGCATGTTGTGCCAGTTATGATTTGGTTTGACGGTGTTAAGTCAATAATACGATATTTAAGCAAATTCTGACTAGTTGTGTCGCTTATATATTGTGGGTCTACAATAGGGCTGCAAATGAGTCAAGTCGCTCGCGAGCCACTCGGTCAAAACTTGGTTTGAGCTTGACTTTGACCGAGTTTGAGTCGAGCTCAAGTCGACTCGTTTAATATTTGAGCCGAACTCGAGCTCATATAATACTTTCTCAATGGCTTGTCGAATTTTATTGAGCCTCGTAATATATCATTTTTAATTAATTTATTTATTAAATATTAAAACTCAAAATTTAAACAATATTTTTTCTTTCGTTTTCTCTCTTTCCAAACCCCATTTATGAAGGCCCACAATACATAAAAAAAAACTTTAATTCCTAATATATAGTCGTCTACAACTATTCATCTACTCATCATCTACTCATCATCTACAGTGACTCTTCATTTGTTCATCTCATTCTTCACCATTTTTTTCATCCTTCATCTATTCTTCTTCACCATTTTTTTCACCCTTCATCTATTCTTCTTCGTTCTTCACCATTTGTTTTTTCATCTTTTATTCAATCGTTACAATTTTTTGACTCTTCATCTCTCTCTTTTCTTCTCATTCTCCAATCTCCATCTCACATTCAATCACAAGAGGCATAGTAACTAAGGACGCATGACGCATGTTGTTGAAATTTTATGTTTGATGAACTATATTTTGATTTATGGTTGTATTTTTTTTATTAATATATAACTAAGGATTTGAAATATTTGTGTGAACTGGTGATTGATGAATATTTATATATTTTTGTTAATATAAGAAATTAATATTTAAATATATTTAAATTTGAGTCTTTCGAGCGAAACTCGAGCCTATGGTTATATAATCGAGCCGAGTTTGAGCTTAATATTGAAAGCTCGATCGAGCTCGAGCCGAGCCAAAAAAAACGAGTCGAGACAAACTTGAGCTAGGGCTAGATCAAGCTCGGCTCGACTCGTTTACCCCTAGGCTATAATGATTAACTATATCGGTCCTAGAGTTGCTCATCATGCCGATCCTAGTCATACAGGCCCTACTAACCCCGATCTTGGTCTCACTGTTCTCGGATCTACTCATGCCCCTAAATTAGATATTGCCGGTCCTGATGCAACTGGTACTGCTAATGCTGATTTTGGCAAGGTCGGTCCTAATACTGATAGTGGTCCTATTATTGTTGGTGATACTAATGTCGGTCCTAATACTGATCTTAGAACATGAATTCTTGGTCCTTATGAAGCAAACAAACCTAGTCTTGGTCCTCACAGTTCCAGGAATGCAAGTATGAACCGAGAAAACAATGTCATCAAAATTCGAAATGATCCGATCCTTGGACTTAGAGCCACCTTTCGAGATTGTAACTAGGAGAATCCTGGACTAAAAAACATTAAAATCTTGTAAATAATAAGGAAACTCTTGAGAATGATCTAGGGAATCTCGGGTTTTGTGAAATCAAAAAATCAAATGTAGAAAAAGATTAGTTGGTCTTGAATAAGCTAGTGAGTTCTGAAGTGGGGCGAATTAAAATCGATAATAGACATGAATCCAACAGTGAAAAGGTTCAAAGTCAGAAGAGACCTACTAAAAAAGAACAGGCTGAAAAGCGAAGACAATGTAGAAAGATTATGGATATAGAGGCTACTGACTCTATCACGGGAGAGGATGAGATATATGAGATACACTCCCCACCGAGAGGCAACAAAATTCCATACAATCAAACTATTGCCATTGAAGATAGTGATGCTTATAACTTCTCTGAGGATGAGGTCCAAGATAGCCTTGAAAGTTAGGAACCCAACACTTATATACATTCATAAATACAGTGACATGGAACATAAGAGGGCTTAACGATCCTCTGAAATGTAAAAAAATAAGGATGATCATTGAGAACTAGAAGATCACTATTATGGGTATTCTCGAGACAAAAGTAAAAAGTCTGAACGTTGACAAGGTTAGCAAACTGTGTATTGATAGCGGTTGGGAAATTATTCACAATTCAAATGACAAAACGGGCAGAATCTGGGTTATATGGGATAATAAGTTATTGAGGTCAAGTCTCTCTTTTCTAATTATCAAACAATCCTGGTTGAAGTCAAAGACAAAATAACCGGAATTGTGTTCCATCTTTCTATTGTGTACGGTAGTAACTCAAGCACTAACAGAAGACTTCTCTGAAATTACCTTACGAACTGGATTGGTAGTGATAAATCTTGGGTTATTCTTGGCGACTATAAAGCAACAAGAAATGAAATTGATCGTAGCACAGAATCTGAAATCACTCATGATATGATTGACTTTAACGATTGTATTAGAGATATGGGTATCGAGCCTACTAATTCTGGGAACTTATTCACCTGGTCTTCTAGAAGAGGAAATGAGCGCATAAGGAAAAGTAGGATTGACAGATGTCTAGTAAATGAGAAGTGGATCAACCAATTTCTGAGAAGACAACTTCATGTTAGAATCCTGAAATTTCTAATCATTGCCCGATTAAATTGTTCTGGGAAAAGGAGGAGAGGTTCAAGAAGCCCTTCAAATTCTTCAACTTCTGGATGGAAAACGATAAATTCACGGATATTATTCAAAATATATGGTCTACAGATGTCATGGGTTCAAATATGTAAAGGGTTTCTGAAAAGCTAAAGATCCTGAAGAATCAACTCCAAAGCTTTGACAAGAAAAAGTTAAGCAATATCTCAAGTAGAGTTCTGGTTGCAAGAGAAGAACTAAAAGAGGTTTAGAAAATATTATTAAGGGATGATAGTTATGAACAACTCAATAAGGCGGAGAGGGATGCACTTGAAAACTTCATGAAACTGACTCTGCTTGTAGATAACTTTATTAGGCAGAAGTCAAGACAAAAATGGCTTTCGTTAAGTGATAAAAATACAGCTTTCTTCGACAGGAAATGCAAAACTAGAAATATGAGAAACAACGTGTACATGCTGAAAAATGATGATGGCGAATATGTTCAGAGTTAAATGGGTGTACAAGATCTGACTATCAAGTTCTATAAAAAGATAATGGGTACAAGAAAGCAACATCAAAGTCACCTGAATACCTTGTATCAGATTATCGATGGAAAATTGTCTAATGAGGATAGTCGTGGGTTAATAAGGGTTGTCACGAGGGTTGAGGTTAAAGAAGCACTATTCAGTATTGATGGAAATAAAAGCCCGGGTCCGGATGGTTTCAATGCAAAGTTCTTCAAAGACAATTGGTCGGTTGTGGGTAAAGATATTATTGATGGGGTTCTGGAATTTTTTAAGAACAGGAAGATGTTAAAACAATGAAATACATCGGTCCTAACATTGATCCCCAAAACTACGGTGCCCAAAAAAGTACAAGATTTCAGACCAATTTCATGTCGTAATGTGGTTTACAAAATAATTTAAAAAATCATTTCTAAACGCTTTAAAAATGTCATAGGAAAAATAATAAATCTTAACAAATCTGTATTTATCTCTAGTAGGACAATCTCTCATAATATTCTTTTCATGTAGAGCCTTTTAAAAGGCTACAGGAAAAAGAAAATATCCCCGAGAGTTGCTTTCAAAATAGATATCAAGAAAACTTTGACTCTATTAGATGGGAATTGAGTTCATGGCTCAGCAAGAGATAGAAGGTTTAAGAATGGTTGGAGAGAGAAAGAAAAGAGATAAGAATTCATGGCTCTGCAAGAAAAGAAGGTTTAATATATATATTTTGAGGTATGATAAACCCAACGAAGGGTTAGCGAAAGCAAGGCACGAATCCTACGTGGCCTTGCTAGCTAGGAGAGAAAAAGCAAAACAAAATAAAAAAATTAAATATTTCAGTTTCCCCCTCTTTCTTTTTTCCTCTCTTTCTTCTTTTCATTTATCACTTTCGGCGAACCCCGATTTCTTCTCTGGCGATTTTTTCTCTCCGGCATCCCCGACTTCTTCTACTTTCTTCATCTTCTTTCGATCGAAAATGGTAAGAGAACTTTTTCGTGTATGTTCACTTCATTGTCTGCCTTCGTGTTCACTTCATACTATCTTTTCAGGCTGGTGGTCCAGGTACATCTCCATACAAGACTCCAAGATCTCCCAGATCTCAAAGGACAAGGTAAATAACATTTTCTCTTTTAGAATCGTAGATCATTTTAATGATTTGAAGATCGTTTAGCTTTTTGCGGTTAGGGTTAGGGATTTTAATGATTTTAATGATTTTAACGATACAAAACTATAATTATTGTGTATTTACTGCATTATGGGTCCAGAAATGGATGGTTTAGAGACCCGAAAGTATGATTGTATAATGTTTGGCTGTTATGGCTCCCGAAAATGTGATATCGGGACCCGAAAGTATGATTATATAATGTTTGGCTGTTGTTATGGGTTTAGTTGCAGAACTAATTTCAATTAGGTTGTAAGAAAAACCATTTCTGGTCCCGAAACCACTCATTTTGGGTCCCGAAACCACTCATTTCCAAAAAAAAAAAAAAAAAATTTTTTTGCCGTTTCGGGTCCCGAAACCAGCTTTTCTGGTGCCGAAACCAGCTTTTTTGGTCCCGAAACCAGCATTTTTTGTCCCGAAATCACCATTTTAGTGTGATTTCAAACTCCGAAATGGTTTCTATACGATCTTTTATGGCTATTTTATTTTTTTATAAACCAATAATCTTATTGTAATGTTAATTTGATTTGTAGGTCATGTATGAAGATCCAAATCTTCTTATTGATCAAGTTAATGAAGAAATTAGATTATTTGAGATCTCTCAAATTGTAGGTTGTATTTTAAATGTGATATAAATGACAGATTGTAACATTGTAAATAAATGTTTAATTATGTAAATTTCTAGTATAATAACATTATCTTCAATTATTTTTGATTTTCTAAGATTTATTATAATGTTTCAGATTAAAAAATTTTTAAAAAAAAGTGTCCCGAAATCACTCATTTCTGGTCCCGAAACCACTCATTTCGGGTCCCGAAACCACTCATTTCCCAAAAAACAAATTTTTTTTTTTTTGCCGTTTCGGGTCCTGAAACCAGCTTTTCTGGTCCCGAAACCATCATTTTTTGCCCCAAAATCACCATTTTAGGGTGATTTCAAACTCCGAAATGGTTTCTATACGATCTTTTATAGCTATTTTATTTTTTTATAAACCAATAATCTTATTGTAATGTTAACCTGATTTGTAGGTCATGTATGAAGATCCAAATCTTTTTATTGATCAAGTTAATGAAGAAATGAGATTATTTGAGATCTCTCAAATTGTAGGTTGTATTTTAAATGTGATATAAATGACAGATTGTAACATTGTAAATAAATGTTTAATTATGTATAAATTTCTAGTATAATAACATTATCTTCAATTATTTTTTATTTTCTAAGATTTATTATAATGTTTCAGATTAAAAAAAATTTAAAAAAAATGTCCTGAAATCACTCATTTCTGGTCCCAAAACCACTCATTTCGGGTCCCGAAACCACTCATTTCCAAAAAAAAAAAAAAAAAAAAAAAATTGCCGTTTCGGGTCCCGAAACCAGCTTTTCTGGTCCCGAAATCAGTTTTTCTGGTCCCGAAACCAGCTTTTTTGGTCCCGAAACCAGCTTTTCTGGTCCCGAAACTAGCATTTCTAGTCAATAATTTTATTGTAATGTTAATTTGATTTGTAGGTCATGTATGAAGATCCAGATCTTTTAGAACTCTAATCTAAATCGATTCAGCAGCTAAACCATAAACGTTAAACATAAATATTGATATGACAATCATTTTGAACGGAAGATAAACGAAAGAAAGAAAAAAAGACTTTATATTTCAATCGATCGGAAGATAAGAAGTCGATGAAACGTTTCAGTAGGATCGACAGTGGGTTGGGTTTTGGGAAATGGAAACGAAAAATAAAGAGAGAGATTGTCGTGGGGGTTTTGGTTTTGGGAAAAAATGAAACGTTTCATTAACGGAAGAAGTCTTACCATTTCGATCGATCGGAAGAGAAGTCGGTGAAAATGAAAGAAGAGAATCGCCGGTAGGTTTAGGAAAAATGAAATAAAAGAGAAAGAGAGAGAATGAAACAAAAGAGAGAGAAAGAATAAGATTTTGGTTTTGGGGGGAAATAGAAAGATAGAAATAATAGGATTTTGGTTTGCGGGGAAACAGAAAATTTCAATTTTATTTTTATTTTTTTCTCTCTCCTAGCTGGCAAGGCCACGTAGGATTCGTGGACTTGCTTTCGCTAACTTGTCGTTGAGAATATCATTTCTCATATATTTTATTGATTTGAATGATTATTTGGATTTTAATTAGAATTTGTTTGATATGAGTTTAAGTATTTTTATAATTTAGGGGTATTTTTTTTCAAATTATATTTTATAATAAATAATTATTTTATTTAAATAATTAATATTAAAATAGTATATTCCAATCTTTCCAAAATAATACTAACATTATTATTTACATTACTTTTCTTCTTTCTTATATTTTATGATTTTTTTAGTTATATATTATTTATTTTTTAAATTTTGTTGGAGTTAATTTCAATTTTTTTTTTCTTTATTAAATTTATTTCGGTTTCATATCATATATTTTTTTAATATTCTCTTATACTCCTTTCAGAGTGGATCTAGATTAAGGCATAAAATAAAATAAATGATTTTTTTTATAGTAGACTTACTATACTCACGTATAGATAGGTTTTTAAAAATGCATATATATTCTCTATTTGTGACTTGAGTATAAATTTAAACTCTAATTTTAATATTAAATGAATCTTATATTATAATACGTTAGAAGATTGTCTCATTGGAAAGTCACTCTAACCACCGACTTCATTACACTTTAGTTCTCAATTATTATTTGTCATTTTTTCATTGTACTCCTCCTCATTCAGTTTGTTTTTACTCTAATTTTCTTTGAGCTAATGTAACTCATTTACCTTTTTATGTCTTTTATTATATTGATGATACGTCGCCTTTCACAAAAAAAAATAAAAAAAATGCCGCATTGTCGTGAAAGTGAATCCTATATATACTCGACGCCTAGTTGAGGAACAAGAGAGTGTTGTGAAAGAAGAAAAACCGTCTCATCTTATTTTGTTTATATTTTTTGAATTATTAGTATTATAAGTTCAAAATAAATGATGTTAAGATATTAAAATAATAGAAAAAATGCACATCATTATATGTTTAATGGAGTTTAGTCCGTCCAATCAATTTAGCCTCGAATGACTAAAAACCAGTGAAAGTTTATGATTTATAGAGTCAAAACGGGTTAGTCACGTAATTCAACCCTTTATAAAATATGAAAAAGAGAGAAAAAATTTTCTTATAAAATATTTTCATAATATTGTCTTATATTTTAATATTTTTTTTTTATTATTGGAAAACAAATTAAGAGATACATTTTTATTTTTTATTTTTCTTGTAATCTTATAATTGGTTTTACAATCAAAGTGTATAATATTATTCTAATTAAAATGAACCCTACAATTATAGTATCTCATATATAACGTTTTAATTAGTTGGAATCGAAGTTCCATATATTTTCAAACAATATAGATTATTAATGATCATTATAATATCAGAGTAATCAAAGGTGAATTAAGAAGCTCTACATATTCTCCAATTTGTGAAAAGTAAAATATTTGTAATGAATGTTACTTCAATTAAAATTTTAACATCTCATCAGTTCAAATGTTTTTTATTTGAATTATTTTGGGTAGGAAGCCATTTAATTTGTTTATAATGAATGGTGTGTAATGTTTCTTAACATTTTACTCATTCATTCACATATGGTTTGTTTAATATATATAGCCTTGATTGATCAAATACAATTTTTGAGGGGTGAAATTTTAGTTAGAATTATCCCTTCCCTTCTTTGTTTTGTTAAACTGATAATATATATATATATTAATGTAGAAAGTTAAATTATTGAACTGAATTTTTTTTATTTTAGTTTAAAAAGTTTATATTTTGAACCGGTATTATTTTTAATTTAATAAATTAATATTTTAAACAAATATTTTTTTTTATTTAGGAATCTAACATGTTGAACCAAAATATTGTTTTTTTTTAATAAGAATCGGATTATAAACAAAATCTCTTGACACTTGAGCTATTCTAATAGGTTGTGTCAAACCAATATTTTAATAATATTGATAATATACATTTAAAATAATTTTTATTATATTCTTTTTCAAACATATGAATTGGATTTTGAATTACAATTCTTATATTTGAAAAATAATTATAGAATTGAATTATAATTTAATGTCAATTCTTATATATGTAATAGGAATTAAAATTTTAATATCAATTTCAATTTTACTCATTCAACTATTACACATTTCAGATTTTAAAACATTAAAAAGAAGAAAAATGAATGTTGTTGACTTGTGGTATAATATAACACTAAATGTTGATGGATTATCAAATTATTAATATTAGTGGCTTTTGGAATGTATGATAAAATTGGATTTGTAGTTTATGAAATAAGGAATAGTTATTGGATTTAAACTTAACGTAAAAAATCAAAAAAAAATTTAAAAGATTTGAACTTAATATAAAAGAAAATTTTAAAAATATATACCCTTTAACTTACGAATTACTACTAGATAACTAGATAGACATATTGAGTTGAAAAAATTAATCAATTAAATAACAAAACATTAATACGTTATATTATAATTTAAAAAATATCTTTCATTTTAAAATTAAAAAATTAAGACCACATGTTTAAAAAAATATTTAATAACTATTCAAATAAATTTACAAATATTATAAGATAAAAATTGACAATAAATATATAAAATTTGAACACATAATTGAATAATTATAGTATATAATAAATAAATATTTTATTCTATTTTAGATGAATTTATAATATTAATTTTTTAATATTATAATTAACCATTTAAAATTAGCATATATTCAAATGTCATCTTTTTTAATTAATATATATTATATATTTATTTAAAATTCTAAATAATAAAACATATAATTTCTCTCTCGATTCACCTTTTTAAAACAGAGATAAGTAAATGCTATCATGATAATGCATTCTTGTTGATAATATAAACCATAATCAATCAGGTAGATTCAACTTTTTAAAATAGAACAATAATCTAAAAATATAGGAAGAGAAAGGAGAACAAACTCTGAAGAGATAAGGAAGCATATAGGAAGAGAACAAGAATAATAATCCAGAAATAAGCCTTCAACAGAAAGAAGAAGATTTGTAAACTTCATTACTTGTCATCATTGTTCATTGTGAATTTTGTTTGAGACTGGTGGAAGTAAGAAGAAAAAGTTGAGGTCTAAGGCTCAGCTAAATATCAAAATTCGTCGTAGTAGAGTTCTGAAATCAAAATCTCATCTCACATTGCCCTCAATTCTCTCAATTCTCTCGCTAACTCGTCAGTCTCCTTTCGGTTCCTTTATTTGAGAAATCGAATCCTTTGAAGAACAAGAATCGAAGAAGAAGAATGGTGGGTTTAGTTAATTAGGGAAGGAGAAGGAAATTATTAATGACTTTGTAAATGTTTTATTATTTAGAATTTTTAAAAAATAAAAATATATATAATATATATTAATTAAAAAATATGACATGTCAATATATTAATTAAAAAAGATGACATTTAATTCTACATGTCGTCTCATTTAACAAAGGAAACTTAGCGGGGTTAGAGGTTTGGTGGAGTAGTGACATAGATTAATATTAATCTCAACTTCAGTGGTATGAGCGAATAAAAATGAGTTCAGTGATATGCGTGAATATTTCATTATAGTTCAGTGATAAAATTGACAATCTTCTCGAGAAAAATATATTAATAAAAATAAGAGACAAATAATTAAATCAGAATAATTTATTTTTATTTAAATATATTGGGAATTAATTTTTAAATAAATTATTATATTTTTTTTTCTTCTTATTTTTATTGTTATGACTTTTTTATTTTATATTTTATTCCCATTTAATGTCTTGTTATTGTATTTAAACAATTATCAATCATAATATAAATCAAACATTTTAAAAAATATCAGATCAAATAAATATATTAGATTTGTAGACCCAAAAAATGAAAATGATATTACGAAAATCTTTTGATCTCAAAATTGTATATAATATGCTAAAAAACACTGTGAAATAAAAATCAAGAAGTTATGTTGACCACATCAAATAACAAAGAAGATGAAAATGGTTAAAACTTGTATTCTCTTTCCTGTCTTGACCTTTCTCTTGTTTCTAATCGTACGAGCATCATCTTGTAATGATCAAATATCGTCTTCTAAATTTCTGTTTAGGCTCCAAGAAAGGTGACACAGTCAAGGGACTTGAACAAGTAAAGAAGTACCTTTACAAATATGGTTATTTGGGTCCCTCCACGGATGGTCACTACCAAAGGAGTCTCGACACATTTAATGACTCAAATAATTTTGATCGCGCATTGGAAGAAGGTATCAAGAAGTTTCAACTCTACTTTAATATAAATGTTTCGGAGATTTTAGACGAGAATACTTTGTCAATAATGGGGAAGCCTCAATGTAACTTCCCTAATTCGGTCAATGGAACTCCCATCAAGCACGGGGTGAAGTTAGTTCGGGACCCCGTTAACCGTTCATACTTCCAGCATGCATCAAAAAAGTGGGACAAGTACAACCTGACGTATGCTGTATGTTCCAATACGCCACCAGAAGCCATTTTGCCCATTTCTTTTGCACTCAAGACTTGGGCCGATAACTCTATGTTTCGTTTTAACAGATCTTCTTCATTTAATACTTCGGATGTGAAAATAAGTTTTTTTAGTGGACTCCACTGGGATAATATCCCCTTCGAAGAGGAAGATCGAGCTCACTCATTATATCCACCTTGGGGGGAGCTCCATTTCAACGCAGACGTTAATTGGGTGGTGGACTTTCAACCGTCGCTACAAGAAAACAGCGTATTTGTGACGGAATTTATTGACGAAATTTTTGACGAATATATAATTTGCGACATTTTTTTCATCTAAATAAAGTTTTTGCAAATATGTGTGTCGCTAATACTCCGACGGACCTACTTTTAGTCGAAAAGTTTTAGCGACAGAGTTTGCAACGATATATATGTCAAATATTTTGACGACATATCCTACGGAATAATAAAAAAATTCTAAACATTTTCGACATTATTTCGTATTTTTTTTCATCACAACTTATTTATAGAAATAAACGTCGCAATTTTTTTTCATAAATATTTTATTATTTTATATTTTTATCTCATTATTTTTGTATTCCATGTAAAATAAAATATAATAAAAATAAATATAAACAAAGAAATTTCAAAATTTACAATAACTTATTATCACAAAATATACTAATTAAACTTTAAACACAAAATTAAATGATATTTTTAAAACGACTAATGTTAAACTAATACAATCCATAAACGCATTGGTTTCTTTAGCACCAAGTATATCAACACATATAATATAAACGACGGAACAAATCTCGAGCCTGTGATCAATTTAAATCAAATTCAAAATTAATTATAAAAAAATCAGAAAAAATTAACACAAGTATCTTATATAAAAAGAAAAGTAAGCACAAAGTGATATAGAATACCTGATAAAATTGATCACACTCACCTCTAAAACTTTGTCACTTTCTTCTTCAATGATGTAGAGCCAAACAGAGGATAAAAAAAATATAATTAGAAAAAAAGTACCAATAGAATATTCTCAATAAGAAAGAGTAAACTTAGTATACAAAGAGATTAACATTTTCCCACAATTGCCTAATATAATATTGTCAATAAGTACCTAAAGAATAGATAGAAACTTTGTTATATTCACATTAGGAGGCAATGTTTGAAACTATAGTTAACTATATTATAGTCCAATTATGGGTCCTAACTCATAAGAATGAATGATATGCACAATTGATATATGGATCTATTATGTACTACTGGTGTTAACTTCATTGCTGTATTTTGCATTATTTGAATATAAGATGTTGTGCAAACAATTACACTTCATCATCATCTTGTAATTCAAAGAATCCAGTGCAAAAACATAGTTCATAGTTCATTATTGAGTTATCGGGATATTAATGAAATTGGGATTTCATTCCTTCTGGAAAGTTACTCTCAATAGGGGATGATTTATTGTGCCATTTTTGCAACTTATCAACATTATTATTCATTCAACATAAACTTTACACCATAATGAAAACTTACTTCTAAAGCCAGTACACTCTCAATGTTGAAATCAATCATTGGGTTAACAACAGCAAGTCTCATAGACAAAAATCCAATTAGTGCAAAGAATAATAAAATTGAATAAATTATATGTAAAATTATTCAACATGATGTGCATGACTAACCTCCGCTTGACGATGTAGGGACTGAACGTGATTAATAATTTTATCCAGCACCATCGCTGTTCCTGAAATCTTATATGCGTCTAGCTATAATATTATGTACTCAAACCTAAAAGCTTAGGGCCTAACCTCTTTTCTAGTTTACTGTAAAAGATTTGATCTCAAATTGTGTTCAGTTTTAAGGCATGAAGAAGAATTATTAATGCCTAATGGTGTTTGTTTACATGGTGTTTATAGGGATAATTATATTACATTTTTGGTTTACATAATTATCTTGTCTTCATTCATGGTAATATGAATTGTTTCAACATAACTCTTATAGGCATTATACACAACTTAGGCTTGATTCTGCATGTTTTCAACATAACTCTTATATGCATTATACACAACTGATACAAGCAAATAGTTAATAAATTTTGGTAAATTAAAACAAATGACAGTTGAACTGTTTCACCTGTAATGTTTAATCTTTTGATAAATGCTCAATCTAGAGGCTCGATGAAACCATGCCATCCATATCTGAAAAATAAGACAATTATCTGTTTTACGTTTGTCTATGAATTTAGACACAAACATTTAACCTTATTGTCTTCTAGAAGCTTGGATGTGAAAAAACGTTTATCAGCATGCTAGATGTTCTTTGGCATGCTAGAGGGGGACAAAGTCTACTGTAGATAACACGTCCTAGTTAGTACAAGCTAAGCAGGTAAGTAGAAGTTGTTCTCTAGTTGGAAGAACACACATTCCAGCATAAGCTGTAGTTCTTACGGTCCATGTGGCCATGTATGATAAGGTGCACAAACATCTGCATAAGCTGTTGATGTTGCATCTTTTAGCGAACAAAATCTAGAACAAGAAAACTAAATCATTCCTAGGGTTTCAGAAATGATTAAAATACATTAATTAATCAATCAATCACAAACATACTCTGTTGATAAGAAATTCTGGAAGATTGTTCTTATCGAATCAATCCCCTGTCTAACCCTACATAAATTGCGTGAATTACTTCCCGCTGTTCTTAATTACTGTATCATTTCTCACATCAATATCCAGCATACTACTCAATGTCTCATATCGTTTTCCAGGTTCAACAAGATTATGTACTTGCATTATTGATGATTTTACATTATAATTATCATACAATTATCGTCTTCTAACTATTACGGAATGGATGAACCTAATTTTAACCTTAGAGAAACGTATTCAAGTTCGGCAAATCTGAAAGCCATGCCTAGGCATCCGAATAAGACGGAGATTAAAGAACATGCATCACAAAACATACTAACCAGAGCAACCGCAACGCTTTCTCCCTTCTCGGTTTTCTTCTCAGTTTCGATGCCTTGATCAGAACGACTCTTACTTGCCCTAAAATGGCGATATACAAATTAGTCAAAAAGAAAGACTCGTTAGAGGCTAGAAATTACCTTTAGAGATTGTCACGAGCCAAGCTCTTACTTGCCCTAAAATGGCGATACCAACAACGGCGACAATGCAATACCTAAAATGGTGATACAAACAATGACGATTGAGAAATGGAGTTTCTATTTAGAGTTTATCTGGTGTTTAGACAAAGAAATGGAGTTCATCTCTCCCGCGTAGTAGAGAGACATAAATGACAAAGTAAAAGAAGAAAAAATGCACTACTCTTTAGATTTTCTATCTTCTTTTAGACGACTCACATATTATTTAATTTATAAATTAAATTTATTATATATTAAATTTATTATATTATTTGATTTTAATTTATATTATTTATAAATTAATTATATATAATTTATTAAATTAATTAGAGTTAACTCTTTATATAAAAAATAGTTAAAATAATTATATTTAATATGTTTTATTATTTTTATGAGATTATTATCGGTTTGTTTTCTATAAAGATTTTCTACGGTTTTCTACGTAACTTGTTACGACTCTGAGTTTCTACGGAATCTGCGACGGCGGTGAGTTTCTACGGAATCTGCGACGGCTATTAGTTTCTACGGAATCTGCGATGGCTATGAGTTTCTACGGAATTTGCGACGGCTATGAGTTTCTACGGAATCTGCGACGATTCTATTTTTCTACTGCATTTGCGACGACGATAGCTCAATATTATAATGAAATAAATTAAAATAATGCTCAATATTATTTATTATTATTTAATTTTAATTATTCCTTAGAGTATATATAATACTTCATCTAAATGGAAACTTTAATTTTGTTTTAATGTTTGATAAATATATATTTTTTATTATTAACACAAAAGTTACTTTTTAAAATCCACTAATATAAAAAAAATAAGGTCTAACAATTTGAAACAATATAGAACCTGGTAGGTTCTTTTCTCATCTACTTTTCGAGGAATTTTTCGTATAGCAGATTTTTTAAACTATTTTTTCGACTAACTAAAATTATTTTGACGCTCAATAATTTTAGTTGTAAATTTAATCTAAAATATACTATGAGAATATTTATGAATTTTGTGACGGAATTTAACCTTTTATTTTAGCGACATTGATTGATCATAGGTAAAATATCTTTGTTTTTTACGACAAAGTTTTCTTCATTCAATAATATTTGCGACGGTTCATATTTTTCGTCGATTACACCATCGAAATATTCGTCGCATATTTCCGACGTTAATTAAATGTCGGTAATTGTGCGTCGCTATTTAGGCGTTTTTTTGTAGTGCGTCGATATGGGATGATCCAGTGGACATCGAAACAATTGCTTTGCATGAGCTAGGACACATCCTTGGTCTTGGCCACAGTATGGTTAGAGATGCCGTAATGTGGAAATATGATGACAAGGGCTTGCACAAAAGATACTTGCATGCTGATGACATTGCCGGAATTAGGGCATTGTATGCTTGATGCTTCACATTAAATCTATTTGGGATTTTATTTGAATAAAATAATTTGTTTTCATCAATCAATAAATAAAAGTGAAGATATCAATTTTAAGCATGAAGTTGAACAAATATGCAAATTTATTCATTTATTAAAATTCCATTTTTATATATGAACTTAGCTAAATGTGTCAATTTTATTCAAATGTGACGTAATCTCTAACGGAGATACAATCTTACAATGTTTTTCTTGCGACCTCATATTCACATGTTTTTTTAACTTAGAATTATATCATGTTCAACTAGTCATATGAAAAAATAACCCTTGTCCTACCCGTAACCTCCATCCCCTTTTCATCTCCCCAGACTATTGATTTTTTGTAATATTACAAATTTTAGATTTTAAAACATTAAAAAGAAAAAATAAATAAAGTTGTAGATATCACACTACTAAATGTTTATGGATTATCACAATGTCAATATTAATAGTCTAGATTTTGAAATGCATGGGTCAGTTTGGGCTTCTAGAATATGGAGTTAGAAATAGTTATTGGATTTAAATTTAATGTAAAAAAATAAAATCCAAAAAAAGTTAAAGAAGATTTGAACTTAATGTAATTTGTTTATAAAATTATACATTTAAAAATAAATCAGAGTAATATATATATATATATATATATATATATATATATATATATATATATTTTTTTACGAATGAGTACCAAATTATTATAATTTTTACACGATTACGATACAGTTTTGTATTTTTATTCCGCTTAAACTCGTTACAACAATTATTTATTTGTTCCGTTAACCAATGAATCACTTGGTTTGAAAAAAAATAAGAGATTCTTCAAAATAAAAGTCAGACTAGTTAATATTTTTCAGAATTTCTGTTACAACAGTTAAAAAGACTTTAAAAGTTTATTATTGATCTCTTATAAAAACATTTAGCAATCTTAAATTAAATTATAAACAATATATATATATATATATATATATATATATAATTTATTTATTTTTAACTGTAAAAATATGACATTATCTTTAATTTTTAATTTTTTTTAATATAATTCATTGATTTTATATAATTATTAAAAAAATAATAAAACTTTACTTTTATATACTTGTTTTTTTCAAAATTTTCTCGTTATTATTTTATGCCCGCCTTAATTTTTCTTTCAAGTCTACCCCAGTTCGAAATCCTGGGCTTGTCTCTGATTCATTCACACTTTTAATTTTTTTTTATTTTTCTAATTGTGTCCCTTTATTTTATTTATTATGTTGTTTACGTAGAAGAAAAAAAAATTCTTATTAAATTGTTGTAATATTGCAAATTTTAGATTTTAAAACATTAAAAAGAAGAAAAGTGAATGTTGTTGACTTATAGTAGATATCAAACACTAAATGTTGATGGATTATTACTATATCAATATTAATAGTGGCTTTTGAAATGCATGTTAAACTGTATTTTTTTTAAACGATTTAGTGTCATATTTTAAAAAAAACAAAAAAATGTTAAACTTGGATATATAGTATATGGAATCTGAAATAGTTATTAGATTTAAACTTAATGTAAAACAATCCAAAAAAGTTTAAAGGATTTGAAACTAATATAAAAGATTTTTTTTAAAATATATACTTCAAAATAATTAAAACCATGGTAATATATATAATGTGATCATCTATAGACAAAGGCGTGCTCAGAAGAGTCTTGAATATTGATGACATTCACGGAATTTTCTAATTATATTTCTAATCTACTTGGGATTTTATTAGTGCAAAATAATTTATTTGCCATCAATGAATTATTTTTAAATACATATATTTGTTGAAAATTTAAACTAATTCATAAATTTCATTAATCAATTGAAATGAGAATTTTGGTAAAAAAATCAAATGAAATTCAAAAAAAACATAAAATTCAAACGTGAATTAAAGTGAAATTTGATCCAAATAATTAAATTATTATAATTAATTTGTTAATGATGTAATTAACATTTAATGACTTGAAGAACAATTATCAAATTAAATATATGTTTAATTTTGTTAATTGTCATTGTAACCTTCATGATATTATTGCTATCAATTTATTAGCAATTTAGAAAATCATGTAACGTGTATTTTCTATCGAAAAGAAAATAAAAAGGGCAATGAAGAGGCAATCAAGGTCAGCCGTTGGATCAAAGATTAATGGTTGATTTAATTTTTATGAAAGTTTAACTTTTCAACAATATAAAACCTCTCATCTCTAATCTCAAACACTACATTATCTTATATTTTTTCTCACACTAGAATTCCAAAAGTCTTCTTCTTGTTTTGTGAGTGTTCTTCGAGTTCTTTGTTCGATATTTTTGTTAAAACCCGGTGATAGTTCAGGTACGCTGATCAAGTTCTACGAGTAGTGATTTTGGTGCAGAATCATTACAGGATTCGTTGTACCCTAGGAGACAGTCATTTACGATAAGCTCCAGCACAAACGGGAGACGATGGAACTATACGTTTTAAGGGAAATGTGCTAAACACATGCATCGAATCAACAATTTATTCGGTGATATAATTCTTCATATATTTTATTTATTTCATTTATTTGTAACATCATTTTATATATATTTCTGTAATTTATTTCAAGACAATATTTTTAACAATATTAGCATTGTTTATAATAAATAAATTAGAATATTAGCAATGTAGTTCAAAATTTAAATAATAATAATTTTTGGATTATTATTTAAAAAAAATAACATGAACTTGTTTAAAAAAAATAGATTTTTTTTAACCGAAAAAGACACTCAACATTGCATTCATAGACAATGAACATAAATTCTTTTCAGAAAAAAACTAAGATTTTTAACTGAAAAAGTGCTAAACATAGCGTTCATAGGCACTAACATGACCGAACACCTTTTCCACACGTAATCAAGACCTATTCCCAAATAATTTATAAAATCATCTTTCCTAATTTCTGAAGAAGCACATTAGGTGATGACTCTTATGAGTCGAAATAATTCTAAACTAATTATCTTCAAAATGAGCTCATGTGTGTTCATTTCTTGGACAATCGATTAATTTGACATTCTTGGAAATAAATTTGAATCATCATATATTACATTTTTTTAATTCCTCATTTCACCTGGGATTCGATAGGAAGATATGTAACGAGACTAACATATACTTGAATCGATTTCTCAACATTGACGAATTTTGATGCGTAAAAATGATAAAACCATTATTATCTTCCAAGTTTGTTAAACATTTCATGGCTCCAAAATAAGTTTCACTAGCCTCAATAGTGTGTTTGATTAACTCCTAGGGAACCGACATATGGTGGCTTACTCATTTCTAACCTATGTGATGTGAAACTACTTGTTTTGTAGAGACCAACCAGGGAGAGGCCAAAATTATTTTGGGGAACTGACATATGGTGGCTTACTCATTTCTAACCTAGCTATGTGATGTGAAACTACTTGTTTTGTAGAGACCAACCAGGGAGAGGCCAAAATTATTTTGAAAGTCACATTTCTTGGAGCCCAATAAATGTTTCACAAACTTAAAAGATATTAATGTCTTATCATTAAAAGAAGATGCTTGGACAACTAGAAACAGGGTCAAGGTCAAGGCCAAGACAAACAAATGAATACAAATTTTGACCACATTCTTGTATGTTTTTTGATTTGTAACTTAGTTCTTGATTTTTGTTTCACCTATTTTTTCTTGAATTTTATACTATTTTCAGATCAAGAGATTGTCTTAATCTTATGCATAAAATTTACTTGACCTAATATTACAACTTTTACTATTTTAATGATTCTAAAATTATTAAAACCTACTAAATTTTACAATAAATAAAAATCTATATTAAAATCATGTTAAATAATAATATATTATTAGATTATGCTTAAACTATTCTAATTTTAAAAAAATTTAGAGGGTACCTTTACGATTTACTGATCATGTAGCGCTAATGAGAGGAGCAGCCGATCTGGAAATCGTCGGAGAGAAAACCTGGAAATTGCCAAGGAAGAAAGAGAGGAAGAAAGTTAGGGCATAAATAAATTTATTTTGCCGAGGGCACCCGATAAAGCCATCGGTAAAATCATAAAATGAATATTGCCGAGATCTCAATAGGAATTGCTCTCGGTACTAAGAAATATTTATGAGAGCAGATGAATACTCTCGGTAACAATCAAATTATCACCAAATGTGGAAGAAAGCTTTCAGCGAAAATAATGTTACCGAGAGCGATAGAATGCTCTCGGATAATTACGCTCTTGATAATTACATTTTTTTACTAGTGTTTTTTTATTGTTTCATGAACTTCTAAAAAAAGGAAGAAGATAATATTAGAACTAGACAAACGGGAAGTATTACAAAAAAAAAAAAAAAAAATACAAATTCACAATATTTAAGATTAATTGTGCTAAACTAAAAACTATGTTCCTCAACTAATAAGATTTTAGTTAAGAAAATAATTTAAGTACAAATTTGTAACAATTCACAAAATTTTTGAAAAAAATAATTTAAACAACAAAATAGTTAAAAAAAAGTGTAACAATAAAATAAAAACACAAACAAATATAAATTAATTTATATCCCTTTCAAAAATTCGAAACTAAATACAAAACTATTTTTTTTTTTAAATTGTTAATGATAGTATGAATTATTGAATCTAAGGGTATGATAGATAATTATATAATATAACAAAAATATTAAATATTTATTAAAATTTATGGTTTTTTATTGAGTAAATAAAATTTTTATTTATAGATAATATTTGTAGTTTATAGTTTTTTTTAGGGGAAACGACTTAGCGTCATTTCATTAAAAATTCCCAAATACGGGAAAAAAACCACGAGTTTAAGAGATCAATCTAGACAGACCTAGAATGATTTTGAAGTCGTATCATTCTAAATAAAACCAAAAACGTAAATGAACTATCTGATTACAATATTTCCGTTTCTAATTATTTTAGTAAACGGTAAATTCCAATTCATGCTGATATTCCAATTATGCTTCATACTTGGGAACTTTTCTCCACGTTCCCGCAAGTGCGCCACTATCCGAGACAATGTCTCTCCATAATTCTTCAACATTTTTGCGAGTTCTGCATAGACTCTCGCATTACGTTTCTGTCAAATGTAAACTACTGCTCCAAAGTCGTACTTTAATACGTTTGTTGCGAATCTATTTCCTTTGATTTTGAGTAGTGTTGCTTCTTTGATTTCTTTCCATTCTTTCGGAAAACTGATCAACTCCAAGATTTTATAGAGTCTGTCCCAAAGCTCCGAAACAATATATCAGCTCCCGAATAAGTGATCTATGGTTCCTTCATTTCCTCTACATAAAAGACAGCTCGCGTCCGGGATGCTCATATATTTGCTGATACGATCACGGGTGTTGAGTCTTTTCCAGGAAGCAATCCATAAGATGAACTAGTGTCGATGAATGATCTTGGTTGACCATACGAGAGAAACCCATTCTACTTTCTGCGCTTTTTCTTAGAGTACATTCCATATTTTCTTTGAGACAAGTTTCTCATTGTCTTCTGCATTCCATTCATGAACATCAGGTTTGTCTCGGAGTTGTATGTTACTGATGTGATCTAGTATTATCTGTCCTTCGGTATTTTTTCTCAAAAGCGAGTCCTAGACCCCGTCTATTACGTCTCTGATTTTTGCCACTACGCAGTCCCTTCTGATACGTGTATTTTTGAACTCCTCTTTGTGAATGATTGACTGGTTTTTAAACTAGGGATCATGCCAGAACAGAGTGCCTTTCCCATCCCCTAGCTGAATGTCGTAAAGATCTGCAATATCACTTCTCAATTTAAGAATTTTCTTTACTGACCAGCTCATTACTTTAG
Organism: Impatiens glandulifera; assembly: GCF_907164915.1. Lineage (NCBI taxonomy): Eukaryota > Viridiplantae > Streptophyta > Magnoliopsida > Ericales > Balsaminaceae > Impatiens > Impatiens glandulifera. The sequence goes on along the minus strand of NC_061869.1, from coordinate 6,965,227 downwards.
GGGTGGCCAAAAAATCTGATCCAAAAGATCCGATCCGTTGATCCGACCAATCCGATCCGAAAAAATCCGTATCCGATGGATCGGATTCGAATATCGATCCGATCCGATATTTTTACCGAATTTTCGAATCGGATACGGATCGGGCAAAAAAATCGGATACCCGAAACCGATCCGATGATATTTAAAATTTATTAAATAAATAAATTTAAAAACAAAATATTATAAAATAATTAAATATCTCTCTCTCTACCTTTATTTTTCTTTTTCTTTTCCTTTCTCTATCTGTTTACAAACCCATATCAAACGGGTTTCTCATTAGACATTTCAGATCTGTTTCTTCATCTTCACATTTTCCAAACGGTTTCTCAAATCGTCATTAGACGTTGCTGGAGTTGGAGCTTGGAGGCTTGAAGCTGCTGCGATAACTTGTAAGAATATGTTTTCCATTTCTGCTGCAGTAACTTGCAAATTTGTTTTCCATTTCTGCTGCTTCTTCCATTTCTAGATCTGTTTTTCAGTTCCTACTTCGTAGTGTTTAAGTATTTGTTTTTCAGTATTTATTTAAGTATATGTTTTCCAGTTCCTAGTGTTTAAGTATATATTTTCCATTTCTGCTGCTGTAACTTGCAGATCTTAATAGTATTCAAGATCTACAAACATGAGTGAGAAATCTATGTCTGAGAGAAATGAAACACCTATTTCTACAAGTCAAAAATCACTAAAGCATCCTACGTCTAGTGATGTTTCTTATTCTAGTTCTATCTGTGATAATAAGAGAAAAAGTTCTATTTGGTGGTCTCATTTTGATAAAACTTGAAGAAGGTTTAATGTTTTAATTGATTAATATGTTTTTAAATTTACTAATACTGATATTTAAAAATTGTTCATTGTTGATTTTCGTAGGAATGAAAGATTTAACTACAGAGCAACCAAGCTTTATAATTGATGATGAGAGTTATGACTTAAGTCTATCATACCAGAACTAGAAAAATGTCAAGGTACATCATCTTGTAATGTTTGATTGAATAAATCGTTGAGGTAAAATATGTGATGTAATGTTTGATTGAATAAATCGTTGAGGTAAAATATGTGAAGTTATTGTGACATTGTGCTTTTTTTTTATAGAATAAGCTCATAAATTTTGGGACTCACTGAAGAAGAAGCCACTAAAGTAGATGGAACTTCCTACAAGGTTGCAGCATACAAGTATTATAAAATGTTGAGTCACTTGGGTGGACCAATGTCTTTTTGTTTTAAAAAAATATTGATTTTATTTTGGTATTTGAATTATATTTTTGATATGTATTGTACTTATGAGTTGAATTTTGAGATTCTTAATGAACAATTTCAATTTTCTAGCATATGAAAAAAATCGGATCAGCGGGTATTCGGCTAGCTGATCCGATCCGATCCGGTGTTTTCGGATCGGATAGTGATCGGATACAGATCGCAATTTTTGAAAAAAAAAAGAGTTGGATATCCGATCCGAAATACCGGATCCGATCCGATCCGTAGGTTTGGCCACCCCTACATACCTTCATTGATTTTACACGTCCAGATACTGGTTTCCTATTTCATAAATCGCGTGTGTACCCATTTGATCCATAATGATTCCTGGTTGCGTTTCAATGACCACATATGCTTGAAGGTTAGAGCCTTGTTCCACTCGACGTAGTTCTTCAGACCAATGCCTCTGTCCTCTTTTATCTTACAGAGAGTAGTCCATTTGATTTTCTTTCCCCCTCTCCCTCTATTGCCTAACATGAAGTTCCTCATTAGCGTGTCTAGCTCCTTCATTACCTTCTTCGGAATGACCATCTGTTGCGCCCAATATCCAATTATGCCTATGACTACGGTTTTGATAAGCTCGATCCTCCCTGCATCAGAAAATTTCTACGCCGCCCAGCCAGATATTGTGTTTTTTACCTTTTCAATCAGCGGTTTAAAGTGTGAGATCTCGATCTGTTTCGCGGTTAACGGAATTCCCAAGTACCTTACGGGAAAGTTGCCTTCCACAATGCCCGTGATGTTGAATATGTCATGCTTTGTTTTGTCCTTCACTCATCCATAAAATGTCACACTTTTGCTTTCATTAATAGTTAGACCTGTAACCTTAAAAAAAATATTAGTGCAGCCCTAATAGTTTTAATGGAATCGACGTCTGTGTGCTCTAGAATGAATAAATCATCAGCAAAGCATATATGGGTTACCTCCTTTATCTCATAGAAATGGTGAAAGATGTATAGACGATTTTTTGGAACATCGCGAAGATTCTCTCAAAATCGCCATGATAGCTACTAAAAGGTAAGAAGAGAGGGGGTCCTCTTGCCTTACCCCATTTTCACCCTTGAAGTAGCCTCCGTAGACTATATTGACGCTAACAACAAAATATAATGAAGAAACGCATTGCATAATCCAATGAATTAAAATCATAGGAAAAACATAAACAACTAGAAAATCCCGAATGACTTCGATCTATTGAATCCGGCTGATCAATCCAGCTGCTAAATTGTATGTATATAAAAAATATTATAAACAGGCTAGGGTGGGTTAAGTCCACCTCATGCCCTAGCTCTATCCGTCCCTGCTGGGTGTCGAGACCTAAGTCTTAACCCAATAGATTGTAGATTTAAGTAATGAAAGATTTATATATATGCATGTGGGTGTTGTGACCTAACCTAATATGTGGTATATATGGTTCCGAATTTGAGGAATAAAGAAGTTACATGTTCACGTGAGTGTGAATTTGAGAAAATTGTGGTTCGAATTTAAGCGACAATCGCATTTTATCTCGTGGAGACATAATACAATATTTCATCATCTTCTCCTAACTCATTAAAAGTCAAACATATATCAATAAACATTAAATCCAAAATAAAAAAAAATATGTATAACAAATTTCTCATAATTTTTTATGAGTCAAATATCACACAATCTAGTTAAGTACTACAAATATAAAATTATTTGGTAATCAACCTTCTATTACTAACTGATATACAAGTCAACCTTTTATTACAAATGCAGTAAGTGCAAAATATGATTCATTTGTTTAAAAATATTTTTTCTATTTAAAAAAAAAAAATTATAATTTCTTAACAAACAATGACGGATCTTTGTACAAGGCTATCTGGGCTACAGCATGGGATCATAAAATATTTTGTATATATAGTGCAATAACGACGAAAAATATTGTCGTTTTTTTTATAGTTTTTCGTCGCTAAAAATAAAATAGCCACAGTAAATTAGGTTTTTGTTAAGTTTTTTGCTTGATATATTATTATCATTCTAGATATATTTCAAATTCTATCTCTCCCTTGTTTACAAATTCCTTAAAACTTTCACTTATATATATAATAATATTTAATACTAGGTTATCGGATCTTAGCATCACAAAGCGATCCATTTTTTTTTTGAGTAACTGAATCAGGTAGTTGGACCCATCCTTGAAATTTGGAGTGAGGATTTAAAAAATATAAGATTAAAAATGATATATAAATAATGAACTTACAACATATAACAAATATATATAAATATATATATGCAACACTATAAAAATAATAATGATATATATACATGAAATAATATAATTTATTATAATTTTTAACTACATAGCCAAATTAAATATAATGTTATCAACCAATTACAAATAATTTATAGTTTTATATAAAAGCCTCAAACTATTTATTAAAAAAATATTTATGTATATTTGCTACTTTTTTAGTATTTGAATTAGACAAAAATTTGTTTAACATTTTTCACATTAAAAGTTTAAAAGAATTTAGTTAGATTTTTTATACTCATTCTCTCTTAATAATAATAATAATAATAATAAGTATTCAATTCAATAATTAGTTAGATTAAATATAACTTTGGGTTTAATTGATTTTGAGATTAAATTATTCTTAGAACATTTGGATTAAGAGTTAAAACCACTATAGGTAAACATTATTTATAATCAACAAATGAATTCCCATCCCATCTATTTCAAATTTAAAATGTTTGAACTTGAGAAATGTTAGTTTTAATTGAGGTAATAGTAATGATAATACTACATTATGTTACTATTTTTTTAAAATAAACCATTGTAAGAAAATACAATAATAATTATTACCAAATGTGAAGCAGTTCACACCAAGTCCCATCTACGCAATATTTTAAAGTTAAAAGACAACAAAGTGAGATATCACTTAAAACAATTTGATCACTTCTAAATTCTGAAGTTCAGAATTTAATTTGAATCATAAAATTAATTTTAAAATATTAATTATGTTATGGCAGGATGCGAGGGATGACAAAAACAATAAAAAAAACTAAATTTAATGTCTTCGTCAAGATAAAAATTTACCACGTTCACTAAAAAAGGGAACATTATTGAGGAGAACATAGATTACATCATGATTATATAAGATTATAACACGGGTTTTATAATACTCTGTCCCCCGAAATCCTAACATATACCGAACTAGAACTGGAAATGAATATCTCAAAGAAAAAACTTAAGATTTCTAAAGTGTTCATATTTGCACATTTAAATAGGCATTATCTAGGTTAACACTAATATCTTGTCTAAAAGCCTCCAAGATATTTTAACAATATTTTCCTAGTTGTACAACTATAACAAAAGATTATATTTTTTTCGTGTTAATCTTATTTTCTCAAATCAAGGTTATACACCAAAAAAATTCAAGCCCATTCAACAAATATCCACATTGACTTGAATTCTCTCAAATGTCTCACATGCATTAGTCGATGCCCATATATTATATCTCATCTCTTTTTATCTAAAGTTGTCAAGATAAATTAGTCAATGCAAGATGACCTAGATACATTAGACAATGTTGGATGACCCAAATGCATTAGTCAATGAGGGATGATCCATATGCATTAATTAATGTCGGATGTTCATATACATTAGTCAATGTCGAATGCAAAGATGCATTATTCAATGCCGAATGACTCAAACACATCACTCAATTCCAGATGACCTAGATACATTAAATGTTAGATGACCCATATGCATTAGTCAAAGAGGGATGAACCATATGCATTAATCAATGTCGAATGACCCATATACATTAGTCAATGTCGAATGGCCCAGATATATTATTCAATGCTAAATGACCCAAATACATCACTCAATTCCAGGTGACCTAGATGCATTAAATGTTGGATAACCTAGATGCATTACTCAATGTCGGATGACCCATATGCATTACTCAATGTCGGATGACCCAAATGCATTATTCAATGTCGGATGACCCAAATGTATTACTCCATTCTAGAGATGACCCATATACATTACTCATTTTTAGAGAAGATTTAAATGCATTACTCATGTTGATTGACTTAGATACATTAATCAATCTTGGATGGCCCCGATGTATTAGTTAATGTCAAATGACCCAAATGTATTAATATATGACAGATGACTCAAATACATTAGTTAATGTCGAATGACCTAGATGCATTACTAAATTTTTGATTACCTAGATGCATTAATCAATGTTGGATGATCTCAATGCATTACTCAATGCTAAAGATAGACCCTTATGTATTACTTAATCTTAAAGATGGTCTAAATGTATTACTCAATATCGAATGTCCCAAATACATTAGTCAATGCTAAATGGACCAAATACATTTGTTAATGTCGAATGGTCCAGATGCGTTAATTAGTTAATGACAGATGACCCATATGCAATAATCAATGCTAGATGACACTTATGCATTACTCAATGCCTAATTTCTCAGATGCATTACTAAATGTTGGATGACTCAAATACATTAATCAAGGTCGGATGACTCAAATACATTAATCAAGGTTAGAAGACCCAAATGCATTAGCCATTTAATTGTTGTATGTTTTTAGCCAATTTTTTTTTTCAAATACATTGTGCATGAGTAGTTTAAGTCATATGACAATATAATACAAATAAAATAAAACCAATAAAATGATAAAGGTAAAAAAAATGCAAAACAAAACTTTTGCGAAAACATATTGTTCAGTTAGTAGTTTGCTCATGGTTTCGTGTATCATTAAATCTTGATAATTAATGCATGACAAAAACATAATAATGAAAAAAATATTAATTTAATTGTGTTATATTTTTATTACTATAATATAATATGAATGAAATCTATATAGGATGGAAATCAGCTATATTTCTTGTTAGATTTTGAAAGGAAAAGAATTTTTAAAAGGTTATTTTGGTATGGGATTTTAACCTAATTGAAATTAGAATTATGATTTAGTTATATGATTTATTTTTTTAATGACTTAAAATAAAAATTAAGGGAGAGAAATAATTAAGGTAAAGAGATAAATTTTAAAAATAAATTATATAGGAGAGAATACTTTGACTTTCATATTTTTTTTTATTAAAAAAATGTAATTATTTGTAATTTTTTATTTAAATTGTGATTTTAACGGAAATGAAATTGGTTAAGTAAAGTGTTATCCCGGGACATAGATTTTTTTGGGGGGAAAACGACTTAGCGTCATTTCATTAAAAATTCTCAAAAACGGGAAAAAAATCCACGAGTTTAAGAGATCATTCTAAACAAATCTAGAATGATTTTGAAGTCGTAACATTCTAATTAAAAGGTAAAAAGATAAAAATGTAAATGAATTATCTGATTACAATGCTTTCAATTCTAGTGAGTTCAAAAAACGGTAAATTCCAATTCCTACAGATATTCCAGTTCTGCTCCGTGCTTGGAATTCTTCTCCACGTTCCCGCGAGGGCGCTGCAGTCCGATACAATATCTTTCCATAACTCTTCAATGCTCTTGCGGGTTCAGCCATATATCGTTACATTTCATTCTTTCCAAATGTTATACACCACTGCTCCAAAGCCGCACTTGAACACGCTTGTTCAAATCTATTTCCCTTGGCTTTGAGTAGTGCCACTTCTTTGATTTCATTCCATTCGCTGAGAAAACTGATCAGCGCCAAACTTTTATATAATCTGTCCCAAAGCTCCGAAACAATACAGTAACTCCCGAATAGGTGATCTATGGTTTCTTAATTTCCTCTACATAGAACAATAGCTCGCGGACGAGATGCTTATATACTTGCTGATACGATCACGAGTGTTGAGTCTTTCCTAGAAGGCGAGCCATAGGATGAACTGGTGTCGAGGGATAATCTTCGTTGACCATACAAGAGTAGCCCATTCTACTTTCTATGTTTTTTCCCGGGTTACCTCCCATATTTTCTTCGATACCAGCTTCCCATTGTCCTCAGCTTTTCATTCATGAATATTCGGTCTGTCGTGTAGTTGTATGTTACTTATATGATCAAGTATCATCTGTCCTTTTGGTTTTCTTCTCAGGAGTGAGTCCCAATTTCCGTCTTTAATGTCAAATGTCGTGTCAAATTTGTGTTTTCTTTATACATGCCAGCAGTCTCTTTGTCCAATTATAATATTATCTTATTATTTAAAAAAATTAATAGAGTTTTTTTTTTTATTATAAAATTGAGTAGCTTTTAATAATTTTAGAATCATTAAAATAGTAAAACTTATAATATTAGATCAAGTAAATTTTATAAATAAAATTAAGACAATATTTTGATCTAAAAATGTGTATAAAATGCACAAACAAGTGTAAAACCAAAATCAAGAACTCACTAAAAAAAAATTAAATAACAAACATTAATATAGTCAAAACATGTATTTTATTGCTGAAATAGTAAAAGATGTAATATTAGGTAGAGTGGATTTTATTAATAAGATTAAGACAATCTTTTAATCTAATAAATTTGTATAAAATACAGAATAAGGTTTGAAGCGCAAATCAAGAACTCGGCAAAAAAATCAAATAACAACCATGAATATTAACAAAACATGTATTCTATTGGTAGTCTTTGTTTTAGCCTTGTTTCAAGTTGTTCAAGCATCATCTTTTAATGATAAAACATTACCATCTTTCAAGTTTGTGAAACATTTGTTGAACTCCAAAAAAGTTGACAAAGTTAAAGGACTTGTTGAAGTGAGAAATTATCTTTTCAAATATGGTTATTACAGTCCCTCCAAGGTTGTTCCCGGAACGAGTTGTTTCACATGTCTTGATTACAATGTTTTTGATCAAGTCTTGGGAAAAGAAATTAAGAAATTTCAACTATTTTTTCATCTCAATGTTTCGGGAATTTTAGATGAGAAAACAATGTCACTAATGGTGAAACCTCGGTCCAGCAACCCGGATTTGGTTAATCAAACTCTCATTAAGCTGCACTGGGTGAAATTAGTTCACAACTCTTTTAAAAGTGGTTCGTATTACGTGCTTGGAGATACAACGTGGACCACAACTAACCTAACATGGGCTTTAGAACCCGGAATACGATCAGATGCTATTAAACCCATTAAGTGTGCGTTTCAAAGTTGGGAAAATGCCACAAAGTTCAAATTTGAAAAAATTGATAACTATACCAAAGCCAATGTGAAAATAAGTTTCACTCCTATAGATCAATTACGTGAATTCCTAGAGTACCCAAAATCTGTCGCTCTCTCATCTTATCCGCCTGATGGATTGCTCCATTTCAGGGCAGACGTTCCTTGGGTAAACGGAGCACAACGTGGGAAAATGGACATTGAAACAGTTGCTGTGCATGAGTTAGGACACATTCTTGGTCTTGAACATAGTGATGTTCCTTCTGCCGTAATGTACCCAACTACAAAATGGGGAGTTATCAAAAGAAACTTACATGAAGATGACATTGCCGGAATTAAGGAAATGTACAACTTTCCTTAGTTTTAGATGGGATTTTATTCTGGAAATACTTTATTTTGCATCAATAAATAAATAAATTATATATTTCTTCAAATTATTTATTAGTATTGTTTTATAATAAATATATTATAATTTGATCATAATTAACCAGTAATGTAGTTGAAAATTGAAAAATTGATGAATTTTATATATTATTTTAAAAAATAAATAAAACACTTTTTATGTAAAACTAGTTAGAAATTGATCAAATTACTCCAAAAGCGGTGTCATTCACGCTTTCACCACATTAGTAGGTAGGTAGACTAGAGGTTCTTGCGGGTCTTTGTGCATAAAGAATAGATTAAAAAAATCCCTCACGGGTTTTAAGCATTAAGAAAAGAAAAACATAAAAACATAAATTTATATATTTATATATATATATAATAACTGGTGTACACTGAGGCTGAGAAAAATTACCGATATTATAGATGTATGAAAACTACAGTATCGTAATATATTGAAAATATTGATTTTTAAGGTATACCGAAAAAAGAAAAGGTACCGTAATATATCGAAAATATTGATTTTTAAGGTATCCCGAAAAAAAGAAAGGTATGGTACCTATACCAAAATTATTGGTACGGTAAATGTAAGATTTTTAAAATTTTGGTATATCTAGTTATATCGAAATAATATTTATAAATTAAAAAATATATAAAAGTTATAAGGAAATAATTAAATAAATTTAATTATAGAAATATAATTTTTTTGAATAATATTAAAATATAATTATACTGAAATATTATTCAATTCGGTAAGATATTTATTTTTTAAGTTAATATGTTTTTAGATATCAAGGTATAATATCGATACCGTACCAAACTTAAGGTATACCAAAATTAAGGTAAGGTACGTAAGGTATGAATTTTTTTTATACCAAAATTAAGGTATACCAAAATAAAGGGATAAAAGTATGAATTTTTTATATATCAAAAATTTCGGTAAGATATAGATAAAACATTAAGGTATACCGTACAAACCTACCTTTAGGTACACCACTCTTACTCTTAGTTCATAATCATCCATATCATTAGATAATATTTTTTCGTAATTTATTTATATTCATTATTTTATCTATGCTAATATTAATTTAATATATATATATATATATATATATATATATTACTCTCATAATTTCACTTTTCTTAATTATTTTTTTTTCATCCTAAATAATAGACTTGGACGACTAAAATTTATTAATTAAAAGAGTTATTAATTAATCTATAAATCAATAATTATTAATTTATATATTAATTAATATTTTATTAATTTATAGTAAAATACTTAGTTTACAAAAAATTTTAAGCTTCTATTTAATTATTGTATACAATGCATGTACTGTATATCAAATGAATGACCCAATTTGAAAAAAAATTTCAATTTCCCACTTTATTATGCTTTTTGTTTTCAATGTATCACTTTTCGGTAAGGGGGCATGACTGTGAGTGTCAGGTTAGTTCTCCTACATTTAAAAAAACAAAAATAATAATAAAAATTGATGTAATTTTTATGAAAACTTTATTACAAATATTATATTTTAAAACAATATAAAGAAGAAAAGTGAGTTGTAAAAAATATTACAAGCATAGATGTTGAATGAATTAAAACAATAACAATAATGAATTTTGGATTGCATGTGTAAATTAGACATGAGGATTTTTTTTTTTTTGATAAAATATGGTTATTAATTCATTAATAGTTTATTATGCAATGGATGTTTTGGTTCAAACAAATATTATTCAAAAATAAAAGTTGACTAGCTAGTTATATTATTTTTATAATTTATTTGTTACAATATTAGTTGATGAGCATAATATCAATAAAAGACTTTGGTGAATTGGATAATGGGTCACCTACCTACAAAACTTATAGCAAGATAGTATTTTATCATGTATTCTGTTTATCCTGATATCAATATTTAACATTTCATGCCAACAATGTGAATTTCAAAATACACAAAAAAAACTTTGATCGATTTTATTTACCTTTATTATTTTATTGGTCTTATTTATTATTTAGAAGTATTGTCTTGTCATTTTCCTTCAACTATTCATAATAATTTCTGTCAAAAATAAAATAAATATGTATTACTATTTTATGGACATATTCCTAGTCTATATTATATAATATTGACAAGTTATAATAATATTCCTTACATTAACTTGGAGTACTTAAGAGGATATTTGTTTTTACTCTTATAATATTTCAATATTTATTATTACCCCTAGGTTTATGCATTGACCCGACATAGGCATGTTGTGCCTGTTATGATTAACTATAAAATACAATAATGTGATATTTTAAGCACATTTGTACTAGTAATTGTGTAGCCTATTGTGCGTCTATACTGATTAACTATAAAATACAAATATTATCTATAAATAAAAATTATATTTTAATTTTACTTAATCATTAAAACACCACAACTTATGACAAATATTTAATATTTTTTTACTCTTAAACTCAATAATTCATACTCTCATCAACAATTTTTTTAAAATAAAAACTAGTTTTGTATTTCGTTTTGACTCTTTGAAAGGGATATAAATGAATTTATATTTGTTTTTTGTTTTTGTTTTATTTTTACACTTTTTAACACAATTAATATTAAATATTGTGAATTTATGTTTTTGTTGATACTGCTTGACATTTTCTCTAGTTCTAATATTATCTTCGTGAAATAAAAAAAAAATAGAACAAGTTTATGCACAACTATAATAATATATTATTATTTAACATGTTTTTAATAGAGATTATTATTTATAGTAAAATTTAGTAGCTCTTAATAATTTTAGAATCATTCAAATAGTAAAAGTTGTAATATTAGGTCAAGTAAATTTTATACATAAGATTACAATCTCTTGATCTAAAAATGAGTAAAAAATTAAAGAAAAACACGTGAAACAAAAATCAAACACTAAGTAACAAATTAAATAACATACAAGAATATGGTCAAAACTTGTATTCATTTGTTTGTCTTGGCCTTGTTTGTTTCCAAGCATCTTCTTTTAATGATAAAACATTAATATCTTCAATGTTTGTGAAATATTTATTGGGCTCCAAGAAATGTGAGAAAGTTAAGGAACTTATCAAATCAAAAAGTAACGTTCAAAAAAATTTTGGCCTCTCCAAGTTTGCTCTCTACTAAACAAGTAGTTTAACATCACATAGGTTAGAAATGAGGAAGCGACCATATGTCGTTCCCTAGGAATTGGTAATCAAACACACACTATCGAGGCTAGTGAAACTTATTTTGGAGTCATGAAATGATTAACAAATTTGGAAGATAATAATGTTTTATCAATTTTACGAGTCTAAATTCCTCAATGTCGGGAAATCGGCTCAAGTATCCGTTAGCCCTATTACATATCGATCTTCCTCTCGAATCCCAAGAGAAATGATGAATTAAAAATGGTAAACTACAATGATTCAAATTTATTTCTAATAATGTCATATTAATCGACTGTCTGAGAAATGAACACACATGGAGCTCATTTTCAAGATAATCAATTTAGTCTGATTTCGAGTTATAAGAGTGTCACCTAACTTTCATTTTGAGAAATTAGGAAAGAAAATTTTATTAATTCTGTTAGGATCGGGGACGCCCTTGGAGGACCGGGGTGTTTTCCGGTTTTAGGGTGACCGCTTACAACACAACACACAATTTGGAACTAATCCGGTTAGAGATTAGAACCGCTCTTAACACTACACAGATTGTCACAGACTCTTGAATCGAGTTCAAGTGCGGAAATGTCCGTTTCAATCTGAAGCAACGAATACGATTCGGATGAAGTTTATGAGGAGTCGGTTTAAGGATATGAGTGACCGGTTTAAGGCGTATGATTAGTTTGAGGTTAGGTAAAGTAAATAAAAGCAAAGGAAAGAACACGAGACAAGGATTTGTTTATGGATGTTCGGAGCAAACCCTCCTACGTCACCCCTTCTTCTCAGGTTATGAGAAGGATCTCCACTAACTCTTTAGAGTTACAACAACACTTCCGGTCGAGCCCAACTTCGCTACTCGCCGGTTACACCAAACTCACTCTTTGATGTAATACAACAACTCAACACAACAACACACAGAAAGGCTTCCGGTTTTAGGCAAACCGGTTTTTTGGAATATATGACTTTATCTCTCTAACTTAATGATTTTCTTAAAAAGATGTGATTGATATTTTTCACTTGATCACTGCATTAAATGAAGACGTCTCGTCTTCCTTTTATAGCTGAGAGGACACAACGGTCATATTTTCTCTCTCCTGGTAATGATCAAGAGGCTTGCACGCCTTCCCTCTTGGACAGATCAATTTGGACACATGGCAGACATGCGCTTTAGCCGGTTTGCATGTTGGACACATGGCAGACATGCACTTAGCCGGTTTGCATTTTGGACACATGGCAGATATGCTCTTAGCCGGCCGCCTGCCTGACAGCTACCTGCTGCCTGGAGATTGCTTCTGGATTTGAACAAGCATGCCTGACAGCTACTTGGAGGTTGCTTCTGGATTTAGACAAGCATGCCTGACAGCTACCTGCTGCCTGGAGATTGCTTCTGGATTTGGATTACTCGTTTAATCATCAACCGGAACATACAGCATTTAATCAACCGGAACCGGAACATTTATGACTGAGCGGTTGCATTTAATCAACCGGAACATTTATGACTGAGCGGTTGCATTTAATCAACCGGAGCATTTATGACTGGGCGGTTGCACTTAATCAACCGGAGCAGAGCATTTATGACTGGGCGGTTGCACTTAATCAACCGGAGCATTTATGACTGGGCGGTTGCACTTAATCAACCGGAGCATTTATGACTGGGCGGTTGCACTAAGTGTCGGTTGACCAATCCGGTTTGACTGAACTTTACTGACCGGTTCCGGACTCCTTGACTGAACTCCGGTTGACCAACCGGAGCATTTATGACTGGGCGGTTGCACTTAATCAACCGGAGCATTTATGACTGGGCGGTTGCACTAAGTGTCGGTTGACCAATCCGGTTTGACTGAACTTTACTGACCGGTTCCGGACTCCTTGACTGAACTCCGGTTGACCAACCGGTTGACTGAACTTCTTGGACAAACCGGTTGCGGTTGCTTTTACTTCAAACCGAAGTCAAACAACCGAAACGGTATATATATTTCCAACCGAATGGATTTTGCTCAATTTCCCTGAAACAGCAGGCAGAGGCATTTACCACTACGCTACAACAGCTTCTTGTTATATTTAAATCAGTCAATATATTTGATATAACTTAGCGGTTTAACATATATTTTTCATAAGTTATAACAATTATTTTCTAACCGGTTTAAAATTAATCTACTTAATTTTTCTATCAATTTCTCCCTTTTTGATTATTTAGAATAAATATTCAAAACTTGTAATGTGTGGCCGGTTTTTAAGAAAATTAACTTACTTAATTTTTCTATCAATTTCTCCCTTTTTGATTATTTAGAATAAATATTCAAAACTTGTAATGTGTGGCCGGTTTTTAAAAAATCTTATATTTGTTTGGCCGGTTTTAAAGAACTTACACTTGTTTGACCGGTTTTTGAAAAACTTACACTTGTTTGGCCGGTTTTAAAAAGCTTACACTTGTTTGGCCGGTTTTAAAGAACTTACATTTGTTTGGCCGGTTTTTGGAAAAACGGTTTGGTTTAAGGAGATTGTTTTTTTTTTTTTTTTTTTAACAAATTTTCTTCAAATTTTGTAATCTAACAATTCTAAATAAGGGAAGAAAACTTAGACTCGAGAAGTGGCTTTGTGAGGATGTTAGCCACTTCATGCTTGTTCCCTTCAAATGATGTGTTCATCAGCAGCCGGCTGTCCGGATGCCATGATGTCTCTTCCAAGCTTCTGTCTTGATTTACCTGCATTTATAGACAATAAGGAATCTGGTCCCCATTTTTCTTTGGGTCCGTGGTTTATTAGTCCCTTGGGAATCCAGACTTTAATAAGTCGGATAACTTTCCCGGTTATGGTTCTAATTACTTTTCCGGTACTTGACTTGACATCTCTATGTCTTAAGAGTGCCTTATTTTGTGGTGACTTTTGATTTATTTTATGTTGGTGTGTATCGGTTTGTTTACCTACTGGCCGGTTGACTTTCCTTCTCTCAGGATGAAGCCATTTTTCCGAGTCAGTTGGACTTACATATTTTATTTCTTTTTCCGGTTTTAGATCACATTGTGCCTCATTGTCGGTTGATGAACTCTTGACAAATCTTATGAAAGGAAGATTGTCTTTTGTGAGTTTCATCCCGTTGGAGTGATTGTGAGTGGCGGATTTGTTATAACCAATACCAAATTTACATTTGGGATGTCTTTGGTAATTAGACATCTGGCTTACCGCTTCACTAGATCTCTTCCAAGAAGCCGTGACATATTTGATTCTCTCATTTTCTTCGGTTAACGATTGGACTGTCTCCTTGAGCTTCTCATTCTCTAAGGATAGTCCAACCGGTTCGTAAGTCTCGGTTCCGCTTGGCTCACCAGCGGTACCACTTGACTTTCCGGTTTCATATTTTGTTTGGGTCGGTATTAAAACAGCCAATTTTTTGAACTCATCGACCATGTCGTTGAGTGCAATAACTAAGTCTTCTTTAGTAAATTCTTCAGAAGAGAAATCAAATACCTCAGATTCTTTCTCCGCCATGAAGCATGCATCAACTTTATCTTCGTCGTCGCTGGATGATGAGTCGTCCGAATCGCTATCGGCCCATTTACTATTGATTTCATAAGCTATCAGAGCCTTATGATCTTTCCGGTTTTCCTTTATTTGGTCGCGGCCCTCACACAATTGGATCAACTTCTCCCAAATTTCTTTAGCAGAGGAGCAAAACTTGATTTTACTAAACATATTTTTGTCCAACGACTTGAACAAAATGTTTTTGGCAACATTATCCAAGTTATTCATCTTTTTATCTTCCGTCGTCCATTTGTATCTTGGCTTATCAATCTTTATCGGACCATCGGTAATAACATACCACATGTCATCGTCTTGTGAGGCCAAATGCACTTCCATCCGTATCTTCCAATCAACATATTCTTCGATGCAGAACATGGGGGGCTCGTTGATGAAAGACATGATGATATTCAGTTGCTTGAGTGTTAAGATCCTCGCTCTGATACCACTTGTTAGGATCGGGGACGCCCTTGGAGGACCGGGGTGTTTTCCGGTTTTAGGGTGACCGCTTACAACACAACACACAATTTGGAACTAATCCGGTTAGAGATTAGAACCGCTCTTAACACTACACAGATTGTCACAGACTCTTGAATCGAGTTCAAGTGCGGAAATGTCCGTTTCAATCTGAAGCAACGAATACGATTCGGATGAAGTTTATGAGGAGTCGGTTTAAGGATATGAGTGACCGGTTTAAGGCGTATGATTAGTTTGAGGTTAGGTAAAGTAAATAAAAGCAAAGGAAAGAACACGAGACAAGGATTTGTTTATGGATGTTCGGAGCAAACCCTCCTACGTCACCCCTTCTTCTCAGGTTATGAGAAGGATCTCCACTAACTCTTTAGAGTTACAACAACACTTCCGGTCGAGCCCAACTTCGCTACTCGCCGGTTACACCAAACTCACTCTTTGATGTAATACAACAACTCAACACAACAACACACAGAAAGGCTTTCGGTTTTAGGCAAACCGGTTTTTTGGAATATATGACTTTATCTCTCTAACTTAATGATTTTCTTAAAAAGATGTGATTGATATTTTTCACTTGATCACTGCATTAAATGAAGACGTCTCGTCTTCCTTTTATAGCTGAGAGGACACAACGGTCATATTTTCTCTCTCCTGGTAATGATCAAGAGGCTTGCACGCCTTCCCTCTTGGACAGATCAATTTGGACATGCGCTTTAGCCGGTTTGCATGTTGGACACATGGCAGACATGCACTTAGCCGGTTTGCATTTTGGACACATGGCAGATATGCTCTTAGCCGGCCGCCTGCCTGACAGCTACCTGCTGCCTGGAGATTGCTTCTGGATTTGAACAAGCATGCCTGACAGCTACTTGGAGGTTGCTTCTGGATTTGGACAAGCATGCCTGACAGCTACCTGCTGCCTGGAGATTGCTTCTGGATTTGGATTACTCGTTTAATCATCAACCGGAACATACAGCATTTAATCAACCGGAACCGGAACATTTATGACTAAGCGATTGCATTTAATCAACCGGAGCATTTATGACTGAGCGGTTGCATTTAATCAACCGGAGCATTTATGACTGGGCGGTTGCACTTAATCAACCGGAGCAGAGCATTTATGACTGGGCGGTTGCACTTAATCAACCGGAGCATTTATGACTGGGCGGTTGCACTAAGTGTCGGTTGACCAATCCGGTTTGACTAAACTTTACTGACCGGTTCCGGACTCCTTGACTGAACTCCGGTTGACCAACCGGTTTGACTGAAATTATTTAGAAAAACAAATCCATGTTCATGTATTTCTTCAGCTAAAATAGCTTTCAGATTCAATGGACAAATTGTTTAATGTTTTATCTTCTCCTACGTTGTCTCTGTTGAATTCTAAACATTAAAGTCAAAGATGTTAGGCGTTATCTATATAAAATAAAAAGTCTACAAAAGCTGAAAAATCTACCATTATCAAATAAAAATATGTATTGTTTGAATTCACGCAATGAATATATATAGGATCTTGGGTTTCTAAAAAATTTTCTTCGGAGAGAGTTGAGAGTGATGAAATGACGGCGGGAAATAAATTTAGAAAAAAAATTCTCTCTCTACACATGTGGCAAACTACGTTGGAATCGGCCTTATTTTATTGCTAGTATCATTTCTCTATTTTAATATATTGACACATCATTAATTTTGAACCCATAATACTACTATTTTTTGCACCTAATACTAGACATGAAAAAACACAATATAAATATTTAAAACATGTGTATTTGAATAAATTATTGATTTATGTAAATATATTTAATTGAAAAGTTTGGCCAAGCTATTAAAAGTTGAACTATTGTTCATACTATTGATAAATATAAGTCAATTTGATAAGTTTGTAAAGCAACTTATCAGAGTTAATAGAGTAGTTTAAGTTATAAAAGTTTGTATTTAAAATAATAAAGATAAGGTTAGATTCTCATTTAAAATATCTTAAATTGGAATGAAAGCTCTAAATTTAAGGATAATCTTAACTCTTTATAAAAAGAAAAAATTATTTTTAAGCAAAAATTATTTTTACAAGTATGTTATTTGAGATTTTTTATATAAAGGTAATATATTTTTAAAATCATTTAAATTATTAACTAAAATATTATTCTCGTGTCTCGCTACATAAAGATTCGGAAATTGAAAACAATAATTGTATCCCTGACAACCACTCCATACTCACCTTTCTAACACTTTTCAATTCACCCAGGATCCATGATCCATTAATATTCATGGTTCTTATGGTTGTGCAGAATGCAAAAATGTGATAAACAATGAAGTATTAGAAAAACAGATGAAGAGAGATTTCTTATTGCCAAAGATGAAGATGAAAAGATTACAACAAATGAAAAAGATTACAGCTATCTAAATTCATAAAAAAAACGTAAAACACCTAACTTAATAAACATAACTGTAGAATAAATATGATGGAACTGAAATTAATATAAACCACAAACAATTGATGGTTGATATTAATTATTATACTAAAGGTAAAACGTTACAAATCTTCACCTTGCCTTAGTATCACCCAACAAGAAAAGCCTTATCAGGCTACTTTCAACTGTCAACATTTAGTAAATCCAAACAATGAGTGAATTTTCTAAGTGGGACCGACTTCGTGAACATGTTAGTAGGATTATGATATGTGCTGATCTTCTTCAACTTGATTCTCCTCTTAGTATGAAGAAAATGATAACGAACATTAATATGTTTGGTTCTATCATGATGCACTTGATCTTTCGCCAAACAAATACACTTAAGCTATCACAAAAAATAATTGCTTGATCATGATGGATGTCAAGGTCACTAATTAATCCTTTTAACCATATACCCTCTTTGGCTGCTTCAGTTAGCGCCATATACTCAACCTCGGTAGTGGACAACGTCACAGTCGACTGTAATGTTGCCTTCCAACTAACCACAGAGTCACCAAGGGTATAAACATAACCATTCATTGATATTTTACCATCGATATCTGCAGCATAATTTAAGTCCGAATAACTAGTTACGAGACACTGGTTATTACTCTCATAAATTAGACTAACATCGGATGTGCCTCTTCGATAGCAAAATAATCGCTTTACCTCTTGCCAATGTTCCTTACCAAGTCGAGACATAAACTTGCTAACAACACTAACTGAATATGCAATATCAGGTCTAGTGCATACCATGGAATAAATTAAACTACCCACCGCACTAGCATACGATACATGAGACATGTATAACTTCTTAGCTTCAAACTGGGATGCGAATGCAAACAAATGATCAGTAACAGCTACAAGAGTATTGAGAGTCTTTGATGTACTCATCCCAAAATGAGACAACATTTTCAAAATATAACTCTTCTATGAAAGAAATGGCTTCTTTTGAACTCGATCTCTTACTATTTCCATGCCCATAATTTTTCGTGCTCCACCTAGATCTTCCATATCAAACTAGTAATTGAGAAGGTCTTTCATCTTTTGAATCTCCGACATTTTCTTGGCTGCGATTAACATGTCGTCTACATACATGAGTGAATAAATCAAAGGATCATCACCGATTTTGTTGTGACAGACACAACAATCATATGCAATCCTATTGTAACCATGTTCAATCATGAAATTGCCGAACCTCTTATATCATTGTCGAGGAGACTATTTAAGTCAATACAAAGACTTCTTCAGACTACAAACATGTGTTTTCTTACCAGGAACAAGAAACCCTTCAGGCTAACTCACTAATATATCCTCTTCAATCTCACCATGTAAGAAAGTTGTCTTCACGTCTAATTACTCGAGTTCCAGATCATGATGTGCTACTATAGCTAGTAGTACCCTAATAGAAGTGTGTCAGACTACAAGTGAGAATATCTCATTGTAGTCTACGCCTTCCTTTTGACTGAATCCCTTAGCAACTAATCGTGCTTTATATTTGGTCCCTTCAACATTAGAGGTTTCATTTTTCCTTTTGAAAATCCATTTACACCCTATAACTCTTCTCCCCTTAGGTAAAGTAACCAACTCCCATGTATTATTCTTGTGAAGTGGTTCTATTTCCTCACACATGGCAGTAATCCATTGCGCAGAATCACCACCATTAACAGTTTTATTGTAAGAAGATGGCTCATTATGTATGACATTTTTAGTTACCTGAAGTGCATAACTTACCATTTCTTTTGTATCATTCATAAAGGGACTGATTGTCTTACTTCCAAGACTAGTTGAGATCTTTCTTCCCTCGATTGAATAAATTAACCTCTCAGGAGTTTCAATTTGACTTCTTGGCTGTGTAGTAATGTCAGATTGACTTCTAGGTACTCCAAATTGATCAACTTCCTCAAATGGTTTATCAGTATTGTTGAGTTATAGAGCCTACACTTATAATAAACTCTACAAATGTTAATTAGAGTTTATTGAGTTTGTATTTGGTTTTGGGCTTGGGCCTGACCAAGAATTATTTAAGTTTATTACCTAAATTTTTACCTTATAAATATGTGATTATTAAGGGTTTACATAGAAAAGATAGAATTCTAGAGAGATAAAGTGTGAGATAAAAACTCTGTATTTCTTCTTCTTCTTCATAGTGAAATCTGGTGGTGGATGAAGTGGATGTAGCTCAATTTGAGCGAACCACTATAAATCTGTGTCTTCTTGTGTTCTTCTTTCTTGCATTTTTACAGATTGTTTCAAGCTGGTCGGATTTGGGAGATACAAATCCTAACAACTGGTATCATAGAAGTTAGGCTAGATTTGAGCATTGGAAACAATGGCAAGTGAGAACAATATAGGACATGGGATTGGAAGATTTGATGGGATAGATTATGCCTTCTAGAGAATGCAGATTGAAGATTATCTCTATGGAAAGAAGCTTCATGTTCCTTTGAGTGAGAAACCAGAGAAGATAGATGAAGCTGAATGAAAACTCCTTGATAGACAGGTTTTGGGAGTTGTCCGATTGACGCTAGCCAAGACGGTTGCTCACAATGTAGCAAAGGAGAAGACCACAATAGGTCTGATGAAAGCTCTTTTTGATATGTATGAGAAACCATCTGCTAACAATAAGGTACACTTAATGAAAAGACTCTTTTATTTAAGAATGGTTGATGGCACTTTTGTCACTACTCATTTGAATGAATTCAATAAAATTGTGAATCAATTGCTATCTGTTGAGATTGATTTTGGGGATGAAGTTAGTGCCCTAATTTTGTTAGCATCTCTACCAAATAGTTGGGAACCTATGAGGGCAGCAATTAGTAATTCAGTTAGAAATGCTAAACTGAAATTTGTTGAAAATTAAAGATCGTATTCTTACTGAAGAAGTTCGTAAAATGATTCTGGTGAAACGTTCAAAGGTTCTGCTCTGAATGTGGAAAAAAGGGGAAGAGGTAATGATAGAAATTTCAACCGAGGTAAGAGCAGATCTATGTCGAGGAGCAAGAGGAGTCAGTCCAAGTCTGGGAGGACATTTGAGTGCTGGAATTGTGGTAAACAGGGTCATTTGAAGAGGAACTGCAAAGCACCAAAGAGAAACAGTGATGATAAAAATGATGCAGCCAACGTTGCTACAAAAACTGTCACCGATGTGTTACTTTTTTCTGTTGATAGCCCGATAGATTAATGGGTTTTAGACTCGGGAGCGTCTTTCCACACCACTTCCCATAAAGAATTAATGGAGAATTATGTGGCTAGAAACTGTGGGAAAATTTATCTCGCAGATGGTGAGCCACTGGATATTGTTGGCATTGGTGACATCTAATTGAAGATGGCAAATGATTCTGTTTAAAAGATTAATAAGGTGAGACACATTCTAGGTTTAATGCGCAATCTGATTTCTGTTACACAACTTGATGAAGAAGGTCATAATTTTAGTTGTGGAAATGGTGCATGGAAGGTGACTAAAGGAGCAATAGTTGTTGCTCGAGGTCATAAAACTGGAACGTTATACACGACTTCAACTTGCAGAGAAATAGTTGATGCTGTAGTTGATGACTCGAAGAATAGTGAGTTGTGGCATTGCATGTTGGGCCATATGAGCGAAAAAGGGATGAAAATTCTTTTGAAGAATGGAAAGATTCCAGAACTGAAGTTTGTTAAACATCAGTTATGTGAAAACTGCATTCTTGGAAAACAGAAACGGGTGAGTTTCTTAAAGATTGGGAAGAAGCTCAAGAAAGAAAGACTAGAGTTGGTACACACTGATGTATGGGGACCTACACATGTTTCTTCTATTGGCGGATCACAATACTACGTGACGTTTATAGATGATTCAACAAGAAATGTATGAGTATATTTTATGAAGCAAAAGTCTGAAGTATTTGTTATTTTCAAGAAATGGAAGGCTTTGGTTAAAAATGAAACAAATCATAAAGTCAAGTGCTTGAGATCCGACAACGGAGGTGAATATATCAATTCAGATTTCAAAATGTATTGTGTTGTGAATGGGATCAGTATGGTGAAGATTGTTCCCCGAACGCCTCAAGAGAATGGAGTAGCTGAACGAATGAATCGAACATTGAACGAGCGTGCTAGAAGCATGAGATTGCATACAGGGCTGCCTAAAATCTTCTAGAAAGAAGTTATTAATACTGCTGTCTATTTGATAAATAGGGGACCCTTTGTTCCTCTTGAATTTAGAATTCCTAAAGAATCTTGGAGCAATAAAAAAGTAAACATTTCTTATTTGAAAGTGTTTGGTTGTTTATCATATGTTCATATTAATGAATGTGATAAGAGCAAGCTTGATCCAAAGTCTAATAAATATTTTCTCATTGGTTATGGTGATATCGAGTTTGGTTATCGTTTCTGGGATAATCAAAATCGGAAGATCATTCGTAGCAGAAATGTTATCTTCAATGAACAGGTTCTCTACAAAGATTGTGATGGGAAGACATCAGATGGTGATTCCAAGTTGGAAGAGACTGGTACAGTCGATTTGAGAGAATTTTCAGTTGAATATATACCGGTTGTCGAAGAAGAACAATGTGTTATTGAAGATGAAATCGTTGAGAGCGTGGCCCCATAAGTAAATCAACAAACACCGATTATACAGTTGAGAAGATCATCAAGGAATCGAAAACCAGTTGAGAGGTGGTCTCTATCTCTGAACTATATCTTGTTGACAGATAGAGGTGAACCTGAATGTTACGAGGAATCAATACAATATGATGAATCGATTAAGTGGGAGTCTGCTATGAAAGATGAGATTGACTCTTTGATGTTGAATTAGACATGAGAGCTCACTAAGCTACCAAAGGGAAAGAAAGCACTTCACAACAAATGGATCTTCAGGATTAAAGAAGAACATGATAAAACCATGAGGTACAAGGCAAGATTGGTTGTGAAAGGATTTCAATAGAAAGAAGGTATTGACTACAATGAGATCTTCTCTCCAGTAGTTAAATTGATGACAATCAGAACTATTTTGAGTTTGATTGTGAAAGAAGACCTTCATCTTCAACAAATGGATGTCAAAACTGCTTTTCTTCATGGTGATTTAGATGAAGAGATTTATATGCGACAACTAGAAGGATTTGAAATCAAAGGAAAAGATGAGCTTGTGTGTAAGCTTCAGAAGAGTCTGTATGGTTTGAAATAGGCTCCAAGACAATGATACAAGAAGTTCGATAGCTTCATGAAAAGTAACAATTTTCTAAGGTGTGAAGCTGATCATTGCTGCTACATTAAGAGGTTTGATAAATTGTACATTATTCTGCTCCTTTATGTTGATTGTTGGAGCAAGTTTATATGAGACTAACAAGCTCAAGAAAGAGTTGTTTGAAAAGTTTGCAATGAAGGATTTGAGTGCTGCTAAACAAATCATTGGGATGAGAATTTTCAGGGATGAAAAAGTTCTCAAACTTTCACAAGAAGAATATGTGAAGAAAGTTCTTAGTAGGTTTAACTTGTATGATGCAAAACCAGTTACTACCCCCTTAGCTAGTCACTTCAGACTATCTAAAGATCAGTCGCCTTCAACAGAGGAGGAGAAAAATTACATGACCACTATTCTGTATGCCTCTGCCATTGGTTGTATTATGTATGCGATGGTTTGCACAAGACCAGACATAGCACATGCAGTGGGAGTTGTTAGCAGGTTCATGAGTAACATAGGTAGACAACATTGGGAAGTAGTAAAGTGGATACTACAATACTTAAGAGGAAGTACGTGTCTCGCTTTGTGTTTTCGAAAGTCTAATATGGGTTTGGAAGGATATGTTGATGCTGATAATGGTGATGATGTTGATAGTAGGAAGAGCACAATATGGTACATTTATACTCTGGGAAGTACTGCAATCAATTGAGTTTCAAAATTACCGAAGATTGTTGTTCTTTCTAGTTGTGAGGCATAGTATGTAGCTGTGACAGAGGCTTCTAAGGAGATGATGTAGTTACAACCCTTTTTGCTAGAATTGGGTCAAGACTATGAGGAAAATGTGTTGAGATGCGACAGTCAAAGTGTCATTAATTTGGCAAAGAATCTTGTTTATCATGGCAGGACGAAGCATATATAAGTTCATTATCATTTCATCTGGTCAACTTTAGAAGATGGAGTATTAGCTCTTGCGAAGATTCTCGGGAGTGAGAATCTAGCTGATATGTTGATGAAAGCTATGACAAATGAGAAACTGAAGTTGTGTGCAACTTCAGTTGGTCTTCTTCGTTAAGACACCAGATGGAAAACTGCCACCGATCGAGAGATGATGAAGTTAGTCTTCAAGTGGGAGATTGTTGAGTTATGGAGCCTACACTTATAATAAACTCTACAAGTGTTAATTAGAGTTTATTGGGTTTGTATTTGGTTTTGGGCTTGGGCCTGACTAAGAATTATTTAGGTTTATTAACTAAATGTTACCCTATAAATATGTGATTATTAAGGGTTTATATAGAAAAAGAATGAATTTTAGAGAGATAAAGTGTGAGGCAAAAACTCTGTATTTTTTCTTCTTCATAGTGAAATCTCGTGGTGGCTGAAGTGGATGTAGCTCAATTTGAGTGAAGCAATATAAATTTGTGTCTTCTTGTGTTCTTCTTTCTTGCATTTTTACAGATTATTTCAAGCTGGTCGGATTTGGTTGATACAAATCCTAACAGTATCGTGTGTCATGTCAGTTGTCCCTTGAACTAGAGCCACCTCAAGCTCCACCTGTTTCTCGGTATTATTATTTTCTCTAGAAAGTGATGGCTTGATAGAGGAGTTAAGTATAAACTCTCATTAAATGTGACATCCCTACTGAGGATTATTCTACCTTTAGAAGATGACCAGATTCTATATCCCTTGACTCCATCTCCATAGCTAATGAAAATACCATATTTTGCTATTGGTTCCAACTTCCCTTCATTAATATGATAGTAAGATGTGCACTCAAAGACTTTCAAATGAGAATAATCAACGACGTTACCAGACCATACCTCATAAGGGATTCTGTAATCAATCCCAGTATGTGGTGCACAATTTATCAGATAGCAAGCCGTTAAGACTACCTCGCTTAAGTACTTTCTAGCTAATCCAGCATTAGAGAGCATGCTTCTAACTCTCTCTAACAGTGTTTGATTCACCCTTTGGCTACACCATTTTGCTATGGTGTACCTCGGACAGTGTGATGTCTTACAATCCCCATATCCCTACAGAACTCATTAAACTCAGGTGAACATAATTTAAGTCCATTATCTATTCGTAGCCTCTTAACCTTCTTTCTAGTTTGATTATCCACTTGTGTCTTCCAATGTTTAAAGGTCTTAAAATACCTCGCTCTTATGTCTCAGAAGATACAACCACGCCATCCTTGAGTAATCATCTATGAATATTATAAAATAACTATAACCTCATATACCTTCAACTTGAGTAGGACCCCAATAATCAAAGTGGATATCTAGTGTGCCCTTAATTTTGTGAACTCCCTTACTGAACTTACTGCGATGCTTTTTCCCGAAAATATAGTGTTAATACAAATCAAGGTTGGTAACCTTGTGGCCAGATAGAAGATCTCGTTTGGACAGAATTTGCATCCCCCTCTCCCCCATATGTCCAAGTCGCATATGCCACAATTTGGTTATATTATGGTGCTGATTCACAGGTTTGGATGCGACCACAGCGGAACTTGTCGGTGTCTTACCTTGTAGTATATACAAGTTATTCTGTTTGATACCTTTCAGTATTATTTTTGAACCTTTACTGATGCACAATGTTCCTTCTTCACCTCTAAACTTTAAACTTTTACCATTTAAAATGTCTAAAGATATTAAGTTCTTCTTCAGTTTAAGAACATGTCGAACGCCAGTTAGGGTCCGTATCTTACCATCATCAATCAGAATCATGATAGTCCCAATACTCACCGTTCTACATATGACATCATTTCCCATGACAACGTTTCCACCATCATAATCTTCATAGGTATCGAACTATATTTTGTTCGGACTCATATGATATGAACACCTGAATCAACACCCACGTATAAATAGGGTGTAGAGAAGCGTTAGCTACATGGGCAATGTCCTCTTCTGAGTCTGTGTCTCTGTCTTTATGTGCTATAGAAACCTTAAAATATTTTCCCTTTTTCTTAAGACAATTATTCTTTCAATGACCAAGTTCTTTATAGTAATTGCAGATGTCTTTAGCACTAGGGCCCTTAGATTTGTATTTTTGATCCTTCTTATTTCCAAACCCTTTGTAGTTGATTGGGCTGACATTCAACCCAGATTCTTGACTGTCTACAATTTCACCGCTCGCCTTATGACGTAGTTCTCTAGTATGAAGTGTTTACCGAACTTCCTCTAGAGTTATAGAGTTTTTACCCACAACGAACGTTTGAACAAAATTTTCAAACGAGTTGAATAAAGATACCAACAGAATTAATGCAGCATCTTCATCTTTGATCTTAACATCTATATTTCTCAATTCATGTAACATAGTGTTTAAATTATCAAGATGTTCACAAAGAGACTTACCTTCAAGCATACGAAGACTGAAAATATGTTGCTTCAATAAGAACTTGTTAGTTAGTGACTTTGTCATGTACAAAGCTTCTAACTTCGACCATAGACCGATTGCGGTATCTTCATCTGATAGATTAGTAATCACTTCATCAGCCAGATAGAGTAAAATCGTTGAGTGTGCCTTCTCTTCGATGACCTCAAGCTCATGAGTGATTTTACTAGAGGTAGACTCTTTTGCTGGACCTGCAACTATCTTCGCCTTTTCTGTTGACAATGATGCCTAGACGCCTTATTGTTTAAGTAAGGCTCGCATTTCCATCTTCCATAGACCAAAACTATATCGCCCTGTGAATTTTTTGATTTCAGATTCATTGAAGACATCTTCTCTCCATAAAACAAATAGTGATAATCTGATCGGATCTAACCTGCTCTGATACTAATTGTTGTGCGGAATGCAAGAATGTGATAAACAATGAAGTATTAGAAAAATAGATGAAGAGAAATGTTAGGATCGGGGACGCCTTTGGAGGACCGGGGTGTTTCCGGTTTCTGGAAGGGTGGCCCCTTACAACAACACAACACACTTTGGTGATAGTCCGGTTAGAGACTATGACCGTTCTCAGCACTTCGCAAACTTTCACAGACTCTTGAACCGGGTTCAAGGGAAGAAATGTTTGTTTCGGTCTGAAGCAACGTATGCGACTTAGTTTGATGAGATTAACAAGGAATCGATTAGATGAAGTATATGGACCGGTTTAATTAGGGATTATGTTTAGGTTGGTAATAGTTCGGTTTTTATAGTGAGTAAGACGGAAATAAAAGAAATGACACGAGACCGGATTTTTTATGGATGTTCGGAGCAAACCCTCCTACGACACCCATTCTTCTCAGGTTATGAGAAGGATCTCCACTAACTTTCAAAGTTACAACACTTATAATGCCGGTCGAGCCTAACTCGCTACTCGCCGGTTACACCAATTCAGTTTTGATGTAATACACAACACAACACAAACACAAACACAAACAAACAAAGCTTCCGGTAAATGACACAACGGTTTTGGATCGCGCGTGAGATTTCTTTATCTCTCTGAGATTTTCGTAACTTTTGTCGCCATTAATGAGGTCGCTTCGTCTTCCTTTTATAGTGAGGATGATCCCAACGGTCACTTTCTTCTCTCACCGTGGGATTGGTTAATCCAGCGTCACGCCGGTGCAGGGAGGTTGCTTGCACGTTTACCTTCCTCAACACTTGGCAAGCATGAAGACACTCCTCAGGTAAAGATGACGTTGCCAGTTTGCAGATTCGAACACGTGTCAGGCATGCACCTTCCGGCTATCGAAGTCGGATCAAAAAATCATCATTGTTTTCCTCGCATGCTTTTGATCGGATCTTATCTTCGTTTATCTCTTCAAGACACGTCTATTTCGTCATATTACGTCATCTTTGTAGTTTTTAGTTTCCGGTTGATTCTTACACAGTATAGTCCGACTGGAATGTAGACTTGTCTTTGCTAGCCGGTCTCTCTGAGAATGTTTGAAACCGGTTCCTCTGATCTTGACTTGATCACTTGGAACTGGATTTCTTTGAAGTGTTCTTCAGCCGGTTTGTGAGGCTCCAGCCGGTTTGTCCAATTCGATCTGTTCCTGCACATAGAAGTTGATAATTGTTTAGTTTTTCTGGCCGGTTCCAAAAATTAACTTTACTTAATTTTTTTATCAAGAGATTTCTTATTGCCAAAGATGAAGATGAAAAGATTACAACAAATGAAAAGGATTACAACTATCTAAATTCAGAAAAAAAAACATAAAACACCTAACTTAATAAGCATACCTGTAGAATAAATGTGATGTAACTGAAATTAATATAAACCACAAAAAATTCATGGTTGATATTAATTCCTATACTAAAAGAAAAATGTTACACCTACTTTCTCACTTTCCTTATAAATTGATCGATTAATTAAAGAAATTTTAGTATTTATTACTGTGTGTGGGCGCAGGGGGTTTTCGCAGAGCTGATGCCAAAAACCAAAACCAATATTTCAGCAAGACCTTGTAAACTTTTTTTTTGGGAAAAACAACTTAGGCGTCATTTCATTAAAAATTTCCAGAAATGGGAAAAAACCATGAGTTTAAAAGATCATTCTAGACAGGCCTAGAATGATTTTGAAGTCGTAACATTCTAAATAAAAGCTAAAAAGCTAAAAACGTAAATTAATTATCTAATTACAATGCTTTCAATTCTAGAGAGTTTAAAAATGGTAAATTCCAGTTCCTACAGATATTCCAGTTCTGCTCCATGCTTGGAATTCTTGACCACGTTCCCGCGAGGGCATTGCAATCCGATACAATATCTTTTCATAACTCTTCAACGCTCTTACGGGTTCTTCCATATACCCTTGTAATTTGTTCTTGCCAAATGTTATACACCACTGCTCCAAAGCCGCACTTGAACACGCTTGTTGCAAATCTATTTCCTTTGGCTTTGAGTAGAGTTGCATCTTTGATTTCATTCCATTCGCTCGTGAAACTGATCAGCTCCAGACTTTTATAGAATTTGTCCTAAAGCTCTGAAGCAATACAACAGTTCCCAAATAAGTGATCTATTGTTTCTTCATTTCATTTACTTAGAAGACAGTTCATGTCTGGGATGCTCATATATTTACTGATACGATCATGAGTGCTGAGTCATTCCCAGAAGGCGAGCCATAGAATGAACTGGTGTCTAGGGATAATCTTCGTTGACCATACAAGAGGAGCCCAATCTACTTCTATGTGGTCCCTTCTGGTGCGGGTATTTTGAAACTCCTCCTTGTGGATGATAGGCTGGTTTTCGAACCAGGGGTCGTGCCAGAATAGAGTGTCTTTCCCGTGCCCTAACCGGATGTCATAAAGATCTGCAATATCGCTTCTTAGTTTAAGAATCATTTTTAGAGACCAGCTCATACCTTCATGAATTTTGCAGGTCTAGATGCTGGTTTCGTATTTCATAAACCTTGTATGCACCCATTTGATCCATAGTGACTCCTGATTGCGCTCCAAAGACCATAGATGTTTGAAGGTGAGAGCCTTGTTCCACTCGATACAGTTCTTCAAACATATGCCACCCTCGTCCTTCGGTTTGTAGAGAGCGGTCCATTTGACGTTTTTTCCTCCTCTTCCGCTACTTCTCCAGATAAAGTTCTTCATCAGTGTATCGAGATCCTTCATTACCTTCTACGGAATTACCATTTGCTGCGCCCAGTAGCCAACTATGCCCATGACCATTATTTTGATAATTTCGATTCTCCCAAGAAAGTTTTTTCGCTCCCTAGTCAGATATCATGTTTTTTAACTTTTCAATCAGTGACTTATAGTGTGAGATCTCGATCTGTTTCGCGGTTAACGGAATTCCTAAGTACCTTATAGGAAAACTGTTGGAGAAATCGAATAATAGCACCTGTTTAGCAATTCAGAAATAAACAAGCTACAACAAGGCCTAACAATTCTTTTTCCCTTTTGTGTAATCAAATAAGCAGCCAAAACAATTGAGCATCAAACAATCAAACAATCAAAACAAAGAGCAGGACACCAAGATTTTACGTGGAAAACCCAAATTAGGTAAAAACCACGGGACACTTCGGCCACTTAAATCATCCACTATATCAAATGGGTATACAATGTTGTTCAATACAAGCCTAGAGGTAATCTAACAGAAGTTATCAATTGACCTCATCCTAACTTGTCATTCACATACATTATCATCATCACTAAAGATGGCTAACCAAATGGACAAGAGATAAAGGAAATCAGAAGAAGAACCTGCTATTGCAATGGAGGAATTGTTGCTTCAATGGAGGAAGAACTGCTGGAAGAGAGAGAGAGAGAAAAACCACCCAAAAACTGTTGTGTTTTTTTTTCCTTAATTAAATATGCCCTAATGGGCTTTATTAATTTGTTAGGCCCAGCTGCCAAATGAGCTGACCCAACAAATCTCCCCCGTCAGTGCAACTTCGCGGGCTCCAATAAACCCGCTCTCTCCCGACAATCTTCAAACTTGTCCTTAGGCAAGGATTTCGTAAACATATCGGCACCATTCTCACTTGTATGAATCTTCTCCAAGTTCAGCTCTTTTGCCTCAAGCACATCACGTATCCAATGATATCTCACGTCGATGTGTTTGGATCTCGAATGAAAAGCTGAATTCTTTGAGAGATGAATGGCACTTTGACTGTCGCAAAACAATGTAAACTTCTCTTGCTTTTGGCCCAACTCTTGTAGGAACTTCTTCATCCATAATACCTCTTTACATGCCTCGGTAGCTGCAATATACTCAGCTTCTGTAGTAGACAAAGCAACACACTTTTGTAACCTTGACTGCCACGAAACAGCACCGCCTGCAAAGGTAACCAAAAAACCTGATACAGATTTTCTTGAATCAACATCACCTGCCATATCCGAATCTGTAAAACCTTCCAAAATAGGAGTATCACTTCCGAAGCATAAACGTGCTTTCGAAGAGCCTCGAAGATATCTGAGAATCCACTTAACAGCCAACCAATGTTCTTCTCCTGGGTTGGAGAGATACCGACTAACAACACCAACTGTGTGTGCTATGTCCGGTCTTGTACATACCATGGCATACATAAGACTACCAACTGCAGAGGCATAAGGTACATTCTTCATTTCATCTTTATCTTTCTCACTTGTAGGACATTGTTTAGAACTTAACTTGAAATGACCTGCAAGTGGAACTGAAACCGGTTTTGCATTTTTCATTGCAAACCTCTCAAGTACCTTCTCAATGTACTTCTCCTGTGATAGCCAAAGTGTTCTGTTCTTTCTGTCTCTTGTGATTTCCATGCCTAGGATATGTTTCACTGAACCCAAATCCTTCATCGTAAAAGACTTGTTCAACTCCCTTTTGAGCTTCTCAATTTTCGCAATATCTTGCCCAACAATCAGCATATCATCAACATAGAGCAGAAGAATAACATAATCATCAACACCGTATCTCTTGATGAAAACACAATGATCAGAAGTAGTCTTACTGTACCCATTTGTTTCCATGAAAGAGTCAAATTTCCTGTACCATTGTCTAGGTGCTTGCTTGAGCCCTTACAAGTTTTTCCTCAACCTGCAGACAAGATCTTCTTTACCTTTAACTTTGAAACCCTCAGGTTGTTCCATATAGATCTCTTCCTCCAAGTCACCATGGAGAAATGCAGTCTTCACATCTAGTTGTTCAATTTCCAAATCTTGACTAGTAGCCAATGCTAACACAACTCTGATGGATGACCTCTTCACAACCGGTGAGAAGATCTCTTCAAAATCAATTCCCTTTTTCTGTCCAAAGCCCTTCACAACCAGTCTAGCTTTATATCGAGGTTGTGAGCTATTCTCTTGATACTTTAACTTGAATACCCACTTGTTCTTCAAAGTCTTCATTCCTTTCGGAAGTTTCACCAAGTCATAAGTTTCGTTCTCTTGCAAAGAATTTATCTCTTCTTGCATTGCCACCGACCACTTGTTCTTGTTTTCATGAGACAATACTTCTTGATAGGTTTCTGGTTCTCCCCCGTCAGTCAACATCACATACTCATTGGGAGGATACCTACTAGAAGGTTGTCGCTGCCTACTAGATCTTCTAATATACTGATCATCAGGTGGCTCTAGAGAACTATCATCATCTTGTTCAGCTTCCTCTATTGGCTCAGCATCAACTAGAGGAGTCTCATCAACTTAAATTTGGGCATTTTCCACATCATTGAGCTGTGATTGTGGTGTATGAATCCTACCATTGTCAGGCAATTCATTCTTCGTAGACTTCGACTTTTCCTTTTTCTCAAAGTCTTCAATGGTCTGATCTTCAAAGAATACCACATCTCTGCTTCTAATGAGTTTCTTGTTAACCGGATCCCAACATCGGTACCCAAATTCTCTGTGACCATACCCAATAAAGTTACACTGTCTCGTCTTGCTATCAAGCTTAGCTCTCTCATCTCGAGGAACATGAACAAACACTTTACAACCAAAAACTCTCAAGTGATCATAAGAGACGTCTTTACCTCTCCAAACTCTTTCTGGAACGTCGCCATCTAAAGGAGTTGAGGGTGAAAGATTTATCAGATCAACCGCTGTCTTCATTGCCTCTCCCCAAAAGGATTTTGGCAACTTAGCATGAGACAACATACACAAAATTCTCTCATTGATAGACCTGTTCATCCTCTCTACGACTCCATTCTGTTGAGGTGTTTTTGGCACAGTCTTCAAAAGCTTGATCCCATGACTTTTACAGTATTCCACAAATGGTCCTTTGTATTCGCCACCATTGTCCGAACGAACACATTTCAACTTCTTCCCAGTTTCTCTCTCCACTTCAACATGAAACAACTTGAAGTAATCCAATGCTTGATCCTTAGTCTTCAAGCAATATGCCCACACCTTCCTTGAGCAATCATCGATAAAAGTGATGTAATAATGAGCACCACCTAAAGTCAAGGAATCCATAAAACATATGTCTGTGTGAACCATATCTAGGATATTGGGCTTCCTAGATGGAGAGAAACTTTTGAAGGAAACTCTATGTTGCTTACCAACTAAGCAATCTGTGCATGTCTTCAAATCTGTGGACTTTAAGCCCTGGAGATCGATTGTCTTGGAGAGAACTCGCATGCCATTCTGACTTAAGTGACCAAGTCTCTTATGCCAAAGCTGTGATGAACAATCATTAACTGCAATTGCTTCTCCACCGTAAGACTTAGTCTCTGTCACATAAAGAGAACCGACCTTCTTTCCTTTAGCTATCACCAAAGACCCCTTAGTGAGCTTCCATTTTCCTTCACCAAAGTAACTATGATAGCCTTCATCATCAAGAATACCAGTAGATATCAAATTCATCCGAATATCAGGAACATGTCGAACATTATTCAAAAGTAGCTTGCATGAAGTGTTAGTATCCAAATAGACATCTCCTTTTCCAACAATCTTACACGTAACATGGTTTCCCAACGTCACTGAACCAAACTGTCCACTAGTGTAAGAAGAAAATATATCACAACGATTGGTGACATGATAAGAAGCACCTGAGTCTACCACCCATTGTGTATCTTGAGAAACAAGGTTGATACTATAATTGTCGTAAACAATATCGATGTCGTTACCACCCACATCTGCAACCTTACTACTTCCATCTTGTTTATTCTCCTTTTGTTCCCGCTTCAAAGATCTTCTCTGATACTTCTTGTGTCCTGGTTTGCCACAATGATAACATGTAATCTCTTTTCTCGAGCTGGATGTTCCCCGTGACCTGTCTGAACTGCCACTGCGATTCTTTGGAGTTTTACTTTTACTTCTACCCCTTTTCTCAGTCACGAACACCTGACATGGAGTCGAGAAGCCCTATTCTTTTCTTCTAGCTTCTCATTTAGCACGCTCTCTTTCATCATTTTCAAAGTGAACTTACCTTGTGGAACAGAATTGGTAATTGAAACCACAAGTGTTTCCCAACTATCAGGCAGGGAGTTAATCAAACACATAGCATGAAGCTCATCATCAAATTTCATTCCTATCGCAGCCAACTCATTTAGAATCCCCTGAAAAGCATTTAGATGCTCAGACATAGAAGACCCATCTTGATATTTTAATGAGCAAAGTTTCCTAAATAGAAATGCTCTGTTTTGAGTGTTGTTCTTCTCATACAGTTCACTCAAAATAGTCCACACCTTATAAGCATTAACTTCAGTAGCCACATGCTGATACACACTGTTGTCAACCCATTGCCTGATTTTACCAACTGCCTTTCTGTTCAGCTTCTTCCAATCTGCATCTGTCATAGCCTCTGGTTTTCCTTTATCACCCAAAATAGTGTCTTCATAATCATAATTACACAATAAGTCCTCCATCCGTGACTTCCAGATTGTGTAATTGGTAGCTGTGAGTTTGATCATTGTTCCATTACTGCTCAACGATTCTTCCATTTGAATTATACAAGAATCACCACCAAACGAACTCAACTCTGATACCACTTGTTGGAGAAATCGAATAATAGCACTTGTTTAGCAATTCAGAAATAAACAAGCTACAACAAGGCCTAACAATTCTTTTTCCCTTTTGTGTAATCAAATAGGCAGCCAAAACAATTGAGCATCAAACAATCAAACAATCAAAACAGAGAGCAGGACACCAAGATTTTACGTGGAAAACCCAAATTAGGTAAAAACCACGGGACACTTCGGCCACTTAAATCATCCACTATATCAAATGGGTATACAATGTTGTTCAATACAAGCCTAGAGGTAATCTAACAGAAGTTATCAATTGACCTCATCCTAACTTGTCATTCACATACATTATCATCATCACTAAAGATGGCTAACCAAATGGAGAAGAGATAAAGGAAATCAGAAGAAGAACCTTCTATTGCAATGGAGGAATTGCTGCTTCAATGGAGGAAGAACTGCTGGAAGAGAGAGAGAGAAAAACCACCCAAAAACTGCTGTGTTTTTTTTTTCCTTAATTAAATATGCCCTAATGGGCTTTATTAATTTGTTAGGCCCAGCTGCCAAATGAGCTAACCCAACAAATCTCCCCCGTCAGCGCAACTTCGCGGGCTCCAATAAACCCGCTCTCTCCCGACAATCTTCAAACTTGTCCTTAGGAAAGTTTTTTCGCTCCCTAGTCAGATATCATGTTTTTTAACTTTTCAATTAGCGACTTATAGTGTGAGATCTCGATCTGTTTCGCGGTTAACGGAATTCCTAAGTACCTTACAGGAAAACTACTTTCCTTGATGCCCATGATGTTGAAGATGTCATTTGTTTCGTCATTCACGCCTCCATAAAATACCACACTTTTGTTTTCATTAATAGTTAAACATGTACCCTCATAAAAGAACATTAGTGCAACCCTAATAGTTTTAATGGAATCAATGTCTACGTGCGCTAGAATGAAAAATCGTCAGCAAAGCATAAATGGGTTACCTCCTCTACCTCACAGAATGAGTGAAAGATATATGGACGATTCTTTCGGAACATCGTGAAGATGCTCTCAAAGATCTCCATGATAGCTACGAAAAGGTAAGAAGAGAGGGGTCCCCTTGCCTTATCCCGTTTTCACCTTGAAATAGCCTCTGTGGACTCCATTGACGCTAACAACAAAGTAGGATGATGAAACACACTACATAATCCAATCAATAAAAATCATAGGAAAAGCATAATTAACCAGAAAGTCTTGAATGAATTCCCATCTAACAGAGTTGAAAGCTTTCTTGATATTTATTTTGAAAGTTACTCTCGGGGATATTTTCTTATTCCCGTAGCATTTTAAAAGGCTCTACATGAGAAGAATATTATGAGAGATTGTCCTAACGGGGATGAATGCAAATTGGTTAAGATTTATAACTTTCCTATGACATTTTTAAATCGTTTAGAAATTATTTTATAAATCACATTGCAGCAGGAAATTGTTCTAAAATCTTGTACTTTCTCGGGTATCGCAGTTTTGAGAATCAAGATTAGGACCGCTGTATTCCATTGCTTTAACATCTTCCTGTTCTTGAAAAACTCCAGAACCCCATCAGTAACATCTTTACCCACAACCGACCAATTGTCTTTGAAGAACTGTGCAATAAACCCATAAGGACCCGGGCTTTTATTCCCATCAATACTAAATAGAGCTTCTTTAACCTCAACCCTCGTGACCACCCTTATAAACTCGCGACTATCTTCTGCAAAAATTTTCAGGTGACTTTGATACTGCTTTCTTGTACCCATAAGTTGCTTATAGAAATCGATAGCCAAATCTTGTACACCCTTTTGAGCCTGAACATATTCACCATCATCATCATTCTTCAGCATGTATACATTGTTTCTCATATTTCTAGCCTTGCATTTTCTGTAGAAGAAAGGTGTGTTTTTGTCACCCAACGATAGCCAGCTTTGTCTTGATTTATGTCTAATAAAATTCTCTTCATGAAGACTCAGCTTCCTGAAGTTTTCAAGCGTATCCCTTTCTGTTTCATTGAGTTGTTCATCATTATCATCCCTTAATAACCATTTCTGAACTTCTTCCAGCTCTTCTCTAGAAGCCAGAACTCTATTGGAGATATTGCTGACTTCTTCTTATCAAAGCTTTAGAGATGATTTTTCAGGAGTTTAAGCTTCTCAGAAACCCTGTACATGTTGGATCCCCTGACATCTGTAGAGCATACCCTTGAATTTGTTGTTTTCCATCTAGAAATTGAAAAATTTAAAGGGCCTTTTGAACCTTTCTTCCTTTTCCCAGAACAATTTAATCGGGTAGTGATCAGATATACCCAGATTCAGAACGTGAAGTTGACTTCTCGGAAATTGGTTAATCCAGTTCTTATTTACCAGACATCTGTCAATTCCACTTCTTCTAATTTGCTCATTCCCTCTCGTAAAAGACCAAGTGAATAAATTCCCAGAATTAGTAGGCTCGATACAACCCATATATCTGATGCAGTCATTAAAGTCAATAATATCTCGAGTTATTTCATATTCTGGGCTACGATCAGATTCGTTTCTAGTTACGTTGTAATCACCAAGGACAACCCAAAATTTATCACTACCGATCCAGTTTCTAAGACAATTCTAGAGGAGTCTTCTTTCCGTGCTTGAGTTGCTAGCATAGAAAATAGCAAGATTAAACAGGATTCATGTGATTCTGTCTTTGACCTCCACCAGGATTGCTTGATCATTCAAAAAGAGAGCCCTGACCTCAGCAACTTTTTTATCCCAGATAACCCAAATTCTGTTCGTTTTGTCATTTGAGTTGTGAAAGATTTCCCAGATGCTATCAATACACAGCTTGTTAACCTTCTCAACGTTCTGACTTTTGAATTTTGTCTCAAGAATACCCATAATAGTGATCTTCTGGTTCTCAATGCTCTTATACCATGTTAGAATAAGGAGAAGAAAGGAGATTGTATTATGTCTATTATATAAAAATTATATTAAACTTATTAGGAAACTACTAATATAATATTTATATTATCATAGTTTATAATATCTTACTCATATTCTATCCGATGATGCTTGTACAATTAGAAACAAGACCAATATCAAAATATGAGAGAATACAATGTACTTGATAGTTTAAAATATTCTATGCAAGTTTTAACAATTTTCATCCTTGATACTTGATGTGCTCAATTAGTTATTGATTTTTATTTCACTATTTCTTTAGCATTTTATACACAATTTTGAGATAAAAATTGTTATAATATCATTTTCATTTTTTAGTTAAGTTAATTATTTTTTTTAAACAAATGATATATGACTGACCCACCATGCGTCATGACACATTCTTCAAATTAAAGTGTTCTAAATAAGAATCGAATATAATATTATAAAAA
The DNA here is from genome assembly GCF_907164915.1 of Impatiens glandulifera. Classification (NCBI taxonomy): domain Eukaryota; kingdom Viridiplantae; phylum Streptophyta; class Magnoliopsida; order Ericales; family Balsaminaceae; genus Impatiens; species Impatiens glandulifera. The sequence continues at coordinate 6,927,004 of NC_061869.1, read as the reverse complement.
AATAATTTATTTGTACTATTGTAACAGTTATAAAATTAGTTAAACCTATCAATCTTTCTTATAAATAAAAATATCTTAAAATCATGTTAAATAATTGAGCAACAAATTAGATACGAATTTGATAGTTGAGAGGACCAACACTAAATTACTATATTAATGACACTTCAATTATTTAAATTATGTTTGTATTTTATAATTATTTATTGTGAACTGATAAGCCACATAACTCCACAAAGATTTTGCATGGATATATATTATTGGCAATGAAGAAAAAATATAAATTTATTTCGTTTTCGAACAAAATTCATTCATTAAAATGAGTTATTTAAGACAAATGAGAAGATAATACAAAACAAAACCAATAAAATGATAAAGGTAAAAAAAATTTTAAAAAAAACTTTTGCACAAACATATTGTTCATTAGTGAGACTTGTCTAGAATGTACATCATGAATAATAATAATATATTATCCTTTGTAAGAAATTCAAGATAACCCATCAAAGTCTAACTATTAGATTTTTATTTTTTTAAAATTATTTGTTCCCTTTCAAACAAATAACTATTGAACTTATGTCTAACCAAAAACATATTACCTACCAAATCTTCTAAAAATAATAATAGAATTATACTAATTATATATATATATATATATATATATATATGTCCATGGTTTTAATTATTTTCAAGTGTGTATTTTTTAAAAAATAAATCTTTTATACTAATTTCAAACCTTTTACACTTTTTTAGATTATTTCACATTAAGTTTAAATCCAATAATTATTTAAGATTCTAAATACTACACATACAAGTTTACCATTTTTGAATTCGTAATAAAATAATGTTAAGCCGTTTTTGGAAAAAAATAAATTCAAGTTTTCCTCGCATTCCAAAAGTCTTTATTAATATTGATATTGTGATAATCCATCAACATTTAGTCTTTGATATCTACTATAAGTCTACTACATTCACTTTTCTTCTTTTTTAATGTTTTAAAATCTAAAATTTGTAATATTACAACAATTCAATAAAATGTTTTTTAGAAACACAATTAGGAAAAAAAAGTGTGAAGGGGATATTTATAACTAAAATTTCACCCCTCAAAAATTGTATTTGATCAGTTAAGGATATATATATGTAAGTTAAGGTCGCTAAATGTTTTTTTTAAGAGATCAATAATAACCTATCCAATTAAGTCTTTGTAACTGTTGTTTAAGGACTAGTATTGTAACAGACCAATTCTGAAAATATAAACTAGTTTGAAAATTCGGCTCTCTTCTATAAGAAATATGTGGTTTATACTTAGAGAAGAATTAATTTGAAGCTTACATACCTTCTTGAAATATTTATCGTTTCTCCTCTTTTTCACACAAAAATTAGAATTCTAGATTAATTGTTGTCATCTATAAGACTTCATGAAGTATAGGCCTAAAGAAGTTTAGGCTGAAAAGTTTAGTAACGTATTCTTATAAGATTATTTCAAAATGTTTGTTGAACATACTGTGTGCGGGGTTAGAATTAGTTATATATGTCAACCAAGTTGATTTATATCGGTTAAAATTTCAATTCAAGTATAAGTTTCTTTGATCAAACGATGTTACCTTTCAATTTGATACAATTTTTTTTAAACAAAATTTGGCCAAACTGTTAAATCTCGAATTTACTCTTAAAATTTAATGATTTTAGATAAGATTAACGAATTTGGTTTTTTTTTAAATGTAGCAAACAAGTAAGTTAAACACATAGTCTGCAAACATATTTAACTAGACGCAGAATTTGCCGTCTGACGGGCTCGAACCCAAGACCTCTCAAAGGTGCTGGAGATATCAAGCTCTTTATTTTCGATAGACTAGAAGAGAAGATAACGAGTTTGATTTTAAGTAAGATCTTAAATAGGTAAATTTTAAATTTACGATAATAAAATTTTACGAGTTTATAAATAATTTCAATTTTGTGATTTAATTTTATTTTACATTAAAAAAAATTATATTTATAAATTAATTTTTTTATTTATTCAAATAAGTAAATTAATATAATTAATTTTAGTGTTATTTTATATTTAAATATATAAAAAAATTTAATTAGTTAGGTATAAAATACTTAATTGTATATATAAATAATAATAATACATAATTAATATTTTCAAATTAAACTTTTACGATTTTAAATAAATTATAAATTTTATGAATTTACAATTTTTTTAAGTAAACTTTCAATTTTCACATCCTTGTACTAGACTATATAATGCTAATAAATAAATACCCAATCTTTGATTTTTTGATTCAAAATAAATTGGCACATATGATGTTAAATACTTAATTCTTATATTTGTTTAGAATGGTAGGCCGTGACTACATTTTATTAATTATGTTTTATATTTAATTATTAGTCAGTTTAAACATAACTTACGTTTAATTGGTTGTGATTAAATTATTCTTTTAACATTTAGATTAGGGCCGGATAATTCAGATTTTGACAGATCAATCGTTCGGATAATTTTGTAAACCCTAGCTAGCTAGCTCTATCTAATAGATTTTTTTTATTATTATTATATTTGATTAAAAGTAACCAAAAGTTCAATATATATTTATAAGAAAAATATTATTTATTTTATTCATGATGCCAAATTAAACAAACAAAGTATTATTTTGCGAGAATAAAAAATCCAACTAGAAGGCGCGGTGGCGGGGACGATCACGATAACCATACAATGTCCTAATTCCGACAATGTCATCAGGATCTAAGTCTCTTTTGATCAACCCCCATTGCATATGTGCCCACATTACTGCAGAACTAACATTACTATGACTAAGACCAAGGACGTGTCCTAGCATATGTAACACAACTGTTTCAATGTCCACTGTCCCAGGCACTGCTCCCATCGCCCACGGAATGTCTTCGTTTAAATGGAGGATTCCCGTAGGCGGAGGAAGTCCATGACCGAAAGGTCCATGTTTCCCATTGAATGGTAAACCATCCCCGTGGTCGCCACTAACAAAACTTATTTTAATATCAGCTTCCAAAATGTCATAAATTCTTACAAAATTGAACGGCACACCCTGAGATGCCCATTTACGAAGCGCAGAAACAGTGCAATTAACAATGAGTGGCTTCGTTATGAGTGGTAAGGCCCATGTTAGGTATAGACTAGAAAACTTTGAACTTCCAAGCTCATAATACGAACCACCTATAAAGGGGTCCCGAACTAACTTTACCCCGTCCTTGATGAAACTTCCACTAACCAAATCAGGGAAGCCATACTGAGGATTCACCATCAGTGACAATGTTTTCTCGTCTAAAATTCCTGAAACATTGAGATTAAAAAAGTGTTGAAATTTCTTAACGGCTTTTTCCATACCTTGATCAAAGACATTGGAGTCATGTGACGTGACAAGATTGGTTTGGACCTTGGAGGGACCGAAATAACCGTATTTGGAAAGATAATTTCTGACTTGGTCAACTCCCTCAACTTTGTCACATTTTTTAGAGCCCAATAAATATATGTTTAACAAATTTGGAGGCTAATAATGTTTTACCATTAAAAGATGATGCCTCCACAACTAGAAACAAGGCAAAGAAAAAGACCAACGAGAGAATACATGTTTTTTCTTTCATGTTTGTCATTTGATTTGGGAATTCTTGATTTTGTTTCAATGCATTTTATACACATTTTTAGATCAAAAGATTGTTTTAATCTTAAGTATAAACTTTATTTAGGGACACAATTAGAAGAAAAAAAAAGTGTGAAGGGATAATTATAACTAAAATTTCACCCCTCAAAAAATTGTATTCGATCAATTAAGGGTATATATATTACTATTATTTGTATATATAATTAAGAAAAATAAAAATACAAGTCTTTGTGCATTTTTAATTCCAATTGTGAAATTTTACCTAACACTATAAAACAAAAAATCAGAAACATAAATTTTTGTAAAATGTCTCACCAATTTTATCAAGGTCATCATTACATTTAAAGATTTTACGAAGATATTTGTAATATTCTTCTTCTTGTTCAGTTGACACAACACATAATGGAGCTAAAACCCGACTATGTTAGATGATATTTACATAAAAACGGAGTTCAAACATTACATAGCCATGACATTTTCTTCTTTGAAACCAGTTTCCCATGTTTTAAAGTGTTAGTTGTACCTTTAAATAAGCATAAATTAGGTTAACACCAATATCTTGTTTAGAAGTCTCCAAGATATTTTCACAATATTTTCCTAGTTTTACTAGCATGACAAAAAATCATATTTCTTTTTATTTTAATCTTATTTTCTAAAATAAAGATTAGGGAAATGATAGAGAGCAGAAAATTTTTGATAGGAATATGTAAAGAAATGAGGTGTCATTCATCTATTGGACCCATTATTAAATTGTTGATGTCGAATATCCATATGCATTAGTTAATGTCGAATACCCATTAGTCAATGTCGAATATCTATATGCATTAGTTAATGTCTGAATACACATATGCATCAGTTGGTATTATGACACAAATACATTAGTAAATGTTGGATGGCTTAGATGATTCAAATGATCAAGATGACCCTTCTCCTATGGCGACATTATCTATAATTATATACTGCATTCAATGAATTCCTAGAATATATTTTTACTTTATTCAAATATGTTGATTCACGTCTGGATTTTTTAAACTAAAGTGAGAACAACATCACAATCGATTGATCAATTAAACTTTGATGAGATGTAAAATTTAGTAAGAATTATCCTATCCCATTTTCTTCTAATTGTGTCCCTTTATTTGATTAATTATGTTGGTTAATATCAAGAAACCCATTATTAAATTGTTGTAATTTTTATGAAAACTTTATTACAAATATTATATTTTAAAACAATAAAAAGAGGAAAAGTGAGTTGTAAATAATATTACAAGCATAGATGTTGAATGAATTAAAAAAATAACATAATGAATTTTGGAATGCATGAGTAAATTAGACATGATCATTTTAATTGACAAAATAAGCTTATTAATTCATTAATAGTTTATTATACAATTGATGTTTTGGATCAAAAGAATATTATTCAAAAATAAAAGTTGACTATTTAGATTATTTTAGAACTTATTCTTTAAAATAAAAGTTGACTAGTTAGATTATTTTAGAATTTATTCTTTAAAATAAAAGTTGACTAGTTAGATTATTTTAGAATTTATTCTTTAAAATAAAAGTTGACTAGTTAGATTAATACTATAGCTAGTCAATGTGCGGAATGTCAATTAAAAGACTTTTGTAAGTTGGACAGTGGATCACCTACCAACCTTATAGCAAGATAGTATGTTATCATGTATTCTGTTTATCATGATATCACTAGTTAACATTTCAAATTACACTAATATTTTTAAAATTAAAAAAAAAAAACTCTGATCGATTAATTTGTTAACCTTTATTATTTTAATTGTTTTATTTATTATTTATTTATAAGTATTGTCTTTTCATTTTCATTTAACTATTCATAATAATTTCTGTTCAAAATAAAATAAACATGTATTACAATTTTATGAACATATTCCTAGTCTATATTATATAATATTGACAAGTTATAATAATATTCATTACACCAATGTGGACTACTTAAAATGATATTTGTTTTTTATCTTATAATATTTTAATATTTATTATTACCTAGGTTTATGCATTGACCCGACATAGGGCATGGTGTGCCAGTTATGATTTGGTTTGATGGTGTTAAGTCAATAATGTGATATTTAAGCACATTCTGACTAGTTGTGTAGTTTATTGTGGGTCTACAATAGGATATTGTACTGCAAATGAGTCAAGTCGCTTGCGAGCCGCTCGGTCAAAGCTTGGTTTGAGCTAGACTTTGACCGATTTTGAGCCGAGCTCAAGCCGACTCGTTTAATATTCAAGCCGAATTCGAGCTCATATAATACATGCTTGATGGCTTGTTCAACTTTTTCAAGCCTCGTAATATATAATTATTTATTTATTTAATATTAAAACTCAAAATTTAAACAATACTTTTACCTAAAAAAAACATTAATTCCTAATATATCGTTGTCATCTACAACTATTCATCTACTCACACTGACTCTTCATTTGTTCATCTTCATTCTTCACCATTATTTTCATCCTTCATCTATTCTTCTTTACCATTTTTTTTCACCCTTCATCTATTCTTCTTCGTTCATCACCATTTATTTCACTCTTTATCTTTTATTCAATCGTTACAATTTTTTCACTCTTCATATCTCTCTTTTCTTCTTATTCTCCATTCTCCATCTCACATTCATTCACAAGAGGCATAGTAACTAAGGACGCATGTTGTTGAAATTTTATGTTTGATGAACTATATTTTAATTTATGGTTGTATTTTTCTTTATTAATATGTAACTAAAGATTTGAAATATTTGTGTGAACTGGTGATTGATGAATAGTGATTTATATTTTTTTAATATAAGAAATTAATATTTAAATATATTTAAATTCGAGCCGAACTCGAGCCTATGGTTATATAATCGAGCCGAGTTCGAGCTTAATATTGAAAGTTCGATCAAGCTCGAGCCGAGCCAAAAAACGAGTCGAGATAAACTCGAGCTAGGGCTAGTTCGAGCATGGCTCAGCTCGTTTACCCCTAGTCTATAATGATTAACTATACCGGTTCTAGAGTTTCTCATCATGTTGATCCTAGTCATATTGGTCATGCTAACCCCGATCTTGGTCTCACTGTTCTCGGATCTACTCATGCCACTGAATTAGATATTGTCGGTCCTAATGCAACCAGTACTGCTAATGCTGGTTTTGGCAAGGTCGGTCCTGATACTGATAGTGGTCCTATTATTTCTGGTAATACTAATGTTGGTCCTAACTTTACCGGTCCTAATGCTGATCTTAGAATAGAAATTCTTGGTCCTTATGTAGCAAGCAAACCTAGTCTTGGTCCTCACAGTTCTAGGAATGCAAGTAGGAACCGAAGAAACAATGTCATCAAAATTCAAAATGATCCGATCCTTGGACTTAGAGCCACCTTTCGAGATTGTAACTAGGAGAATCCTAGACTAAAAAATATTGAAAATCTTGTAAATAATAAGGAATCTCTTGAGAATGATCTAGGGAATCTCGGGTTTTGTGAAATCAAAAAATCAAATGTAGAAGAAGATCATTTGGTCTTGAATAAGGTAGTGAGTTCTGAAGTGGGGCGAATTAAAATCGATAATAGACATGAATCCAGCAGTGAAAAGGTTCAAGGTCAGAAGAGACCTACTAAAAAAGAATAGGATAAATTCAAAGACAAAGTAGAAAGATTCTAAATCTAGAGGATACTGACTCTATAATAGGAGAGGATGAGATCTATGAGATACACTCCCCACCAAGAGGCAACAACATTCCATACAATCAAACTATTGCCATTGAAGATAGTGAGGCAAGTGATGCTTATAACTTCTCCGAGGATAAGGTCCAAGATAGCCTTGAAAGTCAGGAACCCAACACTTATATACATTCATAAATATAGTGACATGAAACATAAGGGGTCTCAATGATCCTCTGAAATATAAAGAAATCAGGAGGATCATTGAGAACCATAAGATCACTATTATGGCTATTCTTGAGACAAAAGTAAAAAGTTGGAACGTTGACAAGGTTAGCAAGTTGTGTATTAATAGCGGTTGGGAAACTATTCACAATTCAAATGACAAAACGAGAAGAATCTGGGTTATATGGGACAATAAAGTTGTTGAGGTCAAGGCTCTCTTTTCTAATGATCAAACAATCCTAGTTGAGGTCAAAGACAGAATCATCGGAATTGTGTTCCATCTTTCTATTGTGTACGGTAGAAACTCAAGAACTAACAGAAGACTTATCTAGAATTGCCTTAGGAATTGGATTGTTAGTGATAAATCTTGGGTTATTCTTTGTGACTATAATACAACAAGAAATAAAATTGATCGTAGCCCAGAATCTGAAATCACTCAGGATATGATTGACTTTAACGATTGCATCTTAGATATGGGTTGTATCGAGCCTACTAATTCTGAGAACTTCTTCACCTATTCTTCTAAAAGAGGATATTATTGCATAAGGAAAAGTAGGATTGATAAATGTCTAGTCAATGAGAATGGATCAACCAATTTCCGAGAAGTCAACTTCATGTTCTGAATCCTGAAATTTCTAATCATTGCCCGATTAAATTGTTCTGGGAAAAGGAGGAGAGATTCAAGAAGCCCTTCAAATTCTTCAACTTCTAGATGGAAAACGACAAATTCAAGGATATTATTCAAAATGTATGGTCTACAGATGTTAGGGGTTCCAATATGTACAAGGTTTTTGAAAAGCTAAAGATCCTGAAGAATCAACTGTAAAGCTTTGACAAGAAAAAGTTTAGCAATATCTCTAGTAGAGTTTGGTTGTAAGAGAAGAACTGGAAGAGGTTAAGAAAAGGTTATTAAAGGATGATAGTTATGAACAACTCAATGAGGCAGAGAGGGATGCACTCGAAAACTTCATGAAACTGAGTCTGCTTGAAGAGAACATTATTAGGAAGAAGTTAAGACAGAATTGTCTTTTTGGGTGATAAAAATACAGGTTTGTTCTACAGGAAATGCAAGGCTAGAAATATGAGAAACAACGTGTACAGAGTGAAAAATGATGATGGCGAATATATTCAGAGTCAGAAGGGTATACAAGATCTGGCTATCGAGTTCTATAAGCAGCTAATGGGTACAAGAAAGCAACATCAAAGTCACCTGAATATCTTGTATCAGATTATCGATAGAATTTTTTTTTGCTGATGATAGTCGCTGGTTAATAAGGGTTGTCACAAGGGTTGAGGTTAAAAAAGCATTGTTCAGTATTGATGAGAATAAAAGCCCGGGTTCGGTGGGTTTCAATGCGAAGTTCTTCAAAGACAATTGGTCGGTTGTGGGTAAATATATTATTAATAGGGTTCTAGAGTTTTTTAAGAACAGGAAGATGTTAAAGCAATAGAATACAGCGGTCCTGACCTTGATCCCCATAACTACGGTGCCCGAAAAAGTACAAGATTTCAGACCAATTTCATGTTACAATGTGGTTTATAAAATAATGTCAAAAATCATTTCTAAACGCTTTAAAAATGTCATAGAAAAAATAATAAATCTTAATCAATCTGCATTTATCCCATGTAGGACAATCTCTCATAATATTATTTACATGTAGAGCCTTTTAAAAGGCTACGAGAAAAAGAAAATATTCTCGAGAGTGGCTTTCAAAATAGATATCAAGAAAGCTTTCAACTCTATTAGATGGAAAGTCATTCGGGATTTTTGATTGTATATGTTTTTCCTATGATTTTTATTGATTGGATTATGCAATGCGTTTCTTCATCATGTTTTATTGTTAGCGTCAATATAGTCTACGGAGGCTACTTCAAGGGTGAAAATGAGGTAAGACAAGAGGCCCCCCCTCTCTTCTTACCTTTTCGTAGATATCATGGTGATTTTTAAGAGCAACTTCGCGATGTTCTGAAAAAATCGTCCATACATCTTTCACCATTTCTGTGAGGTAGAGGAGGTAACTCATTTAAGATTTGTGAGGTAGAGGATGTTCATTCTAGCGCACGCAGACGTCGATTCCATTAAAACTATTAGGGTTGCACTAACATTTTTTTAAGGTTACAGATCTTACTATTAATGAAAGCAAAAGTGTGACATTTTATGGAGGAGTGAAGGACAAAACAAAGCAAGACATATTCAACATCACGGGCATTACAGAAGGCAACTTTCCCGTAAGGTACTTGGGGATTCCGTTAACCGCGAAACGGATCGAGATCTCACACTGCAAGCCGCTGATTAAAAACGTAAAAACACGATATCTGGTTGGGCGGCGTAGAAACTTTCTTATGCATGAAGGATCGAGCTTATCAAAATTGTAGTCATTGACATAATTAGATACTAGGCGCATCAGATGGTCATTCCGAAGAAGGTAATGAAGGAGCTAAACACGCTAATGAGGAACTTCATCTGGGGCAATAGTGGAAGAGGAAGAAATAAAATCAAATGGACTGCTCTTTGTAAGACAAAAGAGGAGGGAGGCATTGGCCTGAAGAACTGCATCGAGTGAAACATGGCTCTAACCTTCAAGCATATGCTGACATTAAAATTTCAAAAACATAATACGAACCACCTAGAAAGGGGTCCCGAACTAACTTTACCCTGTCCTTGATGAAACTTTTTTTTTGGGAAAAACGTTTTAGCGTCATTTCATTTAAAATTACCAAAAATGGGAAAAAACCACGAGTTTAAGATATTATTCTAGACAAGCCTCATTAACCAAATTAGGGAAGCCATACTGAGGATTCACCATTAGTGACAAAGTTTTCTCTTCTAAAATTCCTGAAACATTGAGATTAATAAAGTGTTTTAATTTCTTAACGACTTTTTCCATACCTTGATCAAAGACATTGGAGTCATGCGACGTGACAAGATTCGTTTGGACCTTGGAGGGACCAAAATAACCGTATTTTGAAAGATAATTTCTGACTTGATCAAGTCCTTCAACTTTGTCACATTTTTTAGAGCCCAATAAATGTGTAACAAATTTGGAGGCTAATAATGTTTTACCAATAAAAGATGATGCCTCCACAACTAGAAACAAGGCAAAGACAAAGACCAACGAGAGAATACATGTTTTTTCCTTTATGATTGTCATTTGATTTGGGAGTTCTTGATTTTGTTTCAATGCATTTTATACACATTTTTAGATCAAAATATTGTTTTAATCTTAACTATAAACTTTATTTAGGGACACAATTAGAAAAAAAAAAGTGTGAAGGGATATTATTTATAACTAAAATTTCACCCCTCAACAAATTGTATTTGATCAGTTAAGGATATATATAATATATATAATTTAACTTAAGGTCGCTAAATATTTTTTAGGAGATCAATAATAACCCATCAAAGTCTTTTTAACTGTTGTTTATGGACTAGTGTTGTAACAGACAAATTCTGAAAAATATTAACTTTTTTTATTTTTAAGAATCTCTTATTTATTTTCTAACCACATTCATTGGTTAACGAACAAATAAATAATCGTTGTAACGAGTTTAAGCTCAATAAAAAACATCACTTATAAAAAACAAATTGTATCATAATCTTGTAAAAATTATAATAATTTGGTATTAATTCGTAGGGTAGAAAAAATACTGATATTACATGTGTTAGGATCGGGGACGCCCTTGGAGGACCGGGGTTAATTTTCCGGTTTTAGAAAGGGAGGCCGCTTACAACACACACACTACTTGGTGATAGTCCGGTTAAAAACTAAAACCGTTCTCAGCACTGCACAACCTGTCACAGACTCTTGAACCGGTGTTCAAGGGCGGAAGTGTCTGTTTCAGGTTGAAGCAACGTTTGCGACTTTAGATGATGTTTTAAAAAGGAGGATATATAACGAGAGTGAGTGACCGGTTTTGAAAGTATGATTGGTTTGCGGTTTTATGGTAAGATAGCGGGAAAGGAAAGCGAAGTAAAAGAATACAAGACACGGAAATTTGTTTATGGATGTTCGGAGCAAACCCTCCTACGTCACCCCTTCTTCTCAGGTTATGAGAAGGATTTCCACTAACTCTTTAGAGTTACAGTTTACACTTCCGGTCGAGCCCAACTTCGCTACTCGCCGGTTACACCAAACTCACACTTTGATGTAATACAATACAGCACAATAATCACACACAACGATTTCCGGTTTTAGGCAAACCGACTTTAGAATGTACAACTTTATCTCTCTAGAATTGAATGCTTTATGACTTTCACGATTTCAACTACTCAATTTCTTGTATTCACTGCTGCTGTTAATGAGGACGTTTGATCTTCCTTTTATAGCTGAAAGTAGCTAACGGCTACTTTCTTCTCTCTCTTCCAGATTGGTTGATCATAAGCACGCCTATCTGCAGGAGGATTTCTTGCACGCTTCAACTTCCTTAACACCTGGCATTCATGCAGGTGACTCTGAGCAGATGATGACATAACCGGTTTTCAGATTGATACACGTGTTGAGCATCCGCTTTCGGTCGTCAGCATCGGATCACCAAGGCATCATTGGTTTCCTTCCATGCTTCTGATCGGATCCGATCTTCTTTTATCTTTTCGAGACACGTTTCCTCCGTCACAGTACGTCACTCTTGAGATTTGAATCTTCTGACTTTTGATCTGTACTTTCCGGTTTCTGTGTCTTTGTGCATTATAATCCGGTTGAAGTGTATTCTTCTGTTCTTTGCTAACCGGTTGCTTGAGAGAGTGAAGCCGGTTCCTGTGATCATTTGTCTTGATCACTTGAAGCCGGTTTCTTTGGTATGTTATCAGCTGGTTATTGATGCACGATTTCCGGTTCCGGTTTGTTCAGTACCTGCACATGAAGTTTAATTTCTGTTTAGTTTGTCTGGCCGGTTCCAAAATTAATCTACTTAATTTTTCTATCAATTTCTCCCTTTTTGATTATTTAGAATAAATATTCAAAAATTGTAATGTGTGGCCGGTTTTAAGAAAATTAACTTACTTAATTTTTCTATCAATTTCTCCCTTTTTGATTATTTAGAATAAATATTCAAAAATTGTAATGTGTGGCCGGTTTTAAAGATTTTGTTTGAGAGAAACGTGTTTTTAAAAAAAACATGTGTTGGATAAGTGATAAGTGTATGTTTTGAAAAGTATGAGAGATAGGTGAACTTGTATGTTTTGAAAAACGTAGACAATATGTTTTGAAAAAACACAAAAGATAGCAAAAGTGATCAGGTTCTGAAACACATCAAAGACATAATTGTTTAAAGTAATTATGGAAATAGAGTTTAAGGCTTGGATGATCCCCCCTTGTCTTGCCCCTTTTCCAGTTCTTTGTCCAGACGTTTCCTTGCTTCTTCTATTCTGGCTATGTGCTCTCTAGCACGTCTGTCAGCATCGATTACCAAACCGGCCCATACACTTGAATGTTCGGGGACCTTTTTCCTGAGATTGAAGTTGGCGCAAATTGGTTTTGGCGGAGGACGAGGTTGAACAGTCAAGGGTCTGCAGCTTGGAGTTGCGGTGGATTCTCCGGTTGACCTTCTTTTCCGTCTGTTGAGTTCCTCCGAGTCTTCTTCCTCTTCTTCATCCAGCGGTTCCGCAGCCAGTGCAACCGGTTCGGCTGTCTTCAGTTCTGCCCGCTTCATTACGTTTTTAATGGCACTTCGTTTCTTCTTGTTCTTGTTCCTTGTACTCATGGAATGAGATGATTGACCCTGTGCCGGTTCCTGAGTATTAGCCTGCTCCTCTTTATTACATTTTTGGGCAAGCTCATGATCCTTATCTTCAATTTCCTTCTGTAACCGTTCTCTTTCAATTTCTTCTTCTTGCAGCTTCCGAGCGGTTTCAGCGTCCTTCTCGATTTGGGTTTGAGTTTGGGTTGAGCCGGCTTGAACTTTTGACAATTCACTGATCTGGAATGCCATGGCTTGCAGCATATCCAAAAGTGGAGCGGTTGCGGTTTTGACAGACTCGGAGATCATGGTTTGAACCGTTGTTTGCATTGTTGTATCCATCATAGCTTGTAGAGAATTTACCATTTTATCTTCAGTCGCTGAGATTCTTTCTTCGGTTACCGCTTTGAAGTTCCCTAGGCATGAATCTGCTGTGTCAACCACTGCTTGTTTGATCTGCTCGATGTCCAGAGCCTTAGCCGGTTGAGAGGCTTCTTGTTCTCGGTTTTCAGGAGTGCCAGATGTTTCCCCATTTAGAAAGAAAGGCCTACTTTGATATTGCTCGGGATTGTTGAATTGGCGTTTGCAGGTATCCCACCATTTCTTATCAAGGCGTTCGAAGCTTTTCGCAAGCCGTTCTCGTACTCCAATAAGTCGCTCCGCCATCTTCATTTCAATCTGTTCCAGCTCCTTTCCTTTAATATCTTGAAAAGCATTCTCAACTGCCTGTAGCCGCACGTTTTCGAGAAGTACCGGAGCTTTGGAAAATGCCGGTTGGATCAATTGGGTGTTGGACAACGCGAGTGCCTGTTCTTCTAGCTGGACGAGAGCGTCCCATTGCTTGTTTCCTCTGAAACCTGGAAGCATGTCAGATAGTTTGGTCTCTGTCCGGAGCTTCACCCACCGCATATATGGTGCTAGTGCCTCACTTGCACCTTTATTCATATCTTGGATGAATTCATCGAACAACTCATTTTCTTGCTCTAAAGTATATGGGTATTCTTCTCCGGTTGTGGCTTCAGTCTGAGGATCGATCTGCAATGTGCCCGTTCCGGTTTCAGTTGGTTCTTCAATCAAAATGCCCTTGCCTTTATCTGCCTGAGAAGGGCCTTCTGGAACTGCCTTGTCTCCTGCGGAACCGGAAGGTTCCCTTTCTTCAATGTTTTCCTCTTGAGCCGGAGGTGCTGTTTCTGTTGACTTGGTCGTCTCATCGACCGGTTGGATTTCTGCTTGATCAGGCATTTCAACCTGATTTTCTGGCTTCCGACGACTAGAAACGTCGTCTTCTTCGGTTTCTCTAGTGATCTCTTGGACCACATTCTGAAAAGCTTCAGAAGTATTCAAGCCCACTTCGGCTAATACTTCATCGGCTTGCTTGCTTGGGGACTTGGAGGTTTCAGATTGAACAAATTCTTCTGCTTCCTCCTTAGAATTTGACTTGTTCTCCTCGCTCCCCGAAGATTCGGTTTGCTTTGGAGAATCAGATGGAATAGGAGTTGGAACAACGGTGTTAATGGGAATGGGTTGGAATACCTCTGCGGTTCTTTCAGGAGGATTGTCCGAGGAAAGAGTTCTCTCGGAGTCCGCCGGTTTCTTCGAGCTCTTCTTTGCTGATACCTTCTTCCTCCTTTTCGGTTCTGGTTGAGCTTCTGCCTCAACCGCTTTTCTGGACGGTTTCTTTTGTCGTTTTTCTTCTTCAACCGGAACCGATGAGCTGGCTCCCTTGGATGACTTTGATTTTGAGATTTTTGGCTTGATCGTCTTCTCCGGTTTCTCTGCCACTGACTCAGAGTCAAGGATGTTGGATATCGGAAGCGGTACGCCTTCACCTAGTTCCACATTCAGGAACTCAAGAATCTTCACGATTTGCATAGCATAAGCCTGCACCCGGCCTTCTTTCTTGATTACCATTTGACAGAACTCTTCGTATAGCACGTAACCCCAGTCCACCTTATCGCTGCGGACGATGGCTAACAACATTCTTAGCTTAAACTTTGTAAGATTGTCGAAGTTACCTCCTTTTCCTTGGAGCGATTTGGAGATGATGGTCACTAGCCATTTGTATTCCGGTTTCAACTTAATTTTCCGGCTGTTATGGAGCACCAGGTCCTGACCTGAAAGGGATACAACCAACCGGGCAGCATTTGATTCTGCGTCGGTTAAGTCGAACTTTAGGTCCGAACCTGTGTTGGGTAGACCTAGAGCCTCCGCGAAAATTTCTTCAGTTATAAGAACCGCCTTCCCGTTGACGGTAGCCGATATTTTTCTTTTCAACAGTGTCGCCGTCGCCAAGAACTCCGTCACCGCCGCCGGGTAGAGGATGAACGGACCAGAGAGGAACTTCTCCAACCCAGAATCTCGAAGGAGTTGAAGAACAGCTTTGTTCTTGTCTTCAGCATGTTGATCGATGTCTTCAAAGTCAACCTGCAACATCCATTGAAACGGGGCTTTGCCTAGATCCATTGATGATTTTTGAGAAAGGAGATGAAGATTGATGATAATAGGAGAGAGAGAATCTTTGAAGTTCTGGAAATATTTAGAGAGAGAAAGCGCATGTGTTAAATGAACTGTTTTAAGTTTATATAGATGGCGGTTCCAGGCAGTTTTGAAGATGAACCGTCACTTTGGAGTTTTTGGCGCCAATTTTCCCTCCAAAAGTTACTGCCGTAACTTTAGGCGGTAAAGGCTGATTTTGATGGGCGGTAAGTTTTGAAAGGTAAAACCATGGGCGTTTTTGATTTTCAGATTTTTATTTTTGCTTGAGATTCCGGTTTTTGTTACATTTTGTTAACCGGAATTTGTGAAGTTAACTTTAAGTTTGAGTATGAGTTTGTGAAACCGGAATGAAATAATGAGGATGAAAAACCGAAAGCTTTAATATTTCATCAATGCAAGGATAGAAAAATACATAGGAGCGGTTCTGGTCGTACAACAAAATGACCAGAAACCGGAAAGTAGAAGTAGGGAGACAGAGGGATTTATTCCTCGGTGAACCAGTCTCCTTCCATCATCCTCACATACCAATTTACGAAGGTGTTTTCAGGTGATCGTTCCTCAATCCTTGATATCCACCTGTGCATCATGATCGTGGTGAGAGTGTTGGATGGTCCAACCGGAACACCGGTTCCGAGATTGCGACGTTTGGACATAAGAAACCGGGTGATCTGAGGAGCGTAGCTGATCTTTCCCCTCTTACCGGTCATACGCAGCTTCAGCTTATTGAACAGATATGATGACCAGTTGATGTCGGTTTTGCGAATGATTGCTATCATGATGTCGAATGCCTCCCGGCTGTAGTTTTGGTTTGGCATTCGGCCTATGATAGACCGTTGAACCAAGTCGTGCAGGACTTGGTAGTGAGGAGCAATATCCTCTTTCTTCCCACAGTCCTTAATCGGAATGTTGGAGGAGGAGAAGATCTGGAAGAAGTCTTCCTTAGCCGGCAGGAATGGCGTAGGAAAGTCAGAGAAACCTTCGGTAGGAAGGTGAAAGAAGGTGGCGAATTCCTCCTCAGTGAACTGGAGGAATTGACCATCAATGATGGTGCGAATGCTACCATCATCCAGAACGTGACCGTTGTTAAAGAATTCGTACACCTCCTCTTCGAGAATGGTGTCCGAACCCTTAAGAAAACCTTTCAAACCAGAAACTATGACATGCTGAAAAATGCCTTCATAGTAATTACTTTCCTTGATATCCTCAAAATCGATAATAAGAGTGTTTCTTAATTCAGCAGACATGGTGATGAACAATGAAGAAAGCTTAGGAGAGTTCTTGAGCTTTTGAATTCTTAGAGAGAGAGATGCTTGAATGCGTGGTTTGAAAGATGAGGATTGAACCCCTTTTTATAGCCGAGAATGAATGATAGCATTTTAATGCAGGGATTTAAAATTGTAGCCGTTTATGCTTAGGTATTAATAATTTTGTGGTTTTCCAAGAGAATAAAAGCATGTATTGTCAAATCAATTCAGGCATGCTTTTGATACTGAGAATTTATGTTTCCAAGAAAGGAATGATTTGATTTGATACGGCGCATTGAATGTTGTAGATTTTGGTTTGGAAGAAAGAGAAATCTATTTCATTAATTAAAGTACAGAAACCGGTGGTACAACAGAATACCGGTTTTGTAAGGAAAAGAGATAGACAAAGAAGAGGACAGGTTTAAACGTTCGATGATTCAGCTGTTTGAGCGGTTGAAGCCTCAGCCGCTTCAATTCTTCTCGCCTTAACTGCTTCCCATCGGTCGATCATCTCCTGTACTCGTTCTTTGGTGAGCACGTGCCTTGGATGCAGAGTGACGAAGGCTCCGGTGTGAATCTCCAGACTTGCGCAGAAACCGCTCAGCTGAGGAGCGTATCCGGTTTTGTTGGAGAGAATCATCTTCTTCAGATTGCTGAAGATGATCCAGGACCAGTTGACCGGTGTCCCAACCGTTACAGCTATCATCATCTCGAAGACCCTCTGAGTGTAGTGGTAACTTTTCTCTCTGCATAACACAGATTTTCCCAGAATCTCGCAGAGAATCTGGTACTTGTGAGAAAGTTTACTTTTAGCACCCCAGGGCTTAACCGGGATGTTAGATCCAGAAAACCGGAGACACATTTCTTCCATTGTCACCGATGAGTAGGTTAGGTCGGTTACCCCTTCATTGGGTAAACCGCAATAGACAGCGAAATCCGTCTCGCTGAAGAGGAACTTTTGCCCGTAAACCTGTGCGACGAGTATCTCTCGGTGCACTTCTTTCACGGTTTCGAACAGTTCTTCGACTACAAGGTAGTCGATGATAAACCTGTTCTCAAGGAAACTTCTTAGCCCGCTCCTTTCAATGGCTAAGAACATCTCCTTGACTTCATGGTCCTCATACCGATAGATTGATTCAAAATCTGCCAGTAGGATCTTCTTGGCTAAAGGGTTGGAGTTCATGTTTGTTTTTGAGAGAGACAAGAGGGTTTTATCTTTAAGGATGATTCTTGTGAATAGTAAACTTGTGATGTTTTGACAAGGATTAAGCATGGTTTATATAGCCCGTGGATTCGGCTCAGTATTAAATGAAGTTAAGCATGCCTGATGATGTCATCAGCTATTAAATAGACTTAACTTGTTGAAGTAACTAATGGTTATTTCCAAGGTAAATCTAATAATTACTAGGATAGCAATGATAAAAAATATCTATTTGACAAGATGTAAGTTTCCCTCTCTTGATGATGGACACATGTCGTCATCTCGATTGTGGGAAACTTGTTCTTAATTTATCACAGGTTTCATTTATCAAAGCATGCACGAAAACTCGGTTAGTCATCTCAGGTTAACCGGAAAAATTCATTTCATCAGATCAGAGTGCATGCGTACTAATCGGTTTTCTATGACCGGTTTTAGTAGGATAATTCCGTTTTATGAAAAATAGTTGATTGATATCAACAATTGTTCAATTTTGGATTTATCTTATCCACTTCAACCTGGTTATTTCAACCGTTAAGTAAACATACGTTTGATTTGAAATAGTGAAGTAGTCGGGCATAGCCGGAGTTTTCCTCCCGGTTAGCATGTTTGATTTTATTAATGGCCTATTAAATTGAGAAGCTTTAGCTTCTCCCTGAACACATATCCCGGTTTTACATGCATCATGATTATATCAATTGACTTAAATTAGTAAGACCCAGAATATTTCGAAAGTGTGAGAACTTAGCTTCCTGTAGCGGTTTCGTGAAAATGTCCGCTACTTGTTGCTCGGTTGACACATATTCCAGCCGGATGTGTTTCTCCTGAACATGCTCCCGGATGAAATGGTGTCGGATGTCGATATGCTTCGTTCTTGAGTGCAACACTGGATTGTATGTAATCGCTATGGCGCTGGTGTTGTCACAGAAGATAGGAGATTCCTTTGCTTCTATTCCGAAGTCCCTGAGTTGCTGTTGAATCCAGAGGAGTTGTGCACAGCAGCTTCCAGCCGCTAAGTACTCTGCCTCTGCGGTTGACGTTGCGACGGACGTTTGTTTCTTGCTGCTCCAGGTAACTAACCGGTCACCCAGAAATTGACAGGTTCCACTTGTACTTTTTCTGTCGATTTTGCATCCCGCGTAATCGGCATCGGAATAGCTTATTAGATTGAAGCTCGAGTCTTTTGGATACCAGAGTCCCACTTCTTGAGTTCCCTTTAGATATTTTAAGATTCTCTTGGCCGCCGTATAATGAGATTGCTTTGGATTTGCCTGGAACCTCCCGCATACTCCAACCGCAAACAGAATGTCAGGTCGGCTGGCTGTGAGATATAACAGCGAACCGATCATTCCTCGATATGCTGTGATGTCAACCGCTTGACCATCATCATCTTTGTCCAACTTCACGGAAGGGCTCATTGGCGTAGCCGCTTCGGCACAGGTATCCATCCCAAATCTCTTCAGCAGTTCGGATGTATACTTCGGTTGGCTGATAAAGATTCCGGCTTCCATCTGCTTAACCTGAAGCCCTAGAAAGAAACTCATTTCCCCCATCATACTCATTTGAAATCTATCAGTCATCATTTTCGAAAATTTGTCACATAGCTTTGGATCGGTTGATCCGAATATGATGTCATCAACATAAATTTGAACAAGTAAAATTTGCTCCTTTCTTTCAAATTTAAATAAAGTTTTATCTACTGAACCGATTGTAAATTTGTGATCAAAAAGAAATTGAGTCAAAGTATCGTACCAAGCTCTTGGTGCTTGTTTCAAACCGTAAAGGGCTTTATTCAGCCGGTAAACGTGATTTTCATGTTCTGAATTTTTGAAACCTGGAGGTTGATTAACGTACACCTCTTCATTGACTTTACCATTTAGAAAAGCGCTTTTTACATCCATTTGATAAACTTTAAACTTTTTGAAAGCTGCATATGCTAAAAATATTCTAATGGCCTCAAGTCTAGCTACAGGTGCGAATGATTCTTCAAAATCAATTCCTTCTTCCTGTTTATATCCTTGAGCCACTAACCGGGCTTTGTTCCTCGTAACTAAACCGTTTTCATTGAGTTTATTTCTGAATACCCATCGTGTGCCTATAACCGGTTTATTTTTCGGTCTAGGAACTAGATACCAGACTTTATTTCTCTCAAACTCGTTTAATTCCTCTTGCATTGCCAAGATCCAATCTGGATCTGACAGTGCTTCATCCACCTTTTTCGGCTCAATTTGTGATATGAAAGCAGAGTTTCCATAGTGATCCAAATTTTGTTGCCTAGTTCGGACGGGTGAGGATATGTTACCTATTACTAGTTCAAGAGGATGATTTTTGTTCCTTCTGAGGTTAATCCGAGACGTGTCTACCAAGCTTTCGGCTGGCTGATCAAGATTAGACAGATCGGTAGGTTGAACAGAATCAGACCGACCGATTTCTTCAGTAAAAACTGAAGCGTCAACTTTCTGCGATGAAGCAGCTTGATCAGGTTGAATTTCAACATCAACCGCTTGGTCCTTGACAAAACGTCTAAAAACCGGAACCTCGTCTTCATCATCAGAATAGATATTGAAGTTTTCCATTCTGTTGTGAAGATCGAAGGGTAATGCAGTGTTTCGCTCAACCGATTCATCGAAAACGACGTGTGCGGTTTCTTCAACTGTTAAAGTCCTAGTATTATATACTCGGTATGCTTTACTTACAGCTGAATATCCCAACATTATTCCCTCATCGGATTTAGCATCAAAAGCGGTCAAGTACTTCTTGCCGTTATTGTGAACAAAGCATTTACTACCGAAAATTCGAAAGTACCGTACATTTGGAATTTTATCAAAATAAATTTCAAAAGGAGTTTTCGAAAACCGTTTAGTCACAAGAGATCGATTTTGTGTATAACAAGCAGTGTTGATAGCTTCAGCCCAAAACTTTTGAGCTATACCCGAATCGGCTATCATTGACCTTGCGGCTTCCTTGAGAGTTCGGTTTCTTCTCTCAGCCAGGCCGTTTTGTTGAGGAGTTCTGGCACTAGACAACTCGTGCCTAATACCGGAATCATCAAGAAAAGTAGTTAAGTTGCTATTAATGAATTCAGTTCCTCTATCACTTCTGATTTTGTTTACTCGAATAGACTTTTCATTTTGTATTCTCAAAATCAGTTTAATCAAGTTTGAAGCAGCTTGATTTTTAGAAGCTAGAAAAGTAACCCAAGTAAATTTAGAATAATCATCAATAACTACCATAGTGTAGTGCATGCCTCCTAAGCTTGTTACTCTAACCGGACCAAACAAGTCCATATGCAGCAGTTCCAAACATCTTTCAGATTGATAGTTTCCTTTACTTTTAAAAGATGATTTCACTTGTTTTCCCATTTGACATGCAGCACATACTTTATCTTTTGAAAATTTAACATTTGGAAAACCATGAACTAGTTCCTTGGAACAGATAAAGTTAATCGTTTTGAAGTTCAAGTGGTTTAACCGTTTATGCCAAAGCCAGTTTGGATCATTTCCGGCTATCATACACACAGGTTTTTCGAAATCCGTTTTCCAGTTTACTTTGTAAATGTTTCCTATTCGGTTACCGGTTAACAAGGTTTCATCATTTTGATTCTTGACTAAGCATGAGTTTTTATGAAATTCAACTTTATAGCCCACATCACACATCTGGCTTATGCTTAATAAATTAAAACTTAGCTTTTCTACCAATAGCACATTATTTATGGAAAGTTCACCATGGACAATCTTACCCTTGCCCACGGTTTTACCTTTTGAGTTATCCCCGAATGTGATGAATGCTCCGGTTTCGTACTTGATGTCGGTCAGTAGCTCCTTGTTTCCGGTCATGTGCCTTGAGCATCCACTGTCCAGGTACCATTCAGAATTCTTCAACCGGTTGCTCCTCCTAACCTGCAACAAACAAGTATTTACACATTTTTGGTACCCACATTTAGTTGGGTCCATGGTTGATTAGTCCCTTTGGGATCCAGACTTGAATGAGTCGGATCACTTTCCCGGTTATTGTTTTGATAATGTTTGGCTTAACTTCTTGGTCATTGCTCAAGAATGCCTTATGTGGTGATGGACTTCGTTGATGTCGGTTTTTATTATTTTTATTCGGTTTCCGGTTGGCTTTCTTTCTCTCAGGATGAAGCCATTTTTCAGATTCATTGGGACCTACATACTTAAGCGTTTCTTCCGGTTTTAGTTCATTTTCTGTTTGTGAGCTTTTGACAAATTTTATGAACGGAAGATTATTTTTCGTTAGTTTCATCCCGTTAGATTGTTTAACTTCATTTTGTTTACTTGGATCATAGCCGATGCCATATCTACATTTCGGGTGTCGTTTATAATTACACATTTGTTTTACTGCTTGACGTGATCTCTCCCACGCAGCCGTAACGTACATTGCTTGCTCATCAGTTCCCATTCCCGGTTGAACTGTCTTCTCATCATCCGAGAATAGTTCATCCGGTTCATGTGTTTTATTCTTATATGTTTCATCGTTTTCATCATTTATTTGTTCGTTTTTAGTTTCTACAGATGCTGGCATATACGCAGATATATTTCTGAACTCAGCAACCATTTGGTTGAGTGCAGAAACTAGATCTTCCTTAGTAAATTCATCAGAAGAGAAATCAAATACCTCTTCATCGTTTGCCATGAAGCAGGTTACTTTCTCTTCACCTTCTTCATTGTCAGAATATGCCCATTCACTTCCACCGTCTGATGCAATGAGAGCCTTTTGGATCTCCTTTCCTTCATCAGCACGTTGATCATCATTTCTTCGGTAATCGCTTCGTTGGTTATTGTTGTTTCCCCGATAGTTGTTTCCTTGATAATTGTTTCCCTGATACCGGTTGCCTTGATAGTTATTCCCTTGATAGTTTCCTTCCGGTTTTCTATCATCTCTTCTTGGTTTTCTACATTCCGACCTGAAATGTCCAAAACCATCACAGTTATAGCATCTTTTGTTTGATTTATCTACATAGTTATAATTAAAATCATTATTAGATGGTGGCTGGCTCTTCTTCATGAATTTTCCGAATTTCTGGGCTAGCATTGCCATCACATCATCGGTTATTTGATCGGTGTTTTTGACTGGAGCCGGTACGGTTGATACTGGAGCCGCCGGTTCCACCGATGTGACTAAAGCTCTTGTTGCGGTTGATGTAGATGTTTCATCTTCGATCCGAGAATTGATCTCGAACTCGTAGGCTTTCAAGTCCTCAAATACATCATGCAGCTTCATCTGCCCAAGGGTGCTTGACTCCCTCATCACCATGGTCTTGATGTCCCACGTGCTTGGCAAGGATCTTAGAGCTTTGATTATCACTTCTCGGTTGTCATACTTCTTTCCGAGTGTCTGAAGCTCGCTTACTACGCTGGTGAACCGGTTGCTAAATTCTTTCATATTTTCTCCCGGTTTCATCCTTATGTTCTCATACTTCTGCGTAGCCACCAAGATTTTATTTTCCTTGGTTCTTTCGTTTCCCTCGTGGATCTGGATGATTGTTTCCCAGGCTTCCTTTGCATTTTCGCACTCTGATATTTTGTTCAAAGTATTGTTGTCTATGGCTTTATAGATGTGCCTCATGCAATGGTTGTCCAGGTTGCTTCTTCTCCGATCTTCACTTGTCCACTGGCTTTCCTCCTTGTTAATCTTGATCGGTCCTTCTTTCAGAACTCGGCTCATCTCATCATCTAGTGTTATCAGATGTAGATACATCTGCTTCTTCCAACTGCTAAATGCTTCGCTGTTTAGCATTGGCGGCTTGTCGCTGTGAGTCATGCTTCCCACCATTTTGGTTACTTGAGTGCTAAGAACCTCGCTCTGATACCACTTGTTAGGATCGGGGACGCCCTTGGAGGACCGGGGTTAATTTTCCGGTTTTAGAAAGGGAGGTCGCTTACAACACACACACTACTTGGTGATAGTCCGGTTAAAGACTAAAACCGTTCTCAGCACTGCACAACCTGTCACAGACTCTTGAACCGGTGTTCAAGGGCGGAAGTGTCTGTTTCAGGTTGAAGCAACGTTTGCGACTTTAGATGATGTTTTAAAAAGGAGGATATATAACGAGAGTGAGTGACCGGTTTTGAAAGTATGATTGGTTTGCGGTTTTATGGTAAGATAGCGGGAAAGGAAAGCGAAGTAAAAGAATACAAGACACGGAAATTTGTTTATGGATGTTCGGAGCAAACCCTCCTACGTCACCCCTTCTTCTCAGGTTATGAGAAGGATTTCCACTAACTCTTTAGAGTTACAGTTTACACTTCCGGTCGAGCCCAACTTCGCTACTCGCCGGTTACACCAAACTCACACTTTGATGTAATACAATACAGCACAATAATCACACACAACGATTTCCGGTTTTAGGCAAACCGACTTTAGAATGTACAACTTTATCTCTCTAGAATTGAATGCTTTATGACTTTCACGATTTCAACTACTCAATTTCTTGTATTCACTGCTGCTGTTAATGAGGACGTTTGATCTTCCTTTTATAGCTGAAAGTAGCTAACGGCTACTTTCTTCTCTCTCTTCCAGATTGGTTGATCATAAGCACGCCTATCTGCAGGAGGATTTCTTGCACGCTTCAACTTCCTTAACACCTGGCATTCATGCAGGTGACTCTGAGCAGATGATGACATAACCGGTTTTCAGATTGATACACGTGTTGAGCATCCGCTTTCGGTCGTCAGCATCGGATCACCAAGGCATCATTGGTTTCCTTCCATGCTTCTGATCGGATCCGATCTTCTTTTATCTTTTCGAGACACGTTTCCTCCGTCACAGTACGTCACTCTTGAGATTTGAATCTTCTGACTTTTGATCTGTACTTTCCGGTTTCTGTGTCTTTGTGCATTATAATCCGGTTGAAGTGTATTCTTCTGTTCTTTGCTAACCGGTTGCTTGAGAGAGTGAAGCCGGTTCCTGTGATCATTTGTCTTGATCACTTGAAGCCGGTTTCTTTGGTATGTTATCAGCTGGTTATTGATGCACGATTTCCGGTTCCGGTTTGTTCAGTACCTGCACATGAAGTTTAATTTCTGTTTAGTTTGTCTGGCCGGTTCCAAAATTAATCTACTTAATTTTTCTATCAACATGTATTTCAAAAAACACCGTACCGCAATATATCAAAAATATTGATTTTAAGGTATACCGAAAAAATGGTAAAGTATAGTATTATACCTAAATTATTGGTACAAATAAAATATGAGATTTTTAAAATTTTGATATATCTAGATATACCGAAATATTGAAATAGTATTTATAAATTAAAATATAATATATATATATATATAATACTTATAAGGAAAATAATTAAATAGATTTGATATTAATTTAATATAAAAATATAATTTTTAAATAATATCAAAATATAATTATATTGAAATATTATTCAATATATGCGATCTTTTTTAGATTAAAAAAAATCTAACAAAATATTCAATCTTTTTGAGTGGTGAATAAGAAGTGAAATTTGGTATCCAATCTTTTAATTGTTGCCAAAAATATTTTTGTAATCTCATCATTAACGGTTATTAGTGAGTCTCTTTTCAAACTTGGGTAAAATAATAATGGATACTTTTAGAAGTAATTTGAGTCCTAAAATGGTAGAAACATTGATTTGCACACATGATTGACTAAAAGAAAAAGAATTGAACTTATGAAATTATCCTAATGATGAACATGAATTGTTAAAGAAAATTAAAAAAAATGAAAAAAAGTGATTTTTTATTAAATAAATATAAATTAACTAATATTTATTATTAATATTATTATTTAACCTGAATTGTATTATCAATTTATAAAAAAAAAATTGCAGATGCTAATATGATTAAAAATTGTTTTAAATTTTACTCTCTCGCCTCTATTTTAGTCTAACTTGAAAACTACTTATGTTTATTTTTGTTAACTACAATTTTTATTTAACAAACTTTAATTTTTAACATTTGCTAGTTTTTATAAATGTTGAATTTTAAAACAAGTATTTTAATTTATGATAAATATTCTTTTATTAGTTTTGTGTAACATTTATGTAGTAGCTATATTAATTTGATTTTTTGAAGTTAATATGTTTTATAGGTATCAAAGGTATAATACCGATACCGTACCGAAGTTAAGGTAAACCGAAATTAAGGTAAGATAAATGTATAAACTTTTTGTATACTGAAATTAAGGTAAAGTAAATGTATAAATTTTTTTGTATACCGAAATCAAGATAAGGTAAATATATAATTTTTTTGTTTACTTAAATTTTCGATAAGATATAAGATATTGATAAAACATTAAGGTATACTGTAACGACCCACCCCTAATAATTCGTAAAAGAAACTATATATATTAATCCGTCTTTTAAAATATATATTTTTATAAACAAATTACATCAAGTTTAAATCTTCTTAACTTTTTTGGATATTATTTTTTTACATTAAGTTTAAATCCAATAACTCTATTTCAGACTCCATATTCTACCAGCCCAAGTTGAACCATGCATTTCAAAAACTCTATATAATATAATATAATATAATATAATATAATATAATATAATATAATATAATATAATATAATATAATATAATATAATATAATATAATATAATATAATATAATATAATATAATATAATATAATGCTTAATTTTTAAAGTATCCGGATTGTCAGGTCGAGAACTGTGGTTAATTTGGATATATATATCTTTTTTTGACCAACCAATCAAATTCAAGGATTACCATGCAGGTATCCGTTGAAAGAAAAATATGACCATTGTCATATTTCCACTATAAGGAAAAGCTGAAGAACAGAAGCTACAGTTACGATATAGAACAGTTTTTAGAAACACAGTTACAAAAACAGTATCAAAGTGTATTACAATTCTATTAATTCTTTATGAGAGTTGTAAGTCAATAACGAGCAGTAAATAAGTCTCGGTTATTTGAGGTATTGTAAAGTGTGATTGAATATTCTTAGTGAATATACTTCTCAAGGTTTGAGAAAAAGGGGTAACGTAGGAGCTTTATCTCAGAACATCCATAAATCTTGTGATGTGTTCATTCTCCATATCATCCATCCTTATTATCCAATCCATGTGTGTGTTGCTTTAAGTTGAAACAAACTACTTCCGCACTTGAACTCGGTTCAAGAGTTTGTGACAACTTGTGTAGTGTTGAGATCGATATTTATCTTTAACCGGATTAGTATCAACCGTTGTGTGTGTGTAAGCGTTCTCCTTTAGCCGGACCCCGGTCCTCTATCGGCGATCCCGATCCTATCAGAGAGTAAATGGATACTTGGGTTGGATTGTGGGTTAACCCTCCCATAAACTTAAAAACGGTTAAAAATAAAATTTAAAATTCTATAGGTATGGTTCGAACTTGCAACATAAATAAAAAAATACAACCCTTTAACTAACTAGACTAATAACACTTTACATTTTAATTTCAACACCATATTTGATTAACGCGGGACATTTTAACAATATAAGTTCAATTTTTTAACTAACTAATCTCTATATATATATATAATGATGCTTAATTTTTAAAGTGTCCGGATTGCCGGGTCGAGAGCTGTTAAGGTTTATTTGAATATATATGTGAGAGCAAATGGATACTTGTGTCGGATTGTGGGTTGACCCGCCCATAAACTTAAAACGGTTAAAAATAAAATTAAAAATGCTATAGGTATAGTTCAAACTTGCAACCTAACAAAATACGTACAATTCTTTAACTAACTAGGCTAATAACACACTATATTTTAAATTCAACACCAAATTTGATGAACTTAGTAGTTCATTAAAAAATTTTAATCAGTCATAATTCTCTTTTGACTCTGTGCTATAGATTTTACTATTATTAGTGAGCAATAATGGAATTATTCTGTCATATCTATAGAGATATGGGACATAATTCATATGGATATAGTAAGTCTCGCCTGGATACTTTAATGGTAGTCTTTACATTTTCCCTTTCATTCGTAGTATGGGGAAGAAATGGACTCTAGAGGTCAAACTAATTGAGTTGAGGATTCAAATTGTATCATTTATTTTAGAGATCATTCTGCAATATTAGAGTAAATGGATACTTGAGTCGGATTGTTGGTTGACCCGCCTATAAACTTAAAACGGTTAAAAATAAAATAAAAAATGCTATCACATTTTTACCGTAATATTTTTTCATGATTTTTATATTATTATTGTAGGGATACATTACCATTTAGTGTGATACCCTTTAGTTTGATATGGTAATATTGATATTGTGATAATCTATTCACATTTAGTGTGATATCTACTACAATTCTACAACATTTTTTTTTTCCTTTTTAATGTTTTAAAATCTAAAACTTGTAATATTACAAACTTCATTAGTTTGTTTTTTATATATAAACAACATAATATATATGATAAATGGAAACAATTAGAAAATTAAGGGAAGAGATAATTCTAAAATTTCACCCCTCAAACAAATGTATTTGATCAATTAAGACTATATATATTGTTCCTAATTTAATTTAAACAAACCATATGGGAACCAACATATTTGAAAGGATGAGAAAAAAAAGATTAAAACATTACATGTAAACACCATTCATTATAAAAATTATAAAAAATGGCTTTCCCACCAAATATAATTCAAATAAAAAATGTTTAAACTTAAGAGACGATAAAGTTTTAATTGAAGTAAATGTTATATAAATATTGTGAGACAATATTTCAATTTCCAAGAAATAAACTATTGTAAGAAAATAAAATAATAATCATCAACAAATGTGAGTAAGACGAACATATTTGATGTGAAAAGACAACACACTATATATAACCATAATGAATGTCTCAAGAAATGATGTATTCTATTCAAATAAGTTCTTCACTTAAATTGGTTTGAATGGTAATTCAATCATTTGTCAATTATATTCTCCTACCAACTAATTCATCTAATTCATGTACTTACAATGCATTTCTTCTTTCTTCCAAAAAAAAAAAAAAAAAAACGTTTTTCAAATCATTATTGTGTTGAAATTTATGGGTCACTATTATAATAAATAATTATGCAAATGTAATTTTTTTACATAAATAAAAATAATGTGATCTAATGTAAAATTAAGTTTATAAACTTATGTGTGTATTTGTCATTAGTATAAAGTGAGAATACTTAAGTGAAATTTCTAATTTTATGAAGGGGCTGAATTGAAAATATTCAGACAAAATAACTAATATTATGGTTATTTTTTGAGAAAATTGTTAAAATTATTTTATTAAAATTCTAAAAGTGAGAGAGTCAAGGATCAAAACTAGACAAATCATATGTATGATTAAAGGATGACAATCAAACGACCCTAAAGAACCTAGTTAATAGCAATCAAACATACAAACAAAAATTACAAATAAAGATTATAAACTGTATCAAATCCTAATTATCCTAATAAGGATTTTTATTTTCATATCAACCTGTTGTCTTTCTCTTTTCCTTCCTCTTCCCTTCCTCTTCCAATTAAATAGGGATAAACTGAAGAGTTTGATAAATATTGCATATTCTCATTTTGATTTCTTTCTTTATATGAATACGTTCTGATTTGTAACGGTGTGATCCCATTTGAGGTACAATCAATTTCCTCTATTGCGTCCCCATCAACAGAGAGAAACTAACCTGCACTCATCAATTGGAAGATCCATCCCATTTATAAAGGAAGAGAATATTAAAGAATCTTTCAATTCTAAAGAAATAGAAGATGAGTATAAATAAATTAGGATTTAATTGAGATAAATTATACAAATGGTATCATATATATATATATATGAGATGAAATTTGAAATTTATAGATAATTTAAAAGAATTTTTATTCGAAATATATATATATATATATATTTATATATTTTGATTTGTGATAATTTCTAATAAATTTAATGTAAAATATAAACATTTATGATATTTTTTATGATTCAAACTAATAGATTTAGGATGGAGGAATTATATGATTTGATTGTTAAACAATTATTATTAAAGATTCTTAAATTTAGAGATATTTAGATTCTTGTTAAGTCTGAAGGATTTCTTTATTTGACGTGAAACAATTAGTAGTAATGAGGTATATTTAGATTCTTGTTAAGTCAGGAATTTATATAATATATATATATATATATAATATACATTATAAATAAATATAAGAGAGAATTGCGGAGTATATATATATATATATATATATATATATATATATATATATATATATATATATATATATATATAAATTAAGAAAACAAAAAGTATTTTGTTTTTCATATTTTATATGAGATTAAAATAATACCGTCAAACTTATGAATAAATTTAGAATTAATAAAAGTGAAACTTAAGTTCAGATTATAAGAATTTTTAGAAATTTGGTTTAACAAATCTTAAAATTTTATTACTTATTTAATTCGGGAGCTCATTTATTTTGTTAGATTAATTAGGCATATTACAAATTTCAAATTCAAGAATTAAGTTTTGACATGTATAATTTTTTTTTTTATAATAAAATTAAATAAACTATATAACATTTATTAATATATTACCGTTCATTAATTGAATTCTATTTATTTATTGATATAAATAATCACCAAAATGACAATATTTGTTGAAATTGATTCAATAAAATTTTGAATGTGTAGTATTTTGTATTTCATGTGATTATATTATTTAATTCAAAGATTTATAATTAATTAACCGAATTATATAAATATTTGTGATGGTAAACATGTAATCATTATAAAGTCTTATTTATGTGAATAATTAATCTATCCAAAGATGATACTCTCTTCTAGTCTAGCGGCAAGAAGAGGTGAATAATCTCACCCCTAAGGTTCTAAGTTCGAGTCCGTCAGGCGCGGCAAATGGTGGGATACATATTTAATCCATTGTACCATTTTTTTATCTATCCAAAGATAAATTTAATTATTTGACTTGTGTTATTATTAATGTTTGATCATTACAACAAAATACTATTAGTATTTAATATTAGTGTCCAAAGACTTGATATTAATGTTGTGTTATGTAATTTGAGATGGGATAAATCAAAATTTGAATTTATTTGTTCGTTCTCAAAAAAAAAAAATTGAATTTATTTGTTACTTAAGATTATAAACATAAGCATGTTATTAAAATAATTTATTACTTTTTTAGTACAACTATTGATATAGTATATGCTAATGCTAATTCAATTCTGATCTTTAATGAAAGAAATTTTAAGGATTAGAAAGAGAATATTTTTATTGTTTTCGGATGCATGGATATCAACTATTCGTTTAGAATGGATGAGTTCACTCCTACTACGGATGATAATAACTATCATGATATGAGAATATATGAGAAGTGGGAACGTTCTAATCCTTTGAGTCATATGATCATTAAGTGTGGCATACTTGAGGCTTTGAGGCTTTTAGGGGAGTAGTATCTGATGAGATCACCAATGCCAAAAATTTTCTTGCCGAAATCAAAAAAGTACTTTGAGAAAAGTGATAAAACATAAACTAGCACTCTTTTAAAGAGACTAATTTCAATAAAGTTTAAAGTTAAGGAAATTATAAGGGAGTACATCATGGCAATGTCTCATGTTGTTTCTAAGTTGAAAGCACTCAAACTCAAGATGTCTGAAGACTTACTTGTGCACTTGGTGCTTATATCTCTTCAGGTTCAATTTAGTCAATTTCTAGTCAGTTATAACTATGAAAAGGAAAAATCGTCTCTTAATGAGCTCATTTCATTTTGTGTACAAGAGGGAGAGAGATTGAAGTAAAACAAGACTAACAATGCCTATTTTGCAAGCACCTCTAAAGAAAGTGGTATAAAGAGGAAAAATGAGGTTGCTAAAAATAAATATTCTTTTGTAAGAAGGATGGACATCAAAATAAAAAATGTCATAAGTACCATATTTGGCGTGCTAAGAAAGGTACATTTCTTAATTTAGTCTGTTCTGAAGTTAATTTAGCTTCAGTACCGAGAAATACTTGATGGTTAGACTCTGGTTCTACTGCTAACATAAACGTTTCATTGTAGGATTCCTTGAATTACCGAAGACCAATTGATGATAAAAGACGCATTTATGTTATAGATGGGAAATTGGTAGAAGTGGAAGCAATATGGAATTTTAGATTGTTATTAAGTATTGATTATTATTTAGATTTAATAGATACTTTTGTTGTACCGTCATTTAGACGTAAATTGATATATGTTGTTTGTATGGAGAAATTGAGATATCATTGTTCATTTAGAAACATAAATTTAACTTTATCTATTAATTCTAAAGTTGTTTGATCCACTTATAGCTTATGATAATCTTTATTTTCATGAAATAGTTGTTTCTTATAATGAAACCTTGAATGTGGAATCACATGGTACTAAGTGTAAAATAAATAATGAAAATTCAAGTTCCTTATAACATAAGCGATTAGGACATATCTCTAGAAATAGAGTTGAAAGACTTGTTTCTGGAGGAATTTTAGATAAAATTGAATTTCCATACATCAATGTATGCATTGAATGCATTAAAGGAAAGAGACTAAAAAAAAGAAATTATGTACAATAAGGGAAATTGATGTCTTCGATTTGATACAAACAGACATTTGTGGGCCATTTCCTACATCTTCTTGGAATGGTCAACAAAACTTTGTATCATTTTTAGATGACTGTTCAAGATATGCATACATATTTCTAATTCATGAAAAATCACAAGTATTGGATGCGTTCAAATTATTTCAAATTGAAGTTGAAAACCAACTCAATAAAAGAATAAAAAAAGTCAAATATGACGGTGGTGGTGAATATTACGGTAGATATGACAGTTCAAGTGAACAACGTTCATGGCCTTTTACCAGATACCTAGAGGAGTGTGGGATTGTTCCATAATGCACCATACCTAGTTCACCTAGAATGAATGGTGTGCCTGAAAGACGTAATCCCATTATTAAGGACATGGTAAAAGTATGATTAGTCATTTGACTTTACCAGAATCCCTATGAGGAGAGACATTAAAGACTGCATCTTACATTTTAAATAAAGTACCAACTACATCAACTGCTAAAACACCTTATGAGCTTTTGACTTATCGTAAACCTAATTTAAAACATTTTCATGTTTAGGGATATCCTGTTGAGGCAATGCTTTATAGACCGAATAAAAGAAAATTTGATCTCAAAACAGTCAGAAGTTCTTTTATTAGGAACTCTAAACGATCAAGGAATATAAATTTTATGATCCCATGTTAAATAAATTTTTTTAGGCGAGAATTGCAATATTTTTTGAGGATATTGAGTTTGATGGTAGAAATGACTTTGAAGATAATTTGAATTCAACAATTCCTATTAAGGAAGACTTGATTCATATCCTAAATGTTTTTGACATTGATATGGATTTCATTCCTATTGCTGATCAAGTTCAAAATTAAGAGCAACAAGACATTGTTAAACAAATTCATAAAGAACAAACTCAACAACCTCAAGATCAAGTGCTTTTAAGACGATCCACTGGAGAAAGAAGAACAACTATATCAAATGATTGTATAGTTGGAAGGAAAGTAAAGTTCATAGTCATGGAAATCTCATATGAATGAAGGCCACACATGTGTGCTTTCTGCAATACTTTCCAACATGCTAGCACTAAATGTGTAAAAATAATTGAGGAAAATTAAAAAAATCCTAAAACCTCGAGAAAAAAAGCCAAAAAATGAAACAAAAAAATTAAGGATCAAAGAATATATTGAGAAAGTTAAAGGCAATCAGCAAGGAAAAAATACAAAGAAAGAAATCAAGGAAGAATTAGAGAAGGAATAAAAAAATTATGTAGAGGAAGAAAGTAAGGTATAATCAGATAATGAAGAAAGAACTAAAATTGAGGAAACATAGGATGTTGAAGAAGATAAACCTAAAGACAAAGAAAATGAAAAGGCAAGAGATGAAAGAAATTATATAGTAAAGGAGAAAAGTGAAAAGGAAATTCAGGTTGTTGATCCTCAATTACGTAAAACTAAATCATAGAAAAGTAATGACAAAAGCTCTGAAATTCTAAAAAATAATATTTTTGTATCATATTAGTACGGGTTCATACAAAGGAAGATTAAATAATGGGAGTAGACAGACATCATCATCTGCTTCAATTTAATCTCTCTTCATAAAGAACAAGAGAGAGAGAGGACATGAAAAAAGGCAATATGGTCAAAAAAAGAACATTGAGACATCACAAGTTGGGATAGATAAATTGTAGTGTTTGTTCATTATAGATTATGTTTATAATGTGGTTTGATTGGGACCTTTCAAAACCTTTTAAGTAATTTGTTTGTGATATTACAATCAAAACTAGGGTTTGTCTAGTTAAACTATTTTCCCAAATAAAAAATAATACTCTAAAAGACGGTAGATACTAGTCATCCATTGATAATGTAAAAGTAAGTGAATTGCTGACTACACTTTATCGTGACACATACGAAGACAACTTACCATAATACCAATATTTTTTCAAACACTTATCATTCGTAAAAGTTGCATTATGAATATCACCGAATATAAAGTACGAGATATTAGATGAAATATTTGACTTCTAAAATTTCTCTTAACAAAAATCCTATGGAATCATCTTATCAAAAAATTGTAATAATGTCCCACAATGAAAATTATTAGTGTCTTGAGAACGCATAGAATTTTATTCAAATGGGTACCCTTGTTTGCGTCTTAAAAAAAACAAAAGATTGTTTTGAGAAAAACCCACATTTATATTTTTTTTGGGAAAACGGTTAAAACCATTTCATTAAAATCCAAAAGTGAGTGGATCGAAAATCAAATCTAGACAAACTCATTAATATTATTAATTTCCATTATAAATCTAATACTTCATCATTTAGTGTTCATTTAGTGTGATATCTACTACAAGTATATACCATTCATTTTGTTCTTTATAAAATATAAATTTTGTAATATTATAACAATTAATAAGAGGTTTCTTGTTATATAACCCACATAATAAAAAAAACAAAGGGACACAATTAGGGAAAAAAAGTAAGAAGGGATATTTTTAATTAAAATTTCACCAATCAAAAAATTGTATTGGATCGATTTAGGCTATATAAATTGTTCCTAATTTAATTTAAACAAATCAGATGAACCAATATATTTGAATGAATGAGAAAAGGCTTTAAAATAGTAGTAAAAACCATTTATTATAAACAAATGGCTTCCACCCAATATAATTCAAATAAAAAAATTGAACTTAGAGAGATCATGTTAAAGTTTCAATTGAATTAATAGTCATACAAATATTGCAGGTTAATCTTTCCTTTTCCAAAAAATAAACCATTGTACAAAACTAAAATAATATTCATCAACAAATGTGAGTGAGATGAATATATTTTAAGTGAAAGAACAATACACTATATATTACCGTAATAAATGCCTCAAGAAATGACATATTCTATTAAAATTAGTTATTCACTTTAATTGTTTTGAAGGAGGTAATTAAATCACTCATTTGTCCACGGATCCGATATTAATCCTCTCTTACCAACTAATTGATATACTTGCTATTGAGTGATTGTCATCAAATAACATAATATTTTAAATATTACAAACATAAAACAAGATACAATACAAATAAATGAAATCACCAAAACAGTGGGATGATTTGAGGTATATGTTAGATACATTACCTTTAAAATAATTTTAACCCTTTTATGTTGAAATTTATCGTACATGTTTGTTTCTCAGGATATATCGAATCTAATAGTGATCCAGTAATGAAATCACTACGCAACAAAATGGACAAACGTGAATTATAATCACCAGATTTAAGGGAAACTGAAATCACTAAAAATCTATGCACATACCAATTTATAATATTAAAATAATTATTTTTAAATAAATAAAATCAAAATAATTAACCCCATACCAAAAATCTATTTTAAAAAATTAATTAGGATTAATTAATGTGTTAATTAATCAAATTAATTAAAAGTTATTGCCAAATTAACTAATTAATGTGTTAATTAATCAAATTAATTAAAAAATTTGGAATACATGTTGCACTAATAATTTTTTAAAATAATTTAAAAATATTAAAATATAAAAATAAATAATTTAGAGTAAATTTTATATCAAATTCGCTTAAAAGAATTATTTTATTTCAATTCTAAAAATATACAACAAAAAAATTGATAAAATAATTCTCATATTTATTTTCATATTTTGTGTATTTAAAATGATCAAAATTAAAGCAAAAATAGTGAAAGAAAAATCAATTTTAAACGAAGAAATAGAAAGAAGAAACTACCGCCGCAACCGCACGCGTTGAATCAGTCCGCT
This sequence comes from Impatiens glandulifera, assembly GCF_907164915.1. Lineage (NCBI taxonomy): Eukaryota > Viridiplantae > Streptophyta > Magnoliopsida > Ericales > Balsaminaceae > Impatiens > Impatiens glandulifera. Next base: position 6,890,565 of record NC_061869.1, on the reverse strand, counting down.
GCAGCCGAAGACTCTTATTTCAGTGAAAGTTTTTAGATTTGAATTTGATTAGGTGTTAAGCCGGCCATTGTTTGTTGATGATGGATAATGTTTACATATAGTAGTTTTAATATTTTTTACTATGTTGTTTATGTCTGGATTGTTAAATTTAAATTGAGAACAACATCACAATCAATTGCTCAAATAAACTTGTATGAGGAATTAATTAATTTAGTAAGAATTATCCTACCTCATTTTCTTCTAATTGTGTCCCTTTATTTGATTTATTATATTGTTTAATATCAAGAAACCCTTTATTAAATTGTTGAAATTTTTATGAAAACTTTATTTCAAATATAATATTTTAAAGCAATAAAAGAAGAAAAGTGAGTTGTAAAAAATATTACAAGCATAGATGTTGAATGAATTAAAACAATAACAATAATGAATTTTGGAATGCATGTGTAAATTAGACATGGGCATTTTATTTGACAAAATATGATTATTAATTCATTAATAGTTTATTATACAATGGATATTTTGGAATAAAAGTTGACTAGTTAGATTATTTCTAGTACCCTTAAACACAATAATTCATACTCACATTAACAAATTAAAAAATAAATTTTGTATTTTGTTTGGCCTTTTTGAAAGGGATATAAATTGATTTATATTTGTTTTATGTTTTTTTTTATTGTTACACTTTTTTGAACTATTTTGTTGTTTAATTTGTTTTTTCAGAAATTTTGTGATTTGTTACAATTTTTTATTTAAATTATTTTCATACCTAAATGAAATTTTTTAAATATAATGTTATAGTTTTGAGTTTAGGACAATTAATCTAATATATTGTGATTTTTGTGTTTTTGTTAATACATGCCTAACCATTTGTCTAGTTCTAATATTATCTTCTTTTTTTTTTTATAAAAGGTTCGTGAAACATTAAAAAATGAGAGCAGTTTAATTACAACTCTAATAATATCTTATTATTTAATATGTTTTTAATTGAGATTTTTATTTACGGTAAAATTTAGTAGCTTTTAATAAATTTATAATTTTTAAAATATTAAAAGTTGTAATATTAGGTCAAGTAACTTTTATACCTAAGATTAAGACAATCTCTTGATCTAAAAACTGAGTATAAAATGCAAGAGAAAATGTGAAACAAAAATCAAGCATTAAGTAGACAATCAAATAACATACAAGAATATGGTTAAAACTTGTATTCATTTGTTTGTCTTGGCCTTGGACATGTTTCTAGTTGTCCATGCATTTTTTTTAATGATAAAACATTAATATCATTTTTTTAATGATAAAACATTAATATCTTCAAAGTTTGTGAAATATTTATTGGGCTTCAACAAATGTGAAAAAGTTAAGGAACTTATTAAATGAAAATGTAACGTTCAAAATAATTCTGGCCTCTCCATGGTTTGTCTCTACTAAATAATTAGTTTTACATCACCTAGGTTATAAATGAGCAAGGGACCATATGTCGGTTCCTAGGAATTGATAATCAAACACACTATCGAGGCTAGTGAAACTTATTTTGGAGTCATGAAATGTTTAACAAATTTGGAAGATAATAATGTTTTATCAATTTTACGAGTCTAAATTCGTCAATGTCGGGAAATCGATTCAAGTATTTGTTAGCCCTGTTACATATCTTCCTCTCGAATTCCAGGTGAAATGAGAAATTAAAAATGGTAAGTTAAGATGATTCAAATTAATTTTTAATAATGTCAAATTAATCAACTGTGAGAAATGAACACACATGGAGCTATTTTTAAGATAATCAATTTAGTCTGAATTATAAGAGTTGCCACCTAATTTTTATTTTGAGAAATTAGGAAAGAAAATTTTATAAATTCTTTTAGTCTAGGTCTTGATTAAGTGTGGAAAAGATGTCCGGCCATGTTCAATGCCTATTAATACCATATTTAACGCATTTTTTAGTTAAAAATTTAGGGTTTTTTTCAAAAAAAAATTCATATTCAGTGCTTTTTTCAGTTAAAAATAATTCTTTTTATCAAAAAGTTTTGTGTTTTTTTTTTAAAGAATATGACCATGTTCTTATAATGCCGTGTTCTATTAACATTGCAATTTAAAAAAACTTGAATTTTCTTTTAAACAGTTTCATAAAATTGTTTAGAAAAAAAATAAAATTTTCAATATGAAAAAAAATACAAGAACATGACCTTGTTCTTGTTTTTTACAAGGCCATGTTCATGTATTTCTTCAGCTAAAACATGGTCTTGTTCGTTACCTTTCGGGTTCAACGGACAATTTGTTCAATACTTTATCTTCTTTTATGTTGTATTTGTTGCAATCCTGAATCGAAGAAGTTATGTGTTTTCTATATAAAATAAAAAGTCTTTTGTATAACTAAAGTTGAAAAACCTACCATTACGACATAAAAATTTGTAGTAATTGAGTTCACGCAATGAATTTATATAGGGTCTTGGGTTTGTAAAAGATTTTCGTCGGAGAGATTTGATAAGGAGAGATGAAATGATTGCGGGAAACAAATTTAGAATTTTAAAAAAAAAATCCTTGAATCATGACCTTATTTTGTCCGTATTATTTCTCTATTTTAATATATTGTCACATCATTAATTTTGACCCATAATACTACTATTTTTGCCACCTTTAGACATGAAAAAACATATTATAAATATTTTAAACATGTTTATTTGAACAAATTAATGTTTATGTAAATAAATTTAATTGAAAAGATTGGATAACCTATTTAAAGTTGAATCATTGTTCCATACTATTAATAAATATTAAGTCAAATATTAAGTCAAATTGATAACTTTGTAGAGCAACTTATCAAAGTTAATAGAGTAGTTTAAGTTATAAAAATTTGTAATTAAAAAAATAAAAATTATGTTAGATTCTCTTTTAAAATGTCTTAAATTGTCTTAAATTAAAATGAAAGTTATAAATTTAAAGATAGTCCTAACTTTTTATAAAAAAAAATATTTTTAAGTAAATATTATTTTGCAAGTATGTTATTTGAAAATTTTTATATAATAGTAATATATTTTTAAAATTATTTAATTTATTAACTAAAATATTATTCTTGTTCTAGCTATATATATAAAGATTAGAAACGTTGGAAACAATAATTGTATCCCCACTCCATACACCTTTCAAACATTTTTCAATTCACCCAGGATCCATGATCCATCAATATTCATGGTTCATACTTTCTCACTTTCCTTATATTTTCTCACTTTCCTTATATATTGATCGATTAATTAAAGAAATGTTAGTATTTACTGCTGTGTGTGGGCGCAGGATTTTTTTCCGCAGAGATAATGATTCCAAAGCGAAAAACAGCAATGCCTTTTAAACTTTTGATATAGGGCAGAATGAGAGCCGATTTCCCCGATAATTTCAATCAACTCTCAGACATTGTCACGGTAATTAATTAATAATTCGTGGAGATCTTGTTACTAATGAGTTATAATACGATCTCGAAATTTAGGTATCTTCGGTTTAAAAGGACCAAAAAAGTTATATTACAAAATAAAGAAATAAAATGACATAGCAAATAAATGTGAAATACACGTATAAATAAATTAACAATGTTATAAGGAGTAATATAAAAAAAGAGTTCTCAAGCGATAAAAAGTTAAGGAGATATTTAAATTTGACAAAACACTTCGACTAGAGTCTTAATTAATTTATCATTTATTCGGTCATTTTTTTATAGTAATATAATTATAATTCTCTATTATAAATATTCATTCATCATTTATTAAAAAAATTATTATTAATATTAACATATAATCTAAACTTAAATAATTAATACTTATTTTATTATCTAGTATGTGTTTAAAAAATTAAATATCAATAGCTGACCCTAAAATCTAAACGAATGGGTTGATTAAAGTATAAGTTCAATTAATAAGTTAATTTGGATATATATATATATATATATATATATATATATATATATATATATATATATATATATATATATATATATATATATATATTTACAAAATAAAAAGAACTAACATTAAATTTAGTAATATTTCTTGAAAATTATACCTAGCAAAATTAAATATAATGTTACGAACCAGTTATAAACAATTTATAATTTTATATAAAAGTCTAAAACTATTTAATTAACAAAAACATTTATGTGTATGTGCTACCTTTTTATTATTAGAATTAGACAAAATTTGATATTTTTCACATTTAAGTTAAAAAAAATAGTTAGTTTTTTTTTATTATACTTATTCTCTCTTAATAATAATAATAATTATAATAAGTGTTCAATTCAATAACTAGTTAGATTAAATATAATTTGGGTTTAATTGGTTTTGAGATTAAATTATTCTTTTAACATTAGGATCAAGGATTATTCTTCTGTTTTCATGGATTAATATTCAAATTTTGAACTGCGTTACTAATATGCTAATATATTTATTATATACAATGCTAATATGTGTATTAAAAAATAATTATATTAAAATTATTTAATTTATTTATTGATAGAAAACAAATTATTTTGCACAAATAAAATCCCAAATAGATTAGAAATACAATTCGAAAATTCCGTGAATGTCATCAGTACCCAAGACTCTTCTGAGTTCTCCTTTCTCTAGAAATGGCCACATTATGGAAGATGGATCCTCACTGTGGTCAAGACCAAGGATGTGTCCTATCTCATGCAGTGCAGCTGATTCAATGTCTATTGTATCAGGGTGTCCAATGCTCCCCCATGTAACCTCTGCGTTGAATTCGAGCGTCCCCGAAGGCGGATGAAATGCCTGAGCAAATCTGTCACCGAAGCGGTCGCTCTTAAGATAATATATTTTCACATCCGCTGTGTTAAATGAAGAAGCTTTGGAAAGAAAAATCATGGAGTTATCATGCCAAGTCTTAAATGCAGATTCAAGGGGTTCAGTAAATATTACTGGCATTTGGTTATGCATAGCCCAGGTTAGGCTGTACTTGGACCACTTTGGTCCTAGAAACGCAAAGTATGAATTGTTAAAGGGGTCCCGGACTAACTTCATCCCGTGCTTGATGGAAGTTCCATTGACCAAATCAGGGAAGTTAAATCGATGTTTCACCATTATTGACAAAGTCTCGTTGTCTAAAATCCCTGAAACATTTGTATTAAAGAATAGTTGAAATTTCTTGATACCTTTTTTCAAGGCGTGATCAAAAACATTTAAGTCATTAAATGTGTCGAGACTCCTTTGGTAGTGACCATCTGTGGAGGGACTCATATAACCATACTTGGAAAGGTAAATCCTTACTTGTTCAAGCCCTTTGACTGTATCGCCTCTCTTGGAGCCCATAAATTGTTTAACAAACTTGGAAGATGATGTTTTATCATTACAAGATGATGCTTGTACAATTAGGAACAAGATCAAGATCAAGATCAAGACATGAACCATTTTCATCTTTGTTATTTGATGAGGTCATTTAGTTATTGATTTTCATTTCACTGTTTCTTAAGAATTATATATACAATTAATTTTGAGATAAAAAAAGATTCTTATAATATCATTTTCATTTTCTTAGTTAAGTTAATTATTATTTTTAACAAGGGATTATAGAATGACCTATCACTCCAACTTAAAGCATTTTAAATGAAAATCGAATATAATATTATAACAAAATAATTTATTTTTACTATTGTAACGGTTTTAAAATTAGTTAAGCTTATCAGTCTTTTTATAGATAAAAATCAATCAAATTAGACACAAAAGACACCACGAATTTGATAGTTGAGAGGATAACACGAAACGACACTTCGATTATTTAAATCATATTTGTATTTTATTATTCATTGTGAACTGATATGATAAGCGACATAAGTCACAAAGATTGTGCATAGATATCATATTATTGGAAAAGAAGAAAAAATATAAATTTATTTTGTTTTGAACAATAAGCATTCATTAAAATGTGTTGTTTAAGACAAATGACAAGATAATACAAAATAAAAAAAATTAAACCAATAAAATGATCAAGGTAAAAAAAATGACAAAAAAAAAAACTTTTGCTAAAACATATTGTTCATTAGTGAGACATGTCTAGAGTGTAGATTATGAATAATAATATACTATGTCTTTAGTAAGAAATTCATGATAACCTATCAAAGTCTTATAACTCTTATTTTGTATATCGACTAGTGTTGTAATCTTTTTTTTTAAGATAAATTATATATATTCATCTGTATATTACATTAAGTTTAAATCTAATATAACTATTTCAGATTCCATATACTACACATCCATGTTTACCATTTTATGGATCAGTAAGAAAGTGACGATAGGTCGTTTTCGAAAAAACATAAATTCAAGTTTACTATGCATTTCAAAAGCCATTATTAATATTGATATTGTGATAATCGATCAACATTTAGTCTTTCATATCTATTATAATTAAGACTACAACATTCACTTTTCTTCTTCTTAATGTTTTAAAATCTAAAATTTGTAATATTACAACAATTCAATAAGAGTTTTTTTTAGGGACACAATTAGAAAAGAAATATAGTGTGAAGAGATAATTATAACTAAAATTCATCCCTCAAAAAATTGTATTTGATCAATTAAGTATATATATATATATATATATATATATATATATATATATATATATATATATATATATATATATATATATATATATATATATATATATTTTGTTCATAATTTAATTTAAGGGGTAAGAGATCAATAATAACCCATCAAACCCATCAAAGTCCTTTTCATTGGTTAATTAAGGAACAAATAAATAATTGTTGTAACAAGTTTAAGCTAAATAAAAAAAACATTACTTATAAAATCAAATTGTATCATATATATCTTGTAAAAATCCTAATAATTTGGTGCTAATTCATAAAAGAAACTACATATACATATTTTTGGGAAATTTGAGCAGATGACCTAAAAACAGGGTGAAATGTGGAAAGTGAGGGTGGATAATTTAAATAGCGCTGGTGACCCCTTTTATTGTTTTTGGACAAAAATGCCCCAGTTGCGTGACGCAATTTTTTATTTTTCAAAAAATTTTAATTATGAAATTTTTTTGGACGAAAATGCCCCAGTTGCATCACGCGACCCCAGTTGCGTTACGTAATCGCGTCACGCGACCCCAGTTGCGTTACGCAATCGCGTCACGCGACCCCAGTTGCTTTACGCAATCGCGTCACGCGACCCCAGTTGCGTTACGCAATCGCGTCACGCGACCCCAGTTGCGTCATGCAATCGCGAGACGAAAAAAAAAAATTGAAAAAAAAAATTCTGATTGTGTCACGCAACTGGAGTTGCGTTACGCAAGTGTACAATTGTCATTAAAAAAAAAGAGGTTTACCAGCGCTCTTTAAATTATCCACCCTCACTTTCCGTATTTCACCCTGTTTTTAGGGTCATCTGCTCAAATTCCATATTTTACTCTGTTTTTATTTTTTTTAAATATATATTTTATAAACAAATTACATCTAGTTAAAATCTTCTTAAATTTTTTGGATTTTATTTTTTACATCAAGTTTAAATCCAATAACTGTATTTCAGACTCCAAATTCTACAACCACAATTTGACCCATGCATTTCAAAAACTCTATTTCAGAGTCTATTAATATTGATATTGTGATAATCTATTAACATTTAGTGCCATATTTTTTTTCTTTTTAATGTTTTAAAATCTAAAACTTGTAATATATTAACAATTCAATACTTTATTTTTATATACAAACAACATAATAAATATAATAAAGTGACACAATTAGAAAAAGAATGAATAATTCTAACTAAAATTTCACCCCTCAAACAAATGTATTTAATCAATTAAGGCCATATATATTGTTCTTAATTTAATTTAAACAAACCAGATGGGAATCAACATATTTGAATGAACTAGAAAAAAAAAAGTTAAAAACATTATAAACAAAATGGCTTCTCACGAATCCCACTCAATATAATTCAAATAAAAAAAGTTTAAACTTAAGAGACGTTAAAGTTTTAATATTGAAGTAATTGTCATACAAATATCGTGGGATAATCTTTTAATTTCTTAGAAATAAACTATTGTATGAAAATAAAATAATAATCATCAACAAATGTGAGTGAGACGATCATATTTTAAGTCAAAAGACAACACACTATTGTAGTCTATAATGAATGTCTCAAGAAATGATATATTCTATTAGAATGAGTTCTTCACTTAAATTGGTTTGAATGGTAATTCAATCATTTGTCAATAATCTTCTAATTGATGTATTTACAATGCATTTCTTCTCTCCCGAAAAACTGTTGTCTGATTCATCAATGTTGTTTAATATCTCGTTAAAATGTATAAATACAAAATAAATTAATGCAAAACGTATCTTCAAGTTATGGTGCGTTCCCATATTAGATTTAGATAGTTAAATAGGCAGTACAAACTATTAAAGTGCCCCGAAAAAACTTCACCCGATGCTTGATTTACAAGAGTTCCATTGACCAAATTGAGGAGGCCACAACTAGGCTTTAACATTAACGAACATAAAACCCCAAAACAATATTGAGATGTAACAAAATTTGAAATTTCCTGATAACTTATTCCAAGGTATAATCAAGAATTAAAATTTACTTAGGTAGCTTAGTGAGAATGGTCTTTCTTAATAGATATTTGGTCCCAAGTTCGATTTCTAACGTCAATGATGGTGATTTTGAGGGATCGTGCTAGTTTTTTTCAGAAAATAAACTCTAACTAAAAAAAGCGAGTCATCTCCCCCATACATCACAATTTCGGTTGGCAGTGATCAACAGTTTGATAACTGAGATAAGGTTTAATCTAACAAAACTTTGTCAAGTCGTTAAATATGAACCAATTCTTTTCACAAATTGGAGAATAAGTGGAGCTTCTTAATTCACCTTTTAATAGTGTAGTTAGGCTATAGGATATTTGAATGATCATTAATAATCTAGATTGTTTGATAATATTTAACAGCTTAAAACGTTATGAGAACTATAATTATAATTTTAGGTGATAAAATTAAATACAAGAATATATTTTGATTTTAAAAACAGTTATAGGATTATAAGAAAAATAAGGTTATAGTTATATTAATCATAGAATTATTGTTTTCAATTTGTAATCCCGCTCAAAGGTTTATAGATAGCCAACTCATTTGATAGTTTTGAAGGAGATTTTATTTGAAGACATATAAACTAATTTATTATTTATTAATATAAAAATATTGTGTTAATAATGCAAATGACATGTTTATCAACATTTTCTTCTGAAGAATTCAAGATTAAATTTAATATGTAAAGAAAAATAATTCATTTGGTTAAATCATCGTCTTTTTATATAGATATAAATATTAATATTTATGATAAAAGACCAAATATAAATAAATAGGATGAAATAAAATTATATATATAAATAAATAAAAACATTATTATATATTATAATTATTTATTTATAATAAAAATAAGTTTAATTTTTTAAGAAAATATGTATATATATAAAAAGAAATAATATTATATAATTATGCAAATTTATTAGGATGGTAGTTAGGTTAGGTCTAAAATTCGCAATCACATGTATGATAGTCAAAAAATAACAATTTTTTTCTCTTTTTTCTCTCTCATCACCTTTTATCCTTTTTTTCAACTAGTGACACATCATTCCCTCCCTCAAATTCCCTCCCTCTATCACTCCTCTAAATAAAACTTCACCCTTCACCTCTCAGTCGAACTCTAAACCATCAAAATCTAACTAATGTTAGTCATCGACTCATGGTTCCAGACCATTTTCAAAAATATATATACTCAGTCGAACAACAATTGATATGATCATGATGAGAAGAATAATTATTGTTTGGTTGAATAATATTAGATTGAGTTATTAATTGTGATCCTCATGAACGCCGCCGGCCGCTTCTGAAATTGTCTGATTTGCGTTTCTTTTATATATATGGTAAAACATCTAATTAAAGTTCTTAGTACGTACATACATCAAACAAAAACAACAATGAGAGATCTTTACATTAAAATTAAACTTTCTTTCAATTCAATTGAATCAATTTTAAAAAGAATTGAAGCTTTAAGAAGAGATAATTGAACTTGTTCTAGGATAGGTATATATATATATTTTCGAAAATGGTTTGGAACCATGGACTCAGTCCATGACTATTATCAGTTATACTTTGTTGGTTTAGAATTTGGCTGGGAGGTTGGTTGGGAGATGAGCTAGAGAATGGGATGGTGTTGCAACCGTACGTCTGGGGAGATGAAAAGGGGATGGGGGTTATTTTTTCTTATGTCTAGTTGAACATGATATAATTCTAAGTTACAAAAACATGTGAATAGGAGGTCGCAAGGAAAAATTATAAGATTGTAACTTCGTTAGAGATTTCCATCACATTTGAATAAAATTGACACATTTAGTCAAGTTCATATATAAAAATAGAATTTTAATACTTAAACGGTCTCCCTTTTATTTATTTATTTATTGATGACAAACAAATTATTTTGCACAAATAAAATCCCAAATAGATTTAATCAGCATATAATTCGGTAATTCCTTGAATGTCATCATCATGCAAGATTCTTTTTCTCATGGGCTTGTCATCGAATGGCCACATTACTGCAGCTCTAACCGCACTGTGATCAAGACCAAGGATGTGTCCTAGACTCCTAGCTCATGAAAAGCAATTGTTTCGATGTCGGCTGTATCACAATGTGACCCTCGAAAGTCCACCACCCAAGTAACGTCTGCGTTGAAATGGAGCTCCCCCCGAGGCGGATAAAATGAGTGAGCTAGATCGTCCTCTTCGAAGGGGATATTATCATAGTGGATTCCACTATAAAAACTTATTTTCACATCCGCAGCCTCAAATAAAGAAGCTTTACTAAAACGAAACACAGAGCTATCGGCCCAAGTCTTAAGTGCAAAAGAAATGGGCAAATTGGCTTCTGGTGGTGATCCGGAACGTAGAGCCCACGTTAGGTTGAACTTCTCCCACTTTGATCCAACATACGTGAAGTATGAACGGTTAAAGGGGTTCCGAACTAACTTCACCCCACGCTTGATGAGAGTTCCATTGACCAAATCAGGTAAGTTACATCTTGGCTTCACCATTATTGACAAAGTTTCCTCGTCTAAAATCCCGGAAACATTTATATTAAAATAGAGTTGAAACTTCTTGATACTTTTTTCAAGACGTGATCAAAATCATTTGATTCATTAAATGTGTCGAGACTTCTCTGGTAGCGACCATCCGTGGAGGGACCCAAATAACCATATTTGGAAAGATACTTCCTTACTTGTTCAAGTCCCTTGATTGTGTCACCTTTCTTCGAGCCTAACAAATGCTTAGCAAACTCAGAAGATGATGTTTCATCATTAAAAGATGATACTAATTGTACAATTAGAAACAAGAGAAAGGTCAAGACAGGAAAGAGAATACAAGTTTTAACCATTTTCATCTTTGTTATTAGATATGGTCAATTACTTTTTTATTTTCATTTCACAGTTTCTTTAGAATTTTAAACACAATTTTGAGATCAAAAGATTGTCATAATATCATTTTCATTATTTTGGGTGAACAAATTTAATATATTATTTGATCTAATATTTTTTAAAATGTTTGATTTATATTAAAAATGATAAAAAAAAAAAAATATTTAGTCATAATAACAAAACATTAAATTAAAATAAAATATAAAATCACAAAAATAAAAATAAGAAAAAAATATAAACACGTTGGCGCAAAACAATTTACTTTTACTATTGTAACGATTATAAAAATCTCTTCAAAATATATTAAATAATAATATAATATTAGAATTAGGCGTATATAGACGCACCACAAATTTGATACTTGAGATGACCAATACTAAACTTATATTATGGACATGCATTATAATTATAATTATTTTTTTGAAAAGGTGCCTTATATGATAACTATTATTTAAATAATATTTTTACTTTATGATTATTCATTGTGGACCGACATAATCGATATAACTTGACCAAATTGGTTAGATTGTGCATGGATATCATATAATTGGCACAATGGAGAAAAACATAAATTTATTTTGTTTTGAACAAAATTCATTTCATGAAAATGAATAGTATAAGATAAATGACAAGATGATACAAATAAAGAACAAAACAAAAGTAATAATATGATAAAGGTAAAAAAATATGAAATATAATTTTTGTTGTACATCATGAATAACATACTGTCTTTTTGTAAAAGATTCACGTTACATCAAATCTTTTTAACTGTTGTTCTGTATATCGACTAGTGTTGTTACTGTTGTATAGAAAATTTTAAAAAGTCAAATTATTTTTATTTTTAGGAATCCTTTATTCTCCGACCAACCAAGACATTCATTGTATAATGAAACAGATAATAACTAAGGAATAATTTATTTAAGAGTTGGACTACCAAAAAAAAAAGGAATTATTAAATTTTTTAAATATATATATATATACATTAATTATAAAACTTAGTAATAGAATGTTTTATTTCTCTTTTTAATTATATTTTGTTTTAATAAATAAATAATTATATATATACATTAATATTCTATTTTTATTTTTTATTTTTTATTTTTTAATATATAAATTATAAATTAAATATTATATATAATCTATTTAAATTAAAATAAATTTTCAATATATTCAAATAAAAATAACTCTTTCATTTTTATTAGAGAGAGGGAGGAAATTTGAGAAGAGGAAAGGAAGGAAGGAAGGAAGGAATGATATGTCACAAATTAAAGTATTAGTTGAAAAAATGATAAAAAGTGAGTAGAAGAAAAAAAACAAAAAAATTGTTATTTTTCCTACGAAACAGATTGAGCCACATGTCATTTTTCTCAAATTCTTTTTTCCAAATTTCTTCCTTAATCATTTATCTTTTTATTAATATATTTTTCTTTATATATATTTATTAAATTAATTTTTTATATTTTTATTTAGATTAAAATATTTTTACTTAATTATTTTTTTTTAATTTAATATTTTTTAAATAAATTATATATATATATATATATAATTGGTTAAATGGTTAACATTTCAAACTTGAGATTAGGGTTTGAGTCTCACTTTGTGCAAATTTTAGAGTTTATGTTATAAAGATTGAAAGATAATAATATTGGTATAAATTAGTGAATATTTGAGAGAATGGTAGTGCGAATTTGAGAATGGTAATAATAATGTGAACTCAAATTAGAAGGATTGACAGAATGTTGGTTCGAATTTTAGGATGAAAAAATGATGATACGAATGTCGTTAACAATAAAATCCTTGAAGGATAGGGGAATTCAGGGAATTGTGGTCATTAATAAAGAATGTGAATTTAAATTAGAGAGGTGGTTTGAACGCTATAATAAAATCTTTGAAGGATGAAATATGTGAATTCGAATTAGATAAGATGAATTGCGAAAATATGGTGCGAATTTGAGGATGAATTAATGGTGGTTTGAATGTCATTAATAATGAAAAATTCTTGAAGGATATATGGTACGAATTTGAGGATGAAAGGATATGATAAGTTTAAATGTCGATAATAATGAAAAGTCCTAGAAGGATAGAGATAAGATATGATAAAATATGTGAATTCGAATTGAGAGATTGGTAGTTCGAATGACGTTAATAATGAAAATCCTTAAAGGATAAGTAAAATTCTTCTCATCATATATGTGAATTCGAATTAGATAAGATGAATTGCGAAAATATGGTGCGAATTTGAGGATGAATTAATGGTGGTTTGAATGTCATTAATAATGAAAAATTCTTGAAGGATATATGGTGCGAATTTGAGGATGAAAGGACATGATAAGTTTAAATGTCGATAATAATGAAAAGTCCTAGAAGGATAGAGATAAGATATGATAAAATATGTGAATTCGAATTGAGAGATTGGTAGTTCGAATGACGTTAATAATGAAAATCCTTAAAGGATAAGTAAAATTCTTCTTAAATTTTAAATAATATTTTAATATGTTATTTTATTTATTAGTTTGACAAATGTGTATAATAATTTGAAAATATCAATTAAAAGATTGGACAAAAAAAAATGATAAATATTTTAAATGAGGTAAAATAAATGTTTAACAATTTAAGATTTTGATATTTTTAACTTGTAGAACATAGCAATATAAGTTTAATGTGATTAATTTTTTAATATCTATTTTGTTATCATTTTTTTTCTTTCCTTTTGTTATTATTTTTATATGTTAAATTTAAAACGTTATTTAGAAATTTTAAAATTTAATATTATAAATTCATCCGAAATGGTCTAAAATATTTATTTATGTACTATAATTATTCAATTATGTTTTTAATTTTTATTATTTTTTATCATGTAATATTTATTAAATTAAATGAATTATTATATTTTTTTTAAAAAGAATTGAAGCTTTAAGAAGAGATAATTGAACTTGTTTTAGGATATGTATATATATATATTTTCGAAAATGGTCTGAAACTATGGACTCAGTAGTCCATGACTAACATCAGTTATACTTTGTTGGTTTAGAATTTGGCTGGGAGGTTGGTTGGGAGATGAGCTAGAGAATGAGATGGTGTTGCAACCGTAGAATAGAACCATATAAGTTTAATATGATTATTTTTTTAATATCTTTTTTTTTATCATTTTTTTTCTTTCCTTTTGTTATTATTTTTATATGTTAATTTTAAAATGTTAATTAGAAATTTTAAAATTTAATATTATAAATTCATCCGAAATGGTATAAAATATTTATTTATGTACTATAATTATTCAATTATGTTTTTAATTTTTATTATTTTTTATCATGTAATATTTATTAAATTAAATGAATTGTTATTTTTTTTGAATATGTGATCTTGATTATTAATTTTAAATTGAAAATTATTTTTTAAATTATGTTTATCTAGTTATCTAGTAATTCCTAAGTTAAAATATATGTTTTTAAAATTTTCTTTTATATTAAGTTCAAATCTTTTAAACTTTCTTTTGATTTTTTCACGTTAAGTTTAAATCCAATAACTATTTCATATTCCATAAACTACCTATCCAATTTTATCATACATTCCAAACGCCACTAATATTGATATTATTATATATCAACACTTAGTGTTATCTACCACATGTCAACAACATTCACTTTTTTTCTTTTTAATGTTTTAACATTTAAAATGTGTAATATTACAAAACAATTCAATAAATTAATGGTTGGTGGAGTGAAATTGATATTGAAATTCTAATTCCAATTTCATGAAAAGATTATAAAATTGTAATTCAAATCCAATTCATATGTTGGAAAAAGATTATAATAAAAATTATTTTAATATATATTATCTATATTATTAAAATATTGGTTTGATACAACCTATTAAATAATTCTAAGTGTCAAGAATTTTGTTTATTGTTGGATTCTTATTAAGTAAAAATAATATCTTGGTTCAACATGTTAGATTCCTAAATTCAAAAAAATTACACTAGTTTGAATTACAATTTCAACGTAAAATGAGTGAAATTAAAAATTATAAAATTACACTAGTTTGAATTCATTGAAATTTTAATTTTAATTCTTAATCTTAAATATTCTACCGAACCTAAGAATTATATTTAGAATTAGAACCCAATTCCAATTCCATAGTTACCCAACACATTATAAGAGTTTGATTTCTATATAAACAACATAATAAAAATAAAATAAAGGGACGCAATTAGAAAAAAGAGGGAAGGGATAATTCTAAATAAAATTTCACCCCTCAAAAATTGTATTGATCAATTAAGGCTATATACATTCTTCCTAATTTAATTTAAGTAAACCCAAACTAGACGGGAACAAACATATTTGAATGAATGAGTAAAATGTTAAGAAACATTGCAAACCATTCATTATAAACAAATGGCTTACACCCAATATAATTCAAATAAAATATTTTTAACTGATTAGAATATAAGATAATATATATAAAATATTATCACAATATTATATAAATTGTAATAATATTATTACTATATTATATTAATTTCCTTATAAACTTAATTTAATGTCTATATAATAGACATAACTTATGTAATTCAATATATTAATTCTAATACAATATTTCTTCTATTTATTCTAACATTGTATCAGAGCCAAAAAAAAATTTTGAGCTACAAAACTTAATCTTATGTTGCCTCCATCAATGGTTACTTTAGACATTGATTGAGGGCTCTAATAATGCTTTATTAATTATTATTATTATTATTTCTTAATAATACTTTCTTCTTTAAAATAATTATGTTAATGTTATTATTTTCTTCGGCAATCATATTTTCTGAGTTTTGTATTTAGTTGTTTCTTTATCCCAGTAGTCAATGCCATATTTTTATTGGTCTTAATCCATTTATATGTGCTTCTTTACTAATTATTTAGTAAACAAACTTTCATTCTTTCGTTAGAATGAGTTTTTTCAGGTGTTGTCCCCCCCCCCCAACATTCTATTCCCATGGGATTCTACATACCTTCTTCACTGATTTTCTTTAATGCAACACACTATCATCCCGACGTTGGATGGATTTCGAGACTCGCAAGTAACTTTGGAGTTCATTCGGTTATTGTTTCACCCTAACATTATATTCCCATAGGATTCTACCTTTTTCTATGGTTTTTGAACTCACGTGATTTAGATGAATGTGCGAGAGTGGTATTTCGAGTTAATGGAAAGATGCGAAATTCCACTCGCGCGTTTCATCTAAAACGCATTTATGAACTCATGCGTTTTAGATGAAACACGCAAGTGGCATTTCGCATCTTTCATCGTTTATATACTTTATTTTTCCCTAATTAAAAAAACCCTTTCCTTTCACGACTCTCGACTCTCTCACTTTCCATTCACGAACTTCCAACTTCCAACTTCGTATTTACAACTCTCATCATCATCCAACTTCGTTCAACATCATGATCAACTCTCATCATCATTCATCCTCCATCTCTTCGATCATATATTTAGGTGAGTTTAGGGTTTATGTTTAATCTGTAATGTTCTCATTATTCTGTCGTTTATATTGATGGATATTCATGTACAATCCTTAACTTTTAGGGTTTATGTAGCTCTTAGGGTTTATGTGTGTATATGATGTTTCTTATTCAATGTTCTTCACTCACTAATATTATATCATAGTTCTTATTTTGCATGCATTTATGTTTTGGGTTTTTTAATAACCGCGAATTGTTATTTCACGAGCATTGTACCTATATGTTGCTTTCCTCGTGTATTCTTTGATGTTTTTACTTGAGTTATTATGTTCTATAGTTTAGGTAATTATATAATGGTCTGGAGTTGCTTACTCCAATGTTGCTTACTCCAATATTTTTCTTTTTTTGTAGATTGAGTCCACCATAATTCCTGAGTTTGCTGGTAGGGTCTCATGGAAAACCAATATCTCAAATATTGTCACCAAGTTTGCTGCAATGGATCTAATGGAAAGGGTAGAGAAAACCCAATTCTGATTCGTATTCAAAGGATCCACGTTACTACGGTTCTCAGGAACGATAATACATCAAATGCTCCTCAGGAAGAGCAACTCAAATTCTATGGAGATGAAGTTTCTCGTGAAGGGAGATGAGCTGTGCTTCGGAATGAAGGAGTTTGCATTGGTCATGGGCCTCAATTTTGGGAGATTCCCTGCGGTGGAAACCATTTTCAATCAAGTTGAAGAATGTCCACCTTTTGTTGTCAAATATATTAAAAGTAACATGATTGTTAGAACAAGAGACCTTCACTCAAAATTTGTGTCATGCTCTGATAAGGATCAAACTCATCCGAATATCGGGAACATGTCGAACATTCTTCAAAAGTAGCTTGCACGAAGTGTTAGTATCCAAACAGACATCTCCTTTTCCAACAGTCTTACACGTAACATGGTTTCCCAACGTCACTAAACCAAATTGTCCACTAGTGTAAGAAGCAAATATATATTACAACGATTAGTGACATGATAAGAAGCACCCGAGTCCACCACCCATTGTGTATCTTGAGAAACAAGGTTGATACTATCATTATCGTAAACAATATCGATGTCGTTACCACCCACATCTGCAACCTTACTACTTCCATCTTGCTTATTCTTCTTTTGTTCCCGCTTTAAAGATCTGCACTAATACTTCTTGTGTCTTGGCTTGCCACAATGATAACATGTAATTTCTTTTCTCGAGCTGGATGTTCCCCGTGACCTGTCTGAACTGCCACTGCGATTATTTGGAGTTTTACTTTTACTTCTACCCCTTTTTTAGTCACGAACACCTGACTTGGAGTCGAGAAGCCCTGTTCTTTTCTTCTAGTCTCTTCATTTAATACACTCTCTTTCATCATTTTCAAAGTGAACTTATCTTGTGGAACAGAATTGGTAATTGAAACCACAAGTGTCTCCCAACTATCATGCAAATAATTAATTAAACACATAGCATGAAACTCATCATCAAATTTCATTCATATCGCAACCAACTCATTTAGAATCCCCTAAAAAGCATTTAGATGCTTAAACATAGAAGACTCATCTTGATATTTCAACGAGCAAAGCTTCCTAAATAGAAATGCTATGTTTTGAGTGTTGTTCTTCTCATACAGCTCACTCAAAATAGTCCATACTTTATGAGCATTAACCTCATTAGTTACATGCTGATACACATTGTTGTCAACCCATTGCCTGATTTTACCAACTGCCTTTCTGTTCAGCTTCTTTTAATCTGCATCTGTCATAGCCTATGATTTTCCTTTATCACCCAAAATAATGTCTTCATAATCATAATTACACAATAAGTCCTCTATCCGTGACTTCCAGATTGTGTAATTGGTAGCTGTGAGTTTGATCATCGTTCCATTACTACTCAACAATTCTTCCATTTGAATTATACAAGAATCACCACCAAACGAACTCAGCTCTGATACCACTTGTTGGAGAAATCGAATAATAGCACCTGTTTAGTAATCCAGAAATAGACAAGCTACAACAAAGGCCTAACAATTCTTTTTCCCCTTGCCTATAATCAAATAGGCAGCCAATTCAATTGAGCATCAAACAATCATAGAAACAGAGAGTAAAACACCAAGAATTTACGTGTAAAACCCACATTAGGTAAAAACCACGGGACACTTCGGCCACTTAAATCATCCACTATATCAAATGGGTATACAATGTTGTTCAATACAAGCCTAGAGGTAATCTAATCAAAATTATCAGTTAACCTCATCCTAACTTGTCATTCACATACATTATCATCATCACTAAAGATGGCTAACCAAATGAAGAAGAGATAAAGGAAATCAGAAGAAGAACCTTCAATTTCAATGGAGGAATTGCTGCTTCAATGGAGGAAGAATTGTTGGAAGAAGGAGAGAGAAAAAAACCAACTAAACTACTGTGTTTTTTTCCCTTAATTAAATATGCCCTAATGGGCTTTATTAATTTGTTAGGCCCAGCTGCCAAATGAGCTGACCCAACAAATGCCGAGGAGGATGGAAAATTAAAGTCTAACAAGATTTAGAATGTCATAAGAGAAAGAGGGCAAGTTGTCAATTGGGCATCTCTTGTTTGGTCGTCAAAGTCATCCCGAGGCACTGTTTCATACTTTGGTTGGCTTTCCGTAGAAAACTTAGCACTCGGGATCGAATTCAAGCGTACATGGACATTCCAGACGCTAGTTTCTTACTTTGTGATGAGAATGCGGAGACGATTGATCACTTACTTGGGGGTTGTCCATTTACAAAGCATATATGGAATAAGTTCACTTTGAGGATGTCAATTTTGAGCTTTCCGGAGGCATGTGAGGAGATTATAGCGGCTGCTCAAGTTAGAACCAAGGGAACCAAATTTCCAGCAAACGTTTTCAAGTGCGGATTTTCCTCTGTTGTGTATCATGTATGGGCTAAAAGAAACACACGGGTGTTCGGAAGAGTGCGTCGAAATATTGATCAAGTTTGGAACGATGTTGCCTTTGATTGCGGGACTCTTATGAAGACATTGAGGAGGATCTCCAAAGGCGGTCGCGAATGGAATCTATGTCGGGATTGAAATATTTCATACGAGGAATTCACTTCTTTGGAAAATTTTAAGGTGAGATAAGAGTTTTATTGTTTGTGTTTTTAATTCAAGTGTAAAAGTCATAAGACTTTTTGTTTGGATTGTTTGTATTTCTTTTGAACTTTGATTATATCTTTCTAGGTTGTTAGAAGTTTTTTTTTCCTTTTGGGATTTTTTAATAAATTGAAAATAAGTCTATTTTCCAAAATATATATATATATATATATATATATATATATATATATATATATATATATATATATATATATATATATATATATATATATATATATATATATATATATCACCAAGTACACCCACGCATTCCAAAAGTCATTAATATTGATATTGTATAATTCTTTCAACATATTCACTTTTCTTCTTTTTAATGTTTTAGAATTTAAAGTTATTAAAAAAATTACATTAATCTAATAAGGGTTTTCTTGCCATGTAAACAACATAATAAATAAAATAAAGTTACGCAATTAGAATTTTTTTTAAAGGGGTGTAGAAATAATATAATTAAAATCTCACCTTTCATAAAAGTTTATTTGATCAATTGAGGGATGTTGTTCCAATTTAATTTGAACAAATCATATGGTCAAAATCCTTGGACGAAGTCTCATCTAACCTCCCAGCCGAAACTCTAGACCATCAAAATCTAACTAATGTTAGTCATCGACTCATGGTTCCAGATCATTTTCAAAAATATATAACAACAATTGATATGATCATGATTAGGGATGAACAAATGGGTAAAATCAATTCGTTTTATCCAATCCGTATTAAATCAAAACTAAATTTATCTAATCCGTAATCCAAACTATTTTACTAATTAATACGAATTGGATACGGATTGAATTGAAAATGGTTTGGATAATCCAAACTAAAAAATATTTATATATATCAACTTGAATTTAGTCAACAATTTTTATTTTTATTTTTAAATTCGAATTTTTTATTATTATTAAAATTGAATCTGAAAAAAAATAAATATAGTTGAGAAAATGATGATAAGTAAAATATATATTATATTGAGATGAAATTTAATTTAAAGAATAATAAATTAAAAAAAAAATTTATTTAGATAGTTCGGATAATTTGGATAATCCTAATCCAATATGATTTTATTCAATCTAAACTCAATCCGATTTGATCTTAATCCAATCAGAAATATCAAATCCGAATTAGTATTTAGGATTTGGATTCGAATTAGATTGGATTTCGGATTAATCCACCCAATACTCACCCCTAATCATGATCAAAAGAATAATTATTGTTTGGTGGAATAATATTGGATCGAGTTATTAATTGTGATCCTCATGAACCCAGCCGGCCAGCCGCTTCTGAAATTGTCTGATTTGCGTTTCTTCTTGGGATGGCAACGGGCACCCTACCCGACCCCGACCCCGAACCCGACGGGTATCTCTTTTTATATCCCCATCTCTGATTCATCAAGTACCCGATCCCCGACGGGTACCCCATTACCCGATATAAAATATTAAAATATTATATTTTAATTAACTAAAATTATATATAACATGTTACTACAAAATATAATTAACCTAAAACTATTAATAAATATTATATCCTTAAATAGAAAACCATCCACACTATAAAATATATATTCATTCATACTACATAATATAAATCAATCCATACTAAAAAAATACAAATAAACTTAAAAGTGATAGAACATAATTCTTAATTAAACACAAAAACTTCAAAAATCATCAAATTAGTTATCACAAAAAAACATCTTTCTTGAATACACTTCTTCAACACATTTAATTACAACCTACAAAATCAATAAAAAACAATCAACATTAACAAATACAAAATAGACTAATAACATACCTCAAATCTTTGACAAACAATTAATTACTTAAAAAATAAGGATTAATATAATTCTTTTACCTAGTCTTATATATTAATATTTTTCCAAAAATATTTATAAAAATAAATAATTAATATGTTGAACTATTATTCACTAAATATAGTTACACATAATATTTAAAAAAAAAACTATTTTATTTTAAAGTAATATATTGAACTAAATATAAAGAACTTTTAATATTCCTTACAAAATTCTTTTGACCCTCTATTTTTACCTTTATAAAAATAAATTTATTTATTGTATTACTTTATTAAATTATAAATTATTTAATAAAAAAATATTTAATAATATTAATATTCTATTATAATTTAGAACTCTAATTTGTTAGTTTTGATAATTAATCTAACACTTAGATAAATTTATATAATGTTTGATGCGGTTTATTTAATCTGAGTCAAATAACTGATATACATATTATATATAATGAAAGTATGTCTAAATCTCTTGTCGTATATATCAGTTATGTCTAGTATTGAAGAGATTCCACGTATTAAATAAAAAGTTTATAAATAATGAAAGTATTATTTACCTACTTGTGTTGTAGACTTGTAGTCATGTAGATCTTACAGAAAAAAATCAACTTTGTTGCTGTTAAAACGGAAAAAGAATCTACAAAATAAATATTGAAGATTAAGTAAATAATTAAATATAAGATTGTAAAAGATGAAGAACAAACTGAAAACATTACTTACTTGCATAGCTATGTAACTTATGTTGAAGAAGAAATTGAAGAAGATAGAAGTTGAAGACTTGAATTCTTGAAGTAAGGTTGAATTGAGATATATGAGAGGGAAACATTTTTTACAAATTAATTAAATTATGTTAAGCATGCATGATGTATGTAGGAAATGATGTTAAGAGTAATGATAAGGAATTTGATAAGTCACTTAAATTTTATTAATATATATTAATATTTAATATATTCGGGTATCGGGTATCGGGTTGGGTTTCCAACACTCCCCATCCCCGACCCCAAACCCGATCGGGTACCATTTTTCACTCCCCATCCCCGACCTCGACCCCGAACCCGATTTAAAATACCCAAACCCGATCATCGAGTACCCACGGGTATCGGGTATACGGGTACCCATTGTCATCCCTAGTCTCTTTTATATGGTAAAACATCTTAATTTAAAGTTGTTCTTAGTACGTATGTAAATCAAACAAAAACAGCAATGAGAGATCTTCACATTAAAATTAAACTTTCTTTCAATTCAATTGAATCAATTTTAAAAAGAATTGAAGCTTTAAGAAGAGATAATTGAACTTGTTTTAGGATATGTATATATATATATTTTCGAAAATGGTCTGAAACCATGGACTCAGTAGTCCATGACTAACATCAGTTATACTTTGTTGGTTTAGAATTTGGCTGGGAGGTTGGTTGGGAGATGAGCTAGAGAATGAGATGGTGTTGCAACCGTAGAATAGAACCATATAAGTTTAATATGATTATTTTTTTAATATCTTTTTTTTTATCATTTTTTTTCTTTCCTTTTGTTATTATTTTTATATGTTAATTTTAAAATGTTAATTAGAAATTTTAAAATTTAATATTATAAATTCATCCGAAATGGTATAAAATATTTATTTATGTACTATAATTATTCAATTATGTTTTTAATTTTATTATTTTTTATCATGTAATATTTATTAAATTAAATGAATTGTTATTTTTTTTGAATATGTGATCTTGATTATTAATTTTAAATTGAAAATTATTTTTTAAATTATGTTTATCTAGTTATCTAGTAATTCCTAAGTTAAAATATATGTTTTTAAAATTTTTATTTATATTAAGTTCAAATCTTTTAAACTCTCTTTTAAATCCAATAACTATTTCATATTCCATAAACTACATATCCAATTTTATCATACATTCCAAAAGCCACTAATATTGATATTATTATATATCAACATTTAGTGTTATTTACCACAAGTCAACAACATTGTTGGATTCTTATTAAGAAAAAAACAATATCTTGGTTCAACATGTTAGATTCCTAAATTCAAAAAAATTAAATATTGGTTTGACGTGTTAATTTACTAAATTAAAAATAATACAAAGTTCAAAAGGTTAGCTTTCTAAATTAAAATAAAAAATTCAATTCAACATTTTAACTTTTTAAATTAAAATTTTATATTATGTTTAACACGTTAATTGTGGTGTAATAATAAAATATAAGATATATTGTTTGAAAAAACATAGAAATTATAAATAATGGAATTACAATTTCAACCTAAAATGAGTGAAATTAAAAATTATAAAATTACACTAGTTTAAATTCATTGAAATTTTAATTTTAATTTTTAATCTTAAATATTCTAACAAACCTAAGAATTATAATTAGAACCCAATTCTAATTCCATAGTTACTCAACACATCACATTATAAGAGTTCGATTTCTATATAAATAACATAATAAAAATAAAATAAAGGGACGTAATTAGAAAAAGGAGGGAAGAGATAATTCTAAATAAAATTTCACCCCTCAGATTATCCACAACAGTGTATCAAATTTTTTCATTTAATACCCTGCCACGTCAATTTAACACCTATTTTAACACCTACTTTTTAGCTTATCCTACAGCATAGTGTTATTCAAGGTATCAAAATTACTTTTCACTTTCTCTCACTTCCACATCATTTATACATAATTTCATTTTTTTAACCACAAACAATATTATTCATCACTTGGTAAATCAAACATACAAATATTATTCAGGTTATACGGGTATTGCATGCCAAAGTTGGGTGGCATCATATATTGTTGTGGAAAATTAGGATGGATTCCGGTATTCATGGGATCTTCCGGACGTTTAATGTTTTGGTTCGAATGTTGTATATTTGAGTTTTGAGTTTGATTTGGGAAGTAATTTGGAAAGAAGTTGTAGTTTTGTGAAGGATCCATGAAAGAGTTTGAAGATTTCAAAAGAAATGTGATACAAACAAGGATGATAATATGGTGGAAAATTTTAGAAATTTTTTGGTGTCCAAATGACACAAACCAAATCTCTATTTATAGATCTCGAAAAATAAAAAATAATAATATATATATATATATTGATCAATTATTATGCAAAAGTGTATTTAAAAAAGAAAACAAAAACAAAAAAGTAACCACCAGCGCTGCCACTTGGCACGCTGTGATTGGGCCACCTCAAATTTGGTCTCGTATCAAAATTTGTTACCCATATTTTAACACTTAATTTTGATACTTTACTGCACCATTTGATATTATTTTAACACTCATTTGATACCTTATTTGACACCCAGCTGCGGGTGGTCTCAAAAATTGTATTGATCAATTAAGGCTATATATATTCTTCCTAATTTAATTTAAATAAACCCAAACTAGACGAGAACAAACATATTTGAATGAATGAGTAAAATGTTAAGAAACATTGCACACCATTCATTATAAACATATCGCTTACACCCAATATAATTCAAATAAAATATTTTTAACTGGTTAGAATATAAGATAATATATATAAGATATTATCACAATATTATATAAATTGTGATAATATTATTAGTATATTATATTAGTTTCCTTATAAGCTTAATTTAATGTCTATATAATAGACATAACTTATGTAATTCAATATATTAATTCTAATAAATCTTTCTTCTATTTATTCTAACATTATATCAGAGCCAAAATTTTGTTCTTGAGCTACAAAACTTAATCTTCTGTTGCCTCCATCAATGGTTACTTTAGCCATTGATGGAGGGCTCTAATAATGCTTTATTAATTATTATTTCTTAATAATACTTTCTTCTTTAAAATAATTATGTTGATGTTCTTACTTTCTTCGGCAATCATATTTTCTGAGTTTTGTATTCAGTTGTTCCTTTATCCTAGTAGTCAATGCCATATTTTTATTGTTCTTAATCCAATTATATGTGCTTCTTTACTAGTTATTTAGTAAACACACTGTCATTCTTTCATTAGGATGAGTTTTTTCAGGTGTTGTTTCCTCCCTGCAAAATTCTATTCCCATGGGATTCTACATACCTTCTTCACTGATTTTCTTTAATGCAACACATTGTCATCCCGACGTTGGATGTATTTCGAGACTCGCAAGTAACTTCGGAGTTCATTCAGTTATTGTTTCACCCTAGCATTCTATTTCTATAGGATTCTACATCTTCGATGGTTTTTGATCTTACGTGATTTAGATGAATGTGAAAGAGTGGTATTTCGAGTTAATGGTATAATTCGAGCATTTGATGTAATTCGAGCATTTGATGTAA
The DNA here is from genome assembly GCF_907164915.1 of Impatiens glandulifera. NCBI lineage: Eukaryota > Viridiplantae > Streptophyta > Magnoliopsida > Ericales > Balsaminaceae > Impatiens > Impatiens glandulifera. The sequence goes on along the minus strand of NC_061869.1, from coordinate 6,864,390 downwards.
TTCAAGCATTTGCTGTAACTCGAGCATTTGGTTTAATCTCAATCATTTTTTTAGAATTTTGTTAACAATACTATATATTATGGGTCCAATTCGAGCATTTGGTGTAATTCGAGTATTTGATGTAATTCGAGGATTTGATGTAATTCGAGCATTTGGTCTAATCTCAATCTTTTTGTTTAGACTGTTGTTAACAATACTGAATATTATGGGTCTAATTCGAGCATTTAGTGTAATTCGAAGATGTGATGTAATTCAAGCATTTGATGTAATTCAAACATTTGGTCTAATCTCAATCATTTTTTAGACTTTTGTTAACAATACTGAATATTATGGGTCTAATTCGAGCATTTAATGTAATTCGAGTATTTGATGTAATTCAAGCATTTGGTCTAATCTCAATCATTTTGTTTAGACTTTTGTTAACAATACTGAATATTATGGGCCTAATTCGAGTATTTGATGTAATTTGAGCATTTAATGTAATTCGAGCATTTGGTCTAATTTCATCATTTTGTTTAGACTTTGTTAACAATACAGAATATTATGGGTCTAATTAGAGCATTTGGTATAATCTCAAATAATTTTGTTTAGACTTTTGTTAAACAATACTGAATATTATGGGTCTAATTCGAGCATTTGATGTAATTCGAGCATTCGGTCTAATCTCAATCATTTTGTTTAGACTTTTGTTAACAATACTAAATATTATGGGTCTAATTCGAGCATTTGATGTAATTCGAGCATTTGGTCTAATCTCAATCATTTTGTTTAGACTTTTGTCAACAATACTGAATATTATGGGTTTAATTCGAGCCTTTGATGTAATTCTAGCATTTTATGTAATATGCGCTAGTCATTGTTTGTTAACATAACTCACGCATATTACAATATCCGTGAGTCACTATTTTTTCAACATGCTGAAATACATAATAATGTTTCATACAATACAACATTATCTTGGTTGAAGTAAACTTAGAACATTATCTTGGTTGAAGTAAACTTAGAATATTTTTTTGAAAATAGAATTATTCAACATGCTGCTGAGATGATCGTTGTTACTACAGAGATGATGGTTGATGTTGCTGCTGAGATGATGCTCTTGTAGTAGATGGTGCAGGCATCATTGATTTGCATGTTTCCTTGTTATGACATTGACCACCACATGAGCTGCATCGTCTTCGGACCTTACGAGTCTCATCTTGGGATGACCTAAGATTTGTTGTTGACCACCATTTCTTCACCTTAATAGGTGGTTTTAGGCAGACGTGTTTGATAATTTTCGGAATATCCCATTCTTTTCATCAATAACAGAATAACATGTCTCCAAATATGCATTCAACCACATTTGAGTTAAGTAATACCTGAAAAGATAACGATTATGATTAAACATGTGAGAAATTGGTTAGATAGATAGATTAAAGGACAACGATTAAACGTGTGAGCAATTTTTACCTTGAGCTGAATTCATAGGGATCCAATTTTCGTGTACGGGCAGCAACTAGGGCATGAGTACAAGGAAGACCAGATACATCAAATACCCTACAACTACAAGTCATTTCGTGTAAGTTAACTTTAAATGAGATTCACTGTCATGCACATAAAACTCGAATCGGTTAAGTGGATTGATGTTATACAGTCTAGCCTTCTCATCTTGCTCACGTAAGAATTTTTTATAATATTGAGATAAACGTTCTTTATGATTATCCGTTTTTTCTCTTCTATTATGACACCGATACTGTATTGTGAATCTTAAATAGTCAGCTAAGGTTGATATGGGATACTTTCTAGCTTCCCTGCTATGACTATTAAAGCTCTTGTTTGTCATTTGATTGTATCGTTTACCGGTGAAAATGCACGACTCCATCTCTCCATCCCAATATCTGCCAAATAGACAGCTATACGAGGGTCGTTAATCCTGATCTTGTCAAAAAATCAATTAAACATTGGTACGATGTATGCCACGAGAACCTAATTCAAATTCTGCGTGGTAGTGATTATTTTTAAATTTGGTCATTATACTCATCTTGATGTGGTATGTGCATGAACCGTAATATGCTTCTGTAAAAACTGAGCACAATGCATTGACAATACTTGAGTGTTTATCAGATACGAAGACGAGATCCTGAACTGATCCAATTGTCACTCTTAGTTGTTGCATGAAATATGTCCAAGAGTTATTATTCTCTGAATCAACGACGCCAAAAGCAACATGATATAGTTTCTCATTTGCATCTAATGCTATAGCCACAATAGTTGACCTCTAACCTTATGCTTAAGAAAACTGGCATTGACGCACAATACAGGACGACAACTGGTTTTGAAACCCATAATTGATAATCCTAGGGACATGAACATATACATGAAATGGCCGTGCTCATCCGTCTACATGTCTGTTATGGTACCCGGATTATTCATCTCCAACATGTAGAGATATGATGATAATTTACCATAGGAATTCTCTACAGTTCCTCGCACCGCCATTATGGCATTTTCCTTGGACCTCCAAGCCTTATTACAACTCATCTTAATTCCATAACTTCTATGCATGTCTTCCATTATTTTCTTAGGCATGTGGTCATGGTGAGGTCCATGTACTTTCTCTTCACGCATTCCCCAATAACCCATGATGGTGGTTGTCTTTCATTCTCTCACCTTGTCACAATTGAACATGTATGATCTTTTAAAAATTTACGAATCTCAAATATTTCCGAAGATTTTCCTTTCACAGCACGCAATCTCCACTACAATTCTGATCTAAACATTTCACACCCCAATATCTTTTTTTTTTGACTTCGTCACTTTAAATTCAAAATGATTAGCCATCGCATATTATGTAATCTGAGTTGGCAGTTTTTTTTATTCTCAACATAGAACTAACTTCATTTCGCAAATTAATGCCTCAGGTATCGAATTTTCAATGTTTGGGTATGTTACTAGCAACCCAATAACTATAGCTTGGTTGGAGACCATTCCTAGGTAACCCAAGCACTGTTTGGATTGGTACTATCAACCCAAGCACTGTTTGGTTGAGTAATAGGAACCCAAGAACACTGCTAGGTTGGGTAATAGGTACGAATCACTATCCCCTCATTCAGACGCAAACATGGTTCATCTTCAATGTCTTTTGAAATTCAAAGAACAAGCTCTCATTGCTTCAGGAATACGTCAGGAACATCAAGTTCTGGAACCACTACACTTTCTTGAGTGGGGTTTGTTGAATTTCTAGGTAGTAGAATTCTCTACTAAAGATACACACAATGGAATCGGTTGTGGACCTAAATCTTCTTCATATAAAAGACTCCACATCCAATCGTTTTTGATATAAGTTATATAAGAAATTTAACATTCATGCCCGAAGTATTATACCTTGGGCTTGAAGTAATTAAATTATATCTCGATTTGTCAACATTAGTAGTAGAATAAATTAGATCAACTAATTGGGCCTAAGTAGAATTTCGGGGAACATTCAAACTACTATTGACTTGCAGCAAAATGAGTAACATCCTCTGTAGTTTTCTACTCTCCATCAAAATAAAGAATTACTTGAGCTGCAATCGAAAACAGTTCAACAACACTTAAAAGAATTACGTGTATTGTAATGTTCTATTGTTGCCTCACTCACGATTTTTACTTATTATGGTGTTGGCTTTTTGAAGATGGCGTGAACCATAACCCGAGGAGGAGTTTGCTAGTAAGAGTTTCAAGAAATCCAATGCAGACAAACTTTTCTAGAGTTTGCTGCAATGAATCTAATGGGATAGAAGCCCCTTATCCAACAGGTCCATTGAAGCAAGCTTATGGGCAATTCTTGGAACATTGTATTTTCATGAAATATTCCATCAAACTCCTCCTCAGTAAGTTTTCGCGTGAGTGAGAAACAATACGCGTGAGTGAGCAAAATACGCCTGAGTCATATATGTGTTTGTTCATATAACATAGTATTCATTCACATTGATTCAGGAGTTATTGAATCACTAACTAATAATACAACCTAGCTATATATATATTAACCAACCTAGTGTTCATAATCACTAAATAACATAAAATAAACCATACTCATTCTGAGAACGAAGAGTAGTGAGCCTTCAAACGGAGAGGTCGTGGTCGTAGGTCGTCGTCGTCAGCTGCTGCTCGTGGTCGTGGTCTTCAAGGGAGTAGGGTTTGAGTAGAGTCGGAGATTCGTGAATGGAAAGTGAGAAAATCGAGAGTCTTTAAAGGAATTTTTTTATAAAAAATTAGGGCAAAATAAAGTATATATACGATGAAAGACGCGAAATATCACTTGCGCGATTCATCTAAAACACGTGAGTTCATAAACGCGTTTTAGATGAAACGCGCGAGTGACATTTCGCGTCTTTCCATTAACTCAAAATACCTCCCTCGCACTTTCATCTAAATCGCGTGAGTTCAAAATGTAATTTAGATGAAACTTCGAGAGTGATATTTCGCGTAGATGAGGGGTAAATTGAGTGCGCGAGGAGGAATACAGTGATTTCGCATGGCGGAAAATCCATTTTACAAAGTTTATGAGGCGGGTCCTTTTTTGAATTTAGAACCTTTGTGAGGGCCATTTCATCAAATTTCCCCTAATATTATATTGTCATAATTATTCATTCAACAGTCTCTTTGTTCTTTTTAATGTTTTAGATTTTAATGTTTATAATATTACAATAATGTAATAAGGGTTTTCTTTCTCTATGTAAACATAAATAATAAAAAATAAAGTTACGCAATTAGAAAAAAAATAAAAGGAGTGTAGAAGTAATATAACTAAAATTTCACCCTTCATAGAAGTTTTTTTTATCAATTGAGGTATGTTGTTCCCAATTTAATTTAAACAAATCAGATGGTAACCAACAGATTTGAATCAAGGAAAAAAATGTTAAAAAGCATTATATGTAAACTTCATTCAATTAATCAACAAATGACTTCTCACCTAATATATATAATATAAATCTAAAGTTTGATCTTAAGAGAGGTTAAAATTTTAATTGAAGTAATAGTCGTATACTATTAAGATGTTAATCTCTAAGAAATAAAATAATAAGCAACACTAAATGTGAGGCAGTTGAACCAGACGGTCTACACATAATAAGACTTTGGAATGTAACTTATTTTGTCACAGTTTTAGGATGACAACGGGTACCCCCGCGGGCAAGTGAAATACTTATCCATGTACCCCGATTTTTATTTTACTACCCGACCCAACCTCGACAGGTATCTTTATATCTTCACCATCCCCGATTCGTCAGATACCCTTTACCCGAATAAAGTGTAAATTATATATTTTACTAAATGAAGATAAAAAAAAAATGTTGAGTAATAACTAAATAATAATAACTTTAAGTAGTAATATCAAAATAAGCATATTTACCCTATAAAAAGTATGTTTAAGATGTCGAAGAATCTAACAACTTTGTTATATTATTATTATAATTGAAAAGATAAAGAAAATGTTGAAAATATTAAGAGATAAGATGAAGAAGGGATTAAAGAGATAATTATTATAGTTGAAATAAAGATAGAAATTAAAAAAGTGATTAAAAGCAATAAGTTTTTATAATAAAAAGATAAGTAGAGGATACAGTAAAGTGTGAGTAAGAGTAGAGTATGAATAGATCATATTAAATTATATAATTATGATAAAATATAATGATGAGGTGAAATGTCACGTTAATATTTAGCAATAATTTATATATATATATATATTAATAGTAATATAGTTGGGTATCAGGTATTGGGTTGTGTTTCGTACACTCCTCATCCCCGATCCCGTAGCCGATTTGGGTACCTTGCCCCTCCTCATATACCCGGCCCCAATTCCGATTTAAAATACTCCAACCCGATCATCAGGTACCACGGATAGCAACGGATACCCATTGTCATCCTAGTCACCTCTATCCCTACCCTAAGTGTTTTTTATACTTGGTTAAAAAAAAAAATATATCAAAAAATGTTGATATTCAAATTTTGAACTACATTGCTAATTATTCTCCATAGAATTTATATATTATAAATAATGCCTAAGATGTTATTAAAAATAATTATATATAACAAAATTATTTAATTATTTATTATGACAAACAATTATTTTGCACAAATAAATCCCAAATAGATTTAAGCTGCATACAATTGGGTAATTCCGGCATGTCATCATCATGCAGATCTTTGGTGCATTTCCTGTTAGTAATGGCCACATAACGGAAGCATTAACCGAACTGTGAGCAAGACCAAGGATGTGTCTAACTCATGCAAAGCAACTGTTTCTATGTCCATTGAATTAGGTTGTGTATTTCGAAAGTCCACCCACCCAATGAATGTCTGCGTTGAAATGGAGCTCCCCCGAAGGCGGATAAGATGAGTGAGCTAGGGTCCTCTCCAAAGGGGATATTATCCCGTGGATTCCACTAAAAAAACTTATTTCACATCGGCAGTGTCAAATGAAGAAACTTTCTTAAAATGAAATACGGAGTTATCGGCCCCAAGTCGTAAATGCAAAGAAATTGGCCTAATGGCGTTTGGTGACGTTCCGAGACGTACAGCCCCACGTTAGGTTGTACTTGGACCACTTGTTTTGTGCAGTTGAAGTATGAACGGTTAAAGGGGTCGCGAACTAACTTCACCCCGTGATTGATGGGAGTTCCATTGACCAAATCAGGGAAGTTACATCTAGGCTTCCCCATTATGGACAAAGTATTCCTCGTCTAAAATCCCCGAAACATTATATTAGAGTAGAGTTGAAACTTCTTGATACCTTTTTCCAAGGCGTGATCAAAATAATTTGAGGTCAATAAATGTGTGGAGACTCCTTTGGTAGCGACCATCCGTGGAGGGAACCAAATAACCATATTTGGAAAGGTACATCCCTTACTTGTTCAAGTCCCTTGATTGTGTCACCTTTCTTCGAGCCTAACAAATGCTTAGCAAACTCAGAAGATGATGTTTCATCATTAAAAGATGATACTAATTGTACAATTAGACAAGAGAAAGGTCAACGACAGGAAAGAGAATACAAGTTTTAACCATTTTTATTTGATGTGGTCAATTATTTCTTGATTTTCATTTCACAGTTTCACTAGAATTTTATACATAATTTTGATATCAAAAGATTGGCTCAAATATTATTTTCATTTTTTGGGAGTACAATTCAATATATTATTTGACTAATATTTTTTTTAATTGTTTGATTTATATTAAAAATAATAATTTTTTATTTATTTAAACACAATAACAAAACATTAAATGAAAATAAAAATATAAATAAAAAGTTGCTAAATAAAAAAAAAAAAAAAGAATATACACAAGGTTCACCCAATAAGTTATTAAATATATGTAAACAAATAATTTACTTTACTATTGTAAGGGATTATACAAATTGTTAAAGTTATAAAAAAAATTATAAATAAAAATCTCTTACAGTTACATATAAGATAATATTAGAATTGGGAGTATACATACCACTAATTGATAATATAGATGACCAATACTAAATTTATATTATGGACATGTATTATATGATAACTATTTTTTTTTTTGAAAAGGTATATAATAAGATAAACTATTATTAAATAATATTTGTATTTTATAATTATTCATTGTGGACCGACATAATCCATATACCTAACAAAAAAAAAAAAATGCTTAATTCCTATATGTGCACTATATTTGATGGATTAACAGTTTGCACGTTGTTATGAGTCCACTTGAATCTTTTCGTTAAATAAAATAAATCGGGTTGATTCATATAAATTAATATCGACCTAAATAACGGGTATGGTAATATTAACTAATAATGAATTAGTAATGTGAAAATTAATATTCTAAATTCTTCCAAAATGAAATAAATATTATTATGTTATACAATTATTCAATTAGGTGCTCAGTTTTTTTTTTATATCATGTTTTATCATATAATATTTTTTAATTTAATTATAATTATTAAATATAAATTTTTTTAAATATGTGATCTTGATAGAAATTTTAAATCGAAAGATGTTTTTTAAATAATACTATAAAAAAATGGTTATAACGGAGTAAGTATGTAGCCTGCAAAAACACTTAACTATTTAATTAGGCACAGAACTTACCGTGACAGGCTCGACCATAAGAACTAGGGTTATTATTCATCTTTCTTTATATTTACATTAAGTTTAAATCCAATAAACTATTTCTATTCCATTTACCTCAATCTAATTTTATCATACATTCCTAAAGCCACTAATATGTATTCAGATCTTCTGCTACCGATTGCTGTGTTCCCCTGTGGCGGACCAATCAGATTGCAGCATTATTATTTTAATAATAAAGAATCTGGGGAGGAGACGGAGGAGGGAGGATCCGGAATCCGGGTTGCGTCCCGGGTTCACACAAGACGTCGTTAACGGCAACGCCTGTTAACGGCATCAATTAATATAATAATCATATAGCACCCAGATAAGATATCTTCGCTCAGGGCACCGTGTTAGAAAGAAGGGTGAGATGCGATGGGAGCGAAGATTTACACGTCCGTTGCCCTGACCCTCATGTAAACCCCCAAACCCACCCATGAGAAGACCGTCTGCCTGCCATGGAAAGACACTTACTCGTGCATGTAAAGACCCAAATGACAGGGATTTTATATTTACATTTATTAAATATTAATTTAATTTATTAAAAAACACATGCAGCGATATAATATTCGCTTCAAGTAATTCATTCCTTTTTTTTCATTTAATTTTTTTGGCCTTCAGACCCTCGGGAGCGAAGATATATTTGCTTCAATTAATTTAAATAATTATATTTCAGTTTATTAAATATTAATTCAATTAATTCATATTCTTTTTTATTAATTTTATTTAATTTTGTTATTTAATTTTTTTGGCCTGGAGACCCTCAGGAGCGAAGATATATTTGCTTCAATTAATTTTAATAAAAACATAATGTAAACCCCCCAACCCACCCATGAGAAGACCGCCTGTCTGCCATGGAAAGACACTTACCCGTCTATGTGAAGACCAAAATGACATGGATTTTATATTTCAGTTATTAAATATTAATTCAATTAATTGAAGATGACATGCAGCAACCGAACAAATCTTTGCTTCAATTCATTGGCTATTTTTTTTTTGTTAATTTTAAATTTCATTATTTTTGCCTGGAGAATTATCAGACAACTAAAATATTAGACTAACTAAATATTAAATACTTAAATTTCATATGTTTCTGTTTGTTAATCTAATTTTTTATTTCTTGATATTTAAGTTATTAAGTACTTAAATATAGTAAGATCTTAATTTTCAATTTTATCAAAGTCAAACCTAAATCAAATACATTTTTTAAGGTGAAATTTTAGTTAGAATTTCCTTCACTAATTTTTTCTAATTGTGTCTTTTATTTGGATTAAAATCTGATATTACAAATTTTAAAGATTTTAAAACATGAAGAAAAGTGATGTTTGCATGTAGGATGACATGGAGTAGTTCGGGCAGAGAATGCATTACCATCCTCGCCCCGTTTTAATTCGGGGATATTTTTAATACCATCACTGCCCCGTTCGATTTTTTTCGGTTTTGAGAAATCTCGCAGGACACCGTTAATAAAAAAATTTTAAAAAAATAAATAAAAATTATAAAATAAAATTATATAAACGGATTTTTTATATAATATATATTAATATATTAAAAATTTATATTATTATAAAGAAATAACCTTACTACTCTTACAAAATATAGTGACTAAATAAATATATTGGTGATTTAATATATTTAATTATGTTTATGGTGTTTGTGGTAGAATCGGGGTGAACAGTGACGAATCTATGTAGGGGCTCGAATGGGCTGAAGTCCATCCCGAAAAATAAAAAATAAATAAAAATTTTACGGTAGAAATATAACATTACCCATAATTTCTTTAAAAATTTTAATATAATTCATTATTTTTATCTAATTATTAAAAAATAATAAAATTTTACTTTTATATACTTGTTTTTTTCAAAAAAAATCGTTAATATTTTAAGTCCAAGGTCCGTCCCTAGGGCGCGAGTTGGAGCAGGGGACACAAATACCATCCCGTCCCATCCTCGTTCGGTTTCGGGGAAAATGCGTCACAAACAAAACAATTCGGTTCGATATTTTCTGGGCGGTTGGATTTGTAGTACTGTATATGGCATCGGAAAATTATTTGATTTAAATTTAATGTAAAAAATTCAAAAGGTTTAAAATACGATAGAAAATTAAAAAACATATCTACACTTGAAAAAATTAAAACCAGGATAGAATAATTCATCTTAAGAATCACTATATAATGACCCCCCAAAAAAAGATAAAAATAGAAAATCTCTAAAAGTCTATTATTATTTTTTAAAATTTTGATAGTTAATGTTTTTTTTTTGGGTTAAGCTTAAGGCTTATACAACTATTACACAAATAGGTTTTTATTTATTTTAATGTCTTGGTTTTAAGGAGAATAAAGGATTCTTAAAAATAAATTTTTATTTACAATACTAATCCATATAAAAATAATCTTAGAAATCTGACTTAAATTAAAAAATATATATATAATGTTACAAATAAAAAAAATAAAATAATATATATGTATAAACGAAAAATCAAATATTCAAATGTTGATTCGAGTTATGTGTTTAGCACATTTTCCCTAAAATAGTTTCAGCTTCTTCTGTTTGTGCTAGAGTTTATTTTAGATGGTGTCTCCCATGGTATAAACGAATCTAGTAGTAATTCTGCACTGAAATTACTAATCATCAAACTTGACCAACGACATGAACTATCACCGGGTTTCAACAGAAAATGTCGACTGAAGAATTCGAAGAACACTCACAAATAAGTAGTGGACTTTTGGAATTCTACAGTGAATAAGATAAGATTGATGTAGTGATATTTTAGATTAGAGATAAGAGATTTTATATTATTGAAAAATTAAATCATTAAATAAAATCATCAATTGATCCAACAAATAACATTGTTTGTCTCTTCATTTACCTTAATGTTTCCTCTTCATTAGGGAGTAATTGTTTGCCAAAATTATTTAAGTCATATACAATTCAATACTAACTTATATCATTTTACAATTTCTTAATAATAATATTAAACATTTATAATAATTAATAACAAATTCATGTTACACTAAAATTAACAACATTTTTTTTAAAAAACGACTTACCGTTATTTCATTAAAAATTCTCAAAAACAGGAAAAAAATAAGAGTTTAAGAGATCATTCTAGACAGGCCTAGAATGATTTTGAAGTCGTAACAATCCGAATAAAAGCTAAAAACATTTTATTAATTGATCATAAATGTATTTTAAATTAATTAATTTAAATTATATATTTAGATCAAATTTCACCCTTTAATTCACGTTTGAATTTCATGTGAATCCTATTTGATTTTATACCCCATTATAATTTTTATTCATTAGTGAAATTTATAAAATTAGTTAAAAAAGACATAGTTCATAATATACACTCTAGACGAGTCTCAATGTTTATTTGTAGTATCTTGTTATTTGTCTTAACACACTATTTTAGTAAAGTGAACTTTGTTCAAAATAATATAAATTTTTTTTGGGTCCATAATATGATACTTATCATGTTGTCCACAATGAATAATTATAAAATAAAAATGTTATTTAGATAATGGAGTATTGGTAATCGCAATTCTCATCTTAGAATTAAGTAATTCCATTAATGAATTATAAAATAAGATTGTGAATAAATAAAATTAAATAAAATTCAAAACAAATTCAAAACGTAAATTAACGATGACTTTAATTTAAAATTATAACTAATATTAATTGTTTAATTAATGTCTAATTAGAAAATTAAAGTTTAATGTTATGATGATAAACATTCAACTTTAATTAGCCTATGAATTGGCTAACGTATGAATTAATTGACAAATGAATGAGCAATATATATTACTAATAAACTTTTGGATGATTTTATTTGAAGGTTTAATTCTCAACAATATATATTCATTCTTTATTTATTTCACATCGCTTCATTCTTATTTTTCACACTCTACAATTCTAAAAGCCCTCTTCTTATTTTGTGAGTGTTCTTCGAATTCTTCGCTCGATATTTTCATTGAAACTCAGCGATAGTTCAGATACATTGATAAAGTTCAATGCATAATAATTTTGCAATATCAAATAATTTGTTGTTGGGTAACGTGTTTGTATTTTTTTTTTTTTATTTGTCTGACTTTTTTATTTTTTTTTTATTTTATATTTTTTTTTTAATTTAATTTTTTTTTTTGTACTGTGTGCTGAAAAGTTTTTTTTTATCATATTTAATGTATATGAATCATTTAAAAAATATTAGATCAATAAATATATTAAGTTTGTACACTTTTTAATAAACTAAGCAAGAAATGAAAATGATATTATGACAATCTTTTGTTCATAAAATTGTGTATAAAATGTTACGGAAAACTGGAGATGAAAATATAAAAAAAACATGAAAATGGTTAAAACTTGTATCTCTTTCATGTGTGATCTTGGTCTTGTTGTTTCTAATAGTTGAAGCATCATCATCTAATTCCAATGATAAAAACATCACCTAATTCTTTGTTTGTGAAACATTTTCTGGGCTCCAAGAGAGGCGATACAGTTGAGGGACTTGGACAAGTAAGGAAGTACCTTTCCAAATACGGTTATCTCGGTCCCTCCATGGCTGGTCGCTACCAAAGGAGTCCCGACCACATTTAATGACTCGAATGTTTTTGATCACGACTTGAGAAAAGGTATCACGAAGTTTCAACTCTTCTTTAATATAAATGTTTCGGGGATTTTAGACGAGGAGACATTGTCAATAATGGTGAAGCCTCGGTGTTAGCTTACCTGATTTGGTCAATGGAACTCCCATCAAGCACGGGATAAAGTTAGTCCGGAACCCGATAAGAGTTTCGTACTACGAGTTCTTCTACCATCACCAAAGTGGTCCAAGTTTCAATTTAACCTGGTTACAATATTCCGAAATCGCGACCAGAATCTATTCACCCCTTACTTTTGCATTTAAGACTTGGAAAGATAACTCAAAGTTAACTTTGTGAGAGCTTTCTTCGTATGGGGGTTCGGATGTGACGATACATTTTGGTATGCCAACACAACTAATATTCGCAACTTCAAAGATTTCTCAATAGCTTATACAACAAATCTACCAGATCCAAATATCTATTTCAACGTAAAGATTCCTTGGGGGTGGTCGGGGACTCCCCTGATGGATATGACATTGAAACAACTGCCGTGCATGAGATCGGACACATCCTTGGTCTAGCCCACACATTCGGTTTCAGAAGCCGTCATGTTTCCAACTGCATCCTGGCAAAATAAAAAAGAAACTTACACAATGATGGACATTGCCGGAATTACGGCATTGTATCCTTAATCTATTTTGGGATTATTGTTTTGTGCAAAATAATTTGTTTTATTCGTTTGGATTTTCGGATTCAGCTACGAATATTAATTTTTAACACATGCGAATAATGAATAAGTATTTATTTTTCAAGTTTATATTATATATATATATATATATATGTTAATATTACAAATGAAAATCAAATTTATAAATGATGATTAGTAATTATAACTATAATTCTATAGACAAAATGGTTGATATATATACTCTATATATAAGTCTACACTAATAGATGGTGATGGAAATATAATGTAAGCAATATAATATTGATTATTCTAGAGACATAAATTGGACTAGCTAGTAATAAGTATCAATAACAACTATACAACATACAGGTAAAACCATCATATATAATATACTTAGTCACCCCTCCCCAACCAATTATAGGCTTAAATGAAGACAAAAACTGAATTCTAGGAGATTAGAGAATATTCATCATTCATCGTTCAACATCCGCGGTGAAGTCTTGACGTTTGTATACGTACAATTATCACAATCACACTTTTTCGAAGAACGCCTCTTGGCTCGTTCTTGCTCAGGTAGATAATATCCATATGCGATAATCCATTTTAGAACACACCTACATTGAAATATCTACAGGACATATAAACAAACAACCATAAGGCAGTTTAAATTATAGGACATTGGCAAAACAACAATAGTAGGAGGATAACCTCTTTGGAAAGATACATAAATTTAATTTTTCATAAAACATTATTAGTGTTTGAGGTTGTGTCTTATTTATATCTTTATATTTTTTTTTATTAATTTTATTTATACTCACTTAATATTAATGCAAATGCAAAGTAACACAATTGAGAATATAATTCTAAGGTATGATTAAATCATTCAAATTCTTAACAACAACCAAAAAAGAAAAAGTAAGGTAATTGCAAATGCAAAGTAACACAATTGAGAATATTTCTTCAAAATAAAACAAACAAAGATTAAAGGTTTAAATAACTTTATTCCCTTTTAATAGACAATTATTACAAGTAAGTTAAGATGTTGCCTTTATTATTACACGAGTTAGCACGACACGAATACACTCATTAATAATGATATTTTGAGCGAGTTAAGACACGATACGACACAGATGAGAATAAATTTCAAACACGACACGAACATAAAATTAACGGTTGTTTAGGCACGTTGCCAAGCTGTAATAATGCATCATACAATGTGAGACCTTTATTAAGTAACATGTAAATGTGGTCCATTTTGTGTGTGATTTATGTTATTCAATAATAGGAAGAAATAACATTTGAGAGAAGTTATTGATCTGATTTATTTATTGAGAGAAATCAATTATCACCATAGTTGATGCCCCTCTAAAGAGGGGTTTGCTTTCAAATTTGGTCATTCTCCTTGTGTTGGAGTTTTAAGAAGGAGGTTCAAAAGTTATTGAGCACGTTATTAGTGTCGTATTTGAGGATGTTGAAAGAAAGATCGCGCGGGATCAGATATGTTGAGTTATGGAGCCTACACTTATAATAAACTCTACATTGTTAATTAGAGTTTATTGGGTTTATCTTTTTTGGTTTTGGTTATTTAGGTTTATTACTGTGAATGTTTACCCTATAAATATGTAATTATTAAGGGTTACATGTAATAGACAGAATTCTAGAGAGATAAAGTGTGAGGCAAAAACTCTGTATTCCTTCTTCTTCTTCATAGTAAATCTGGTGGTGCTTGAAGTGGATGTAGCTCAATTTGAGTGAACCACTATAAAATCTGTGTGTTTTTGTGTTCTCTTTCTTGTGTTTTTACAGATTGTTTTCAAGCAGGTCGGATTTGGGAGATACAAATCCTAACAATTGGTATCAGAGCAGCTGGTCTAGATCTGAGCATTGGAAACAATGGCAAGTGAGAACAGTATAGGACATGGAATTGGAAGATTTGATGGGACAGATTGTGCTTTTTGGAGAATGCAGATTGAAAATTATCTCTATGGAAAGAAGCTTCATGTTCCTTTGAGTGAGAAACCAGAGAAGATGGATGAAGCTGAATGGAAACTCTTTGATAGACATGTTTTGGGAGTTGTCCGATTGACGCTATCCAAGACAGTTGCTCACAATGTAGCAAAGGAGAAGACCACCATGGGTCTGATGAAAGCTCTTTCTGATATGTATTAGAAACCATCTGTTAACAACAAGGTACACTTAATGAAAAGACTATTTTACTTAATAATGGTTGATGGTACTTCTGTCACTACTCATTTGAATGAATTCAATACATTTGTGAATCAATTGCTATCTGTTGAGATTGATTTTGGGGATGAAGTTAGTACCCTGATTTTGTTAGCATCTCTACCAAATAGTTGGGAACCTATGAGGGCAACAATTAGTAATTTAGTTAGAAATGCTAAACTGAAATTTGTTGAAGTTAGAGATCGTATTCTTGCTGAAGAGGTTCGTAAAATTGATTCTGGTGAAACATTCAAAAGGTTCTGCTCTGAATGTGGAAAACAGGGGAAGAGGGTAATGATAGAAATTTCAACCGAGGTAAGAGCAGATCTATGTCAAGGAGCAGGAGGAGTCAGTCCAAGTCTGGGCGGTACATTTGAGTGTTGGAATTACGGTAAACAGGGTCATTTAAAGAGGAACTGCAAAGCACCGAAGAAAAATGGTGATAATAAAAATGATGCAGCCAACGTTGTTACAGAATCTGTCACTGATGCGTTACTTCTGTCTGTTGATAGCCCGATAGATTCATGGGTTTTGGACTCGGGAGCGTCTTTCCACACCATGCCCACAAGAATTAATGGAGAATTATGTGGCTGGAAACTGTGGGAAATAGTTGTTGGTAACGTGTTTGTATTTTTTTATTTGCGTGATTTTTTTTATTTTATTTTTATTTAATATTTTGTTTGTATGTGCTTAAATAATTCTTATCATTTTTAATATATATGAATCATTTAAAAAAATATAAATCAAATAAATATATTACATTGTAGACTCTTTAATTAACTTAACAAAAAGAAATAAAAATGATATTATGAAAATCTTTTGATCTCAAAATGTGTATACAATGCTAGAGAAATTGTGAAATGAAAAGCAAGAACTAGTTAACTACATCAAATAACAAACATGAAAATGGTTAAATCTTGTATTCTCTTTTTATGTCTTGATCTTAGTCTTGTTGATCTAAAAATTGCACAAGCATCATCTTTCAATGATAAAACATCATCTTCTAAGTTTGTGAAGCATTTTTGGACTCCAGAGAGGCGAACAGTCCATGGACTTGAACACGTAAGGAATTACCTTTCCAAATATGGTTATCTCGGTGTCTCCTACCAAAGGAATCTCGACCATTTAATGATTCAAATGTTTTTGATCACGACTTGAAAAGGGTATTAAGAAGTTTCAACCTCTTCTTTGATAAAAATGTTTCAGGGAATTTAGACGAGGAGACGTTGTCAATAATGGTGAAACCTCGATGTAACTTACCTGATATGGTCAATGGAATTCCCATCAAGCACGGGGTAAAGTTAGTCCGGACCCCGTTAATAATTCGTACTTTGCGTTTCTAAGATCAACAAAGTGGTCCAAGTACAACCTAACCTGGTTTAGAGGTGCAATCGCGATTAAACGCTGCATCGCGATTAAACGCTATTTCACCCCTTAAGTCTGCATTTAGACTTGGACCGATAAACTCCAAGTTTTAATTTTATGGAAGTTTTTTCATATCAACCTTCGGATGTGAAAGTACATTTTGGTAAGGCCGAACAAGGGAATATGTTCCCCTTGGCAGTGAACCAACTAGCTACCACATATTATCTACCACTGCTGCCCAAGATCTTTTTCAACTTACTTCAAAATTATAATAAATTATATTTTCATGTATAATTTTGTTATAAATTTATTGTTAATTCTTTTAATTTTGTAGAAAAAATATTTAAATACCTGAATTAACTTATTAGTTGAACTTATATTTTAATCAACTTTTTTCTATTAGATTTTAGGATTCAGCTATGAATATTTAATTTTTTAAACACATGCATGCTAAATAATGAAAATAAGTATTTATTATTCAAGTTTAGATTATATGTTAATATTAAAAATAAAAATAAAATAAAATTCTATAAATGATGAATGAATATTTATAATACTATATTTCTATAGATAAATGATTGATGTCTTAGTCTAGACTAAATAGACGATGTAAAAACTTAATTAGTTAGTGAAAATTTATAAATTTGTGAAACTTAATTTTTAGTATTTTTTAATATTAATTATAAAAAAATTGCAAAAATATAAGAGTTTCAATTATTATATTATATTTATTATAAAATTATTTTATCTATATTAATTCAGTTTAACATTAAATGTTAAATATGAAATATATAAAAATAAAAAATTTCAGTTATTATATTATAATTAATAAAAATGTGTAAAAATAAAATTTCAGGTTATCATATAGCAATAAATATTGATTATATCAACGTATATATCTACAATTAAACCAATATATTACTCCATTCAAATATTTTACTCCTATAAATAATCTTAGATCAACAACAGTTCAATTGAAGAGAAGAGTGATATCTCCATATACAGAGCATTTATTTCGTCGATCTCCTTTTGTCATGTGCTATCTCTATTCATAATCTTCTCAATTTCTCTATCAATATCATGTTTTCAATAATTGAATTTGCATTATGTTATGTTTCAACAATCCGTTTTCACTGATTTGTATTTTTTTCTAGGAATTTGATCATTTCAGGCAGCTGCAAAAACATCATCGGTCTCCTTTTTTGTCGCTTCTAACTACTACAATCATTCACAAAATTCAGGTAATTTCTCTTTCCTAATTTATTTATCTTACTTATTTTCTCCTCGTCATAAATATAAGATCATTTCCAACCCACCAACTAACTCCATTATAGGTCACTCAAACTGCATTCTAAGTTTTCCTACCAAATCTTTCTCCTCCAAACCCAAATATGCAGGAAACATTGTTCACATACTCAAAAGGTTTTCAAAACTTTCATTTCAGTCATTTTAGTTTGTTTTTAATTAATTTATATAACTTATTTATATTTTAATTTGTTTACAATTTTTTTTATATTTTAATTTATTTATATAATTTATTTATATGTTAATTCATGATAATTTTAATAAGGTTTGTTTTGTTGTATTTTTTTGTTTGTGAGATATAATTTGTGCTTATGTAATAATGTTTAATTTATTTTATGTAGTTGTATAAATAATGAATGAGAATTTAAAAGAATTATTAAGTTATTGTAAAGTTATGGGTTCAATTTATAATTTTAGATAAATATATAGATAATATTGAAAAATTAAAATTTATTATAAAAATGAATATTTTAAGAATATTCTTTTGAGTTGAGTTTTTGGGTTGGAGATAAATTACTAAAATGTTTACTGCATTTTAAGTATGAGAAATATGTATTTGGGTTAGAGATGTATAAATTTCTTTCATAATATATATATTTCTCTTTCTTAATCTAATTATTAAGTATTTTTTTTTATTTACTATATAAATTTTTTATATATTTCATATTAATAATATAAAATATTTTTTTATTAATATTTTTACATAAAAATATATAATATTACATAACATATTTATTTTTATATATATAATAACAATATATATAATAATGTTTAATAAATGAATATGAAGGTTTATACACAAATTATTAACTCTATAAATTACTCTTCTTTCTAAATTAATTTCTTTATATATTTGACTCTCTTTCTTAATCTAATTATTAAGTATTTTTTTTCTTACTTTCACTATATAAATATTTATATTTTTTCACACTAATAATATAAAATATTTTTTATATTAAAATATATAATATTACCTAACATATTTATTTTTATATATAATAACAATATATATAATAATAGATGAATATGAAAGGTTTATCCACAAATTTATTATGATTTCTATCTCATTTCATAATTCTCTCTATTAATTAACTCTATGTAATTACTTTACTTTTTAAATTAATTTCTTTATTTTATATTCAAGAATTTTTTTATTTCATAATTTATCTTTCTAATTAATTCCTAATACTACTCTTTTTTCTAATTTTTTTTTTTCACTTTCATAATATATAAAAATTTAAAATTATATATATATATATATAGTAAGTAAGTTATGACTATTTATTCTAAATAGGTGGTCTCTAAACCTAAAAATCTATATATATTAATTTCGTACTTAATTTATTTATTTTTTTATCTCTAATCTTTTATATTTATATATATATATATATATATATATATATATATATATATATATATATCAACACTATCTCACTTTATGAGAAATACAAAGTTTCAATAAAATTTGATTGAGCCAACTTATTTTTTTTTTAGATAATACTATTTTTTTAGTTTGAATTTTTTTAAGAAAATTTTCTTAATTTGGTTGTTTAAGAAACTATTTATTATTTTTTTATTACAGTTTTTATTATTTGATAATTTTTCTGCATTTTTCTTAAATGTTATCAATACTGGTATTTACCCTACAATTACAATGTAGTTTCATCTTCACAGTGACCGAGTGTAATCTATCTCTAAAATATTCTTTTTTTTGTCTTGACTCTTGTATATCTACACTTTCTAATTTTATGAAAAATACAAAGGTCTCAAAAATTCTTTTACTAAATTTATTGAAACTCATTGCAAAAAATTGATGCAGTCAACATTAACCACTAAAAATAATTAATATACATATGATTAAACATATTTTATATTATATAAACATATATCTTACTTTTAAGTTAATGTTATTATTAGAATTAAGTTACTATTAGTAGTGATATATTTTTTATTGAACAAAATATATTAATACTCACTTAATCTTTGATTTTAAATATAGAATTTGTATCATTTGGTTAATCTTCTTTTTTACATGATACTATTTAAGAGATTTTTTTTATAATTTAGTGAAGGAGTTTTATTAATCTAAATTTTCCATTACCTACTTTCAAATTTTTTGGATTAGGTTGGTCTTAGAAAAAAGAGATTTTTTGAAAATTGGTTATAAATACTTATTTAAATGCTGAACTATAATATCAAACTATATCAATGATAGGTAAAATATGTTATATACTATTATATTATAATTCATCCCGTATGAGTTTATCCTCTCTCTTATGTTCGAGTAAATTACTTCGTTTCTTTTGTGATGAAAATTTTTTTAACAAAAATTAGCCTTCTATCAAAATTGATTCTAATTTTTTAATTACATTTAGAAATATATAAAAATAAAAAATATATTTAATAAAATATTTTAGAAGTCTAATAACAATCGTCTTATTTCAAACATCATTCAAAAGATAAATTAAGTTTTAAGCCAATATAATTTATTTATATTTATTCATTTTTAAGTTAAAATCGGGTATTGACTATTGAATTATGTTAGTTTTTTTTTATAAAATGAATTCTAATTTCGTTTTTTTTTTTTTATGAAGTTCGTAAAATGAAGAGTAATGTTATCTTCATTTAATTATGAATTTGTTTTTATTATTATATAACAATAATTCATAAAATAATTTTTTTTTGAAAAACAATCAACAAAATTATATAAAAATTCAAAGGATTCTTATAGCACTTTGACACAAGAAATTAAGACGAAAAAATGTAACTAAAAATTAGAGTCAATAATCTCATCTTTAAGAATTAAGAATCATCCAATAAATCTACAAATGTCTATAAATTAAATTAGAGTTGAGAGATTTAATTTAATATAAGAAAATTAATAATATATACTTTATTTACCCTACATAAAAAAGGATTAATTATTTTTTTAGAGTGAGATTTAATTTTTTTATGTTTTTGTTAATAGTACATTTTTATATGGGTATAATAATTTTTATAATTAAAATTACACATTTATAAAATATTTTTTATTTAAAAAATTTATATAATGTAAAAAAAATGATATGAAATGGTATAACCTTTATTTATATAATAATAATAATATTTATATAATAATAATAATGTAATTTTAAATTTTATCTTTCTTCTTCAATCAAATTTTCTCAATTTTTATTTTAAATTTAAATAACTTAAATAAAAATAAATTATTTTTAAAATTATAGTTATAAACTCATAATATTATTTATTTATTTAATTATATATATATATATATTAAATTTAGATGTTATTATTTCATATAAAATAATATTTAATATAAAAAAATCAAAAAATTTATATGATTTAAAAAAATTGACATAAGATAATATAACTTTTATTTGATTAAGTTTAAATATTTTCAAACATTTATCATATAATAATAATAAAAATAATAATAATGTAATTTTAAATTTGATGTACCAAATTTGTATTTTTTTATTTTTATCAAACTTTCTTAAATATTATTTTAAGTTTAATTATTTTTTTATTCACTTTTTGTTTTCTATCTTATAATTTAATTATATTTTTTGATTGATTATGTATATAAATATATAATATATGAATTATATTTTTTCTTTTATTATTTTTCTTGAATTTAGAATTGAATAATAAATAGGTAGATAATGAATCTAAAATAAATATCATATCATTAAAAGTTAATTAGAAAATTACATTAATTTTGAAATTTTTATAACTTTATTTTATTTTTCTAAAAATATTTAGATTAACCTTTTAAAAGAACTTATTTTTCTTTAAATAGTTTGATAATGTAGTTTGTATTTTGTAAGCAAAACTTGTTAATTTTTATTGTTTTATTTTTTAATATAAAAAAGTGTCTAAAGATCATATTTTTTTATAACTATGATATTTTTTATATTACAATCTTTGATTTAAGATATTTAAAAATATATTTTTATTTTTTTTTTATAATAAAAACCATGCAAAAATTTTCGCATTTTATAGTTCGACAAATTATTATAAGGATAAGAAGTAATTGTGAAGCTAAATTGTAGCACCTAAAAGTTGAGTAATATAATATAATTATAAAATTTGTTTGATAAATAAATTTATTTATTATAATATGTCAAATTATAATTTTTAGGTCAATAATAAAGTTTTTATATCTGAAATTGATCCTGATAATGAGGTGGACCGATTAAATATAAAAAAGCGTATAAGTAAGAGAGAAAAGGCCAGGAAAAGCTCGAATATATTCTTATAAATTACAGTAGGAACTGACCAATCTATCTTGAAAGGCTCCCATGTCCCGCTAACCTTTTAAAATGTAAGGTCATAAAAACAGCTCATAGATAGTAAAAGTTGAGTCTCACATAACCGGAGCGACTCCATGTCCTCTCCTTTAATTCCGTAATTGTTATTTGTTTATTTTATTTATAAGATTTTTTTTATTATATTGTTAAAATTGTTTGATTATTTATTAATGATTAATTTCAGTTAAACTTTTTGTTAAACATTTTTTATATCTATAATTTGTCATATTTAAAGGTATTATATGAGTCTTCTCTTAAAAGTTTAAAATAAGATCTATTTATCTTTTAAAGTACTTAATATTATAAAAATGAGAAGAAATATTTAAAATATAATTTATTAGTATAAAAATATGTCATTTTTTTAAAACTCACTCGATTTTGTTAATAATATTAATGAATGTGGTGTGATTTATATAATATTATAATTTTAACGTTATAATGAATTTACACTTATCTTTTATCTTATTATAAATTGTAATCAACAATATTTATCTTTAAAAAATTATTTATCATGTGTAAAATGACCCGTACAACATTGGGAAATAACTCTAGTATTGAAATGAAAACGTTAGTTCATGGGATCAATTGAAATTTATTGTTGGAATGTTCATCCTTACCAAGACATGTACAAGAAATGTGACAAAAATCATTAAAACAATTGAACATGTTATGTTATCACTGCTCTCTAACGATGATCGTTGGCTATTGTTCGAACAACGTGCATTTATGCATAAGAAATCAAAAACTGCAAACTTTATTGAGATTTAAAAAGAAATAGCTGCGAAATGTAAGGGTGTTTATTTAGTTGTCAAGACTAGAGTGGGGCAATGAGTTGAATCAACACGATCCAACACGATATTAATACGTAACGACACAATACGATATTATCTCACTGATCCGGATCATGGGTTGAATACGACACAAGCGCAAAACGACAAGATCACAACACGATTATGAGTTTATATGATTGTAACACGGTCATGAGGCGACACGGACATAACACGAGTATAGACACGATACAAGCACAAGTATAACTACGAAACAACATAAATATAAATAGTCACGTTACTTAAACTAGGAAAATTTGCGTACGATGCACACGAATAAGGATAAAAATAAAAAAATAAAAAATAATTAGCATCGTGACCTCAAACTTTGGTCAAATAAATATTTGATTCATATTTCTTTAACCACTATCAAATGATATCGGTCTATTATCACTCGACAAACCACATCTCAATCGCATTTGGTTAAACGTTGTACATGTTTTGTTAGGTTGCAAGTTTGAAACTTACAAATAACATTTTTAAATTTATTTTTAACCGTTTTAAGTTTACGGGCGGGTCAACTCAAAATCCGACCCAAGTATCCATTTACTCTCACATAAATATTCAAATTAACCATAGTTCTTGACCCGGCAATCCGGACATTTAAAAATTAAGCATTATTATTATTATTATTATTATTATTATTATTATATATATATATATATATATATATATTACTAAACTTTACATTAACATTTTCTTTAAATTTATTTAGATTTTCATTTAATTAATAAATTATTTAATTTTAAAATTATAATATATATAATTAATTAAACATACTAAATTAAAATATTAATTTAAATAATATAAAATATAAAAAATATAAATAAAAATTAGAGTCTCCTAATAATTCTTTCCCATATTACTTTTATTAATTTATTTTTATAATTTTAAACTATTTTATAATTTCAACTATTATTTATACATTAAATAATAAATATATAATAATAACCAATAATACTTTATTTTCTAAGATGCTGAAATTGAGATGGAGAGATTAATCCAATTGTGGACCCATGTTTTAATTCCCAGTATTAGAAACCAAGAATTTGAAGATGAGTTGGGTTGGAGATCATGTTTTTCAAGATAAAAAAGAGAACAAAGATAGGTATGGAAAAGTTTGTACAACATGTAATATGCATGCACTATCTTTAGACAAAAGATTAGTCGTTCTTTTAAGAAAATTAGAGACATTGCAATGAATAATGGTTATGGGATTACGTGTCTTTCAATTTCAAGTAAGGAACTATCAAGGTTGTCCTACTGTGAGATGTCTAAAACATCTTAGATACTTAGACATTTCCTTTAGTTGAATTATAGTATTAGTGATCTCTTAAATTTTTCAATTCTTGAACTCACGTGTTGATCTAGGCTTGAAAGTTTTTCCAGAAATAGAAAAACCTTGTTAACCTACTACATCTTTTTTTGGAGGATTTTCCTAGATTAAAATATATGCTAGAGGGGTAGAGAAATTGAAAAACATTTAAAAACGTTTCAGTTTGTTTGTGACAACTAGATGAATTAAAATAATTGGATATTCGCGGATCATTGACAATTAAAATTCTTGGAAGAGTTGATGATGCATGCATCTATTACGAGAGAGATAAGTATGACTAGAAAGTCGAGTATGAGACTAGACATGAGAAAATAGGCCGAAGATATTGACAATGAATAGTTACATAGGTGTGAATCTCCCTAAATTGGTGGAAAAGTCATCAAAATGACAATGAAATGATGGTATTATTCCCTTTGCTAGAGGACCCTTTTATTTGTAGAATGAAGAATTTGAGGGAATTGGTGTCAACTAGCTATTTGTGCCATTAACCTGGTGAAATTTCATGTTTCACTTACCAACGTTATCCTCGATATAATCCTTGAGCACCAAAATCACATATGAATATTTTGACTCACAAATGGTCAAATAATATTTCTTTTAAAGTATAATTGTAAGCAGTAAAATTGATTATTCACAAGCAAAGCCCTGGAGAAATAAATTGACTGGTAAATAAATATCAGTAACAAAACTATACAACATACAGGTAAAACCATCATAATTAATATACTTACTTAGTCACCCCTCCCCAACCATTTATAGGCTTAAATGAAGAACAAAAACACTGAAATTCTAGGAGGTTAGAGAATGTTCATCATCCGCTGTTGAAGTCTTGACGTTCACAATCCCAATTGTTTGAACCGTCCAACATTCTCATTATGTCGCACCACTCTTAGAAGCTCCCTTGCCTCTTCCTCCTTTGCTCTTGCTAGCTGCAGCAGCCGCGTTCTTCGTACTTGTGCTCGCAGTGTTACTCTTGCTGCTGCACGACCCTTGAGAATCCACGTCCGAAAGACCATTCTCTAACGCTCTAACCAAGTTCTCAAAGTAGTTCCTCGTAACACTGAAGGTTTCCACAGTCCTATCTAGTTAGTTAGTTAGTTACCCACCAAACAATTTTTTTATATTGTTTTTACATTTTACCTTGTCAATCCAGCAAGTTTTGTGCGAAAATCATTAAAATCGGGTGAAGGGCCTTCAGAATTAAGGTAAACCTGTAGATCCTTTTCAGCACATTGATAAAGCCTTTCTAAACCAGCCTCAGCTTCACCTGCAGACTAATATTAGTACTGAACAACCCATAGAAAATTTGTATTAAGAAAATCAATCTCCATACCCTGCAGGTATTCGAAGAACTGCCTCTTGGCTCGTTCTTGCTCAGGTAGATAATATCCATATGCGTAAGTCCATTTTAGAACACGCCTGCATTCAACTATCTACAGGACATATAAACAACACAAGGCTGTTTTAATTATAGGACATTGGGGAAACAAAATTCTTACATTATAATTAGTGAAACGTAGGAGAAGTTTTTATGAGGACGGAATGATAACCAACTTTGGAAAGATGACGTTTGTTGCAACCGTTAATGCAGATTTTGGGTAAATTTTCTAATACTAATCGGCTACAAAGAATGAGATTGATATAAACTTGCTTTCATATCTGACCCCCCAATAATGAGTCTATTTGTTATCAAATAACTTGATGATGATATAGAAAATATTCTTAGTTTTATACTAAATGAAGCAAAAAATCAAACACTATAATATGAATCATGTTCATAAAACAATCACACACTATAGTACGGATTAAAAAATTATTTTCATTTTTTTTTTTTTTTCATATTGTAACACTTGTTAAAAAAGAATGTTTTTTTACCCAAAAATAAATAAAGTGAAGAACTGGAACCAAGTGTTATACATGCTTTACCTTGTGTATAAAAGCATCCTTAAGTATTGCTCCCAAAACCATAAGACATAAAAACACATTTGGATTGGATTTACCTGAAGCCAGGCCTCTATGATGAACTTCAGCTGAGACTCAGGTTGTGATTGTTTGTCACTGAGCTTTTCAAGCTGCAATGGATAATATGACAGAATAACAAAAGGAACATAAGGTGCCTACAAATTGGCAAAATAGGAGGATTATTGAAATAGTAGGAAGGATTATTGGCTCTGTTTTTTTTTCTTCAAAAAATTAACAGAAATGTGGTAAAATCAGATCCAATAAAAACTATCCTTGAAATCATGAGCAGCTACTCCAAGACATAATCAAAAGTGGTAAATATTTCAGTGCACCTGTTAACAAGAAACCCAAGGATACTTACTTGCACGATTTGCATCTGATGCAGATCAGCAAGAGCCTTCTGTCTTGACTGCCAATATTAAAAGGGAAAAAAATGTGAAAAGGTCTTAAAATCCATGCCAACAAAATGAAAAAGAATGTTGAGCCTAGTTCTTACAGTGGTCAACTTACACCAAACGGGAAAAAAACAAAAAAAAATTGGGACAGTGATTACAACAAAATACTAGTTTTCAGAGAGGCTCAATAGCATTCCAGTCATCACCACTCACAAGAGTCAAGAAAGAAACAAAATAATGAGTCAGCCATTGGCCAAGAGATAGTGCATGTACAAGCAACATAGAAGACAGGTTCTCTATTTATTTATTTTTCCTCAACCGGAATTTTAGAAAATCATTCATACCGACTGATTAGTTGCCCAACGTTCGTAGTAATGCGTGTATCGCTCTAATGAGTTTTTAGCCATCTCCCTTCTCCTGTCAACTTCATCGCACTACAAGTCACAAGAGAATGAACATGAGAAACTAGTTTAAAATAATGGGTAAATTTAACTTTGAGTGGCCTAGCAGATGTAAGAGTTCAAATTCACCACTCCCTCTTGCTTTGCAGCCTCATAGCCGTTACATGCATAGAAACCACCTGTCCTTTCTCCATGGTCAGACCATACTCCAAGGCATAGCCTACATAAAAAGAGCAAATCACTTATGAACTGAATTGTTTTTTAAGTTCTTAACTTATATAGATATATAGTCTCTTTTTTTGTGATTCTGATCCATAGGTTCCATGATCTGGATGATATTGCACTCATATAGGAAGAAAGTTCTTACTCATGAGTCAAAAGAAAAGAAAGATAAGATGATTAGTTTGATGATCTACATATATAGGATGTTATTATTTATCATTTTATTTTAAAATTTTTTAACCTAGAGTTTTTTCCTGTAAGAGGCTAGCACAGCATCCCACTCCCACCACCATGACCCCCTAACTTCAAATAATTATCGTATTATATGTACACAATCACAAAATACAATTGAACATAGTACGTAGTTACCTTGCGACTGTCTTCAATATAAGATCTGACAACATAACGAGCATACTTGTCTTTATCATCATCAGTTGCCAATAGGTTGACCATATCTTGACCAACAGAAGCTTCACAAGATGGATCAGGGCATCTCAGCATTAAGCATCCAGGACCACCGTCAATTGATGTGTTGATGTAAGCTAACAAACAGAGGAACAAAAAAGGACATATACCATTGCAATTTTAGCTTGTATTGCAATTTTCAAGCATTAACATATATTAAGCACAGCCTTAGAAGTATACTAAAAGTTGTCACTAAGAGAATATCAAAAGAATCTCATACGTCAAGTATGAGAACCAAATGGCCATGAATAATAAGATCAGTGATCAGAAAGCCATTAATGCATAATGTCTGAAGGAGGCAAACAAACCTTGCTAGCATATATGGCAGAAGGGATGACTACAAACGGCTGTACTGATCTGGTCAATAGGATAACTCTCAAAGCAGATCCCGCAAGTAATCTGTCAATGGAGGTTTGTGAAAGCTAGTTTATCAGAATTTGAGCAACAAGAATAATATCAAGAAGACAATGATTTATACTTACCTCTCTAGCATTAGGGAATTCAACAATTGGCCCCTCCAATAATCCCACTGTTTTCCTAACTCTATTTTCATCAGCAAACCATGCCTCATGGACATCACTCACACTCCTGCACAAATATAATTTCGTTAACACCCACCAAGAGAAATGCAGTTTTAAAATCACAAACCATACAAATACAATACATTCAATTAGAAATGAAACATTACCAGTGGTAATGACGAAGTAGGATACTGGAATCTACTCTAGTTATAGAAAGAACAGTGGAAACAGTTGTAATATCATCTTCCTGACGCTGTTGAATATCTGCCTCCTTCAACACACTAAAATTCTTCTGAAATTTGATTTCCAGAAAAGGCATATTAGACGCATAAACGTTCATTGATCAAAAATATTCAAAAAAGTCGGATAGATCAGATTGAAACAACAAAGTTGTTAGCTTGATCATTTAATATAACTTCACCTGTTGACGGCTAGTTATGATGTCATCGGCATCATCTGGGTCTTGGTCTATGAACTGGTAATCGCCGTCATCGCAGTCGCTGCAGTCAGCCATTTCATCGCTGTAGTAATCATCGGGTGACTCAGCATCGTGCATATCATCCTCCGATTCCATTGGCAACAATCAGAACCTTGCAATGTTGGCTGGAACTTGGAAGGGGTCCGAATAGGGCTGCGATCTAGGGGAGAAAGGTGGGTTTGAAGCAGATTGTAATAAGAAATCTCGATTGATTGAGATTGAGAATGAGAATTCGGGTTTGGGTTTGGTTTATAAGAAGGTATATCTTCGGCTTCTGAAACAGTCTGGAAGTAAAAATCAACAAAGTATCAGTCTTTATGAATAATGACTTCCAACACTTCTATAGAGAGAGAAATGCGGGGACTCCGATGGTTGAAAGATGTAATAAGGGCTCATTTGATTTTAGCTTATTCTTCTAAGGACAAACTTGTTTAAATTATAACACAAAAGTTAGAGATTATATTACATTACAGAGGAATGATAAACTCAACTAAAGCAGATTCATGAATTCAACGTGGTGGTCTGACACGTTGTCCTCACGTCTTGAAACGTTCATCTCGGGTTCTGAAAACGCTCATTTCGGGTCTCGAAGCGCTAATTTCAGAACTAGAATTATTATTTTTTCTTGTATTATTTCAGAACTAGAAGCGCTCATTAAGTATTGCTCCCAAAACCATAAGACATAAAAACACATTTGGATTGGATTTACCTGAAGATAATATCCATATATGCGTAAGTCCATTTTAGAACACGCCTGCATTCAACTATCTACAGGACATATAAACAACACAAGGCAGTTTTAATTATAGGACATTGGGGAAACAAAATTCTTACATTATAATTAGTGAAACGTAGGAGAAGTTTTTATGAGGACGGAATGATAACCAACTTTGGAAAGATGACGTTTGTTGCAACCGTTAATGCAGATTTTGGGTAAATTTTCTAATACTAATCGGCTACAAAGAATGAGATTGATATAAACTTGCTTTCATATCTGACCCCCCAATAATGAGTCTATTTGTTATCAAATAACTTGATGATGATATAGAAAATATTCTTAGTTTTATACTAAATGAAGCAAAAAATCAAACACTATAATATGAATCATGTTCATAAAACAATCACACACTATAGTACGGATTAAAAAATTATTTTCATTTTTTTTTTTTTTTCATATTGTAACACTTGTTAAAAAAGAATGTTTTTTTACCCAAAAATAAATAAAGTGAAGAACTGGAACCAAGTGTTATACATGCTTTTCCTTGTGTATAAAAGCATCCTTAAGTATTGCTCCCAAAACCATAAGACATAAAAACACATTTGGATTGGATTTACCTGAAGCCAGGCCTCTATGATGAACTTCAGCTGAGACTCAGGTTGTGATTGTTTGTCACTGAGCTTTTCAAGCTGCAATGGATAATATGACAGAATAACAAAAGGAACATAAGGTGCCTACAAATTGGCAAAATAGGAGGATTATTGAAATAGTAGGAAGGATTATTGGCTCTGTTTTTTTTCTTCAAAAAATTAACACAAATGTGGTAAAATCAGATCCAATAAAAACTATCCTTGAAATCATGAGCAGCTACTCCAAGACATAATCAAAAGTGGTAAATATTTCAGTGCACCTGTTAACAAGAAACCCAAGGATACTTACTTGCACGATTTGCATCTGATGCAGATCAGCAAGAGCCTTCTGTCTTGACTGCCAATATTAAAAGGGAAAAAAATGTGAAAAGGTCTTAAAATCCATGCCAACAAAATGAAAAAGAATGTTGAGCCTAGTTCTTACAGTGGTCAACTTATACCAAACGGGAAAAAAACAAAAAAAAAAATTGGGACAGTGATTACAACAAAATACTAGTTTTCAGAGAGGCTCAATAGCATTCCAGTCATCACCACTCACAAGAGTCAAGAAAGAAACAAAATAATGAGTCAGCCATTGGCCAAGAGATAGTGCATGTACAAGCAACATAGAAGACAGGTTCTCTATTTATTTATTTTTCCTCAACCAGAATTTTAGAAAATCATTCATACCGACTGATTAGTTGCCCAACATTCGTAGTAATGCGTGTATCGCTCTAATGAGTTTTTAGCCATCACCCTTCTCCTTTCAACTTCATCGCACTACAAGTCCCAAGAGAATGAACATGAGAAACTAGTTTAAAATAATGGGTAAATTTAACTTTGAGTGGCCTAGCAGATGTAAGAGTTCAAATTCACCACTCCCTCTTGCTTTGCAGCCTCATAGCGGTTACATGCATAGAAACCACCTGTCCTTTCTCCATGGTCAGACCATACTCCAAGGCATAGCCTACATAAAAAGAGCAAATCACTTATGCCTTGTTTGATGAAGGGTTGGAGCTTGTTTGATGTAGGGTTATTTTAAAATAATCTGGGGTATTTGAAAAAAAAAACTTGCTTGATGTAAAAAGTGGATTGTTTAGATTATTTGGGTAAAATGGCCAAATACCCTTATTATCAATATTTTAAAATAAAAATGAACTCCGGATAAATTTGCAGTTTGGTTGATGATAAGATAAGATAAGATAAGATGAGGCCTAAATAACCCACTATCTTACGTTCAATACTTCATGAATCAAAATACAAAAGAAAATTTAGTCATTTCTCTAAAATAACCCAAGATAATCCATATTTATCAAACATGGTTTTTCAAAAAACAGAGTATTTCAAAAACAAATAAATAACTACATCAAACAAGCTCTTTAAGATAAAGATTTCTCTAAACCGAGGTTCTAGGCACTGCATAAAAAATAAAAGAGAGATGCTAGAAAAGAGAATGTTATGATAGGGTGCAAGAAAGACGGAAATTTTACCAGCAAAATTCAAATTTGCAAGGCGGCGTGCATGTCATATGCATACAACCTTGGTTTTTCTCTATCGGTCTCTTGCACTTTGGACAAGGTTTGGAATTTGCTAGTATCCTGTCATTACAGCACAATTTATGCAACTTATAAAAGTGCTGTAATTTATCATTGAATGTGAAAGGAAGAAAGATGAGTAACTGCAAGGAACATAAAAGCCTTACCAGTTCATATTTTCTGATTCGGCACTGTTCTTCAAAATCCATTTCGACACAGTGCCACAATCCACAGGACGATGAGCTTCTTCAGAGCACTGACATTTCCAACTTCAAAGGATTAACTCGATGACATCAAATATAACTGAAGCCGGAAATCATGACAAGATATTTGACTTACATTCCAACAGAATCCATATGAGCAAAGGCATGTAACATCATAGCCACCACTACCTATCACAAATTCAACAGCATACTCGCAGCCTGGTGCAGGACACCACTTTGTCTGCCAAAGAACAATAAAAGAAGACAAGAAATGAACTGAAAAGTGGATGTGGCATTGAGAAAGAGAAATAGATAATAAACAAGAATTATGATTTGATCATCTGGGAGCCAGCATAACATTCAATCTTCAAATTATGATGGATGCCGGACCATTGATTGTCAAGGACTCAACTCATAATTATATATGGATGCCAACTGTACGAGTTCTATCTCTCTAAATCTACATGGATATCTGCCTTTATGCACAACTCAGGATCAGAGCTTTGATACGTGCATTCTTCTTTACTTCGTCGAAGCTCACGATGGTCAATCAGGGGCAGAAAATTGAATTCAAGGAAGGAGGACAATGGAATTGGTAATTCAGTATTTTGCAAGCAGCTTGCTGATTTAGGTTCCATTTCTAGGAAGGAGGACAGCCTTTTTAGGAATGTATTATTGATAAATTGTTCCAGGAATTTGTAAGTTTGGAACCCATTAACTCACATTCTCTATACATAAGATATATGTTCATATTATTTAGATGGCTATAGATTTAAACTTTTCCAGCAAGCATCTTCCAACGCCCAAACAAGGTGTTGAATGACATTAGTTGACTGACTGTGAGATGAACTGAATTGTTTTTTAAGTTCTTAACTTATATAGATATATAGTCTCTTTTTTTGTGATTCTGATCCATAGGTTCCATGATCTGGATGATATTGCACTCATATAGGAAGAAAGTTCTTACTCATGAGTCAAAAGAAAAGAAAGATAAGATGATTAGTTTGATGATCTACATATATAGGATGTTATTATTTATCATTTTATTTTAAATTTTTTTAACCAAGAGTTTTTTCCTGTAAGAGGCTAGCATGCACAGCATCCCACTCCCACCACCATGACCCCCTAACTTCAAATAATTATCGTATTATATGTACACAATCACAAAATACAATTGAACATAGTAGTTACCTTGCGACTGTCTTCAATATAAGATCTGACAACATAACGAGCATACTTGTCTTTATCATCATCAGTTGCCAATAGGTTGACCATATCTTGACCAACAGAAGCTTCACAAGATGGATCAGGGCATCTCAGCATTAAGCATCCAGGACCACCGTCAATTGATGTGTTGATGTAAGCTAACAAACAGAGGAACAAAAAAGGACATATACCATTGCAATTTTAGCTTGTATTGCAATTTTCAAGCATTAGCATATATTAAGCACAGCCTTAGAAGTATACTAAAAGTTGTCACTAAGAGAATATCAAAAGAATCTCATACGTCAAGTATGAGAACCAAATGGCCATGAATAATAAGATCAGTGATCAGAAAGCCATTAATGCATAATGTCTGAAGGAGGCAAACAAACCTTGCCAGCATATATGGCAGAAGGGATGACTACAAACGGCTGTACTGATCTGGTCAATAGGATAACTCTCAAAGCAGATCCCGCAAGTAATCTGTCAATGGAGGTTTGTGAAAGCTAGTTTATCAGAATTTGAGCAACAAGAATAATATCAAGAAGACAATGATTTATACTTACCTCTCTAGCATTAGGGAATTCAACAATTGGCCCCTCCAATAACCCCACTGTTTTCCTAACTCTATTTTCATCAGCAAACCATGCCTCATGGACATCACTCACACTCCTGCACAAATCTAATTTCGTTAACACCCACCAAGAGAAATGCAGTTTTAAAATCACAAACCATACAATACAATACAATACATTCAATTAGAAATGAAACATTACCAGTGGTAATGACGAAGTAGGATACTGGAATCTACTCTAGTTATAGAAAGAACAGTGGAAACAGTTGTAATATCATCTTCCTGACGCTGTTGAATATCTGCCTCCTTCAACACACTAAAATTCTTCTGAAATTTGATTTCCAGAAAAGGCATATAAGACGCATAAACGTTCATTGATCAAAAAAATTCAAAAAAGTCGGATAGATCAGATTGAAACAACAAAGTTGTTAGCTTGATCATTTAATATAACTTCACCTGTTGACGGCTAGTTATGATGTCATCGGCATCATCTGGGTCTTGGTCTATGAACTGGTAATCGCCGTCATCGCAGTCGCTGCAGTCAGCCATTTCATCGCTGTAGTAATCATCGGGAGACTCAGCATCGTGCATATCATCCTCCGATTCCATTGGCAACAATCAGAACCTTGCAATGTTGGCTGGAACTTGGAAGGGGTCCGAATAGGGCTGCGATCTAGGGGAGAAAGGTGGGTTTGAAGCAGATTGTAATAAGAAATCTCGATTGATTGAGATTGAGAATGAGAATTCGGGTTTGGGTTTGGTTTATAGGAAGGTATATCTTCGGCTTCTGAAACAGTCTGGAAGTAAAAATCAACAAAGTATCAGTCTTTATGAATAATGACTTCCAACACTTCTACAGAGAGAGAAATGCGGGGACTCCGATGGTTGAAAGATGTAATAAGGGCTCGTTTGATTTTAGCTTATTTTTCTAAGGACAAACTTGTTTAAATTATAACACAAAAGTTAGAGATTATATTACATTAAGAGGAATGATAAACTCAACTAAAGCAGATTCATGAATTTAACGTGGTGGTCTGATACGTTGTCCTCACGTCTTGAAACGTTCGTCTCGGGTTCTGAAAACGTTCATTTCGGATCTCGAAGCGCTAATTTTCGATATACGTTTAAATAATGGTGTATCTAATTTATATGGAGAGAATTAAAAAAAAATAATATAAAAGGGTGACAAATAATAAAAATATTAATTTATTTTTATTTAAATATATCGGAAATTAAGTTGTAAATATGTTATTATTTATTATAAAATAACAAATATAAATAGAATTATTGAAAAATAGAGTTAAAAAAGAAAGAACTTTTCATTTTATAGTATTTTGACTGTTTCATAATTAATTATGTATTTATTAATTATTTTAATATATTTATTTTCTTTTTTTATTAAAAATAAATAAATAAATAAACTATTTTTGAAAAACTTATATGGTTAACTTACTGTCCGAATTATAATAAAATTCAATGAAAGTATTCATTTGGTCTCACATAACTATTCATTTAACCATCTTGACCGAGAAAATTAAAATTAAACATAAATTAGGAACAATATATATAGCCTTAATTGATCAAATACAATTTTTTAGAGCCAAATTTTTGTTAAAATTATCCCTTCTTTTTTTTTTATTTGTATCCCTTTATTTTAATGAAATCTCTTATTGAATTGGTGTAATATTATAAATTTTAGATTTTAAAACATTAAAAAGAAAAAAGTGAATGTTATAGACGTGCAAAGATAACACATGAATTATCCCTCGATATTAGTGACTTTTAAAATGCATGGTAAACTTAGATTCGTAGTATATGGCATCTGAAATAGTTATTGGATTAAAATTTAATGTAAACAAATCTAAAAAAATTTAAATTATATATATATCACTACAATTTCAAAAACAAAAACTAGATAATCAATAAAAAAAATAAAACTTTATTTTTTAAAGATTTGATAGTTAATGTTTTTTTAAGCTTAAGCTTAATACAACTCTTACACAAATTGATTTTTATTTATTTGTAATGTCTTTGTTTAAATTGAATAAAGAATTCTTACAAATAAAAATAGTCGATATACAAAACAGTAATCTAAAAGAGTTTTTTAGGTTATAGTGAATCTTTTCGGAAAAGACATAATATGTTTGTTATTCATAATATATAATGAGTCTCAATGTTTATTTGTATTATTATTTTGTTATTTGTCTTAAACTACTCAATATAATTATTTTTTGTGTGCCAATAATATGATATCTTATCATGTTGTCCACAATGAATAATTATAAAATACAAATAGTATTTAGATAATTGATGTCATATAATACATGTCAATAGTGTATAAGTTTAATATTGGTCCTCTCAATTCTCAAGTATCAAATTTGTGATCTAATTTGTTTCCCAATTATAATACTTATTATTTTTTGAAAAGTTTTAAAGAACTTTTGGTTTATTAAAGACTTATTACTTTTAACAATTTTATAATCTTTACAATACTAAAAATAAATTTGGTTATAATATTATATCAAAAAATAATATGTTGTTGGTAACGTGTTTGTGTTTTTTTATTTGCGTGATTTTTTTATTTTTATTTTTAATTTAATATTTTGTTTGTATGTGCTTAAATAATTCTTATCATTTTTAATATATATGAATCATTTAAAAAAATATTAAATCAAATAAATATATTAAATTTGTACACTCTTTAATTAACTTAACAAAAAGAAATGAAAATGATATTATGACAATCTTTTGATCTCAAAATTGTGTATAAAATGCTAGAGAAACTGTGAAATGAAAAGCAAAAACTAGTTAATCACATGAAAATGGTTAAATCTTGTATTCTCTTTTATGTCTTGATCTTAGTCTTGTTTGATCTAAAAATTGCACAAGCGTCATCTTTCAATGATAAAACATCATCTTCTAAGTTTGTGAAGCATTTTTTGGACTCCAAGAGAGGCGAAACAGTCCATGGACTTGAACAAGTAAGGAATTACCTTTCCAAATATGGTTATCTCGGTGTCTCCTACCAAAGGAATCTCGACACATTTAATGATTCAAATGTTTTTGATCACGACTTGAAAAGGGTATTAAGAAGTTTCAACTCTTCTTTGATAAAAATGTTTCGGGAATTTTAGACGAGGAGACGTTGTCAATAATGGTGAAACCTCGATGTAACTTACCTGATATGGTCAATGGAATTCCCATCAAGCACGGGGTAAAGTTAGTCCGGAACCCCGTTAATAATTCGTACTTTGCGTTTCTAAGATCAACAAAGTGGTCCAAGTACAACCTAACCTGGTTTAGAGGTGCATCGCGATTAAACGCTGCATCGCGATTAAACGCTATTTCACCCCTTAAGTCTGCATTTAGACTTGGACCGATAACTCCAAGTTTAATTTTATGGAAGTTTTTTCATATCAACCTTCGGATGTGAAAGTACATTTTGGTAAGGCCGAACAAGGGAATATGTTCCCCTTGGCAGTGAACCAACTAGCTACCACATATTATCTACCACTGCTGCCCAAGATCTTTTTCAACTTACTTCAAAATTATAATAAATTATATTATTTCATGTATAATTCTTTTAATTTTGTAGAAAAAATATTTAAATACCTGAATTAACTTATTAGTTGAACTTATATTTTAATCAACTTTTTCTATTAGATTTTAGGATTCAGCTATGAATATTTAATTTTTTTTAAACACATGCATGCTAAATAATGAAATAAGTATTTATTATTCAAGTTTAGATTATATGTTAATATTAAAAATAAAAATAAAAATAAAATCTATAAATGATGAATGAATATTTATAATACTATATTTCTACAGATAAAATGATTGATGTCTATAGTCTAGACTAAATAGATGATGTAAAAACTTAATTGGTTAGTGAAAATTTATGAATTTGTGAAACTTAATTTTTAGTATTTTTTAAATTTAACCCTAACATAACAGGATGATAGGGTGAAAAAAATTGATCTAAGAAACTAAAATCTACTAGTTTGATGTGTCATGCACACCTCAATTCAATTTTTTTTTTATTAAACTTAATTTTTAATATTATTATCTTATTATTTTTAACCGTATAATTTGTTTTTTTATTTATAAAAGATTATATATATATATATATATATATATATAAATTAACATCTAAATTTTGATTAACTTATAAAATCTATATAACCATTTTATAAGTTAATTTTTATAATAACATTTTTTTTTTTATTTCATTGATTTTATTTAAA
The DNA here is from genome assembly GCF_907164915.1 of Impatiens glandulifera. Taxonomy (NCBI): domain Eukaryota; kingdom Viridiplantae; phylum Streptophyta; class Magnoliopsida; order Ericales; family Balsaminaceae; genus Impatiens; species Impatiens glandulifera. The sequence goes on along the minus strand of NC_061869.1, from coordinate 6,826,093 downwards.
ATATTTATTTATTAAAATCTCTTCAATTTAAAACATTTCTTTTCGTGAGATCAAACTTAAAAAAATTGATTATTTCAGTCAACTATATATTATATAATTGAATAATAGATTTTTATGATTTCTTAGAATATTGAAATGATTTTAAAGCCTTTTAATAATTTTCAAAGAAGAGTCTAAGAAATGGTCTTCTAAAAAGAGGAATATTTCTTCTGCCTAATTTTTTAGACTCGTGGTGGGGCTTATTCTGAGTGGAGTTTTTTCATCCTTATCTCTCATCCTCCTTTATGTCTAACTAATTTCCGTATTTTTGCGTTATATAATTTTTAATACACCAAATCAAGTTATCTCTCATCAAATTGTTATAAAAAAGAAAATGCAAAGCTTCAAAATAAAACAAACAATTGATTGAGAATAAAGGTTTAAGTTATTCTTTTAATACACCAAACCAAAGTCAAGTAATCGTACGTAAGAAAGATGCTGTTTTATTAACCAACTTTGGAAATATACAAAATTTAATTTATCCTAATTTTAGCTTGAAGTAATTAGGTGAGAATCGAATATCAGACTTTTTATTTTTTAAGTAAAATTATTTTGATAACTATGGATTATTAGTCTAAGAAAGACTATACAAATTTGCAATGGTGTTCAAAATCTATGAAGAAGAGCATCATCTAAAGGAGGATCGTGGACCCTTTGGATTGGTGGGAGGATTCATTTCATGATAAGCCGCAAGGAACAGTTATGTTACAGATAACCTATGTTTGAACAATAATAATTCTAGGTATGATTAAAAATAAAAAAAAAAAGAAAAGAAAAAGTAAAGGTAATCGCAATTGGGAATATTTCTTCAAACATAAGACAAACAAAGAATAAAGGTTTAAATAACTTTATTCTCTCTTAATAGACAAGTTAGTTACAGTGTCTTTCTTAATAGACAAGTTAGTTACAGTTTAACTTTCTTTCTTTATTTATTCAGAAGCAAGCTCATCTGTGTTTAGTTCATTGGTTTAGCAATCTTTCGTCCTCTCTGAAAATCGAAGGGCTTAAGTAGTTCCTTCAACGGCGGCAGCAGCGAAGAGTCATCTGTGAATTCATTCGGAGCGAACAATGGTTGATGCAGCCATAATCAAGGGCTTGCTTTCAAATTTGGCCCCTCTGATTAACGACGAGATCTCATTGTTTTGGAGTTTTAAGAAGGATGTTCAGAAGTTGTCGAGCACGCTATCTTCCATTTGTGCCGTCCTTGAGGATGCCGAAAGAAAGATCGTGCAGGAGGGGGACAAACAAACTGAAGACTGGCTGCGGAAACTGAGAGACGTGGCATATGAGGTTCGTGACATCGTCGATGAGTGCACATATGAAGACCTTCGTCTTCAAGTCAACAGGCTTAATGCCTCCTCGTCAGTCAGGATCCGGGTAGCCAATTCAATAGCCCGTCCGTTTACCGGTACTTGGACCAAGATTACAGTCGCTCACAAGATGAAGAACGTTCGAGAGAAGCTTGATCAAGTCTCTTCAGAGCGCCAAAAGCTTCATTTGGGCCAATGTACTAGTAGGTACGATACTAGTCGCTGCTGGCGTGAGACCATGTCTCTTCCTAGCTCTACCAGAGTATACGGGAGGGATAAGGAGAAGGCGCAGATAATTGATGTTATACTCAACGCAACATCTAGTGAACAACTATCTATTCTGCCCCTTGTTGGAATTGGAGGTCTAGGTAAAACCACACTCGCCCAACTGATCTTCAATGACGACCAGGTTTCAAAGCATTTTGATACAAAAATCTGGGTTTGCGTTTCCCAAGAATTTCATCTTATCCCGGTGATCAAATCCGTCTTACAAGTAAAAGTAAAGGCGGAAGCTTCCTTGGAAGAATTGCAGCAAAAAGTTAGAGATAAATTGATTGGGAAAAAATATTTACTTGTACTGGATGATGTTTGGAATGAAAACATCGAGGCATGGGATAAGTTAAAATCTATCTTGGACTGTGGATCAAACGGTTCGTTCATCCTTACCACGACCCGCAAACGAAATGTGGCGGAAATCATGGAAACGATCGACCATGTCGTCTTATCATTGCTCTCCGACGAAGATTGTTGGCTCCTGTTCGAACAACGAGCGTTTATGCATAGAAGAACACCAAAAACTCCCAACTTTATTGAGATTGGGAAAGGAATTGCCGGGAAATGCAAGGGTGTTCCTCTCGTCGCAAAAATACTGGGAAGTCAATTGGGCTTCAAGAGTGATCCAGAAGAATGGCGTAAGACGAGAGACAGTAAGATTTGGGAGATATCCCAAAATCAAGAATACGATGTCTTGCCTATTCTAAGGTTGAGTTACTATGACCTCCCTTATCATTTGAGGAGATGCTTTGTGTTTTGTGCTATATTTCCCAAGGATGCTGAATTTGACGATGTGAGATTAATCCGACTGTGGATGGCCCATGGTTTAATTCCTACCGTTAAAAACCAAGAGTTTGAAGATGTTGGGAATACAATTTGGAAAGAGTTGGTGTGGAGATCATTTTTTCAAGATGAAAGGCATTATGCAGATGAGTTTGGAATATTTCATAAAACATGTAAGATGCATGATCTCGTTCACGATCTTGCCGAATCTGTTATGAAAGATGAATGTTATAGGATGGATGCTAATAGCTCAAGTGGTGATGGTTTAGGAAAAGAAATCCGTCATGTAATGGTTGATAAGTTAGACAAAACATCAGTCGGTTCCCTTAAGAAGAAAATCAGAGGATTGCAATCAATAATGGTCACAACAACAACAACAACGGATAAATGGAGTGGGTTGAAGGAATTTCCGTCATTACGTGTCTTACAAATAAGGAACAATCAAGTTTTGCCTTCTGTGGGAGGTCTAAAACATCTCAGATACTTGGACATTTCCTGTAGTAGGATAACAACATTGCCAAATGTTATTTGTGATCTCTTGAACTTACATACTCTAGATCTCACATGTTGTTATATGCTTCAAAGTTTGCCCAGAAATATGAAAGACCTCCTTAGCCTACGACATCTTTGTTTGGAGGGCTGTAATGAATTAGAATCTATGCCTAGAGGGATGAGGCAATTGAAACATCTGAAGACGTTCAGCTTGTTTGTGGTAGGTAAGGAAGAGAGAGACTGCCAGCTAGATGAACTAAAAGAATTGAATTTTGGCGGATCGTTGACAATTAAAAAGCTTGGAAGAGTTAGCGATGCATCTATTGCGAGAGGGATAAGTATGGCTAACAAGTCGAGTATCACAGAGTTGAAGTTGGATTGGACATCTGAGACCGAGACTAGACATGAGAAAATAGGTGAAGCTCTAGAGGTTTCAACTGCAAGGCTGAAGATATTGAAAATGGATGGTTACACAGGTGTGAATGTCCCTACATGGGTGGAAAAGTCATTGTTGCTAGAGGAGCTTTCTATTGACGGAATGAACAATTTGAGGGAATTGATGCATTATAACTGTACTGGAGCATTCCCTAATCTATGCATGCTGAAGATATCTAAATGCCCAAAGCTAAGGAGCTTGCCCCCACATCTCAAAACACTCAAAGATCTAACTGTTGTAGGTGAATGTTTGGATGATTTGTTATATAGCATCTGGAATCTGAATGGTCTCACTTGTCTTGAACTTGTGGATTTGAACAATTGTGTGGAGCAATTATTCCCTTTGAGGGAATTTGTATCTCCTACTACTATTACTGCTGAAGCATTCCCTAATCTATCGAAGATTGTGATACATAATTGCCCAAACCTAGGGGCCTTGCCACCGCATCTCAAAGCACTGAAAGAAGTAACAATTGGGGGTGAATGTACGGATGAGTTGTTACACAGCATCCCAAATCTTAGTGCTCTCACTCATTTCTCAATTTCTTATAATAAAAGAAGAGTTTTATTTCCAGCTCCATCCTCAAACTCCTCCTCATCAACTTTCCAATCTCTTCAATCTCTGAATATTTTTGGGTGCTTCAAGTTAAGACGTTTGTTTGATGAGGGAATGATAAGTGGCTGCGACATGCAACAAAAGCAGCAGCATCATCATCATCTTCAAGGTCGCATCAACTCTCTCACGGAATTGCGACTTGAGATGTGCGCCTTGACGATATCACTTGAGGAATTTCGAAACCTCGATATGAATAATTCACTAAAGATTGTGCATATCAGCCATTGTCCTAACTTGGTGTCTTCAGAAGAAGCGGACGATTTTATTGCACTCGTGCATTCCCTTAAAACCAGATTGGGTACTAAAATCTTTGCAGACAATCTAAATGATGGCGGAAAGCATTCCGGGGGATGTTGTAGCAAAATTGATCATTCGGGAGCATGGATCTGCGAGGAGATGGTATGTAGCCATATTTTCTGCAATGACTCTCAAAATATTTATTACCAAAACATAATTTTAAATGTTCTTTCAACATATCTGGTTTCCATTATAAAATGCTAAAGTTATTATCTTTACCTCCAAATTGCAGAGCTTCTGCCCCTCGTGCGAGCAGTCTCTGGAGGCTCTGAAGGTGCAGGAGGCTCAGGAGGCGCAGGAGGCTCAGGAGGCGCAGGAGGCTCAGGAGGCGCAGGAGGCTCAGGAGGCGCAGGAGGCTCAGGAGGCGCAGGAGGCTCAGGAGGCGCAGGCAAATCTCAAACTGTGAAAAGCAACAATTCAAGCCAAATGTTCTAATAGTATAATTTTCTTTGCAGCTTTAATTGGATTTCAAATTTACTTTTTACATATTTGATTGGATGCATATATAGTTAAATTTATCTGTTGTTGATCAGAGTTATAATACTGATATAAATGAGCTGTTATTGAGACTCTTAAATTATGATTGTTTGCTGAGTTATAATACTGATGTAAATGAGCTGTTATTGAGACTCTTAAATTATGATTGATAGTCATCTCAAATTTATACTTATTTAGTTTCATCTGTAAAAAAAACACACCTTTTAGACTGTTAGATCTTAAATGATTTGTTATGCGGTCTCGTTACGACTCCCAGGAATGGCTAAGTAAAAACCGGCAAGGATGATCCGGAGTTTTGTCAACTAAAAACTCACTACAGTAGTGTTGAATGAATGAATGTCTGTTTCTGCTCTTCTTTATTTAACTGATCATTAGCTCTCCAAACTTTTTGGTGCAATATGAGAGCATTAACAATAATAATGAGAAAGCTTACTTTGTGGGACCAAATTATAAGTTCAGTCAGATAAAAAAAAAAGCATTAACAATCATCAATATTACAAGGTAAAATATATAGTTTAATTGATCTATTACAATTCATTTGGAGAATTATTCCTTCCCTCCATTTTCTTTTTTTATAACGACCACTCGCTCATAGTTTACACTACTGCGAAATTTCATATTTCGCCGTCATCCTCGACAATATTCTTGAACACCTTGAATATTTTGAAAAGTATAACTGTAAGCAGTAAAATTGATTATTCACAAGCAAAGCCCTGGAGAAATAAATTGACTGGTAAATAAATATCAGTAACAAAACTATACAACATACAGGTAAAACCATCATAATTAATATACTTAGTCACCCCTCCCCAACCATTTATAGGCTTAAATGAAGAACAAAAACACGGAAATTCTAGGAGGTTAGAGAATGTTCATCATTCATCGTTCATCATCCGCTGTTGAAGTCTTGACGTTCACAATCCCAATTGTTTGAACCGTCCAACATTCTCATTATGTCGCACCACTCTTAGAAGCTCCCTTGCCTCTTCCTCCTTTGCTCTTGCTAGCTGCAGCAGCCGCGTTCTTCGTACTTGTGCTCGCAGTGTTACTCTTGCTGCTGCACGACCCTTGAGAATCCACGTCCGAAAGACCATTCTCTAACGCTCTAACCAAGTTCTCAAAGTAGTTCCTCGTAACACTGAAGGTTTCCACAGTCCTATCTAGTTAGTTAGTTAGTTACCCACCAAACAATTTTTTTATATTGTTTTTACATTTTACCTTGTCAATCCAGCAAGTTTTGTGCGAAAATCATTAAAATCGGGTGAAGGGCCTTCAGAATTAAGGTAAACCTGTAGATCCTTTTCAGCACATTGATGAAGCCTTTCTAAACCAGCCTCAGCTTCACCTGCATAATAATAATATTAGTACTGAACAACCCATAGAAAATTTGTATTAAGAAAATCAATCTCCATACCCTGCAGGTATTCGAAGAACTGCCTCTTGGCTCGTTCTTGCTCAGGTAGATAATATCCATATGCGTAAGTCCATTTTAGAACACGCCTGCATTCAACTATCTACAGGACATATAAACAACACAAGGCAGTTTTAATTATAGGACATTGGGGAAACAAAATTCTTACATTATAATTAGTGAAACGTAGGAGAAGTTTTTATGAGGACGGAATGATAACCAACTTTGGAAAGATGACGTTTGTTGCAACCGTTAATGCAGATTTTGGGTAAATTTTCTAATACTAATCGGCTACAAAGAATGAGATTGATATAAACTTGCTTTCATATCTGACCCCCCAATAATGAGTCTATTTGTTATCAAATAACTTGATGATGATATAGAAAATATTCTTAGTTTTATACTAAATGAAGCAAAAAATCAAACACTATAATATGAATCATGTTCATAAAACAATCACACACTATAGTACGGATTTAAAAATTATTTTCTTTTTTTTCTTTTTTTCATATTGTAACACTTGTTAAAAAAGAATGTTTTTTTACCCAAAAATAAATAAAGTGAAGAACTGGAACCAAGTGTTATACATGATTTACCTTGTGTATAAAAGCATCCTTAAGTATTGCTCCCAAAACCATAAGACATAAAAACACATTTGGATTGGATTTACCTGAAGCCAGGCCTCTATGATGAACTTCAGCTGAGACTCAGGTTGTGATTGTTTGTCACTGAGCTTTTCAAGCTGCAATGGATAATATGACAGAATAACAAAAGGAACATAAGGTGCCTACAAATTGGCAAAATAGGAGGATTATTGAAATAGTAGGAAGGATTATTGGCTCTGTTTTTTTTTCTTCAAAAAATTAACAGAAATGTGGTAAAATCAGATCCAATAAAAACTATCCTTGAAATCATGAGCAGCTACTCCAAGACATAATCAAAAGTGGTAAATATTTCAGTGCACCTGTTAACAAGAAACCCAAGGATACTTACTTGCACGATTTGCATCTGATGCAGATCAGCAAGAGCCTTCTGTCTTGACTGCCAATATTAAAAGGGAAAAAAATGTGAAAAGGTCTTAAAATCCATGCCAACAAAATGAAAAAGAATGTTGAGCCTAGTTCTTACAGTGGTCAACTTACACCAAACGGGAAAAAAACAAAAAAAAATTGGGACAGTGATTACAACAAAATACTAGTTTTCAGAGAGGCTCAACTCAATAGCATTCCAGTCATCACCACTCACAAGAGTCAAGAAAGAAACAAAATAATGAGTCAGCCATTGGCCAAGAGATAGTGCATGTACAAGCAACATAGAAGACAGGTTCTCTATTTATTTATTTTTCCTCAACCGGAATTTTAGAAAATCATTCATACCGACTGATTAGTTGCCCAACGTTCGTAGTAATGCGTGTATCGCTCTAATGAGTTTTTAGCCATCTCCCTTCTCCTGTCAACTTCATCGCACTACAAGTCACAAGAGAATGAACATGAGAAACTAGTTTAAAATAATGGGTAAATTTAACTTTGAGTGGCCTAGCAGATGTAAGAGTTCAAATTCACCACTCCCTCTTGCTTTGCAGCCTCATAGCGGTTACATGCATAGAAACCACCTGTCCTTTCTCCATGGTCAGACCATACTCCAAGGCATAGCCTACATAAAAAGAGCAAATCACTTATGCCTTGTTTGATGAAGGGTTGGAGCTTGTTTGATGTAGGGTTATTTTAAAATAATCTGGGGTATTTGAAAAAAAAACTTGCTTGATGTAAAAAGTGGATTGTTTAGGTTATTTGGGTAAAATGGCCAAATACCCTTATTATCAATATTTTAAAATAAAAATGAACTCCGGATAAATTTGCAGTTTGGTTGATGATAAGATAAGATAAGATGAGGCCTAAATAACCACCCACTATCTTACGTTCAATACATCATGAATCAAAATACAAAATAAAATTTAGTCATTTCTCTCAAATAACCCAAGATAATCCATATTTATCAAACATGGTTTTTCAAAAAACAGAGTATTTCAAAAACAAATAAATAACTACATCAAACAAGCTCTTTAAGATAAAGATTTCTCTAAACCGAGGTTCTAGGCACTGCATAAAAAATAAAAGAGAGATGCTAGAAAAGAGAATGTTATGATAGGGTGCAAGAAAGACGGAAATTTTACCAGCAAAATTCAAATTTGCAAGGCGGCGTGCATGTCATATGCATACAACCTTGGTTTTTCTCTATCGGTCTCTTGCACTTTGGACAAGGTTTGGAATTTGCTAGTATCCTGTCATTACAGCACAATTTATGCAACTTATAAAAGTGCTGTAATTTATCATTGAATGTGAAAGGAAGAAAGATGAGTAACTGCAAGGAACATAAAAGCCTTACCAGTTCATATTTTCTGATTCGGCACTGTTCTTCAAAATCCATTTCGACACAGTGCCACAATCCACAGGACGATGAGCTTCTTCAGAGCACTGACATTTCCAACTTCAAAGGATTAACTCGATGACATCAAATATAACTGAAGCCGGAAATCATGACAAGATATTTGACTTACATTCCAACAGAATCCATATGAGCAAAGGCATGTAACATCATAGCCACCACTACCTATCACAAATTCAACAGCATACTCGCAGCCTGGTGCAGGACACCACTTTGTCTGCCAAAGAACAATAAAAGAAGACAAGAAATGAACTGAAAAGTGGATGTGGCATTGAGAAAGAGAAATAGATAATAAACAAGAATTATGAGATTTGATCATCTGGGAGCCAGCATAACATTCAATCTTCAAATTATGATGGATGCCGGACCATTGATTGTCAAGGACTCAACTCATAATCATATATGGATGCCAACTGTACGAGTTCTATCTCTCTAAATCTACGTGGATATCTGCCTTTATGCACAACTCAGGATCGGAGCTTTGATACGTGCATTCTTCTTTACTTTGTCGAAGCTCACGATGGTCAATCAGGAGCAGAAAATTGAAGATGAATTCAAGGAAGGAGGACAATGGAATTGGTAATTCAGTATTTCGCAAGCAGCTTGCTGATTTAGGTTCCATTTCTAGGAAGGAGGACAGCCTTTTTAGGAATGTATTATTGATAAATTGTTCCAGGAATTTGTAAGTTTGGAACCCATTAACTCACATTCTCTATACATAAGATATATGTTCATATTTTTTAGATGGCTATAGATTTCAACTTTTCCAGCAAGCATCTTCCAACGCCCAAACAAGGTGTTGAATGACATTAGTTGACTGACTGTGAGATGAACTGAATTGTTTTTTAAGTTCTTAACTTATATAGATATATAGTCTCTTTTTTTGTGATTCTGATCCATAGGTTCCATGATCTGGATGATATTGCACTCATATAGGAAGAAAGTTCTTACTCATGAGTCAAAAGAAAAGAAAGATAAGATGATTAGTTTGATGATCTACATATATAGGATGTTATTATTTATCATTTTATTTTAAATTTTTTTAACCTAGAGTTTTTTCCTGTAAGAGGCTAGCACAGCATCCCACTCCCACCACCATGACCCCCTAACTTCAAATAATTATCGTATTATATGTACACAATCACAAAATACAATTGAACATAGTAGTTACCTTGCGACTGTCTTCAATATAAGATCTGACAACATAACGAGCATACTTGTCTTTATCATCATCAGTTGCCAATAGGTTGACCATATCTTGACCAACAGAAGCTTCACAAGATGGATCAGGGCATCTCAGCATTAAGCATCCAGGACCACCGTCAATTGATGTGTTGATGTAAGCTAACAAACAGAGGAACAAAAAAGGACATATACCATTGCAATTTTAGCTTGTATTGCAATTTTCAAGCATTAGCATATATTAAGCACAGCCTTAGAAGTATACTAAAAGTTGTCACTAAGAGAATATCAAAAGAATCTCATACGTCAAGTATGAGAACCAAATGGCCATGAATAATAAGATCAGTGATCAGAAAGCCATTAATGCATAATGTCTGAAGGAGGCAAACAAACCTTGCCAGCATATATGGCAGAAGGGATGACTACAAACGGCTGTACTGATCTGGTCAATAGGATAACTCTCAAAGCAGATCCCGCAAGTAATCTGTCAATGGAGGTTTGTGAAAGCTAGTTTATCAGAATTTGAGCAACAAGAATAATATCAAGAAGACAATGATTTATACTTACCTCTCTAGCATTAGGGAATTCAACAATTGGCCCCTCCAATAATCCCACTGTTTTCCTAACTCTATTTTCATCAGCAAACCATGCCTCATGGACATCACTCACACTCCTGCACAAATATAATTTCGTTAACACCCACCAAGAGAAATGCAGTTTTAAAATCACAAACCATACAATACAATACAATACATTCAATTAGAAATGAAACATTACCAGTGGTAATGACGAAGTAGGATACTGGAATCTACTCTAGTTATAGAAAGAACAGTGGAAACAGTTGTAATATCATCTTCCTGACGCTGTTGAATATCTGCCTCCTTCAACACACTAAAATTCTTCTGAAATTTGATTTCCAGAAAAGGCATATAAGACGCATAAACGTTCATTGATCAAAAAAATTCAAAAAAGTCGGATAGATCAGATTGAAACAACAAAGTTGTTAGCTTGATCATTTAATACAACTTCACCTGTTGACGGCTAGTTATGATGTCATCGGCATCATCTGGGTCTTGGTCTATGAACTGGTAATCGCCGTCATCGCAGTCGCTGCAGTCAGCCATTTCATCGCTGTAGTAATCATCGGGAGACTCAGCATCGTGCATATCATCCTCCGATTCCATTGGCAACAATCAGAACCTTGCAATGTTGGCTGGAACTTGGAAGGGGTCCGAATAGGGCTGCGATCTAGGGGAGAAAGGTGGGTTTGAAGCAGATTGTAATAAGAAATCTCGATTGATTGAGATTGATATTGAGAATGAGAATTCGGGTTTGGGTTTGGTTTATAGGAAGGTATATCTTCGGCTTCTGAAACAGTCTGGAAGTAAAAATCAACAAAGTATCAGTCTTTATGAATAATGACTTTCAACACTTCTATAGAGAGAGAAATGCGGGGACTCCGATGGTTGAAAGATGTAATAAGGGCTCGTTTGATTTTAGCTTATTCTTCTATGGACAAACTTGTTTAAATTATAACACAAAAGCTAGAGATTATATTATAGAGGAATATAAACTCAACGAAAGCAAATCCATGAATCCAACTTGGTCTGACAGATTATCTCCACGTCCTGAAACGCTCATCTCGAGTCCTGAAAACGCTTATTTCGAGTCTCGAAACTAGTTTCAGAACCGGAATTATTATTTTTTCTTGTTTTGTCCCGAAACGACCATTTGAGGACATTTTTAATTTTCTCTCTTACCTACTTGTGTTTCAACCTACTTGTATTTCAAGACTTAAAATGAGTATTCGAACATTTTTTATTTTTTTTTCTCTCCTACTTACGTAAATTTCATGACATTTAAAAAAAAAAAAACATTCCTTCCAAATGACATTTCACATTGATTCCTAAATTTATTCTATTGGGAGTTTATTATTTTTATATATTATAATATTTATTTAATATAAAACACTTTCTTACATTAATTAATACCAACACAATTTTATTTTTATTCTTTTCTTTTTAATACATATATATATATTAGTTAAAATATATTTTAATAGCTTAATCGTCAAATTGGACTTCTTATGGGCTTGTTTGAGGAGGTGGATTTTAAATTGTATCTGGTTTTTATCATAAATTTAATATATTTCTTTAATTATTTAATCAATCTTTTTATTTATTATAATTATTTTTTAGTTTTTTTAATATAAATTAATTATTAAATAAAATATAGAGAATAATTTGGTAAAAAAAATTAAAAAACATTTTTTGTATGATTTTATTAAAACAAGGGGTTTTTGGAAGAAAAAAAAATTATTATATCTTAAATGAGGTTAGGGTTAAAGTTATAAAATAAGGTCTTAGGGTTAACATTTTTGAAACATCTTAATTTATTATATATAACATTTATAAATAAATAATAAAAATATATATGACAAATTATCAAATTTGAGCAAAATGAAGGTTTTTGACTATTAATTATTTGAAATTTGATAGTCAAAACTCTAATATGGCTAAAATTCTTTTGTTATATTAATGATTGATTTTTATTTATTTATTTATTTATAAATATTAATAGATAATAAGTTAAAAATAAATATAAAAATCACAAATAAATAATCTCAAATTTAACAAATTAACCATATTTTAATATTTATCCAATGTGAGATTCCAAAATATTATTAACAAAAGAAACTAAAATTTAAAACTCTCCAATAAACATGAGAATTAACTAAACTATCTTATTTTTTATAACTTTTAACATTAAAATATTATGTATCTACCAAATTTGGTTTTTGTAACACTATTAAAAAACACTTAAAATAAAGACAACTTAGGTATTGAGTTGGCCTAGTCTTCAAATATTTTATTTTAAAAAAGAAATATATATTAAAATAGTTTAGATGAACTCTTTATCAACCTATTTTGGTATTTATTTGCTTAGTGTCTCTCTTACTATAGTACTTTATTCTCCAAGATGTTTTATGCAATTTATTATATATTTTGAAATTAATATATTTTTTTATAAAAAAATGATGTATTTTGTAAATATGTATGGCCCTTAACCATAACCCAAAAATATAATTTCATTCTCTTAATTAATTTATTATCTAAAATATTTTTTATTTTATTATTATATATATTAATACTTTTTAAACTTTTTATCAAAAAAATTCATTATCATTCTCAAAATAATCATGAATAATTATTTTTTAAATAACTCGATGATTATTATTTTTTTTCTTTTAAATGGGAACTCGGTTGTGCCTTTAGTTTTGTATGATTGAATAGTTCTAATATACATTATCATAATATTTAATTAACTAAAATAATTTTTTTTATTTTTTTAATTAAAATAATTTTTTTAGGGTGACAGACCAATGATAAAATGATAAGTGTGGAGAGAATAAATAAATATATTTCCAAAATAGCTACAATTTTACATCATTTGGGGTCTTACAGCTTGTTTAAAAAAGATAATTCAATACAAATATTATAAATTTCTAATATGATTGTCATAATCTCTTATGAGATACATGAAATTTGCCTCTATTTACATAAACATAAATAAATTTGTCTACTAAGTTTAATTTTCTCATATTTTATATCTATATTCAGATATAAAAACAAAAAGTTGTTTTCAAATGGTTCACTTTTAAGTATTTATATTTTTTTTAACATGTTATAGTATTTGTAAAAAAATATATTTGTCTACATTGTTTCTAAATAGCCTTTGTTTATTCTCACCAGATTCAAAATTAAATTTAAGTTGATAATGAATTTCTTTGTTTAAGATTTTTCTTAATGAGTTTAAGTTAATAATAATTTGTTTGATAATACTTCTAAAATAATGTTTCTAATTACAAAAAAAAAAACTTGCATATCAATTACCCATCAACTTATTATAAACTTGTAAGATTTAGAGGGGATAAAATAAAAATGATGTTTTACAAGGAATTTAGTAACACTTTTACAAGTAAAAAAAAATACTTAAAACCTCAACAGGGTATAAACATGTGTAAATATATATATTTTCAAACAATCTAAATATTGAGATTGTCAAAATGAATAAACAAATACAAGACAAATTGGTCTAAAAGTGACCTAATTGTTTCATATCAAGATAAATATGGATTTACTATTAAAATCGCCATATTCAAGTTGTGTTAAACCTACTTCGAGAATCAATAGCAAACATAATACTAACAATGTTCATATTATCTGCACATAAAAAGCCACATAACAACTCAACCATGTCCAATTTATTACAAACTCTAAGAGGCCCCACTCGGAAAGGTTATATACACTTGAACAAATGAGGGTCGGAAAATCATAAGCTCGGGCAACAACAAAAAATGGCATTAAAATCTCTTCTCATGTTACAACCAATTATAAGGGCCTTTTTTCTTCAACTGCCAAGACTTTTTTCCAATCCCCCTTAAATGCAAAGAAATGGATCATATCATAATTAAATGATTTTATGTACAAAATACTAATAAAAAAAAAGAAAACCAACCCCATTATGAATAGTGAGAAGCTCAAAATAGCATCTTCCCTGGATCATAAAGCTGTTGTACTTAGCATCGAAGCATATCATCTTTTAGCCTGAAGTCGATACAAAGATTCCAACAATTGGATCAGTAATCACTAATCTTATCCGCTGAATAGAAAAGGAATCTATTTGATTGTAATATATATGTTGTAGCTAAATCTGAATGGAAATATATCAGTGTGTTTTTCTTCCTTATGCACTTTATTGCTAAGGTCAAATTAGAAAGATGCATTGATGTTGTATCAGGATTCGAAGTTCGAATACAAATCAGTTTCCAAACATAATCTGATCCTGATAAATTCTAGATCCAGAAATTTTGTATCCAGGTATTTCCAAATAGGGATTCTTTTGAATAATGGTGGAGATTTCATGAATATAAGGAAATATGTGATGACAAATCTTGTACCTAGAAAGAAAGTCCTGATGTGTGTTCAATTATAAGGTATGGAATATAGGATTTGCAGAAGACTTGTAGATGAGACTAAGAATGGCCTGAGAGATATAATCTAGATTCAATACTATTTCGTTCATTACTCCAATAATAAATAACCCACTAGCTTACTCTACTAACTACCATACATTACTACCGCTAGAAAATCAGATGTATCGTCTTCAGATATGAAGTAAAATATTTCAGTGAGAAGTATGAGTGCGAATCATTTTTCAGATTCTGATATGGATGTGGAGAACATGAAAGGCAAATTTATATATGCAAACAAAACATACACAAGAAAAGCAAAAAAAAAAAAAAAAGGAGACCTTTAGAAGTCTATTTAGAAGTGGTAGAACATATATAGAAGGAATTGAAAGGGTACAAGGAAGACCAAGATTAACTCTTGTAGACATGCTTAGAGATGACATAACCAATTACTTAATAAAAATAATGGCCAATTACCAAGCTTAATGGGAGTCATGTTGAAAATGATTTTTTTATTGTTGAATAGAGTATGACCATGTTTGATGAAACCTTTTATCCCATCATCAATCTCATTCAAATCATCAACCAAAATACCAAATTCATTTTTCAATATTAAATACAAAGGATATGTTAGTCATTTAACCCAAATAATTTATTTTTTCATCAAACAAGCTCTATTTCAATTGTTGACTGAGTCATCTGACACCAAGCCAACTATACCATTTTTTATATCAACTTGTTCTTTCTTTTATTAGATATTGGACAAATAGGATAGGAATATACATCATTAAACATAAGAATTCTTCCTACTCCAACCTCTATATTATTAACTTTTCATATTTTTATAAGAATTGGAGATTAGAAAATTTGAACATTGACCTCTAAATTCGGAACAACAAGTCTTAAAAACACTATACCAATTGGGATTTCAGGTTCGCATTCAAACACTTCACACATATAATAGTCATGATCATGGGATTTCATTCCATTGCATATATCTCCATTCATGAAGACCAAGGTAAATATAAAAAACATGTTATTTCCTATTTAATTGCTCACTATACAAATGAGAATCATGCAACTTAAGATATCAGACGCAGCTTAAGAGCAAACCAATTCATTCTCAACTCCACAACATCGTCACGTGGTAGGTAGGCTTACGTCAAAATGACCAAGTTTTGATATCACATCAGGTTTCGCTCCTACAGATGATAAGGCACCTTGCAATGGTGAGAAAAAGACTATATACATGTGTCATTTCAACAATCCATCAAAAAAAAGCTAGGATCATGGCATATAATATGAATAGATGAAACACTATGAATCTGGTCATATGGATTATTTATTTTTTCCTTTGTTTGAACATTCTTCAAGATTAAAAAACAGTTAGCCTAGGTGAAATTTAAAATAAAATAAAATAAGCAAATCCATGAAAACACATTAATTGGCAGAGAAGGCGGGAAAAAAAGAAAAAGATTATAATATCTTACTTCATTGGACCTTCGGTTTCACTTTTTTAAATTTGTCCATCAGGGAGTCTATATAGTTCTGTATCCTTGAATTGTCTGCTTGCTTCACTGTCTGGGAAGCTTGGTCTAGACTTTGGATTCCACGACCAAGAGTAGCAATTGAGGGTGCAAATGGTAGTGACTCAGCAACACATTCAATTCCATCTCCATAGGCAAGAAGACTTGCACAAGTGGCAACACTACATCCTAATGTAGCCCACGGCATAAAGCCAATTGGTCGAACCTGTCGTTTCCTCATTATTTCATAAAACGAGGCCCTCATGGCCGAAAGACTGGTCTTCTGTGAATATGCTATAAGAGAGTGAGTCACATCTCGTATTCTTCTAGCAGAAGAAACTGCCTTTAATGTAGATGTTTTGGCTCCAGAACCAGTAAATCCAGGGGCTACCACTTTGGATGTACCCAAAGTCTTGCTAATGGCAGCAATAATAGTCTTATGTGTCTGCGCAAAACCAATTTTAAGAGAAACAGGAACTTTTAATGTAATAACTTTCATGAAGCTTGATACAGGAGCGACTTTGGAGAGGGATGAAGCTCCTATGATAGCTGAGGCTCCTGCACCAACTGCTACCATTGGCTTATTAGACAATAAATGCTTTTTTTCATTGTTGCTCAAGCCTTCTTCGTCAACTTCGCAGCTAATAACAATGTCTTCTACCATTTCTTTTATCTCAAATGGGACACGAGTATTCCAGTGTTTCCTCAGACCAACCAAGGTACTAGCATCAACTATTGCGACTATGGAGTTGAACTTTTTGGTTTGGCTTTTTATGGCCTCTGCAAGAAGCACATTTGACTTTTCTTCAGCTTCAAGCTCCGAGAAATCTTCCTTGGATGAATTTAATTTCTCTGTATTGTTAATAGGTTGTCGACCTGCACTGTTCAAAGCTATTCTGAGTCCCTCTACTGCAATCCGAAATAAGTGAACATCGGATAGAAGTTTCCCCTCCACATTTTCTCCATTGTTCACCTTAAAAAACATCTCTTGAGCACATGCTAAAGCCCTGTCAATGGATGGAATGTCTGTAAATATATTGTGTAAATCTTCAAGTAAAGGATAAATTGTCTGTGCAAATGATGGGGCCTCATAGTCTACTATTGGCTGAAAATTTTCAGAACCTTTCTCTGAAACAGAACTGGGGATGGTCAAATAAGATGACAAGGTCCTGACCATCTGTAACTGACTATCATTGTTAAGCAGAAGTTTCCTTGTGGTAGCTTGAACAACTGTACTTGCCTTCAAAGGAGCCAAACTACTCGAACTTAAAACCAAACTTTTGTATGTGCTCTCCGACTCGGTTTCTTCACTAGGATTGCTATCACCACCACAATTAGATTGAGATTCCAGTAAGAAGAAGGATGCGCCAACTTCCTTAGCCACCTTCTTAGCGGCCAAACAATTTCCATGAAGACCAACTCCAAAAATCTTTCTTAACACAAAACTTCCAGCCTCATTTTCATATCTCTCCTTATTTATCTTGTCAGTAAAGCACCTTCTAACAACTTCAAAAGACGAAGTTGGAACAGGCTCATTCAATTTATCTTTAGATTCTGTTTCTTCAGCTTCAATCTCATAAGATGCCCCCTGACCCACTTGAACAACTACAGCATCAGGTCGAACTTCTCTAATAAGATACTCAACATCCAAAGCAGATCTCTCTGATAAATTCTGAACACACAATACATATACTACCGACTGTGAATTCGGTTCACGAAAAGCAACAATGAATTGTTTTGTGTTCTCAGGCACAGATAGTTTATTGACAAGTCTATCAGATACCCTCAAATCATTGTATTTGAATACCGATAAAGGCCATAAATTTTGCACATATTGTAAAATCGCCGTTGCCATATATCAATGAAATCAGTTCCTATCGGGAATTTAATAACATAATATAATCGGATACAAAGTAGAAGAAGAAGAACGACCAACCAAGGATTCAGGCTATATCATACAAAGGGTATCTGTTGATTGATCGATGATAGCATTCAAACAACTGAACAATCAAGAAATCGCTGCCGCCGCCGCCGCCGTCGACTGAATAGAACTGAACAGCAATGGAGACAACAGACGCTAGAAATCTCTTCCGATGGCTGGAATCAATTCCACTTGTTCTTCGTCGCCGTTTTGAGGATTTAATCGCCAATTTGGAGAAGAATTCCGTCTTCTTCTAGGGAAAATTATTTTCTTGACTCGTCCTGAAATCGGAAAAGTCATATAATATTTGATTAAAGTATTAGTTCAATTTTACAATTTACCCTTAAATAAAATTACTAAAGATTACTATTTTTCATTAATTAATTAGATAAATATGATATATTTAATTAAGTTCTTAAATATAAATAAATAAATAGTTTATAAATAGAATTTGACAAATTTAATCAAGTTTGCATATAAATATAGTATTTTTTTTCAATAATTTTTCTTATTTTAAAATAGATTTGAAAATTTTGAAAAATAGGATATTGGGTATGTTTATATTCATTTTATTTAAAAATAAAAAATTTAAAAAATAAATTAATTTTCATTAATTCAAGTAAAGAGTTACGTATTGGAATATAAAATTGCGAAATAATACCAACAAAATTAAAACAATTAAATAAAAATTTAGATGTTAAATAATTGACATATTTGTAATAATTAAAATTCTAACTATAAAGATTAAACCATCTTTTTAATTTTTTAAGATCGACTCTAATGATGTGTAACGATAAGTGATGAAATAGAGCAAGTCGAACAAACCAATTACGGTGTCGAAAAAATTTCTACAAAATATTGTGAGCGGCATTGAATTTTGTCCTTAACCGATGGTTGATAAGCAACGACGGAAAATGTCAATATCAAATAATAACTGGCTATCTACATATATATGGTTATAAAATTGAGAATTTCGTAGAAAAAATGAGAGGATACTTGTAAGAGGATCATCGACTGAAAGATCTTATTCAATGACTCTTTATTGGAAAAATAAAAAACAATTTCAGATCCGATAATTTCATCGCATTTATTGTTAAAAAGGGGACGGACATGGACTCGATAAAATATTACCAACACAATCGGAGGATATGAGCAGCAAACGATCCACCGAAGATTGAGAGAATTATACGAATCACAAAAATCCGAAATAAAAAATTCGATCCGGCTAAATAAAATGTCGTATCGAACAAAATACAATACCAATTCAAATATAGGTGGTGGAAAGAAAAACAAGACACCCGTCATAAGTCACCCGAGGCAATAAAAATGTCTCTTTAACTTCTCTATGACACAAGAACATATTATAAGAAAGGCAATAAAAATGTCTCTTTAACTTCTCTATGACACAAGAACATATTATAAGAAAGGTTATGCGTTTCATCGTGAACATCTCAGCATAACAGTAACAAAGTTGAATTCATGTAAGATCTTCTATCATAATTTTTTATTTGCGTTAGCCATATACTATCTTTATTGTAATAGCTTAAGTTTCAAAACTGATTTAGGAATTGAACAAGTTCATCAATCACAATAATGTAGAGGGTAAATGTTCATCACAAAGTGAATCATTTGAACATGGGAAATGTACATTATAGTTAACCTAATTAGAATGCCTATGAGACCACCAATATAACAAATCTAAAAGAAAATTACAATAAGATAATAGGGAGCAAAAGAGATGGTAACTTCTTTAGAAAGAGACTCATTTATTATTATACATGTAATGGGATATGAAGATCTTATATATAATGAAGGTGAAGAGAATCTTTTATTAAGAGGGGATGAGTTTAGATGTGATAAATGAATAAATGTAACTGATAGAGTTTAATGACAGGAAAATGTGGTAAAATAATTAGAGAAAATAAATTGTCAAGCTAACTTACAAATTATAAATGTAAATGTTTTCAATTATCCTCTTTTATTTGATTGCATCATGTTATGTGTCTTCCTTAAATTTTTGATTGAATTATGTTTCTTATATCCATACATAATTCTATTTATGACTATAAATACAACTTAGGCATACTCATCTGGTCGGGTAACCCATCCCTGTCTAGTAGGTAATTAGGAACTAAAAGTTTTATGTCAAAATCGGGTTGGTGCAAGGTTATTGATTCATTAAGTATTTGAAATAAAAAATTAAGGTCTATTTTTTTAAAGATCAAAACCTCAATATTTTGTTTTTATAACTTTTAAGAAAACATTCTTTTAATGTATCATCTTATTTTATTACTATTTCACTAATCGAGTTCGTCCCATAAATTAGTTAGTCGAACCTAATATCTATTTGGTTAATAGGTACAATTTCATATTATTATTATTTTAAATTATAAAACAAACAAATTCTTATAAAAAATGTTAATTTATAAAAAAAAAATCCTTTTAAAAAAATCGGTTAAAATTTATAAATAAATAATAATTTGAAAAACAAACATATCCTTAATAAAAAATCGGTCCTTTATAATTAATTATTTGATTTATATCATGTTGGATACCATCTATTCATAATCAATAATTTTGTGATCACTTAAGTATTTATTAGCTCCACTCGAACGAGTTTATAAATTTGAGTTTGACTCAACTATTTGCCTACAAACTCGGTTTTAAAATTTTGAACTAAAATTAAATTTTTAAATATTTGTGAAGAAAAAAAAATTATTTTAATTTTAGATTTTAATATTAAAAAACATAAAACATATATATACATTACTTATTATCATGCTCGAAAATGCTCGACAAGTATTATATGAGTTCGAGTTTGACTCAAATATTAAACAAGTTAGTTTGAACTTGGCTAAAATCAAATTCAAGTTAAACTTTAACCGAGTGGCTCACATACAACTTGACTTATTTATTGCCCTATATATACCCAAATCTATGTGCACAAATTCTAGTTTGATTAAAGTCACATAACCCTATTTCAATTCAATTTATACCAAGATTTTTTTAAGTCAAAAGTCATAGGATTTTAGTTGTAAAATGATATTCAATTTTATATCGATTAATAAAATTTCAAATTCATAATTAATAAAAAAAAAGTTAAATTTATTATATCAACTTTTTAACTTAGGCCTCATTTGATGAAGGGGGTTTTTGGGATAAAACCCAGTTTTTATCCCAAAACCCAAACATCTTATCAACCATCAAATCAAATAATTTTATCATTTAAATACTAAAATTATCCTCTAATTTTTTCTTCTCTCTCTAAACCATCATTCTCTCAACTATACCATATCTTCTAAAGTCAAAGGACAAATTAGTCTTCAAATTTTAAAAAACCAGTTTTTTCCTACTTTTTATCAAATAAGGATTTTTTAAGATAAAACCCAGACAAAATCCAAAAAACTCCTCCTCAAACGGGAAATTTGACGAAATGACCTTACAAACTGGGTTATTTGACCTGGTGGAAATTTATAATTTTTTTTGCGCTCGTGGTGCTCTATTTTTTTTATACGATTTTGCCCTTGTCGCGAAACGCTAAGTCACTTAGCGTTTCGCGAAGTGGATTAGGGGTTTGTATAAATACCCAAATAATTTCATTTCCCTAAATTTCTTTCTCTCTCTTCTCCAATTCTTTTCCACTCACGGTGGCCGGCGACGACGGCGGCCGGCGGCGACGACGGCTCCGTTTCCTCCAATATCCATACAAATCTATACCGATCAGAGCTCTTCTAACCTAACTAATTCATTTATGTTTATCTATTGCCGATTTCTAACCCTAAATCTATTTTGCATGCAGGTTTCTTATTCTAGGGTTTATGTGCAGGTTTCCGATTCTAACTATTTGAAGGTCGTCGAGGTAGATCTTCATTTCAGATGTCATAAACAGTTATGTTCTTGTTTACATTTTCTTCATTTCAAAAACCTTTTCATATTTCGTTTATGTCCATCATTTTCTCCGTTTTGTTGATTCTTATTTCTTATATTGGTTCATATTGGTT
This sequence comes from Impatiens glandulifera, assembly GCF_907164915.1. Classification (NCBI taxonomy): domain Eukaryota; kingdom Viridiplantae; phylum Streptophyta; class Magnoliopsida; order Ericales; family Balsaminaceae; genus Impatiens; species Impatiens glandulifera. The sequence continues at coordinate 6,803,892 of NC_061869.1, read as the reverse complement.
CATGTTTGAGCATTTCGTTAGGTTATTATTTGTTATTCGTTCATATTTGCAGAAAATCTCTGTCCTGATAAGAGCGTATTTGTTTCCGTTTCAGATCTGCTTATCGTTTCGCTACGGTCTTACCGTTTCGCTACGGACTTACCGTTTCGCTAAGGACTTAGCGTTTCGCTACGGACTTACCGTTTCGCTACGGACTTACCGTTTCGCTACAGACTTACCGTTTCGCTACGGACTTACCGTTTCGCAGTATACCTCGCGATTCGCTAAGTATCAAGATTTTTTGTTATTTATAGTTAATCATGAACTTCATTTGACTAGGTATTTACATCACTTCATGGTTATGAAGAGAACATGTGTTAACAAAACAAACCTTCTAATTTTACATTGGAAACATTTAGATTCTTCAGAAAATGCCTTTGAAGAATCTATCATTGACCTCCAGATAAGCAAAGATTGACTGACTTTGATTTCGTTAGTCGTTAAGCTAAAGAAATAAATTTCAAACAATTTTCTCTTATCTGGAGTTCAACGATCGCTTCTTCAAAGACTTTTTCTGAAGAATCTAAATGTTTCCATGTAAAATTATAGGGTTTGTTTTGCTAACACATGTTCTTTTCAAAACCATGACTTTGTTGTTGATACCTTGTCAAACGAGATAGATTACCTATGAAACCAATAAAAAATTTTGTACTTGACGATTCGCTAAGTACTACGAGCTCCAGCTAGGAGAATGGTTTGAATTCGATTTCGTTATTAAAATATAGTAGCGAAAACGTATTCAAACCATCTTCTCTTAGCTGGAGCTCGTTGACCTCCCGATTCGCTAAGTCCCTCCCGATTCGCTAAGTCCCTCCCGATTCGCTAAGTCCCTCCCGTTTCGCTAAGTGCCTCCCGTTTCGCTAAGTCCGTCCCGATTCGCTAAGTCCCTCCCGATTCGCTAAGTGCCTCCCGACTCGCTACGGAAGTTGAAGCGACGCGCGTACTCACACGCGCTAGACCTTATATATTCAAAAAATTCAGAACATTTCATTTCAACCGCCCGACTCTCTCTCTCTAACCCATTTTCTCTTCACTGAATCTTGTCAAGCCCGATCATTTCTGCTTTCTTCTCGTTCGTCATTAAGGTTAGTTCATTATATATTTTTTGCCAGTAGGGTTTCTGTTCAGGTTTCATTAGGGTTTCGCTAGGTACCTTCCGATTCGGTAAGTACCTAGCGATTCGCTATACCTAGTTGTGGCCGATCATTTTCTGGTTGTTTGCTTATGGATTTTGGTCTTTGCATGTTAAGTTTAAGTGTTTGTTTCAGATTTTTTGTTTAGGGTTTTTGCATGTTAAGTGTATTGTTTGTTTCTGATTAGTTTCGTATTGTTTCCGATTCGGTAATGCTGTCTTATGTTCAGTTAACGGTTTCGCTCGGTACCTCTCGATTCGCTAAGTGCCTCCCGATTCGCTAAGTGCCTCCCGATTCGCTAAGTACTTAGCGAATCGGGAGGCACTTAGCGAATCGCTAGGTGCCTCCCGATTCGCTAAGTTCTTACGTTTGTATGTGTTTGTTCTAACATTTTTGATGATGTTGTTTCCTTTTGTAGATGGCAGAAACAACTGTTACTGACTTTCCCGGTCGTATTTCGTGGAAAAGTGCCCTCACCCTGAAGAAGATTGTGAATAAGTTCGAGGAAATGGATCTTCTGGAGAGTGTGTACAATACCCAGTTCAGATCATTATTCACAGCCCCCCTCTTGCAGTTCTCAGGAAGTATTGTTCATCAAATGTTGTTGAGGAGGTTAAGCTCAAACTCCAAGGAGATAACTTTCATGGTGAATGGGCAAAAGCTTGTATTTGGTATGAAGGAGTATGCGTTGGTTACCGGCCTATGTTTCGGCGTTTATCCTGAGTTGGACCAAGAAAAATTGCGTTGTTGTCCACCTCTCTCGGTTAAATACTTTAAAGGGAGCATGAGTGTGAAAATGTGCGACTTCGAGAAGGCTTTTTTCAAATGCAAAGACAAGGAATATGCATTCAAGATGGGGCTGGTATGCCTGATTTGCCAGTACCTATTCACATTTGACCCAAAAAGAGTTATATTTCCAAAAATACTCAACATGGTGGAAGACAAGGACACTTTCTTCCAATATCCATGGGGGAAGGTCACCTTTAGAGCCACCCTCAAGGGTTTAAACAAGAACATGAGACACCTCTGTACCTCATTTTTTGACAAGAAAAAGAATGCTGAAGATCCTTATGCTCCTTTTGCATATAACATCTATGGGTTCGCATTGGCACTTCAAGTGTGGACGTATGAGATCTTCGAAAACTTTATCCCTAAATTCGCCAGAAGGAATCAGATTAATGACCCTCTACGCCCAAGGTTGTTACTCTATCATTCCAACAGGAAAAACACATCGATGGAGGTAAAGACTGCTCTAGAGACCACGGATGTGACTGAGATGGAAGAGTCCTCCATGGAGAAGAGGTTATACAGTGGTGATGTATTTGAGCAAATCGACGAGACAGCTGATGATTTTTTTGAGGGATTTACTGATGGGAAGGTAATAAAAGATGATGTTGATGAAGAAGAAGAAGAAAGTGAACATGAAGAAGTTACTCCGATTCCCAAACCTGCCACGAGGAAGAGAAAGGCTGATGCTACTCTTAAAGAAGCAGCCAACTTGAAGAAGAAGCTTGCTTATGAATCGATTCCGGCCCACATTCTTACTCCCCCATCCGCGACCTCTAGTCCTCGGGCTGACACACCTTCTCCTCGGGCTCCAACACCTACTGTTGGATGTGATTTTAATGAGATGAAGGAGGAGCTGAAAATAGAGATGAAAGAGGAGATGAAAAAGATGAAAACAGAGCTCATCAAAGACCTACAAATCACAATCCAAGAAACTCAACAAACTCACCTTGAGTCGTTCAAGAAGATGGTTTTTAATATGTCCAAACAGTTGTTAGAAAAATCCAACAAAAGGATGTCCATATTATTAACCAGATTAGATGATATGGAGGAGAATATAAAGAAGAAGAAGAGTAAGAAGAAGGATTCTAAGAAGGCTGTGAAGGTCGAAGAGGAAAAGAATATTGAGGTATGGAGATATTGAATTTTGCACTTTACATTTCATTTCGTTAAGTACATACCTATTTTGCAGGTTAAGGATTGTAAGAAGGATGTCGAAGTTGAGAAGAGCAAGGTTGAACAGGAGAAGGAGAAGAAAGAGGTATTCTGCGTACTTTTCGTTTCGCTAAGTTAGTATTTTTCGTTTCGCAAAGTACTTTTCGTTTCGCAAAGTTAGTACTTTTCGTTTCGCAAAGTACTCTTCGTTTCGCAAAGTTAGTACTCTTCGTTTCGCAAAGTACTTTTCGTTTCGGAAAGTACTTTTCGTTTCGCTAAGTACACTTCGTTTCGCAAATTACTTTTCGTTTCGGAAAGTACTTTTCGTTTCGCTAAGTACTTTTCGTTTCGCAAATTACTTTTCGTTTCGCAAAGTACTTGTCGATTCGCTAAGTTTGTACTGACCAGAATTTTGTCTATTTTGCAGGAGATGATAGCGATGCAGGAGACTGTGGGGGATGATGAGAAGATGAATGATGGGAAGAAAGACGATGTAATGGAGGACAATGAGAAGGTGGAGGATGAACAAAAAGAGGACGGTGAGAAGGTGGATGATGATGAAAATATGGAAAAGGACGAAAGAAAAGACGGTGAGAAGGACGATGATGATGAGAAGGTGGAGGATGAAAGAAAAGGCAACGTTGAGAAGGTCGATGGTGATTTGAAGGTGGAGGATGAAGGAAAAGACAACGATGCGAAGGTGGAGGACGTAAAGATGGACGTTGAGGCTAAAGTGGAGGACGGTGAGAAGCTGGATGGTGTGGCTAAGGTGGATGATGTGGATGTTGATCTGAAACTGAAGGATTTGAAAGTGAAGGTGAAGGATGAGAAGACTGTGGGGGATGTGAAGGCAAATGATGACAATGATGACAATGACGATTTCCAGTTATACAATACTCCTCCTAAAGGAAATTATGGGAGGAGAGTGAGAAAGCCGAAAAAAGATGACTCGTACACCAACCCTTCCTTGTCAAAAATGCCCAAGACAAAGGATCCTATGAAAGTGAATCACCTTCAAAAATTTGATGATGAGCTACTGGATAAAGTAAAGGCGTGGTTGGATGATCCAAAAACCGATAATTCGACAACGGATTTACATACGGTTCAAGCAAAGAAGGAAGTGTTGGTTAGAGTTGTAACAAGGCTTACATGGATTGAAGACACGGTAAGTCGTTCAAATCAATTCATTAATCTTCGTTTCGCAAAGTGCTTTTCGTTTCGCAAAGTGCTTTTCGTTTCGCAAAGTGCTTTTCGTTTCGCAAAGTGCTTTTCGTTTCGCAAAGTGCTTTTCGTTTCGCAAAGTGCTTTTCGTTTCGCAAAGTACTCTTCGTTTCGCTAAGTCCCTAGTCAATGGTGTTTGATATGTACTCAATGTATGTTGTATGCTCCCATTGTGCAGGAAATGGATGCATTCTGCCATCTACTGCGGAAAAGGATTTCCTGCTATCCCAAGACGTATAAAAATACACATGCGGCAATTGGGGATTGCGTATTGTCGGATAGAATCAGGCAACAGCACCGGGCTTTTATTAAGGATCCTGCCAAATATCCAGTCGACGAATTCAAAGACTATTATATGGGCGCACCACATAGATATATGCCAGAGTGGTCAACAATTGACGACGTCTACATGCCAGTGAACATTAACCAGAAACACTGGATTTTATGTGTAGCACGTCTTCAAAAGTACCGCATTGACGTGTACGACTGTGATGCCTATCTTTATAAGAATCTGGATCCTTATTTGAAACCCTTCTGCGACATGATTCCATTTATATTCGCCAAAACAATCACTCCCGGTGAGAGGGTAAGGTATCCTAATTTCAACTTCGAAAGCCCCATCCAACCAATGACATACAAACGGTTTCCACACCCCAAAGTGAAAACCGCTGCTGCTAAGGTTGGAGAAGTCCCACGGGCAATAGAGAGCGGGGACTGTGGGGTCTTCACGCTAATGTACATGGAACACTTGACCGCTAATCAACCCGTGCATAATGTGACCTCAGAAAATATGGGATTTTTTAGGCAGAAGATGGCGGTCCGGTTATTCCATCAGATTATGGAACCTTAAACATTATTTTTTGTAAATTGGATAACTTATTTTGATGTATTGTAAACCTTGATGAATATGTTGGAAGTTGGATTATGTATTGTAAATTATTTTGTGTAAATTGATGTATTGTAAATTGACCCTTCAACCTACAAAAAAGATAAGTTAGTAGCCTTCGTTTCGCCAAGTACTCTTGGTTTCGCCCAGTACTTTTCGTTTCGCTAAGTCCCTCCCGTTTCGTTAAGTCCATCCCGTTTCGCCAAGTCCCTCCCGTTTCGTTAAGTACATCCCGTTTCGCAAAGTACTCTTCGTTTCGCTAAGTGCCCTCCCATCAGATTGATTATATTTTCCATCTGTTTCTTTAGCAACCTTAATTCATTTCTCAATTGAGATTGGTTTGGTCGGTGGATGGATATATTTGAAATCAAGATTGAACAATTTTGTAATTTGTTAAGGTTGAATTCAAAGATTTATAACGATGGGATTAAGTAGAACAAGGATTATATAATGCCAATTGACAATATTTTAAACAAGCATTAAACCTGAATTAACAACATACCAGTACCATAGTTCAATTAACAACATATATTACAACATAGTATCTATCAAGCTAAAGGTTCATATTGTTGAGATGATGAGTCATGCTGCTTAGATGATGAGTCATGCTGCTTAGATGATGAAGCTCGTGCAGTAGATGGTGCAGGCATCACTGCTTTGCATGTTGCCCTATTATGTCCAAGCCCAGCACATGAGCTGCATCGTCTCGGGATCTTACGGACCTCACCCTGGGATGACCTACGCTTTGTTTGTGGCCTGCCTTTCTTAACCTTCACATTTGGTTTAAGACATGAACGTTGCTTGATATTTTCGGGAACATCCCAATTTTCTTCATCACCGGGAGGATAACATGTCTCGGCATATGAATTTATCCAACACTCAGTTGTGTAATACCTGTGTGTAGGGAAAGTATAACGAATTATTAATTGGTTAAACAGAATGAACACGTGAGCTAGATATTAATACCTTGAACAGAAGTCATAAGAAACCAAATTCCGACTGCGGGCAGCAGCCATTGCATGCGTACAAGGAAGACCCGAAACTTCGAATACTCTACAAGTGCAGTTCATGTCTTTCAAATTGACTTTGAAATGGGACTGATTGTCATGCACATAAAACTCGAATCGGTTAAGCGATTGGACTGTATAGAATCTGGCCTTCTCGAATCCCTCACGTAACACCTTCTCATAATTTGGAGATAAAACTTCTTCGTGATTAGACGCTCTTTCTCTTCTATCGTTAAACCATTGTTGTATTGTGAATCTTAAATACTCAGCCATTTCTGAAATGGGATACTTTCTGGCTTCCCTGCTCTGACTATTGAAACTCTCAGCATAATTGCTTGTCAGTTGATTGTATCGCTTACCGGGAAAAAATGCTCTACTCCATCTTGGGAACCCAATTTCTTCCAAATAGGCAGCAATCCTGTGATCTTTAACCTTGATTTTCTCAAACCACCGATTAAATTCGTGGACAGTGTATGCCCTTGAAGCCGAATCAAACTCCGCATGACACTTATCACTTTTAAATTTGGCCACAATATTCATCTTTATGTGATATGTGCACGCACCGTGGTCTGCTTCTGGGAAAACAGCACACAAGGCATTAGCGATGCTTGGGTGTCTGTCGGATACGAAGACGAGATCATCAACTAATCCAATTGCGTCTCTCAGTTTTTGCATGAAATAAGTCCAGGAGTTATTATTCTCGGAATCAACAACGCCGAATGCGACAGGATATAGTTGCTCATTCGCATCCAATGCAATAGCCACCAATAATTGACCACCCACCTTGTGCTTAAGAAAACTAGCATCAACACATAATACAGGACGGCAAAATGATTTGAAACCCCTAATTGAGAGGCCTAGGGACATGAACATATACTTGAAGTGACCGAGCTCGTCTGTCTGTATGTCGGTTATGGTACCAGGATTACACTTCTCCAACATGTAAAGGTATGATGGCAGTATTCCATAAGAATCCTCTACCGTTCCTCGCACCGCTATTAAAGCATTTTCCCTTGCCCTCCATGCCTTATTATAAGTCAAAAATATCCCATAAGTTGTCTGCATGTCTTCAGTTATTTTCTTAGGCAAGTGGTTATGATGATGGTCCATGTACTTGCTCTTCACGCACTGACCAATAACCCATGCTGGTGTTTACATTTTTTTCTTGGGCCTCGACAAAGTTGAGCATGAGTGTTGATGCTCAAATGTCCGGATCTCAAACATCTCAGAAAACTTACCTTTCACAGCCCGCAAGCTCCACTTGCATGTCTCATCCAAACATTTGAGTTCCCAAAGATTTTTTCTTGACTTCTCCACTTTGAATTCAAAATGATTGGCCATCGCATATTTATATAGAGCAAGTTGAAGTTCTTTTTTATTTTCAAACAACGAACCGACTTCCAATACGGTTTCACTAGTTAATGCCATCGCAAATGTGGGGTCTGGCGGTGATGTGTCTGTCGGGTCTGTCGATGGTGTACCCATTGAAGATCGTCTTGCACTAGATGGTGTACCCAATGATGATCTTCTTGCACTTGTTGGTGTACCATTTGATGCCTTTCTTGCACTAGTTGGTGTACCCAATGATGATCTTCTTGCACTTGGTTGTATAGGTATTGATGCTTTTTCACCACTATTAACATGCAAGTCCTGAGTAAGTGGGATGTGAGGCAAAGAGGTTTCTCCGGCTTCATTTTGACTTTCAACAAAGAATTCCAAGGGTACAACAGGTGGAACAAATTTCTGAGTAAGTTGTGGTGGTAGTATACTTTCTTGAGTTGGGTATGTAAGTAGTGGTATCTTTTCTTTAGTAAACGCTGACTTCTCCACTACAGATACACACAATGGTGACACTGTTCGACCCAAAATCAAGCGTGATAGATATGTGTTCAAATCCCCATCATTATCAATAAAAACAGGTTTTGGATTTCTGATATTCGGAATATCATACTTCACTTGGAGCACTAAATCGTATGCTGATAACTGGAGATTAAGTCTATCGTAGAGTATATCAAGTAATTCAGCATAACGAGTACTTTGGGGTAGATCAAATGTTTTGATTGAAGATGCATCAAAATACAGTATTCCATCAGCATCAAGTTTCCACTCTCCATTATAGAAAACGAAAACTTCAGCTGCAATATAAAAACATGATTTGATTTAGAGACGTATAATTAATACTTCGCGAATCGCTAGGAACTTAGCGAAACGGGAAGGCCTTCGCGAATCGTAAGGCACTTAGCGAAACGGGAAGGCCTTCGCGAATCGTAAGGCACTTAGCGAAACGGGAATTCCTTCGCGAATCGCCAGGCACTTAGAGAAACGGGAAGTAAACCCTAACCAATCTCAGAAATCGAACATCAATAAAACATGCTTCAAATAGACGTACCTATTGGAACAGTGCTCGTGCACGTCGTCGAGCTCATAGTGGATTTCGAATGAACTTCGCCGCCGAGATCTCCGCCGAGTTCGTCGCCGCCGCCGGAGTTTAGAGAGAAGGAGGAGAAGAGCGGGAAGAGAGAGAAGGAGAAGAAAAGAAATGAAAAAAAAAATACGGAGGTTATATTAAATAGTAAGGGCAATCTGGACATTTCACATATCGTCACTTCGCGAAACGCTAAGTGACTTAGCGTTTCGCGACGAGGGCAAAATCGTCCAAAAAAAATAAAATCACCACGAGCGCAATTAAATTATCAAAATTCCACCAGGTCAAATAACCCGGTTTGCAAGGTCATTTCGTCAAATTTCCCCCTCAAACAAGACCTTAAAAATTATGCTACTTAAAATTTTATAAAAATAAAACTTCAATGAAAGAGACATTTTAATTTTTTTTTCTAAAATGAAAAAGACAACCAATCTAACTAATATACAAATTACATTTCCATCATCATCTTCTTCTTCCCTTTCACCTCAAGCAAAAGCAATTCAAACACCAACCCTAGATCTGACTAATTTCACAAACCCTAAAGAAGGTATACCTTCACTTTCCTCCTCTACAACTTAAATAATTCACCTTCTCTTCTCCTCCCTCCATCTTCATCTCAATATTCCAATTTTCCAATTCCTTTTCAAAAAAAAAAATGGAACCCAAATTGTGGATTCTCCTCATATTAGCTATAACAATGGTGAATTTCACCTATGCTCAATCATCGATTCAACCCATTGTCAAGATTGTTAAGGGGAAGAAACTGTGTGATAAAGGATGGGAATGTAAAGGTTTTTCAAAATTTTGTTGTAATGAGACAATCTCTGATTATTTTCAGACATATCAATTTGAGAATTTGTTTTCTAAGAGGAATACTCCGGTAGCTCATGCTGTCGGATTTTGGGATTATAAGTCTTTTATTACGGCGGCAGCTGATTATCAACCGTTAGGGTTTGGTACAACTGGTGGTAAGTTTATGGGTATGAAGGAGATCTCTGCTTTTCTTGGTCATGTTGGCAGCCAAACTTCTTGTAAGTTTATTTTCTTTTTATGTCAAATTGTTATTAAATTAAAGTTATATTATAAGTTTGGAAAATTTCTATTTAAATTAGAAAGTTATAAGAATTGAATATTGTAGCTTTTAACAAGATCTTTTGATACTTAGTCATATATTTAATGATATAGAAAAAACACAAAATTTTGGTGAAATATTGAACAAATTTTGTGGGGCAGGTGGTTATGGAGTTGCAACAGGCGGACCGCTTGCTTGGGGTCTATGCTACAACAAAGAAATGAGCCCGAGCAAGGATTACTGCGACGAAACTTACAAATACGATTATCCATGCACTCCCGGAGTCGAATATTATGGCCGAGGAGCTTTACCTATTTATTGGTGCATTACCATTTACAAACATTTCTTTATAGTATTTTGTTCATTTGAAGTAATAATTTTAACTAGTTTGGTTTGGTTTTTGGTGGTACTATATAGGAACTACAACTATGGAGCAGCAGGGGAAGCTCTTAAAGTAGACATACTAAACCATCCGGAATACATTGAACAAAACGCGACTCTTGCCTTTCAAGCCGCCATTTGGAGGTGGATGACTCCGATTAAGAAATCACAGCCATCGGCTCACGATATCTTTGTTGGCAACTGGAAACCGACCAAGAACGATACTTTGGCTAAAAGGGTGCCTGGATTTGGAACAACTATGAATGTTCTTTATGGAGAAGGTGTTTGTGGACAAGGGGATGTTGATTCAATGAACAATATGGTCTCACATTACCTATATTATCTCGATTTGATCGGGGTTGGTCGAGAGGAGGCTGGACCGCATGAAGTACTCAGTTGTGCTGATCAAGAAGCGTTTAATCCGATAACTTCTTCATCGTCTTCTTGAATAAGAGAAAAAGGATATGGATTTGTCTTATTTTGGATGTTGGAATTATTCTTTTTCATGTGAAGTGTGTGTATAATGATTGATGTTATTGGGCAAAGATTTTCTGTAATGTAATATAAGTCCTACATAAAAACATGGTTGTAAGAAAGAAAATTGAATATTCAAAGTCTGGTAAAAAATAAGTTGTTTTTATTAATATTGCTGAATTTTAATACCTATAATGAGTTTTTGTTATAATAACACATTTTCTGTTAAAATTAGTTTAATATATATATTTATACATATATAATATATGATTTTATTATGCTTAAAAGTTTAGCCTTACAAAATAAATTTTACCAACTAAAACCAAATTTAGTTACATCTCAATCTTCTAAAAATAATAATACGATCTAGTATCGTTTATATTTTGTTCTTGGTTTAATTATCTTCGACATTTAAGTAAGGACATAAAGTGAGTCGAGACGAATATAATAGGTAACAATTTCATATACCATTCAACAATCATTTTCTTTTGTCTGTCAAATAGAAATTCATCCCAAATACAATACAACCAGTTTTCCAAACAAAACCCGCCAAATAAATATTCGAAAACCAGTTACAACAAATACCAAACTCATGAAAAAATGAAAATATGATAGGTAAGTTGGTTATACACATATATATATATAAAACTCAATGAAGAAATCATTTCGACAAAGGAAGAAACCGTGCATCAAACCTATGGAGCAGGAGCAAGAGGAGGCGGTTTAAGCAGCGGTTGGAGAGCCTTCACAACAATGCTCATATTAGGCCGAAACTCGGCTTCATATTGCACACATAATGCTGCTACAGCCGCCAACTGTCATATTACATATTCTTGTTATAATCAAATACTAAACTTACTTACATCTATAATTATAAATCAAAAACCTTAACATACCTTTGCAATTCCTTTAGGAGGATATTCTCCCTTCAATTTTGGATCAACACATTGCTTCACCTTATCCTCACTTAGCCTAGGTGTGGCCTGTATAAAATCAAAAAAAGTGATTTTCTTCAAAAAAAAAATCTCAAATTAAAGAATGGAAGAATATGTCGAGAGGACTCACCCATGTAACAAGACTCTGCTGTCCACGAGGCATTGTATGATCAACGGGCTTTCTTCCGGTTAGAAGTTCCAATAGAACAACACCAAAGCTATAAACGTCGCTCTTCTGTGTCAACTGTCCAGTCATTGCATATCTGAACAACAACTCGTAAGTAGGCATAATACGATTTTCCTATTTTGTTTCAAAACTAATAATATACTCTAAATGCAAAGATTAACTCGTTTCCTAAAGTCATAACCAGAACTAAATAATAGAGATAGTCTATTTATAACATACCATAGTTACTTTCAAGTCATATAATACTTATTCTAGAAAGAATATAAATGTAAACTGGTTGTTGATTATTTCTAATAATATAAATAAATTGCAAGGTAAGGTAAGAAGTATTATTACTTACTCTGGTGCATGGTAACCAAAGGTTCCGAGGACGCGAGTAGAATGAAGACGAGCAGCCATGTCAGGTGTTTGATTTGAAAGGTTAAAATCTGCTACTTTAGCCTTAAAGTCTTCAAAGAGAAGAACATTGCTTGACCTTACGTCTCTGTGTATAATTGAAAGTTGAGTTTTTTCGTGCAAATATTCTAACCCCCTTGCAGCATCAACAGCAATCCTAACTCTCTGCATCCAGTCAAGCAAAGGACCTGGCTGTGCTCCTTGAACTCCTTTTCTACCTGCAATTTTCATGAATGGCATATCCATTTCTATCTTAGCTCAATCTACCAACCCAATTACTTATCTTAAGTTCTTAACATGCATACATACCATGCAGAATGTCGTGCAGGGATCCCATTGTCGCGAATTCATAAGCCAGCACGCGCACATTTCCTTCCACGCAATATCCATGCAGCTCAACAAGGTTTTCGTGTTTCAGTCTTGAAACCATGGATACCTAAGATTCAACTTTAACTCTTCAAGAAAATATCATCTGTCTTAGAATACTCTAGGTTGAGAAGATTTGTTCTAATACTCATTTGTTCATCCAAAAGATAATAAGACATTATTTGATATGCCCCTGAGTGGTCTGAGGATTTGTTGGAATGGAATAGAGAAATGCATGTTAAATGTACTTATAACGGTGTTCAATTATTCAAAACCTAATTTGGATTACCAGATGGAATGTAATCAAACTAAACAAATGAATATCCATAAATATGATTCCTAGATTGAGGGATTTGAAGAACAGATTGATTCTTGTTCTTTGAATAGAGATGGAATTAGAGAGAATTCTTCGAATTTAGTTTTACCATGGTTTTGGGTTTAATGAAAATCACTCCAAAAGTGAACGGAAATTCTAGTAAATCATTGCAGGAATGGTAAATTTATAAATGGATGCTGATATACCTGAGTTAGAAACTCATGGTTTGATTCTGGTTCGAGAGAAACGTCAAGTTTCTTAACAGCAACAGCCTTTCCATCATTCAAGATTGCATAATAAGCTCGTCCATATGATCCTTCACCAATTAAAGTCTTTGATCCAAAATTATCAGTTATCTCTTTCAGCTCCTCCAAGGACAGTACCGGCACTTCAATGGGTGGTACAGCCTTCTGAACTTCATGTTTGGCAGCACCGTTCCCCTTTGTCCCCTTCTGGTGATGTCCTAATACGCAGTTAAATAAAAAATCAATCAAATCTTCAACAAAGAATAATAAATAATACAAACAAGAATGTCTGCCATTAGCATACCATCTACATAATTGCTCGGGCTTTTAAAAGGTTCAGTCTCATGAGCTGGATACGACTCTTCTACTTGACAGATACAACAAAGCCACCTCCGCATCCTCAATATCTTTCTCAAATGAAGATCTTCTATAGAACCTAATATTCAACATAAACAACATATTAACAACCATGAACAGATGCAATAGGAAGTAATAGGCAATACATAGATCAACTTATTTCAAATGAAAATATCTAATCTAAGCACATAAACACATAATCTCGTAACTAGAAACGTGTACATACTCATTAAGTAATTTATTCTTATCTCAGTTCCAAAATTCAGCTGAAATTTTTGAAGAATTTCACCAAAAACATAAGATAATCCGTCGATAATTTCCAACAATTGGAAGCTTAATACATAGATCAACTTAATTCAAATGAAACTAACTAATCTCTTGCACATAAACACATAATCTGGTTACTAGAAACGTGTACGTACTCATTAAGTAATTTATTCTTATCTCAGTTCCAAAATTCAGCTGAAATTTTTGAAGAATTTCACCCAAAACGTAAGATAATCTGTCGATGATTTCCAACAATTGGAAGCTTAATACATAGATCAACTTATTTCAAATGAAACTAACTAATCTGGTTACTAGAAAGGTGTACATACTCATCAAGTAATTTATGCTTATCTCTGTTCCAAAATTCAGCTGAAAATTTTGAAGAATTTCACCAAAAACGTAAGATAATCCATCGATGATTTCCATCAATCGGAAGCTTAATACATACATCAACTTATTTCAAATGAAACTAACTAATTTCTTGCACATAAACACATAATCTCGTTACTAGAAACGTGTATATACTCATGCTTATCTCTGTTCCAAAATTCAGCTGAAAATTTTGAAGAATGTCACCAAAAACGTAAGATAATCCGTCGATGATTTCCAACAATCGGAAGCTTAATGCATAGATCAACTTAATTCAAATGAAACTAACTAATCTCTTGCACATAAACACATAATCTCGTTACTAAAAACGTGTACATACTCATGCTTATCTCTGTTCCAAAATTCAGCTGTAAATTTTGAAGAATATCACCAAAAACGTAAGAAAATCCGTCGATTCTAACAATTGGAAGCTTAATACATAGATCAACTTATTTCAAATGAAACTAACTAATCTCGTTACTAGAAACGTGTACATACTCATTAAGTAATGTATGCTTATCTCTGTTCCAAAATTCGCTGAAGAATTTCACCAAAAACGTCAATAATTTCCAATAAACACGGTTAATAAAGCATTAGTAATAATAAAATCGGAAACGTTCGTTAGATCATGAATTTTAGATGAAGAAACGGCAGATCCGAAAATGAAAACCGCTTCTGGAAATCTATATATTTGAAATTGAGGCGGAAAAGAAGAGGAGATCGAATGAAAATGCGATAATATATATATGTAATTGTAGAAAAAAGAGAAGATTGAAAGATGAAGATGATTATACCTGCAATAATATATGTGTTTTGAATGCGAATTTGTCTTTGGGAGATTGAGAGGAAGACGGAGAGGAATTCTGAATGAATGAATGAAGAAAGGTTGCGTAAAACTATTTAATTTTCGTTTTTTCTCTTTTCTCTCTCCAAACAATCCAGAGAGAGAGAAAAAGGAGAATGAATAGGAGAAGGACTCTTCACGAGCTTTAAAAAGGGTAAACTTTCAGTTAACCCCGCGTTTTTTTATTATTTATTTGTTTTAAATATACTCTATATTCGAACATTTATTTTCATTTAGGAATTAGGGTTAGTATTGGAGAGCGTGTGATACGAATAGGTGGAGACGACACTACACTTTACTTATTTTTGTATCGTAATGAAGTGGTCGCGAATTGGAACATATTTTAAAACTTGATTGACATTGAGTGAGTGATGTCGGTTGTTAGGGTGAGTGATGTCGGTTGTTAGGATATGTAGATAGAAATTGCGAGATCGGTTGTATTGAGACATTGAATCAATATTTTGATTATTTTTTTTGTGAATTATTTAGCTCAAAATGAACTATAAAACGTTCGGTGATCGCGATTAACTAATTCGTTTACTCCATAACGTTATTATTATGACGATATGAGGTCTCTGTGCCAGTAGCCGCGCGACTAAGACAGAGGGCAAGTGTTATTCGGAATGATTGGACGTAAAGGGCACTACAACGATGAATCGAGTTTCAAGTCGCCATAAACAGGACGAAATGATAAAAAACGTTTTCGGAAAATCGGTAGAGACGGTCGGTGAACTAATGGATCTTCTTGAGGATGTCTGAACTCGTTAACGTTATATTTTATGTCATTATACTCGTGTTTTTTAATTATATTTATCGAATTTTGTTTATATAATGTTGTATGGAATTTAAAAAATTATTTATTTATTTATCTCTTATTTATAATCATATTAAAT
Source organism: Impatiens glandulifera (assembly GCF_907164915.1). Taxonomy (NCBI): domain Eukaryota; kingdom Viridiplantae; phylum Streptophyta; class Magnoliopsida; order Ericales; family Balsaminaceae; genus Impatiens; species Impatiens glandulifera. Next base: position 6,788,138 of record NC_061869.1, on the reverse strand, counting down.
TTACTTTTATCATTTTTTATAATACATAATTTTTAGTATATTAAATTATTTGTATTATAAAAATTATATTTGAGATCATTTTTATCACAAATAATATTTTTTTTTTGTTATATATATCATAAATCGTGTCCCTAATCCATTTATGGTTGAATCATACTCTTATTAGAGTTATTTTGGAATAAGTATATATGATTTAATAGTTTAAAAGAATATAAAAATTAATGATTTGTAGATTTTTTTCAAAAAAATAAACATTTTATACGGAAAACGACCAAAATCGAACTAACCTTCAACCATCAAGAAGGTATGTTTGAACATTTTGAATATGGTAAATGAAAATAGTACTTATACCTTGATCTCCAACTTCTATTTTGTTGAAAAATAAAACTATTGTGACTTTTTTTTTCCTTAAATTGCAACCTATTCTTCTATGGTTTAAATTTTGAAAAAAGGGTAGTTTAAGAAAAATATAGACAAAACAAAGAAAAAATATAAACATTTGAGTTTACAATTTGTCATTGTTTTATAATTTTGTAACTAATTGTACTAGGTGAAGGGAAAAAAAGGAAACAAAGCCATGATGATTCAAATCTAGCTTCGCCCAACAATTTACCAAAGTATTTCCAACAAAATTTATCGAACTAAGGTGTTTCAAAATGGGCCCAAACGTATCAAACAACTATCGCATAATAATTATTATTTGTCACTTTAAAATTAAAACTCGAATGTTTTAAAAAAAAAGTCGAAATATAGATGATTTGATACCACCTCTATGAAGACCAACAATACAAGAAAGGAAAACAAGTGTTTCTAATCTAGGGAAACTACAACATGGAAACATGTACATCACAATCAATAAAAATAAGAAGAAGATTAAATGAAGAAGATGACCTGCTATGCATTTTAACCGACTTTCATGGTGTTTTCAAGTTGAAACCCTAGAAGATTTTGTATTGACCTTCTTGTCGGTACTACTAATAGTATTAAAGCTCAACATCTTGTTCAAAGCATTGACATAAGCTCGCACACTTGACACAACAATATCCATTCCTGCTCCAGTTCCACTGCAACCAAAAGAAACAATGCATTTTTTTAAAAAGGTTGGGAAAAAAGATTGGATTAATGTCAAGGAATGCATACTTATGAAGTCTGGAAGGAAAGGAAAACAAGAATCTTCGGATCCAAAAATAGAAGTAATGAAAATGTATGGAAAGAGATTCAAGAACAGCTATTTGTTCAAGTAATAGGGCATTGATACTTCAATAACGGTAATTGGCTAATGGATCCAAGAAATAATGCCTAGTTTGATATCTTTATGAAATGTGCTAGTAGAAATAGTTTCATTTAGTCAAACCTGAAAGTTCGATCCAAAGTTTCCCCACTAGCATGTGTAGCTTTTCGGACACTCTCTCCTCGAATTAGGACCCGTGTGGTAGCTATAGCATCAATTCCCTCAGTGACAGCATTCAGAGAATATTCCAAAAGTGTTGCAGATTGCTGCATGAATGAGAGATTCACCCCCATACATTGTAATTAGTATTATGTAAGAGAAATAAGCAATAAACAAAGAAAATATTGTATTTAAATGACAGTTACACCCCCAGTAGTATCATCGAATGGGGCCATAAGCAGTTTAAGTTAAAAGTAAATACTATTTGCACAAACCTTTACAATCAGATCAACTGCTTTGTAGGATGAATCGACAGGCCCTGTTCCATTTGCACAAGCAATATGTTCCTCACCATCTGCATCAATGAGTCTCACTGTTGCCATAGGAAGATCAAGAGTTCCACATGTAACCTGCATAAAACGATTGTCCTCTTAATTCCAATATTCTTAACGCAACAAGTCAACTAATGAAACTGAATAAAACTTGTAAAAAACTACGAATTTTATAGATCAGTCAATGCATATTTTACTTGTTTTCTTTTTTTATCGAAGTTGCAGGCTCAACTTCATTCAAAACAATCCCTTGTACCCAAACACACTCTCTGATATTCAAACAAAACTTAACCTCTCTGCCAAGCTAGCCTTAATGTACCCCTCTTCTTCCGGTCAAAGATAGAAAGGATCAATTATCTATGCTAGAAACATTAGATTGCTCTTATACCATGAAAGTACAACTATGAATTATAGTTAGAGAACACTCAATGCATATTATTCATTCACTGGTAATGTAAATACATATTGTTAAAGAAAAATAAAATATGAAAATATAAATCTTCTAAATTACCTGAACATCTCCAAGTTTCCACACAACCTCGGTCTGATAAACAACATCTGACACAAGCGCCATCAGATCTTCATCTGTAATCACCTATTACACCCACAAATGGCACACAAAGATGTAAGCTCCTAGAAAATAAACCATTGAAAGGCAACCATAATTATTTTGTGCATAATAAAAGATGAAGGACAGACAAAAAGGCAAAGGAAACATATATTTAGTCATAAGCCAACAGAAGAAGCTCATTTGTACTTCACCGCAACCAAAAGACACGTATTTTAATGTGCATGTTTCCTAATCAGATCACAAAGGTTACCTTCTTCTTTTCAGCTACATCTTTGAAACGCCAAAAGAGATCATCAAGTTCCTTACCATCAATGTCATAGCCAAGCTGCAAACACAATGAAAATTAAGTAACAGTGGAAGGTCCTAGAAACCATTTCGCAAAGTTGAAATAGAAAAAATAAAATGCAAATTTGTGCATACCTCTGATAACCGAGACTTGAAAGCATGTCGTCCACTGCAACCAGAATAATAATAACAAATATTATACCATCCATAGTGAACTTTATATGGTATGTGCTTTGCAAATTCACATATGTGTGCACATCCATGTATGAAAACAAATTAGCCATAGATGATTTAAGCAAATTCCTTGGGCCCAAAGTACACTCCTTAGAGATTTGAGGCTTGTATAACTTTAATGTTTCCATTGTAATCGAATTATAAATGTTTGTGTAGGTTATGTTCTGGTCTAGGCATCATAATTTGGTTCTTAACAAATGCTAAAAACCTCAAGGCTAAAAGGCTAAAACAATAAGCAAAGTATTAACTTATTGGCTAAATCAATTATCTATAAGGTAATACAGCATAGTGTAAGATGAGTTATCAGACAAACTCAAAGCATTTGAGTAATGATGCATTTATTCCTTATTTCTTCGTATATTTTGATTGATTTGCTATTACAAAGGAAGCTACAATTTATAGGCAATATAAAAGATGCTAACTAAACGATAGTTCCACTTCCTAGATAAACATTTACAATCCTTTCTTGAGAAGACAAACCATCCTCCAGCCGTGAAGGAACTTTTGAATGAGCCTAGTTTGATATTTCCACAAGAGAAGCATCCATAGCTATATACACAGGAAAAAAGAGAAAGAACAAATATTTATTTTTGTAATACCTGAGTTTGCCAAGAACAATACCAGACTCATTGGACCTGTGAAGCCCAATATCTTCAGGAGATATGATCTCATAGGTGTTTTTGTGTTTAAGCATTCCATCCTACAGACCACAATATTTATTCATTATTCCAGACCTCAAGCAATAATAATAAGTTTGTAATATTAGAAGTTCAGAAAAATACTGAGATTTCAAGAGCATAATAACAGAAGTACTAAGTACTTGGCACATTGATTATCACCTGATGAATGCCACTTTCATGGGCAAAAGCATTTGCCCCAACTATAGCCTTGTGTGGCTGCAAATGCAGACCACTATATTCTTCAACCTAATTAAACAAATCCTTAGTAAGAACACATACAGAAGCAATTTTGATCAAGATAAATCTATTGTAATAAGAAACTAAAAGAAGTTGGTTAACAGTACCATTTTGCTTGTCATAACAATATGTTGTTCAGTGATCCCTGTATAAAGGCCTCCCAATATTTGATCTCCACGGCATTTAATAGCCATAACAACCTATAAATGAACAGGATGAACTACAATTATGTCTATCATGCATATCTATTTACTCTATTTTGGCAAACAGTAGAAAAACTAGGGCGTTTGATCTTTCTTAGTTAAATCCAATAGAATGTCATCACATAATTTCCGTTTATTTTCCTTCAGGTGCAGAACATTCTCACCTCCTCCAATGAAGCATTACCAGCTCTTTCACCAATACCATTTATTGTCACTTCCAATTGTCTTGCTCCTGCATATGCCCCCTGAATACATACCAACAATATCATATGAACACAAACAAGGTAACATTTCCCATTTTCAAATGTGTAGAAAGCTAATGCAATTCCATACAGATAAAGTGTTGGCAGTAGAAAGCCCTAAATCATTCTGACAATGTGTGGAAATGATCACGTTTTCTATCCCTGGGGTGTTGGCCTTTATATCAGCAATCAATTGTCCAAACTCACTAGGCAAGTTATAGCCAACAGTGTCCGGAATGTTGAGTGTGGTTGCCCCAGCTTTAATAACTTCACCCAGAATCTGATAAAGAAACTCCCTTTCAGATCTGTTAAGAATCAATCAAAAGATCAAAACACATGAGAACTAATTAACTTCATGTCATACATCAATGCCTAATCACTAATCAGAATGAAGAAACCTACCGTCCAGCATCTTCAGGACTGAATTCAACATCATCACATCCCAAACTTCTAGCATACATCACCATACTCCTAGCTGTCTCAATAACCTCTTCTTTAGTCTTCTTCAGCTTATACTTCATATGGATTTCACTAGTGGCAATGAATGTATGAATCCTTGGCCTTTTAGCGTATTGAACTGCCTCCCACGAAGAGTCTATATCTTTCTTGTTACATCGAGCTAGACCGCAGATAACCGGCACATACCCATTCTCATCAACCGCATTTCCCACTTCCTTGGCGATGGATTTCACTGCTTCGAGATCATCTTTCGAAGCAGCTGGAAACCCAGCTTCTATTATATCAACGCCTAGCTTCGCGAGCTGGCGAGCAATATCAAGCTTCTCCTTGCTTGTCATGGTGGCCCCAGGTGATTGTTCGCCATCGCGGAGAGTAGTGTCGAATATGCGTACGTAATTTGGATCGGAGATTCTGTTGGGTATATACTCCGGGCGAATTCGACCGCCTTTGGGAGCCGCTGTGCATGAGATGACGGCGGTGAATGGAGACGATTTAGGGAGGAGAAATGGACGGCCATTGTTGTAAGTGAAGCAAGGAATGGAGCTGATTGGGTTGTTCCGCCTGAGGAAAATGGCGTCGCCGGCCGTCGGCGACGGCCGTGAGAAGATTGGACTGGTCAACATAGACATAGACGCCATTTCAGACAAGGAGATGGACGAGAGTGAAAGAGAACACAGTGGAGGTGCAAAATAGACTAATGAAGATATATACTAATATATATATATATATATGGCTTATTGCATTAAACCCTAAGTTTTAATGGTCTTTTTGAAGAATTTTATTTCACACCAATAACAGGTATAATTACGCATTATGATACAATTAAGTGACTTACAAAAAAAAAAAAAAAAAAAAGACAATTTGAAACCAGCATGAGCTAACCTAATCGAATTTTTCCGTTTGGGTGGTTTCTTCAATTTGATCGGTAATTGATCGAGAATGGGACAGAATGGTATTTGTATCCTCATTCTAACATTTTCCCAATCTCGTACTTATGATGTCTTAAACATTGTAAACACAATTAAATATAAAATCACAAATATATTTATTTATTTAATATATTTTATATGAATTTTAAGTTTATCCCTTTATAATAATATAACTTTATAATATATATATTATATTAAAATTTATTTATATAATTTTATTATTTTTAGAAAATATGGTATAAATGATGACCTACGGGAATTCTCCGAAATCGAACGAATCGAACGAACGTTGAATGGTAGTAAAAAATTGGAAAAAAAATCGTTTAGACGTATGTACTCATACAACTAGCTTATTTAGATGTATTTACTAATAAAAGTTCATTTAAACATATTTACTATAAAAAATTGGTTCATTTAACTTCTTTTAGTAAAATATGATTAATTTTTTTTTTAAATTTATATATTTATTAATTAAATATTAATATATTTTCTCTCACATCATTTTTTATTAATAAATGAATCCCTTATTTTTATTTTTTTCATAAATATTTTTTTTTTATACAAGTATTTATTATTGATTATTTTAATTTTATTATATATATATAGACATTCATTATTAATTATTTTAACTTTATATATTTTTTTCATTTTTATATTAACCTTAATTATTAATTATTTTTAAATTATTTGATCATTATACTTTCAACAATAAAAAAAAATTTAACACAAAAATAAATTAATTAATATTTAAATAATAATAGCAATCCATTCATCAAACACTAAAATAGTAATAATCAAATATTAGACAAAACAATATTACTTACTATTATTATAAATTATGAATAAAAATTAAATAAAAAATTATTAATTTTATTTTTGTTCATATTAAATTAAATAAGATTTTTTTTTAAAAAAAAAAATATTATAGTAAAACATAAAATTCATAAATAAGTTGTTAAAGTTTTTTAAAAAATAAGAATTTAAAATTTATGAGAAATAAAAATTAATAAAAAAAAATATAAATGAAATAAAAAAAAACTAATATAAAAAATAAATAAAAATAAAATAAATTATGTGATTTAATTAATGTAAAAGAAGGAGAGAGAAAATATATTAATATTTAATTAATAAATATATAAATTTAAAAATAAAAATTAACTTTGGTTACTAAAAGAGGTTAAATGAAAAAAAAATTGATAGTATATATGTTTAAATGACATTTTATTAGTACATACGTTTAAATGACATTTTATTAGTACATACGTTTAAATGAGTTAATTGTAGAAGTACAAGTCTAAGTAATAAGCCTTTTTATTTTTTTATTTTTTGTACATAAGTCTAAGTGAGTTTTTTTCCTAAAAAAAATTAGAAATAAAACAGGGCGAAAATGATAAATACATCCCCACTCATAATTGTCCTATTATTATCCATAAAAGAATATTCATAGTGTGGGTGTTGTTATTTCTATTTTATTAAAAAAATATATATATAAGTATAGTGAAAATTGCTTCCGTTATTAAAAAATATTACTTTGTCAAATATTGGTGATAAAATAAGTTAATGGTTGTTAGTAAATAAAACATATTAAAGCTTTGTTATATTCTTGATGATTGGGGATGATTTTGAAGAAGTAAGTTTTTTTTAATAAAAGCATGATGTATTAATATATAAATAAAATATAAAATATTTTAAATAATAATTTAAAATATAAAATATTTTAATATTTTAATTAATTAATTAATTTAATAAATAAGAGAAAGAGTGAGTGATTAATGTTTTTGGAGTAATTTTACAAACCATCAAAAGTATGTTGTATATATATATAATTAATCATTAAAATAATTTATTTATTATATATTCATCTTTTTCATTTTCTTTATCAATTTATTCAACTTTTTATTTATTCATATTTTTTTTTTCTAAATTTACAAATTATTTAATTTTATAAATATAAAATATATAATTAAAATTACATACTAAATTAAATAATTAAAATAAAATTAACCTAAATATTATAAATTAAATTACAATATATTATATTAAATAAAATAATAAAAATAAAAATAAAAATAAAATACATAACAAGAGACTGATAATATATATATAAAAAAATTTGACTTATCTTATAATATATTTTATTTTAATTTTTATTTAATATACTTTATTTAATTTTATTTAATGTTTATAAGATGTGTTGTTTTGATAATTTATGTATTTTATTTTAATAAGTTTGACTTATTCGATAATTTATTTAATTTTTATTTAATATATTTAATTTTTATTTTTATAATATATTTTATTTTAATGAGTTTTACAATAAATTTAAGTTTGAGAATATAAATGAAAATAGACATTTTAAAAGAGGGAATAAGAAATGGGTAGATGTCAAATTTGTTTATTAAATTGTATTTTTTTATAATTAAAATGTGTCAAATTTATTAATTTAATTTAAAATTGAAGAAAATGTTAAACACTTAACTATTTAACTATGTGACACTAAAAGATTAAGTTTGATGTGGATTAAAAATATATATTTATTTTTCTAGATAAATTTGACACATTTTCTAAAATTTTATACATAAATAAGATTTCAAAAATAAATTCGATTATTCCATCAAATTTTGTGTATAAAATTGATATTTCATTCTAAATTTTTTTAGCACAGTGAATTTTGAATTCATAATAATTTTTAAGTCATTAAATATTTTTTTAAAATTTAAATAAAAATTACTTGATTAATATTAAAATAATTATTCATTATCTTTAACCTACTTCCAAAATTTATCACAATTTTTTTTTAAATACTTTTTACAAAGTGGGGACTATTTATTAATCACAAATAATTAGTTGATATAAGTAATTTAGACCATTTAAATAAAATAATTAAAATATCAGTAGTATTTAATATTTAAATTATACCCAATAATCTAGTTATATAATAATAATAATAATGATGCATGTCAAATTAATCCATTATTGGTGGCTAATTTATTGTTTATACTTTTGCAATTTTTACTTTTCTTACGCAAAGAATTGATTTTTTATTTAGAGATTTTTACACGATTTTTTTTTATTTTTTATGTTTGTATAAGTTTTTATTTATTTTCTCATATAACTAGATAATATCCTATTTAAAATCACAACTAATTAGTTTAATTTTTACATATTATTTTGTATTGTTTATAAATATTTTTTATATATAAATATCATTGTGTATTCGTTCAAGCAAGTTGGCCACGTGTAAGTTAAATTAAATATAATATAATACTTTATTCACTTCCTTTCTTTTTTAAGACTAAACTTTTAAAATAAACTAATCTATTTTAAATAAATTAATTCCAAAATAAACATAATTTTATTCCATAAATAAAGCAACCGCACGAGAAAAAAAAAGTGAAAATATACCGTTGGATGGAACTGGCGGTGGGGTGAGTTGTGTTTTTTTGTTCTAAAAGTAAAAAGATTGAGAATTTTTCAAATAAAACGATATTTATTTATAAAGTAATGAATAGTAATAGTATACAAAGAATTCTGAAATCTCATAAGATGTTGTTCAGTTCCGCATATGGCTCTGTTGAATGTGATCTTTTCTCCCCAAAAAATCGGAATTTCAGATACAATTAAAGAGCGGATCTTCTTCTCTACTCAAATTCTCTCTTACCCATCACTCTTTTTCAATCGTTTAAGCTTAATTTACAGAGAAAGGAAGAATCATGACTATAATCGAGACATCTAAAAGATTCTGGACGAAGAAGACATTGTTGGGTCTTGGATTGGGACAGTTTCTTTCCCTTTTGATTACTTCTACTGGGTTTTCTTCATCAGAACTTGCTAGAAGAGGTATTAAGGAGAAACCCTCAAATTAGTTTCAGTTCTTTGATGATTTTACTTGGGATTTGTTTAGGATTTGATAGAAGGATAGATAGATAGATACCCATTTGTTTGTTTCTTATTGGTTTTGTTCTTATAGGAATTGATGCTCCAACTTCACAGTCTTTTCTGAATTATGTGCTTTTGGCGATTGTTTATGGTAGCATCTTGTTATACAGAAGGAAAGCTCTTAAGGTTCGTGATTAGCATTTGAATTCGTGGTGATAGTTGAGTGTAATTGGGATTTTCATGACAGGTTTCTGAACTTTTTATGCTTTTTTGAAAATCAATTTGAGAAAAGTTTAATTCTACAGGTTGAAAGCTGCTGATGATTTGAATGCTTCTTCATAATTGTTTTGATTTTATTGTCTAGTGAAATTCTGTTTGGAGATTTTATTGTTTTTTTCTTGGGGAAAATCTTGACATTTTGATTTCTGCAGACAAGATGGTATTACTATATTTTGCTTGGTTTGGTGGATGTAGAAGCCAATTTCCTTGGTATGTATGCATGTCTTCCTTATTCATAATTCTTTTACGGTATTACGAATAATTCATTTAATGGGTTAAGGTTTAGCCCCTCCCCTGAATCTTGATCTTGGTGCATTGAGGCCTTGTTCCTGAACCCATACAATGATTCAACTAATTCTTGTATCTCTTGTATGGGTGATTGAGGTCTTGTTTGATCTAGGGATATTTGAATAACCAATTGGTTATTTCAACATAACCTTATTTGATGCAAGTTATTGAATATCGTCTTATTTAATGTCTTTTTCATAGATCCATGATACTGCGAAGATCGCATGCACCATGGGAAAAACAAAAACAATGAGATTATAATATGTACAGTAATAAATAACCTGTAAATCCTTGTCAACACCAAGTGAAACAGCTAAATAAAAAACCCTCAAGGAGCAACAATATAAGAAAACTCAAAACATAATGAAAAAAATTACTAAAAAAAGAAATGATGTGATTTGATGAGTCGATTTGTTATTGTACAGTGGGTTATTTGAAATTAATCTCAAATAACCCATATCAAACAAGGCCTGAGTTTTCAGTTTATTAATTCTTGGCTGACCCTGATAATATGTTGAACACAGTGGTGAAGGCATATCAGTACACCTCGATAACAAGCATTATGCTGTTGGATTGTTGGACAATTCCTTGTGTCATACTTCTTACCTGGTTTTTCTTGAAGACATCATACAAATGGAGGAAATTTGTTGGTGTTGCCGTCTGTGTGGCTGGTCTTGTCATGGTCATTTTTTCCGATGTCCACGCCACTGACCACTCAGGTAATCAATTTGTTTATCATTTTCCCAATTTCTTTGTCTACGAAAGTTGTTTTCGTGAAATTTAACTTTTCCTTTTCTGTTGTTTGGGTGCATTTAGGGGGGAACAACCCAATTAAGGGAGACATGCTTGTAATTGCTGGTGCTACACTTTATGCAATCACTAATGTCAGTGAGGTAAGTGTAGTCGAACAATCTCGAATCTTTATTAAGTTATTCTTCGAAGAATGGTGACGGGGTGTCACGTTTGTATTTAGTTGTTTCAACAACTTTTCATTGTTTCTGGTATAAAATGTGTTTGGAAATGAAAACTTGCTTCAAAGATGTTGATTTAAAGTAAAAACAAATAATTTCTTAGTGATTTACTCATGTACCCTATCGCCAATTATAATGACTTTCTTTATTATGTTGTACTTTGATCTATGTAGGAGTTCTTTGTGAAGAAAACAGACAGAATCGAATTGATGGCAATGTTGGGACTTTTTGGTGCTATTATCAGTGCTTGTCAAGTGTATCCATTTTAACTATGTTAACATCAATTTTCCCCTTTTACATTTACTCTTTACATTACATTCCTACGATTTGTAGTCTTTTAACATTCTCTCCAGAGGCATACTCGAGCGTAACGAGCTCAAATCTATCCATTGGTCAACTGGTGCAGTGAGTACCTTTGTGCACTCCTGGATTTCAAATACTTTTTTTCCTCTGAATATGACTTTAACATGTTTGATGATTCCAGGTGATTCCATTCATTGGATTTTCGCTGGCAATGTTTATGTTTTACTCGTTTGTTCCCATATTATTAAAGGTGTGCATGTAAAATCAAGCATAGCCATTGATCTTTTTATTTTTTCATCAAGAAGAGTTTTTTTTTTTAAATTCTGTTTTGGTTTCAGAACAATGGATCGACGATGCTTAATCTTTCTTTACTGACATCAGATATGTGGACTGTTTTGATTCGCATATTTGCATACCATCAAAAGGTATGGATAGCTAGAACTATAAGAGTATTGATATCTCTACTTGTTAAGATCTTTTGGATTGATCTAGTGTGTTTATATTGTTTCGGTCAAGGTTGATTGGATCTATTTCATTGCCTTTGCGGCTGTGGCCATTGGGCTTGTGGTGTACTCCGGGTAGGATTTTTACTTTCGCCATCATTTTGTTTGTTAGTTGTATTATCTATTTATAAGCTTGTTACATGTGTTTTTTTTTATTAGTGGTGACAAAGAAGATGAAAACCCCGGTGATGATACTAATATAGAGAATGAAATAATGAAATGTCGGGATGTTGAAGATGGAATGAGAAGCTCGAGATAAGCAACTTTGGATGATAGTTTCTCCATGACGATAAAATAGTTTTTAGTTCTCTTTTTTTTTGATATGTTTAGATTTTGAGTTGTGTTTTATTTTCAATTTAGTTCTTAATTTGTTTATTTCTCTTAGCCTTTTAGATCTTAGCTTATAGTTATAATCATATATTTTATACTATACAATAATATATATAATATAAAATTTATTAATTTGTGTGAAGTCGAAGAAAACTTAATCTCAGCATGAGCCTACTTATGATATTTTTTTTTAGGGTTGATATACTAATAAAAAAGTAAAATAAATTTTATTGGTATAAAATAATGATTTATTAGCTGGGTTTTAAGAGTGCATTTACTATCCCATTCTATTTTTACCTACTCAAATTTTAAATTTTATTCATTTAAATTTTTCTTCCAAACGAAATAACACATGGCATATTACACTTTACAAATAGTAATGATAAATGTCTATTTTTACAAAATCAAACAACATATAAATTATCGTAAATTATTCTTACATCGTTCAATAATAGATTTTCATAATTTTTGAATAGTCAACACAATATTTAATTTTTTTTGAATTTTCTCTAATAAAAAATTATTTTAGTTACCAAAATCACATTCGACACGTCTCAAAAATACTATATTTTTAAAAAATATGAATAAAACGTTTATAAATATTATTTTATTTACCAACTTAATAAAAAATTATACATTTGAAAAATATAAGTTAGGTTGATATAAGAAAATACTTAAATAATTAAAATTGTAATATACATAATTTAAATTTAAAGTTCGAACTAATTTTTTTATTTTTATTTTTATTTTGCATGTATTTTTTATATTATATTCTAAGATATATATTTATTTAAATATATATTCGGACTGATACAAATATCATCCGTTGGAAAAACCGCCGAAACCGTGGGCCGATAATAATTGTCCTTCCTTTCCTTGTACCATCCAACAGTGGACTGTCGGAGTCGAGAAAGCGAACATGAAGCTATCAGTACTATCAACGACCGCAAGAGGATCTGTCATCGTCTCTTCACTAAATGATGGGGATCTCCTTCGTCCATCAAAGATTCCAAATTACAGAACTTGCTCAATTTTGGAACGACGATCCATTCCTTTGCTCAATGTGTCAGCTCTCAAATCGGCAATCAAACCCGGCAAGCGTCTTTACCCAACTAAACATGTCTTTCAACCTATCTTAGCCAGCTATAGTATCGATAAATCAACTCAATTTGATTCTCCTGCTAAGGCATTGCGGCGAATTCTTGAATCTCCTGGTATTCATCAAGGTCCTGCTTGTTTCGATGCTCTCAGTGCAAAACTTGTTGAGCAAGCTGGATTTGATTTCTGCTTCACTACTGGTATTATTCTTATTCATGAATAGTTACTTCTGAAGAGTGAGTGCATAATGTTGATGAATTAGATTTCACAATATGATTATAGGCCTGGTTAGTTTACTAAGTTGGGATACATATTTGGTTGATAAATGGGAGTTGAAACTTGGGATTTTTTGGGGAATTAAAAAATTCAAAGCGATTCCCTCTTGGTCTCTTAAACCCGAGTCTTACCACTGGGCTATCTGGGTGGTGTGAAACTTGGGATTTTGTTGCTAGTTGATTTGAGATTTTCATAAATTTAGCCCTAACTTATATATAATGTTTGGTTAGGATTTGGAATATCAGCTTCAAGATTGGCCTTGCCAGATACTGGATTTGTTTCTTATGGGGAGATGTTGGATCAAGGGAGTCAAATTACACAAGCTGTGTCCATTCCTATCATAGGTGATGGTGATAATGGATATGGTAACGCCATGAATGTTAAGAGAACAGTCAAAGGATTTATAAAAGCGGGTTTTGCTGGCATTATTCTCGAGGATCAGGTTTGTTTCAAGATGAAGTAGTTGTTATTTTTTTTTTCATTAGAATAAAAAGAAGAAGAACAAGGGAAGAAACAGGGCACGAAGAAGGCTAGATTCTCATCACGTAGATACTGTTGGACTATTATTGTTTAGTATGATTATTGGGTTTATTGGTCTTCTGCAATTTGAATTATTATTTCTTGAATTTTTTGTATGTAAGGTGTCTCCCAAAGCATGCGGTCACACACAAGGAAGAACTGTAGTGTCTAGAGCGGAAGCAGTGATGAGGATTAAAGCTGCTGTTGATGCTCGAAGGGAGAGTGGCTCTGACATTGTTATTGTGGCAAGAACAGATTCCCGTCAAGCAATATCATTTGAGGAATCACTATGGAGATCACGGGCATTTGCCGATGCAGGAGCAGATGTTCTTTTCATTGATGCACTTGCTTCAAGGGAGGAAATGCAAGCATTTTGTGAAGTTTCTCCACTAGTTCCAAAAATGGTAAGTGAAAATTGGCTCGGCTTGATGATGTGTGTAGAATGGTTCAAAACCATGTTCTTTTCCTTATCATTTATGAACTGAAATTATCTTCCTTGTATATGGCCAACAGGGAGTATCAACATGTTAATAATTAACTCAATCAAATAGGAAATATTTTTATCATTAAATCTTGGATTTTTTCCATGGTTTTATTTTTTATTGTAGCAATTACGGATCATATGTGAAACAAGATAGTTCATGTATGATGATTAAAAAGGTCTATTAGTGATTCAGTAATTCATTAGGAACTTGACAACTTGTAATTGTAATGGACATAGGCCTTGATGGGACGGACTTATCCCATTAGCAGAATTCTAGTTAGTTAGATATTGTTAGCTTTATTATAAATAGAGGAATAGTTAGGGTAATAAGTATCAGATGTTATCTGTTGAAAGACAAAACTAATCTTCCTCTAGCTTAGGCTATTCCTTTCTCATCTATAATATTCTCTTTTCTCTTATAAACCCTAGATCTGCTGCAGAACTATTATTCTTTTGACAGGTGGTAAGTTGATTCTAGCCTTAACACTACAAAAGGAACCTAGTCGTTTTAGTTTCAACTGAAAGATATATGAATTCCAGATATAGGAGCATTTTCATGCTTCAAGAAGAAGTCTATGCTTCAAACTGTGATAAGGTATTGTGGACTTTTTGACTAGCTAGCAGCCAGATCTTGTAGTCTCTATTACCTTTATATTGGAGTCATCTAGTCCAAGTCTGCAGTAAGAAAACCCTGCATTACTAACAATTTGCTACTTGAGTAGCAACTGCTATAATTCAGGGCCTGCAAACGCAGGTGTCTTGTTTGAGGATAGTATCCTTCTTCCCAAGGTCGTTTAGGCAGCCGTGGGACGTGGGTGGGTGATGGCAAGAAAATTTGGTGATATAATCATACCTAAGTTCTTATGCATATATGTGACACATAGTGTACTGTCATGTATTCATTTCAGGGAATATGGTTATTCTTTGTTGTATGTATCCAATATTTTTTGTGAACTTAAGATGTATCATCTTTTTTCATAATGACTACCACACTGACAATGCATAATACTACACCTTATTCACAATTAGATATCTTCTTTTGTAGGCAAACATGCTTGAAGGAGGAGGAAAGACACCGATACTGGCTCCTATGGAACTTGATGGTATTGGATATAAACTGGTAGTTTACCCTCTTTCCTTGGTGGGCGTTTCAATCCAAGCAATGCAGGTCTAACATCTCTTCTTACATGGTAGTTTAACTTATAAAATTTTATGTCAGGTTATCCTTGCATGTGCATTGTCGACTTTCAAAAGTTATTTATTAAGGGTTATTTCAGCAAATCAACATTTAACTATCAGTAGGGATAACATGAACAACAATTTCTACTGAATATTTTTCTTTGTCAATACTGCTTTGCATTCTTCTATTTGTCTCCTGATACTTGATTATGGATATTATTGCTCACAAGTTGGTGATTTTTGTGTGCAGGATGCTCTGAAGGCAATCAAAGGAGGACGTATACCTCCTCCTGCTGACATGCCTTCCTTTGAGGAGATGAAGGAGATATTAGGATTCAATGCCTACTACAAGGAAGAGAAACGATATGTCACTGACATTGGCCCACTTTCTCCTCAAATAGGTACATATAGATTGCATTAGATTATTCCAATTCATTCAAAATTACTACCATTTTATTGGATGTTCGTGTTAATTGGGTAAATGCCTGATTCCTTGTTTGAGTGTTTTACATGTTAGGTCAGTATAGTTCTTTCTTTTCCCCACAATTATTTTAAGACTTAGAGACAATCAGGCCCGGCCCGGGAGTAAAGCAAGCTAGGAATATTATTCTAATTTTTCTTTAAAAATGGAAAGAGAAATTAGCCCCCAAACCCCCCAAAAAAGAGAATGCTTAGGGCAGCCCAATTATCGGGTCCTGCCCGAGACAATAAGCCGATGGTTGGTTCATGCAGAATTGGAACTTGGGGTCCAGTTCTAAATACTTTGTTTGTTTGATGACTTAAAATAAGGAATTGTAATTGTAATTATAACTATTACAATGGAATTGATTGTATATAATTTTTTAAGTTACAATTTCATCGTTTCCACTTTGGAATAGCAATTCATGATTTCTCCAAACATAAAAATTGAATTATAATTGAATTTCAATTCTTATATAATTGGAATTATAGTTATAATTTCAGTTACCCACATCAAAACATTGCCTAAAAGTTATCTTCCTTGTTGATGCCATGCTTAGGTCATAAATTTTCTTATGTATGGTTAATTGTTGGTTTTGCAAATAGCATATTCTGGTTTCTGTTAGTGTTCATTATATTTATTTTTTTGAGAAAGATATGTTATCTTAATGCATCACCAAATATTTTGAGTAGTTTTTCCCCCTTCTACCAAGCTTTCCTGAGAAGTGCCGTTATTTATCAGTGAGCAGTGATGAATACAATGTTGGGAGAGCCGAAGACAATGCTGAGGAAAAAGATGGAAGTATAGAAGAGCCGGTTATTGAAGTGCTAATTCCTGATGTTTACAATGAATATGATGCAGATGGTTCACGAGCTCCATTATCTGGGATCTGGTCTAGAACTTTGAGAGTAAAGATTACAGGACGTGATGGCTCTGAAAAGCTTGATATCCGAATTCCAGTAAGTTGATTATCCCCCAATTGGAAACACTTATTGTTTCTATTTCTGGATCTGTTTGACACAAAAAAACATAAATAAGTTTCTGAATCTGTCTCAAACTAAATAAATTTAGTTCCCAAACTTTTCTTTATGTGAAAACGGATCCCTATATAAAATAGTAAGTGTTTCCCAAGAATATGTATAAAGTCATACGAAAGACTAATGCATTAGTTATATATGTTTACTGGTATGATAAAAACAATGCGTTAACAAGAGTTGGGACTATTTACTAAAATGACACACTTTACATGCTTCTTGAAGTTGTCAGTATATTTTGGTAATACCAATTGATTTCATGATGTCTATCAACTTAGGTTTCGGCAGAAGTTGGGGCAGAATCAATATTGTACAGCTAGTTTATGGTTATAATTGTTAAGGGAGAAATAATTTGGTTTTCTACTCTACTACATCTGCATGCGCATACAAACAAACATTTGTATTCATTCGAGATGGAAATAAATATACATTCCTAATACATCTAAATCTTTTCCACTGAAACAAAGCAATTAGTTCTCTGACATATATGGCTTCTTTCACAGGCTGGATTTTTGGATGGACTTACAAACATCGTTCCAGGTACATTTTTTTGCTATTATGATAAAACAGAAACTGAGCCTATTTGGAAACTGCCATATGCACAATCTCACAATCACAGTCACATTGGATAATTGCCAAAGTGAAATCGAAAGTGAATTTATTTTTCTTGGTTTGGTATAAGATTGTTTTCTACATCATGATCCAATATTTTGTAATCATCATCATGATTATAGTGTAATTTTTTGTTTCATTTGGTATAAAAATCAAGATCCAGACTATTTTTTATATCACAATCTAGATTATTTTATAGTGATTGTGATTTTTGAAAAACATAACAATTGTAGATTTTTCTGGATCATGATTCCAAATAGGCTTACTATCGATTTAAATAGCCAAAAAAAGAAGGAAATTTACAATGTCCATCTTGTGTGCAGCATTGGGAGGCGTTAACATTAAAGCAATGTTGAATGATGCTTCTTTAGAGGTAGGAGGCAAGGCGATTTTGGATTTCAAAGATACAATGGGTGATAGGATTCAGGTATTTCTGGAGTGACTATTATTAGATGATGCCTTCAACTTACATGTTGAACTGGGATTCCAGAATTTTGATGCAAAGAATGTTGTTAACATTATACAATGGGATGACCATGAAAGAATCATGAAAAATAAAAATGAGATTGATCAAAATCCAACATAACCCGTAGGCTCAGATGGGCATGGCTAGGAATAGCTGAAGCTCGCTAAAAAACGAGCAGCAACTGATATTACATGTTCATCATCATAGTTAAATCCATTTTCCAGTAAATATTAACAAAAACACGGATTTCATTGGTAACCACCACCACCGTAAGGTTGTTGAGGCATGTAGCCACCAGAACCCATAGTGGGATTATTATTATTATTGTTATTATTATTATTATTATATCCACCAGGCATTGTAGTTCTAGGAAGGAACCCAGTTGGTTGCATATGAGGTCCTTGCCCCATACCCATATTCATTCCCATACCCATATTCATAGGTGCATTCATCCCCATCCCCATATTCATAGGTGCATTCATCCCCATCCCCATATTCATAGGTGCATTCATCCCCATCCCCATGCCCCCCATATGAGACATAGGTTGATTCATTCCTCCATAACCATCCATACCCATACCTGGTCTGACCCCCATTCCCGGTCTGGCCACCATCCCCATACCCATGCCTGAACCCGAACCCGAACCCATCATGGGGCTTGATTGAGGCATAAGACCATTCGCACCAGCTCGTCCCATTCCAGAACCAGTTCCCATGGCTTTCCCCATGGTTACGGTTGTCGTCACATTTGTTGTCGTGGGCTTCTCCATCCTTTTCTCCTTCCGATTCATAGCCGCAAAATCAATTCCAATATCAGATAGTGGATTTGTTTTAGCTGCTTTCAGAAAAAAAAAAGAATCATGTGAGATGATGCAAGACGATGAAGAGATAGAGAGAAATGAAATGCTTTCAAGGACTCACGTCCGGATATGTTCAAGTTGACCAAACCCCGGCTAAGTGTATCAGCCCAAACTGTAGACTTTGTTTCAAAGTCCTTCACAGGTTGTTGTGTTGGAGGAGCTACTATTTGTGTAAGATTCCCAAACTGCATTGATGATGATTGGCTAGTTGGTGATTGTTGAAAACCAGCATTCGGAGCTTGTAAACTTCCCGACTGTTGAGTATTACCATAATAATTATTATGTAATTGAACAGGCGGCTGCTGCTGCCCACCTGGAGGGGCAAAACCAGTGTATAAACCATGTTGAACATTCTGAGCTGGGAAACCAGGATGACTAGATTGATTACGATCATTAAATCCTGACATAAACATAGGCTGACTAAAACCTTGACTTTCTGTAACTTGTCCGCCTTCGGCAGGGTAACCTGCCATTGATGCGGGTTGACAATCCTGTGAATGAAAACCGGGAATAGAATTGGACTGGGGGAACCCTGCTCCAGATAATGGGAGAATATCTGCTAAAATATCTGTATCCTGGTTAGAACTAGAAATATCTTGATGTAAGAACTGTGAGTCATTGTGAACATTAGATGCTGCTGATGCATAAGATAAGTTGGAAAAAGAGTTCTTCTTGGGTGTTTCAGAATTCTGGTTAGTACTGGAAGGGGAGTTTATTTCTGTAGATGGAGGAGGAAGAGCTTTGAAAGGACCATCACCAAATGGATCATCATAAGGCTGCTGCAGCACAAATGGACTAAACCAGTTTAGTCCTTGATATAGCTTCTTTTTGGAAAGCCTTTCTATTTTTAGATCTGAATCCAGATTCAGATGAAAACTGCCATAGATATGATCATAATTTAGAATAAAAATGTAAACCTGATTAGTGTGAGTAGATGGTGACTTTGATGAGTCTAGAAATGCAGAATTTGACGATGAATCAACTTCATAGGCTGTAGATGGGACCACTGCTAATGCATTAGATGAAAACACATCCGACAAGGAGCCCAGAAAATCCATTTCAGCCCCATTTGAGGATGCGGCAGGGGTACCTAAAAAAGGTAGTCGAGATAGAAAAGTAAGAACATAACAGCCAGCACATAACTGGAAGTATGTTTCTTACTTACCAGGATCTACTGAACCATGACGATCATCACCATTTCTATCTCCATCTGGATCTGAAAAAGCTAGAGAAGCAGAAATAGGGGCAGGGACAGACGATGATCGCGTCACAGGCACATGTTCACTTACTCTAGGACTAGCTGTTCTATTAGAAATAGACACTCGTTCTTCACCCCTTCAAAGATTGAATTATAATAATATTCTCCGATCAGAAACCGAATTATGTAGGTCAAATTACCAAAATACCGTTACTATTATTTACCTTTCACTGTGAACAGGGCTTTGTACTTCACCCATAGCTTCCTCATAACTTGGTGGAGCACTAAGGTTTTGCTCAGAATACATTCGATCAAGTCTCCTATCAGAAAAGGAAAGAACAAAGAGTAAAATAATTTATCCGAATCTAAAGAAGTAGTAGACTCTGTATTATCAAAGTATTACATCTCCTTTATATTGAAGATGAAGAAGAAAGTAACTGCTAGAAACAAATTAGCAGTTTTAATATAAAAAATGATTTAACTTCAATGCTTGTAGATTCGTTCCAGTTAACTTTATTGTTCTACATAATTGCATGTACCTTCCTTCATGAGAATGATCATCAGCTTTGGCACCACTTCCTCTGTGTACAGAAGTTAGTAACTGAGGTTACTATAGTAAAATGTTAAAATGGTAGTTTGATTTTAACTATTTTATTACCCCATTCCTCACCTTGCTGAATACTGACCATCATCTTCATAGCTTCTTCTCCCACGATAATCATCAGAATCTGCATAACGTCCATATCGATCACCATCATCGCCATATCCTCCGTTTCCTGACCTATATACATTTCCCAATGACGAGCTCCGCAACCTATGTATTTACCCAAGTGGGTTAATCACTGATTTTTAAAATAGTTTGGATTAATTAATCTGATTGGTTCAGAAATTACACTTACTTGTCTCTGTTAGAAGCTGCTTTTTGCCGTGCTTCTTGTATTCTCTCTTTATCATTGACCAATACGACGAGGGACTGAGATTTCTTCCTTACGTTGTTTCCCTGGTCCCTTCCGCTTGAATCGACGTATTGAAAGTCTGACAATGTCTAACAAATGGAAACATTTGAATTTTGAAAAATCCTAAAAAATGTAGGAAAAAATAAGAGAATAGTAATTACAGATAGCTGATGAACATGTTCTTTGATCTCATCAACAACCCGGTCTATGCCATGGGCTATTAAATATTCCAGAACAGTCAACGCCTGAAAAACAAAACAATAAATATTACGACAAGAGAATCCAGATAAGGTCTTAGATTTTGTTATATATAAACAAACCTTGTAAACATGACGCCAGTTCTTGCCGGTGTCATTGACTCGTTTCCAGATTACTGACATGATAATGTTGTACTCGTGACTGAAAATAAGAAATCTTTGTCATGTTTTTTCGATGATAATATGTAAATCATAATTGAAGAGATTGAGCTTACTAGTTTCTGCTAGCCTGTGCAATATCAGCTAGAAGTAACCCATGAGGACCCCAAGGTTCATTGCTAGTAGCATCAAGAACCTGAAATTTACCCATATGGATCGATAATTCTTCGATATATTTGACACTATTATTGGAAAACATGTTAAAAGTTGAAACCTACCTTCTGTTCTATACCAGGAACTTTAAGGACCTTCTTGTTAACCTCTCTTTTGCTGCATTTTTATGATTATAATAGAAAGTAAAAGAAGTTAAAATATTTAGTATTGTTTGATTAGATCAAACAATAATGTTAAGCTTACATGTCTCGAAACGTTTGATCAAACGCCTTCTTCATGTTAGTTTGGTGCGGAAATGGATTGAATTCAATGAAAATGAAGAATGAAGGAGGCAGGATCTGATCAATTCAAAGATCTATGTTCTTGTTCTGGGGGTAGACAGACAGACAGACAAGGGAGAGATGGAATGAATGGAGAAGAAGATGCGAAAATTGCGAAATGCCCCTAAAAAACATTCCCATGAAGATGCAAATTTAGGTGGAATAGAAATAACAATGAGATGAGAAAATTAAAGAAATTTGTTTTTTTCTAACTAAAATGTCGGAGTCAAGATCAGTTGAAGGGCAGCCAGTAAATTAATGCCACCAGTTAATTAAGATAACAAAAAAAAATTAATGAAAATTATTTTGTGAAAAATAACATATTTATCTATTTATCTGATCAAATAGAGTTAAATCCAGTTATATACTTGAAGAAATTTTGTCACCAATTTAAATATCCGAATTAATATAAATTCAATTTTCATATTCTAAATATTCGAATTAAATTCTTATTCTAAACATTGAAGATCAATACCTAAAAATCTAAGAGATGGTTTCTTCGAATTAGGATGGTTCGTCGAAAACAATTGGTTTTTTTCCGACTAGATCTTTTCTTTTTTATTTCGACCCATTAATATTTTCAAAACTGAATTAGTGAGTAGATAACAATTTTTTATTTTATTCCACTAATTATGTAGGCACTAATAAAGTTGTTCTCCTTAATTAATTAATTTTTTTTAAGAGAGTTTGAAATTTTTATTACTAATTAAAAATATTATAAAAGAAAAATATCACTAATCATTTATTCACGTTTAATAATTAATTATATTTTAACACAATGAAAATAATATTTTAAAAAAATATCACATTATTTAAAGTAATAATAATATTTATACTATGAATACAATTCAAAATTATATATTATTTTTAAATTTAATAGTTTTAAATTTACCCGTAAATTAATAATCTGAATTGTTATAATAACATATGTTTGGTGTTTGCGAAAACACAAATCATTTGCGAAAAAATATATATATTTACTCAATTTTTTTTTTTTTTATAAATGATTTAAAGATTCAAGAACCTGTAACATTAAACTAAGATTTTTTTTAATATTTTATTTGTGACCGATATCCCATTAGTTAATTCAACTTAAAAAAGAAAAAATATCAAAGTTTGAATTATCATAAATTTTAGGTCATGACTTTGGATTAGTTGTTAAAGTTAAATATGTGATTTATATAAGTTTATTTATTTATTTATTATAATATGGAGAGTTTTTGAGAAAAAAATATGAATTACTTAGGCCATGACGTATAAGTATCCATGACTTAGGCCATGACATATTTTCAGCGACTATTACTCTTTCCATTTCTATTCAACAATATCACCATTCTCAGCTGATAAATACTCCACTGATCTGCCTTCTTCGTTTCAAATTCCAATTCTAATTCTAATTTCAATTCCAATCACAAACTCAGATAGAAATGACGAAACTAGTTGGGAGAATTAAGTTAGGTTCACAAGGCCTTGAAGTATCTCAGCAAGGTCTAGGATGCATGGGAATGTCTGAAAACTACTGATCAAGCTTATTCATCACGCAATTCACACTGGAGTCACCTTCCTCGACACCTCCGATATTTACGGTCCTCACACTAATGAAATCCTACTCGGCAAGGTATTATATATATAACATTCTCATGTTCTATGTCAATCTGATTTTGAGCATATGGGTATTCTGATTTCAGTCTCTAAAGAGTTCATGTATAAGAGAGAAAGTAGAATTGGCAACAAAATTTGGTGCCCATGTTGCAGATGGTAAGATAGAGATCAAGGGAGATCCAGCCTTTGTGCGGAATGCTTGTGAAGCGAGCTTGAAGAGGCTTGAAATCGATTGCATTGATCTGTATTATCAGCATCGTATTGACACTCGCATTCCTATTGAAATCACTGTTCGTATTCATCCTTTCTTGTTATTGTTTTTGAATTCTGAAATCTGAAATGAGATTGAATTGACAGATGGGAGAATTGAAGAAGTTGGTGGAAGAAGGGAAGATTAAGTATGTAGGTTTGTCTGAGGCATCAGCTTCGACGATTAGAAGAGCTCATGCAGTTCATCCAATCTCGGCTATACAGCTTGAATGGTCTTTGTGGACAAGAGATGTCGAGGAAGATATCATTCCAACTTGCAGGTAGTTCTATCGATGGATAAGATTGATCAAACATTTTGATTATACTAGTTTTGCTTCATCTGTTTCTTAGTGTGAATTGTTCCTCTCACAGAGAGCTCGGAATTGGGATTGTTGCTTACAGCCCATTGGGAAGAGGTTTCTTTTCATCAGGTCCAAAGATTGTTGATCATTTTGAAACTCATGATTTCAGAAAGGTTTGTACACAATATTTCTTCTTCTTTGATTGATTTTGTTTGGTTTTGGATAGTAAAATTCTATGTATAATGATAATTGCAGTACCTACCAAGGTTTCAACCTGAGAATTTGAAACACAATAAGGTTGTGTTTGATCGGGTTAATGAAATAGCGATGAGAAAGGGGTGCACGCCTGGTCAGTTGGCATTGGCATGGGTTCATCACCAAGGTAATGATGTTTGTCCTATTCCAGGGACAACCAAGATTGATAACTTCAATGAGAACATTGGAGCTCTCGAGGTGAAGCTAACGAATGAAGAGATGGCTGAGCTCGAAGCTATCGCGTCGGGAGATGCTGTCAAGGGTGAAAGATATGGTAGCGATATTGCACGTTTTTCTTGGAATTACTCCGATACTCCTCCACTCCTCTCCTCTTTGAATGCTTGAAAATTGGTATAACTTCTTGTTGAATATATATATGAACAACTTTAGATATACAAATAATGTTCATATTGGAATAATAATGTGTATCACTTCATGTACCTTTTTCAAATAATCATGTGTATCACTAAGACACTTTAAATTTGAATTGAAATATATTATTGTCCGTTACTAACATACAGATTTGAGTAAACTATCTCAATTATTTCTTTATGAACTATATAGTGGTAAAAAAATCACTTCAATTAACCTATTTATTTTATGCGTATCATTTATGATATAGTAGGGAGAGGATTTGTTGTTTTTAAATTAAGAAGAACTAGTATGACACCTCACATGCATAACACTTTGTTTTCATCTAAAACGTTTCTAGTGGAAATCGAACATATGACATTTTGATCTCTTAAGTTTAATTGTTTTTTTCTTAAGAATCCACAGTTTCAATAGTCTATTGGTCTATTGGGTAACACGTTTGTATTCTTTTTTATTTTTTTATTTTTATGTAATGATTTGTCATTTTGTTTAAACGATTTTTATCATATTTTAGCGACACTTAAACGATACTTATCATTTTTTTTATATTCATGGACCATTTTTAAAAAATCAATATTTTTTTATTAAACAATAAAACACTAATCAAACATTAAAAACTCATAAAAATAATTTATTTAAGTTAAAAAACTAATCAAACAATAAAAACATTAAAACATTATTTATTAAGTTATTTAGAAGTAACCAAAAAAAATTAAATATATTCCTACAACGTTGAAGGTTTGTTTAATAAGTTTTAGATATTCAACTTTATAAATCTGATAATTCATATTTTGACCTATTTTAAACTAATTAATAAAATAAAATTAAGTACTAAATATAATAATAACTGTTTTGTTATAAAATATAAAAATTAAGTTGATATATCTATTAATTAATATTTTTTATATTGAATAATAAATATATTAAAATTACGATAATAAATTATTAGATTTATTTTTTCAATAAAGTTATTTTTCACTATGTTATATAGTTATATTTTATTAGAGCGGTCAGACGGGTCAACCTATGGCGGGGCGGGTCTACTCATCAAAACTCATCAAAACTCATAATTTGACGAGTCAACGGCGTGTCGGTCCACCATCTCGGCGGGCTGAAAATTTCTAACCCAACCCAAGGTCGGTTGTGAGTTAGACGGGCCAGCCCGCGAATTGTCTCACTACAAATAAAATTAGATAAAAATCATTATTAGTTCTAGAAAATAAGAGTTCAATACACACCAAATAAGAGTCTTATCTATGTTACATATTAATTGATCAAATAATTCAACAAATTAACTAAAATTTGAAAAATTCAAAAAATAGAAATTTCAATAAAGTCAACATTCTTTAAATATTATCAATCGAGATATAATTTATGTCAAATCCTTCTCTTTCATCGTCTTTTTCAAGGAGAGAAAAATCTATGACGAAGTATTGGGTATTGATTGATGTAGTGCTGCCTGAGAGAGAAAAAAACTAGGGCTATGCAGCATATGCTTATAAGACTATAAATCAAATTAGATTTTTTTTGTCAACCCGCGGGCCAATCCAAGCCCGACCTGCCTAGGCCTATGACCCGAACGGACTGGCCTGTGTAGACTCACCTCCAAATAGGTTGCTAATATTTCAATCAAATCTTTTCAATCAAATCTGTCTAAATTGTTTGATGAGACGGATCAACCGAACTGGTCTAACCCAAATTGACGGCTCTATACTTTATGACTCATACATGAGTCATACCACCCTCATATTAAATATATTGAATATTAAGTTAATTTGACATTTTTCTTTGGTCTATTATCTACAAACTTACCGGCAAAATAACAATTTCAAATATACAAGCAACAAATAAGCATTTACTAAAGGGAAAATGAATCTTCCAATAATTGTTATATATTTACAAACTTTATTACAATAGTATAAGTGAACTACTACTTCTTTCCCTCTCCTTTTGTATTAATAATTAGAATGTATATATTAAAAAATACCTTAGAGTATGTTTAACAACTTTGAATTTAAATTGGGTCATTTTCAATTCTTAGGTTTGAAACACCGTTTTAAATTAAAAATTGAAATTTGATTTTTAATAGAATTAAAAAGTGTAATTTTATAATTTTCGTTCTAGTATTTTTATCTCGAAATTGTAATTTTAATATTTATTTATTTATTTTATATTTTTTCAAACAAATTTTTTTATCATTTACAACATGATAGACGTGTTTAATCGATAATTTTATATTTTGAATTTTAAAATATTCGATATATATTTTTGTTAACATTTTGAATCGATATATATATTTTTTAACTATTAAGTTAACATCTCAATTTTACATTTTTTTTTTTAAGTCAGTGAGTTAAAATGTCGATAATATATAATATTATAATTTAGGAAGTTAATATTTTAAACTGAAATTTTTATTTTTTATTATTAAGAATCAAGATCTTGTACCAAACTTTTGACACTCTTACTTTCAAGTTGTATAATATTTTAATAATATATATTCAAATTATTTTATTATATTCTTTTTAAAATGAATTTTGAATTATACTTTCAAACACAAGAATTGTAATTTGTAAAATTCCAATTTTAATTTTAATTCTCATTCTCATTCTAGATAAATTTAAAATCGAGACATAAACTTTGATAAAATATTCAAATTTGTGCATCCATTTTATTAACAAGCCAATTTAGGACTTACAGAAGAAGATAACAGTTGCCGCCTGCCGGAACTTCCAGAGTGTATTGGTCGGGGGGGAGATTCCGATTAGGTTCGTCTTTTCTCAAAGGCACGAACACGAAGACCGTCTTCTAACAAAGACTACCACAGTCCTCTGTTTCTCGTCAGATTTCTTCGCTCTATAAACACGTTTAAGCAGAGGAGAATCGATGGCGACTCCTGCTATTGCTGTCCACTTTAATCCTTGCCATGCGGCGGAAAATATGGTCGGCTGTAGCTCCAGTTTGATGGACAGAAAAAGATTCTGTCTTTCACTTTCACGGATAGATTCGCTTGCAACCCAACACCGGAAGAAAGTTTGCAGGTTTTCTCTAATTTCTTGTAGCTGCATATAACAAATTACAGTAGGATTTTGAATGAAGGATGTCATGCAAAGAGAATGCGAATAGGGTTTATGTTATGAGTAGATAAATGTTAAGTCTTTTGGTTTAGCAGAATAGGTAAGTAGATTATTAGTTATGCAATTGAATTTTGATTTTGTTCTTCAAACTAGATGTTTTTTTTAACTAATAACCATTGTGCAGGACACGACATACCTTTGGAGGAAATGGAAATGGAAATAGATATGATAGAAGGAATGTAAAGTTGGTTTCATTGAATTGCGAGTTTTACAGGGGGTTTCATAATAGGCAATTGGATGCAACAGAGCTAACGAACGATGCCCATAAGTTGTTTGATGAAATTCGCGATAGAACTGTACCTGGTTATTCTACTTTGATAAGGTCATATTGCAGGTCTGAAAGATGGGAGGAGGTTTTCTCGCTTTTAGGTTTGATGATTCGTGATGGTATATTTCCAGATAAATATCTTGTGCCAACGCTCTTAAAAGCTTGTTCAGCAGTTCGATTCTTGAAATATGGTAAGATGATCCATGGGTATGCTGTTAGGATGCAATTGGAAAGGGATATTGTTGTGGGAAATGCACTTTTGAATTTCTATGGTAACTGTTTCGATATGATATATTTGAGAAACTTGTTTGATTATATTCAGGAGAAGGATGTAGTGTCGTGGTCTACTCTAATTTCATCTTATATGAACATAGGATTAGTGGAGGAGGCAGAAAATTCTTTTCGCGAAATGCAGTTGTGTGGAGTGAATCCTGATATAATAACTTGGAATGCTCTAGTATCCGGTTTCGCTAGAAATGGAGAGATTGAATCGGCTATTATATATTTGAATTGTTTCAATCCAAATGTAGCTTCTTGGAATGGAATTATTTCAGGTTTTGTTCAAACTGGATGTTTCGAACAGGCATTAGATATGTTTTCGAAAATGCTGCATTTCCCAGAGAATCCTAATTCCGTGACAGTTGTGGGTGTCTTACCCGCCTGTGAACTTCCCCTAGGTAGAGCTATTCATGGATATGCTATTAAAAAAAACCTTAATGGGAACATTCTTGTGGCAGGTTCTCTGATGAATATGTATTCAAAATGTGGAGCTTTCGATTGTACTGAGAAAGTGTTTACTCAAACAAAGAACAAAAACACTGCCTTATGGAATGAGATCATTGCAACCCATGTTGACAGGGGTAAAATGGACATTGCATTGGAACTTATTACATCAATGCGAGAGAGCGGTTTGGTGCCAGATGAGATTTCGTATAACACAATACTTTATGGGTATGCAAAAGATCGAAAAAAGAATGAAGCCTACGACTTACTATCCAAGATAACCCCAACCATTGTTTCATTCAACATTTTAATTTCAGGATTTCAGCAATCTGGTCTTAGCTATGAAGCTTTGAGGTCATTCATAATCCTACAATCATATTCTACGATAACTCTGAATTCAATCACCATTTCCAGTATTCTCGCCGCTTGTGCTGATCTAAACGCGTTAACCCAAGGGAAGGAAATCCACGCGTATATTTTGAGAAACTGTTACGAGTCTAACATCTTCGTCTCGACTGCAGTTGTCGATATGTACTCGAAATTTAGTGATATTACTTCTGCAATTAAGGTATTCAACAGTATGAAGATTAGAAACACGGTTTCGTGGAACAGTTTGATTAATGGGCATGTTAAGAATGGTAATCGTGAAGAAGCGTTTAAAGTGTTTAATGAAATGCTAGATGATGGATCTGAGCCGAGCTTAATAACCTTTATGATACTTGTTTCTCTATGTGGTGAAATGACCGAGTTATCTGTTGGTAGATCGTTGCATGGATTTATTTTGAAAACTCAGAATTTGAGAAACAATAGACAACTTGTAAATGCGGTTATAGACATGTATGTTAAATGTGGTTACATATCGGAGAGTATGATCCTTGGATTGTGAGAAGGGCCCGAAGTTTCTTAGAAATACGATAACTAGCGGTTAGTTCATGGCCAAGCTACAAAATCTGATACATTGAGTGAAAAATCGCAAGGTTCTGCTGGGAATTGAGTGCGAAATCGATGGTTTTTTTATAAACTTGCAAGCATAATTTCAGAATCTGCGACGTCTCGAGAGGATTTTTCCAGGTATTTGGCTTATTTCTCGATCTTTTGTAGGGTTTTTGTTAGATAGATTTAAGCTTTTATTTGTTCTATTAGGATTTAAAGCAGCTTGTAGTTTATTGTATGCTTTGTTATTATATATATATATGCAGGCTTGTTTGAGCTTTTTATACCCTATAGAAACTAATATATCTCATTTAATTTCTGATAATAAAATAAAATAAAATTATTAACGTTATTATCAAATGTACAGCTTCATCCCTTTTCTTTGTATATAATTTCTTATATTATGAAATTAATAAAGATTTTAAATAATTAGTTAATTAAATATAGATTTTATCCATAATAAATAGACATGCCCCTCATACTACTTTATCTATAAGACATAAATTATTTATATAAAAAAAGACAATGATGTACTGCTTTTATAATTTGTGTCATTTTTCTTTATTTTTTTAATTAGTTAAAATAAATAAAATCGATATATAAGTGTCGTGAAAATTTATAATAAACTACTAATATTTGAGATTCTAACTTGGGTGATTTTTACAAATTGGGGATTTAAAGTTTGAAATTGAATAATTTGAAGCTAGAATTTAGATCATTATTGAATGTTATTTGAATTATCACCGTATTCTTTTTTATAAACTTTGTCTCAAATTATGAAATATTCGTCTTCCTATTTTGATATGATATTTTTTTAAAATTAATTTGTTACGTTTGTAAATGAAGAATATTTTTTTTTAAATTATTTCTTACTTCACAACTCCTTTCACGATTTCTACTCGATTGCACAAATAAACTTTTGATTACCTTCTTCACACTATCCTCAAATTATTTGTTTTTGAATCAGGTGTTTTTGAATAAGGTTGCCAAATAATCAAAATGTTTTACATGTATAAATCTTTACGAAAATATCTTCAATTTTTTCATGTGTCAATCAAGTTGCGAAATAATCGAAACTTTATACATGTATATATATTGTAATCATACTATTTTGAAACAATGAGATTAAAAAAAGTTTAATCTCCTGTACAAAATTATTAAATTTTATTTAAAAATAGTGTTTCTTTAATATTATATTTTATTAGGCAGTTATAATCCGTTATTTATGTGAAATCTATAAATTGTAATTAAAATTTGAATGTTGGTTAAGTTATATATATGGTTATGTGAAATCTATAAATTCTATTGTCAGCATCTGAAAGTTTGAATCCATATTATATTACTATTGAAGTGGATATTAAGTTTTAAATGGTTGAGTAAATTAAGTGGATTTAATAAACTCAAATTATTTTTTTAAAAAATTGAGTAATGCTGATTTTTTGATAAAATATTCTAAAGTATATATAATGAAAAAATAAATTTTTATTTTTTTTTAAAATATATAGTATTTGAGTGAATAGATTAAGTGATCCGATAGATAAAAATGATGAAATAATATTTAATTATAATTAAATTAAAAAAAAAATAAGATGAGTGAAATTGGAATTGAAATTAAAATTTTAATTTCATTTTATTGAGAATTTGTATTGAAAAATTGTAATTAATCTTAATTCTTATGTTTGAAAAATAAAATAAAAATAATTTTAATATATATTATGTATTTTATTAAAATATTAGTTTGAAACAACCGATTAAGATAGTTCAAGTGTCAATAGATTTTGTTAAGTTTCGATTTTTAATAAAAAAAATATTGGTTGAACATGTTAATTTCGTATATTCAAAAATAAAATATCAGTTTTCTAAATTTAAATATCGATTTAACATGTTAACTTGTTAATTTCAGCTCGAGATGATTTTGATATTTTAAAATACTAAATTAAAAAAATTATCAATTAAAAATTTTAATCGTAATTTAAATAATATATTAATAAGTTATTTTGTTTAAAAAAACATAAAAATAAAATTTGAAATTATAATTTTGAACAAAAAAATAAAATTGAGAACTATAAAATTATATTATATTAAATTCTAATTTTAATTCTTAATATTAAAGAATTTATCAAATTTAAAAATTAGAATTGAACCCTCCATTCTATTTCAATACAAATTTCAGAAATATCAAACACATTATTTTTCATCAAAAAAATAAAATTCAAACATTCAATTTTTTTAACTATTAACTTACTTAATAAAACAATTAAAATATTAAAATTCTTTAATTTATATTTATAAAATTTAAAATTTAAATACACATTCTTTCTAACTTAAATAATTCCTAAAAAATATTCAAGTAAGCTTAAATCAAACAAATGAATTAGGTGTATTTTTCTTTTGCAATAAATTATATTTTTGGGTAAATGTAACATTAAATTCCACATTTATACTTATTATAAAAATCTGTCTTTCTAAGTTTAAAATTGAGTTAATTAATATTTTTTTTATTGAGAAAGGTGTATACTTATTAAAAATAAAAAAATGTTTAAACTAACATAAAAAAAAAAAGAAAAAAAAAGAATCAATATTATACTTATAAAAGTCAAACATCTCATTAAAAGTTTAACTACTAATAATCCTGTATATATTTTGTAGTCTAATTACATAAAATTGAATACCTATATTTGTTTATTTTGTGCATTAATTGTTTTATTGGGAGGATGTAACAAATAATTCCACTTTTATATTTTTATAAAATCTGTCTTGAATTACGTTTAAATTGTAATAACCCTTTCTAGATTACATAAAATATATAATATTTTATAGATTAAAATATTGTTATCTCCCAAATCTTTAAAATCAATTTTTTAATGTGATTGGTTTTCGGAAATAACAATTTAGTTTTATATTATATATTTTACTTTAAATTATGAACTTAAATAAGTATGGTAACATGTGAGTCACATAATTAATTAATTTAATATAAGACATAATATATGTATAATTTAGATTAGTTTGTTAGACAAAATTAAACGAGTTGGCTCAATTAAATATATAAATTAATAAGATTAGTGAATATACATGTAACTTAATTTCATCAAACAAAATAAAGGGGATGGTCTATATTATATTAATTAACAAAATCTAGAGCATGGTTAAGACAATCTTTTTGTCTAAAAAATATTTGTGTATAAAATAAGAAATCGAAGTGCTAACATCAAATAACAAAACATGAAGAAGGCTACTAAAGCAAATAATATTTCTTTGTTATACATATTCTTGTACTCGTTTTTAATTGTTCAAACATTTTCTTTGAATGATGAAATAATATCTTCCAAGTTTGTAAACGATTTCTTAGGCTCTAAGAAAGGCGACGAAGTAAAGGGGCTAGTTCAAATCAAGCAATACCTTATCAAGTACGGTTATCTCAACCCTTCCATTAATGTCGACGAATTTGAAGTTCTAGACCATTCCGTGGAAGAAGCTATAAAGAAATTTCAACTCTTCTACCATCTCGATGTTTCAGGTGCGTTAGACGAGAAGACATTGTCATTGATGTCAAAGCCTCGATGCGGTTGCCCTGATTTGGTCAATGGTACTATGGTCAAGCATGGGATGAAAATGGTTCAAGACCAATTAAAGGGTTCATACTACGTGACCGATACAAAGTGGCCAAAGCTCAACCTATCTTGGGCCATCAAGCCAGGAACTCGAGGGGACGCTTATAAACCTATTAATTGGGCAATTAGGAGATGGACGTTAGTCACTAAATTTAAATTTACCAAGAGCAATGACTTTGCGAAATCCGATTTGAAAATTGGTTTCTATAAACGATCGATCTCATGGGGATAATAGCCCTTTTGATGGTCCCGGAAGGATTTTAGCTCACGCTGGGATGCCACCTGATGGCGGGGTCCATTTCGATGCAGACGAGAAATGGGTGATTGGGGTAGTTCCCACGGGAGTTGACATGGAGACCGTCGCGCTACATGAGTTAGGGCACGCTCTTGGACTTGGACATAGCGCCGTTAAAGAAGCCATTATGTGGCCATATATTGGACATGGCGAAGTCAAACGCTTGCATGTTGACGACATTGCGGGAATCAAGGCCTTGTACCATTTTTAGGTCGTCTAAAACTATATATGTTTGTTTATTTGAATTTGTCTAAAATTTGGAGTGGTCAATGTTTAATGTTTTAGGTAGGGAAATTATATGATGTTTGAATTCACATTAAGTGGGAAACCTGCCTTTTAAGCTTTATAATAAAAGTAATTCCAATAAATTCTTATATCAAATCTAATTGAGCAAAATTTAATGTGCTTCACTTGAACACTTTTGTATAACTAATTGAGCAACAACAAATCTAAGTCCCAACATTTGTGATAAGAATCCAAAATCAGAAAACCAATAATCATTACTTATAACATCATGTCCAACTTATTTACATCACCACCAGAATAATTTAGTTAATTGCCTGCTAAAAATATTTTATCATAGAGTTCCACTTATAATATTTATGTTTGATTTGTGTTTATTTGAAATATTAAGAACTGTGACAAAATTTCATTTGCTTAACACTTTCTTATTAAGTATGTAAACATTTCTCTTAGGAAATAGGTTGCCTCTAATATGAATAATTTGTTGGTCTCGAATATACAAATAGTTGATGCTAAAGATTTAATACTATATATTTATGACTAGTTTGTATTTATGTTATATTAATAATAATTTTGTAGTTAATTATGTCAAAATTAAGGTTAAAAATGACAATATATGATGAATCGCCTTATAATTATGATATGAGAGAGAAATGTCTCAATTAGAAATGTCTATAATGGGGATAAGACTAATGAAGAGTTTGAGACATGGGTTTCGACAAAATCTAATGCCGGTGACGTTGTCTATCCTTATATGTATGAAGATATTATACTCACATTTTGTTAAAGCAGTCAAGGTATTATTTATTGGTATGTCATTTAAACATCATACAAAATTTAAATATGTTGTGACAAAGGATTCATGTGAAAAAATGATATATTTAAATGTTAGACCAAATAAGCTGTCAAAGGTAAAATATGTGCAAAGCAAAAAAACTATAAGATGATATATGCCAGCAAAGATGGTACAAGTGATTTGCATTTTTTTGGGGTTAAATTTCTTCTTTAGGAACACATCTGGTTTGTGGATACTAAAAAAACTATTCACCGACCCCTCACATTGCTCAACATTTTAAGACAAATGTGATATCACAACCTAACATAAAAATTAAAGAGCTCGTTGAGCTATGCACAATTCAACTAAATGCAAGTGTGAGTAAAGTTAAATTGAAAAAAAAAACTTGTGAGATAGTGTCAGGGAGTTTTAAGACGGAAAATGTTAATTTAAAGAGTTATGCAATAGAGTCGATGAAAACATTAGTGAAAATAAAAATTACAAAAGATGAAAGAGAAATACTCATTTCAAAAAATGTACATATGCTTTGAAACTTGCGAACGCGGATTTATATATGAATGTCAACCATTTATAGGAATCGAATCTTGTTTTATAAAACATGCATGTCAAGGACTATTAGCTTATGTAATTGGGAGAGACGAAATTAATCAAAATTTTCCATTATCTTGGACATTAACTGAAATAGAAAGTAAAGATAGTTGAACATATTTTAAATTTTGGTGCGAGGTATTGGATTTGAAAATGGGAAGGTCTAACCATAATGTTAGACATGCATGCGGTAAGTTTTGATACTATAATATTTTCATATTTTTTTCAAATATTTTTATTAAATATTTATTTGTGTAATTATTTTTAAGAGATTTTATTTGTGGTGCAAACAATTCTTCTACCTTCTGAGCACAAATTATGTACTCGTCATATTTATACCAATTAAATTAAAAATAATAACGGAGAACACATGAATATGTTGTTCTATAAATTAGCTAGCTAGGAGCACTTATTGTGAACAATTCGAAGATAGCTGAAATGGAATCTATTTCATTGCAAACAAAATCTGAATTAATAAAATACTAACATGAGAAATGGAGCAAGACGTACATGTTAACAACGAGTCAATGTGACGTCATAGACAACAACATATGTGAGAACTTTAATGAATGAATTTTAGATGCTCAGGTAATGTCTATTGCGAGTATGTTGAATCACATTAGAGTAATGATAATGCATATATGATAATTGAAATTGTTTATCTAGTTGAAGGCATGATGTTTTCCCTAATGTAATGCAAATTGAAGAGACCCGAAAATATACATA
The DNA here is from genome assembly GCF_907164915.1 of Impatiens glandulifera. Classification (NCBI taxonomy): domain Eukaryota; kingdom Viridiplantae; phylum Streptophyta; class Magnoliopsida; order Ericales; family Balsaminaceae; genus Impatiens; species Impatiens glandulifera. Next base: position 6,751,928 of record NC_061869.1, on the reverse strand, counting down.
ATAGGAATATAAGATATTTGATAATGATGAGAAACATGTTATAAATCTTCCAAATAAATCTTGTTCTTTAGAGAATGAAACATTTATGCTATTCCTTGTAAACTTTCCTTTAAATCAATTGTTGACGTTGGAAAGAGAGTTGAAGATTGTGTATCTTATTGTTATAATAAAGACATGTATTTGAAATCATATGCTAACATCATAAAACCGATTTACGGGATAGGATGTGGTCTCCGTCATATCATTCTATTATTAATCCACCTACATTTGAGAGAATGACAAATATGCCAAAACAGAATAAAAGGAAAAATAGAGACGGACCTCCAAAAACTTTAGAAATATGTCAAGAAAGGGGAAGGTCATGCATTGTAGTGTTTGTAGTTCAAGTGCTCATAATAAAAGGAATGCAAGTAACAAAGTCAAACATCATCGACAAACAATATTGTAAGTTCAATTACAACATTTTTAGCCAGTTAACCTAGTTTAGGTAAGTTTAACATATATATATTTGAAATAAGTTTTGTGTTGTTAAGATTTTGAGGAGAACTAGAGAATTTATTAAACTAATGATGTGTCACAATTGAAAATATAAGTTCAATTTAAATTATTATATTTTATTATAATTTACAAATTCATACTTTAATTTATAGCCTTAAAGATGAAGAAGACAAATGATTGCTATAGTCCATGGTCAAACATCACAACACTTATAAACACAAAAGTATTAGTTGATAATGTAAGATAATAGAGATTTTAGCAACTTATTTGTAGTTGAGATCTTTTTGTAAAAATAATGTATTTGAGAAATTATTGTTTTGAAAGTTTTTTGTGAAGAGTTTGTTATAGTGTACCAGTTCGGGTGGGATTTGGCCAACTTCATTAAGTGGATAGTTTAATTGGTCTGATTTTATTATTATTTTTTTTATGAACAAAAATGAAATTAATAGTCTTTATTTTTAATTTTTGATGGTAGAGACTGATATTAGTAACAAATACATTGAACTCAATATTGTTAGATTTATCCTTTTGTGTGGGAAGGATACTATTATTATTCAATTCTTGATTTCTGAATAATTTTAAAATAATTAATGCTTTCTAATTAATTTTTTTTATTATGTAATCTTGTATTATTTTTAAGTAAATTGAGACATCTTATTATCTATATATGTTATGACAAAATGTAAAAACTTTGAAGCTTGATATGTTCATATTCATATATGGATAGAGTGGAGTCATAAACAACTTCAATTTTTAAGAACAATTTCCATTTGCAACAAAGATAAATGATGGGTAATCATCACAACTTTTATATGTGTGTACGTGTCTAAAATCGACCTGCCGAGAAATCGACTCGAATCGCAATTAGTTCCCTAACTCACATTCCTCTCAAATCGTTTCTCGAATCGAATCGCAATTAGTTTCCTAACTCACATTCCTCTCAAATCGGGCATGGGATGAGGAGCCAAAATGGTAGACTAGATTCAAATTTATTTCTAAAAATGTCAAATACTTCGATTCGACTCACTGAGAGATGAACTCAAATCGAGCTCATTCCTAAGGTAGTCGACTATAAACTGACTCTGATTTATGAGAGTCGCAACTTAATTTACTTGGGTTCAATGCTTGATTTAATGTGAGAAAGAGTTTCAACACTATCTCGCATAGGGCTGAGCAAAAAAACCGGAAAATCGGTAACCCAACCGAACCGATAGTTAACCGGTTTCATTTTAACGGTTTATTAGTTAATCGGTTCTAGCGGTTCTGGTTAATCGGTTTTTTACCAGTTAAACGGTTCAGTTTTCGGTTTGCCTATTTTTCTAACGGTTTAACCGGTAAACCAGTAATAATTTAATTATATATTTTTATATTTTATAATTTGTATTAGTTATTTTATAAATAATTTTTATAAAATAATTTTTAAAAAACATTATAATTTATATAAAATTTTACAAAAATAAATTAAAAACAAATTAAAATAATTCATTAAAATATGTAAAATTGTTTTTATAACGATATGATAACGTGAAATTATAAATTAACAAAATCAAAATAGTTAAGCAAATTAAAATTTGATGTCTTCAAAGTTCAACCTTCACTTCAGTATTTAACTTTCTCCAACACGTTCAACACAGAAACACCTAAAATTAAAGTTATAAATTATAATTTACCGATTCCACTTCCCGTTCTATCGGTTGAGAAGGGGATTCAATCATATTCTACTTAGTTGGTCAAAGACTAATCGACATAATAAATTTGAATTTTCTTAAAAAACATATAAAAACTTAACAGAATAGCTATAAAATATATTATATTGTTATAATAAAATTATATATTATAACATATTCCTAAATATATCAATAAAAGATATTATTATAATATAATATATTTATATATACTATAATAATAATATAATATATTATAATAGATAAAAAAAATGATGAAAAATATTATAATAGGAAAGTGCAAACAATAATTTAAAAAAAAAAATATTTTATAAATTTATTACTTAATTTTAAAAAAATTGAATTATCGGTTCCTGGTTAAACCCGGTTAACCGGCCAGAACCGACCAAAACCGGTAGAACTAGAACCGGTAAAATCGATACCATTAACGGCCGGTTAACTGGTTTATAAAATAAAAGCCAAAACCGGTATTAACCGAAACCGGTTAATCAGTTAACCGGCCGGTTGAACACCCCTAATCTCGCATGCTCGTCCAAATGGTCGATCTTTACTCCGAAATAGCTGGCCTCTTATAAAAACATGACAATTTTAGGCTTTGTTTAAATGATTATCCAGTCTTAGGTATACTTATAAAGTGAAAATTTATTTCTAGAGCTTAAGTATAATTAAGGACCATTCACAATATATTCCTAATCATGCTATGTTCTCTTATTCTAAGTTTTAAGTAAGAATCATCTAAGATTTCCTTATATTTTAAAGAGTTATGAAACTCAAATTATATGACAAAGAAAGGTGAGAAAATGAAGCATCTAGTGGCCTTAACAGAAAATTTAAAATTTATTTTTATTATGAAAAATGTTTTAAATCATTTAATATATTTTTTTTTTAACTTTTAAAAAATAGTATAAAGCATTAAAAATAGAAAATAAAAGAAAATCAAAACAACAGAACAAGCTACAAGTAAAATACACTTTAGGTCTTGTTTGATACGTTGTCTTAAAAATTTTCCTAAAGAAAATTAATACATTTTCATTTTTTAAACTATCAAATTACTTAATAAAACGATAAAAATTTCTAAAATTTCTAAAATTTAAATTTTAAACAAAAATTAATCTTTTACCAATTTAACTTAAATAATTCCTAAAAACTCACTTCTTCTTCTTTATATGAAATGGAACATTTCAAATAATTCCATAAAAAATTATAATCTTTGATCAAACAAAATTAGATATGAATCCTTTTATGTATTTATTTTAACAATAAATTGTGTTTTTGGTAAATGTAACATGAAATTCCAAATTTATGCTTGCTATAAAAATCTGTCTGTCTATGTTTAAAATTTAGTCAATCAATATTATACTTATAAAAAAAGGCAAACTTCTAATTAAAAGCTCAAATACTAATAATCCTGAATATATTTTTTAGTCTAATTACATAACAATTGAATCCCTACTATATTTCTTTATTTTTTTGCATTAACTGTTTTTTTGGGAGAATGTAACATTAAATTTCACTTTTATACTTTTAAAAAATCTTCCTTGAATTACATTTAAATTTTAATAATCCTTAACAAATATTTAAAAAATATATAATAAAAAAGATTACATAAAAATATATAATAAAAACAAGATACAGATTAAAATATTATTATGTTCCAATATCTTTAAAATCATTTTTTTGATAAGTGTGATCAAACGAGTAAATTCAATTCATTTTACCTGATTGATGTTAAATCCAAATTATATTAATCCAATCGGTAATATTAGTTAATACGGATTGGATTGAGTATAATTTAGATAATCTAATTTAACATTTTACTATGTAATTATCTAATAAATTTTATTTATTTTATTTATTTTACTTTTTTTTTATTTTGTTAATTTTTTGAAATCACTCAAAAAAATATATTATAATTATTTTTTTTAATAATATATTATAATATTTTATCTATTCAATAGTTAATGAAGAAAATACAAAAATATATAAAATTGATTACTGTAACGAATAAAATAATTGCCTAAAGTTGTGAAAATGAACTAAAATAATAATAATATAATTGTGATAAATAAGTAAAATTAAAAAAACATTTTATTTAGATATTTGAATAATCCAAATCCAATCAAATATATACAATCCAATCCGTATTCAATCCAATTCGAAATAACCAATCTGAATTAGTATTTCGAATTCGGATAATCCATGTAATGTACACCCCTACTTTTAATGTGATTGATTTGGAAATGACAATTTAATTTATAATTTATTATTTTATATTATGAAGGTAATTAAATAAGTATGGTAACATGTTAGTCATATAATTTATATATTTAATATAGACATATTTTATATAATAATAATAATGCTTAACTTTAGATTAATTAGTTGATCGTCTAAACTTTTTTTTTTAGACAAAATGAATCGAATTTATTGATTTAATTTATATAATTTTGTTTTACATATAACTTTTAACTAATTTTAGATAGTATTGCATAATATCAAATTCATTAAGATTGAAGTAATAAAAATTATCCAAAACTAATAATATACTTAAAATGTTAATTTTAACAACCTTCACTCACGATCATATTAATCTTATATTTTGGGAATTTATATTAGTCTTATATTTACTAAATCTAAAAGAGTTGCCATATATGGTCTATATTATATTAACAAAATCTATAGCATAGTTAAGACAATCAAAAAAAATTTGTGTATAAAATGTAGAAAATGAGAAATCAAAATACCAACATCAAATAACAAACATGAAGATGGCAGCTAAAGCCAATACTATTTCTTTGTTATACATATTCTTGTACTCGTTTTTAATTGTTCAAACATTTTCTTTGAATTTATCTTCTAAGTTTGTGAACGATTTCTTAGGTTCTAAGAAAGGTGACGAAGTAACGGGGCTAGGTCAAATCAAACAATTCCTTATCAAGTACGGTTATCTCAACCCTTCCATTAATGTCGACGAATCCGAAGTTCTAGACCATCCCATGGAAGAAGCCATCAAGAAATTTCAGCTCTTCTACAATCTCGACGTTTCGGGTGAGTTAGACGAGAAGACATTGTCATTGATGTCGAAGCCTCGATGTGGTTGCCCTGATTTGGTCAATGGTACTATGGTCAAGCATGGGATGAAGATGGTTCTAGACCAATCAAAGGGTTCTTACTACGTGACCGATACAAAGTGGTCAAAGCTTAACCTATCTTGGGCCATCAAACCAAGAACTCGAGGGGACGCTTATAAACCTATTTATTGGGCAATTAGGAGATGGGCGTTAGTCACTAAATTCAATTTTACCAATATCAATGACTTTACAAAATCCGACTTGAAAATTGGTTTCTATAAACGATCGCATGGGGATAGTGGCCCTTTTGATGGTCCCGGAGGGATTTTAGCTCACGCAGGGATGCCACCTGATGGCGGGGTCCATTTCGATGCAGACGAGAACTGGGTGATTGGGGCACATCCTACGGGAGTTGACATAGAGAGTGTCGCAGTACATGAGTTAGGGCATTCTCTTGGACTTGGACATAGCACTGTTAAAGAAGCCGTCATGTGGCCATATATTGGACATGGCGAAGTCAAACACAACTTGAATGTTGACGACATTGCCGGAATCAAGGCCTTGTACCATTTTTAAGTTCGGGTTATTGTTATTGTTATTGGAATTTGAATTTGAATTTGTAGCGGTTAATGTTAATGTTTTAGCTAGTGCGGCAATTATATATTTATATGATGCATGCATTCCCAATTTCACATTATAGTTCTCATTTATATATTCATTTAAGAAAAAAACAATTTCACATTATAATAATAATAAGTCTATTAAATTCTTACATATGTTAATACCAAAAATTCAATAATAAAAACAAGAAATTGTGGAATCTTAAACAAGTTCTATCTTAATAAAAATAGAAATAAACAAAAGCTACGAGAATTGACCGAGCATGTATTTTAATTAAGAATTTCAATAAATTTGCATGTAACTATTAATATTGTAGTTTTCTTTAAATGATTAGGTTATAATAAATTATAGTTATTGTAAAATCATGCTTCTTATTAAATAAAAATAAAGATTTCTCTATACTCTCCAAATTGTTCTTGCAATTCACCACGATAAAAGTTTGCTCTATCTTATATTTACAACTTCAAATGTTGTGAAAGACGACGTAACGTCAATAAAATAAAAGTCATAAAAAGACAAAGGAGTTACATGAGTTGAAAGGAAATCAGAGTAAAAATAAACTGAACGAAGTTTTTTTAAAAAAAAGATAAGAGATGACAAATGAGAATTGAGAATTAAAGTGCAGTAAAATCAATGGTTATGGTGACTTTCTCGTAAGCGATGTTTCAGTTTTTAGCGATTAACCAATTCTTCTCGCATGTGGAAATACGTCTCCACGTTACAAATATTAATTTGCTAAAAACAAAAAACAAAAATTTGATCATAGAGTTCCATTCATATTTTGAAATATTAAAAGTTAGGCCAAAATTTCATTGAGCAAAATTTGATGTGCTGCACTTGAACACTTTTGTATAACTAATTGAGCAACAACAAATCTGAGTCCCAACATTTGTGATAAGAATCCAAGACCAGAAACACCAATAATCATTACCTATAACCTAAAAAAATTTGATCATAGAGTTCCACTTATATTTATGTTTGATTTGTGTTTATTTGAAATATTAAGAACTATGGCAAATTTTCATTTGCTTAACACTTTCTCATTAAGTATGTAAGCATTAAAAATAATTATCTACTAAATTTCTCTTAGGAAATAGGTTGTCTCGAATATGAATAATTTGTTGGGATCGGATATAGAAATAGTTAATACTACAGATTTAATCATATTACTCCACTCATATTTATATTTATGACTGGTTTGTGTTTATGTTGAAATATTAATAATTATTTTGTGGATAATTATGACAGAAAATTAAAGTTAAGAATGACTGAATATGATGAAACATGTCTTTATCAGAAATGTCATAACGGGAATAAGACTAACAAAGAGTTTGAGACATGGGTTTTGATAAGGTGCGATGTCGATGACGGTCCTTATATGTATGATGTATTCTTTATTGGTATGTCATTTAAACATCATAAAAAATTTAACATGTGAAAAATGATATATTTATATGTTAGACCAAATAAGCTGGAATAGGCAAAATTTGTCTGCAAAGAAAAAAAATTAAATAGATGATATATGCCAGCAAGCAAACACTACAAGAAAAAGGGATATTTGTGACGAAAATATACCGACGCTTGAGGGCCGTCAGAATTGTTGACGGTTTTACTTACGTAGTTTGTGACAAAATTAATTATCGTCAGAAAAAGTAAAGAAAATAGGAAAAAACGTATAAAAAAATTAAAAAATATTTAGCAAAATTCCTTTCCATCATTTTTATAGAAAGTAAATATGTGACACAAAATTTAGAGAAATTTTTCGACCATATTTTTTATATATTTTGTGACGAATTTTGATTCCATTTTCGAGTACATGGTTGGATGCTTGTTGTTGTTGTGTATCCTCTTCAGGCTGAGAATTGCTCTGCTCCATCGAGTCCTTCCTCTGGCCGATGTAGCAAGGACAGTATCGGCGATTTTCTTGAAACTTCGACCTCGCTTGACGGAGGTCGTTGGAGAAGGCGGATTCGTCCGATAGATGTAGATCTATTCCGCATTCGGTTATATCGCCGGCCTGATTATCGGTGTCGATTTTCCTCTTCTTTTTGGCTTGGAAACTCCTTCTGATCTCTTTAAATTAGGTTCGTAATTAAGAATCGAAGAGGACGCCGTGAAAGGATGGATGTAAGTTACAAAATTCTCCCAATCTAGGCTGAGAATACCTGTAAATTAAGGAATCGAAGTAATTAGATGTTGAAATAGAAACGATGTAAGGAATTATTCACAGAGCTTTCATATATTTTATTATCCTGAGCTGAGCTATTCTTATTAGTTGTTGCATTTACAGAACTTTTGTATACGAAAGTTTCCTTACGAATGCGGAGTGTGATCATTTGATATCAGTGTTTCAATGATTTGATGATATAAGTTCACCTTAAAAGATCTATATCACTAGATCACATGTTGTCGATAATGAATCTGGAGATTCTAAGCTTAGTGAAGTTCGAACGAGCTCCAGAATGTTCATCAACAATGCCAGGTTTGTTTGTTGTTTGTGTAGTTTGATCTGATAATATTTTGCCTATCAAACCTTGAAATGCAATCCAAAATCCTATTCATGAATCATGAATCCTATTGATTTTGTTTCACTTTCTGAATATACATTATCCTATTTTTATGTAATTAGTTGATTCATTTGATTTTTTTTTTCACATTTTGGACTTTTTTTTTTTGGAAATCGAGAGCACATTTTGCACTTTTGACTTTCCTTTATAAAGGTGATTAAATATAACTGCTCTAAATATAGAGATATAATGATCAATGATTTTGGAAGGCTTGATCATCTTTCTTATTATAGAAAATGGAGAAGACATTCAAGTTCTTCGATACAAACATGGCCAAAAATAATCATAAAAATAATCATTGTGATAAATGGGCTTCTTTGGGTGAATGTACAAACAACCCCTAATACATGGTGGGAACTCTGCAAATTCCAAGTTATTGCCACACAAGCTGTAAGGTTTGTTAGATATTTTTTTTTTACAATTCTTGATCTCTTTAGGTAAATCCAATTATTAGAAAAAAATAATTAATTAGTTTAATGTAACTTAATAACCTTATATACTTATATATTTTTTTTCTAGGAGCCTCGATTGTATTATATTATTTTTTATTCAATTTTTTTGTAGGAGGGATAGAATAGGTTTGCATAACTTTAATTTGTTGCTCATTATTGATATATTTTGTCAATGTTTTTTTTTGTTAGTAACTATTGAATTGAATGATACATTTAGTTTATAAGTGGACGTTGTTTTTGTTAGTAACTTTAAAATTAATACTTTTAAACAAAGTTATTTATTTGTTTTAAATATTATTATTAAAATTTTCAAATAAGTGATGTATTAGGAGAAATAATTAGGAAAATAAAATATAAATATAAAATAAAATTTTAAAAATATATATTAATTTCTGACGGAAATTTCTATGGAGAGAAAAAATAAATTTTTGACGAATATTTTTATGGAAATTATACTAATTTTTCGACGGATATTCTTACGAAAATTTTCCAATGAAATATTTCATCAAAAATATTGTCGTAAATTTCTTACAGATATTCTTATAAATATTTCTGACGGATTTTATATTCGTCCGAAAATTACTACCGAAATAGAAAATATGTTGCTAATTATATATTCGTCAGAAATTCCGTAGGTAATATACTTCAAAAATGACCAATTTTCTTGAAGTGAAAGATAGTAGTGATGTGTTTTTGGATAAATTTCTTCATTTAGAACAATTTGTTTTGCGGATAACAAAAACAAACCGTCACACACTCTTATATTGTAAAATTCTATCATAAAGATCAAATAGCTTGTTGAGCTATGTACAATTCAACTAAATGCAAGTGTGAGTAAAACTAAAGTGAAAAAAAAAACACTTGTGAGAGACATAGTGCCAAGAGATTTCAATACATTTCAATACAAAATATGCTAATTTAAGGAGTTATGCAGAAGAGTCGATGAAACTAATCTAGAGATATCGGTGAAAATAAAAATTACCAAAGATGAAGAGAAAGATATTGTTACTCATTTTAAAAAAAATTACATATTTTTTGAAGCTTGTAAACGATGATTTATATATGAATGTCGACCATGTATAGGAATCAATTCTTGTTTTATAAAACATGCATGTCAAGGACTATTAGCTTTTGTAATTGGGAGAAATGAAAATAATCAAAATTTTCAATTAGCTTGGACATTAACTGAAACTGAAAATAAAGATAGTTGAACATGGTTTTTTTAAATTTTAGTGCGAGATATTGTATTCGAAAATGGGAAGGTTTAATTATACATGCATGTTGTAAGTTTTGATATTCTAATATTTTCATATTTTGTTAAAATATTTTTATTAAATATTTATTTGTGTAATTATTTTTTAGGAAATTTTATTTGTGGTGCAAACGGTTCCTTCACATACTGAGCACAAATTATGTACTCGTCATATTTATGCCAATTAGAATAAAAATTATAAGGGAAGACACATGAATATGGTGTTCTATAAACTAGCTAGGAGCACTTATTGTGAACAATTTGAGGATAACCAATCTATTTCATTAGAAATAAATTCTGGATTAATAAAATACTAACGGGAGAAATGGAGCAAGACGTACATACTAACAACAAGTTAATGTGACGTCATAGAAAACAACATATGTGAGAACTTTAATGCACTAATTTTATATGCTCATGTAATGTCTATTGCGAGTATGTTGAATCACATTAGAGTAATGGTAATACATAGACTGAATGATAATCAAAGTCGTTTTAGTTGGAAGCATGATGTTTCCCTAATGTAATGCAAATATTATTATTAAAAATTTGAAATAAGTGATGTATTAGGAGAAATAATTAGGAAAATAAAATATAAATATAAAATAAAATTTTAAAAATATATATTAATTTCTGACGGAAATTTATATGGAGAGAAAAAGTAAATTTTTGACAGATATTTTTATGGAAATTATACTAATTTTTCGACGGATATTCTTACGGAAAATTTCCAATGAAATAAAATTTCTGACGGATATTCCTATAAATTTTCTGACAAATTTTATATTCGTCGGAAAATTTACTGACGACCGAAATACCGACGTTTATTATATAAATAGAAAATATGTCGCTAATTATATATTCGTCAGAAATTCCGTAGAAAATATATGTCACAGATGACCAATTTTCTTGAAGTGAAAGATAGTAGTGATGTGTTTTTGGTTAAATTTCTTTATTTAAAAAACATTTATTTTGCGGATAAGAAAAACAAACTGTCACACACTCTTATATTGTAAAATTTTAAGATATCACAACCTAACATAAAGCAACCTATCATAAAGATCAAATAACTTGTTGAGCTATGTACAATTCAACTAAATGCAAGTGTGAGTAAAGCTAAAGTGAAAAAAAAAACACTTGTGAGAGACATAGTGCCAGGGGATTTCAATACAGAATATGCTAATTAAAAAACACTTGTGAGAGACATAGTGCCAGGGGATTTCAATACAGAATATGCTAATTTAAGGAGTTACGCAGAAGAGTCGATGAAACTAATTTAGAGACATTGGTGAAAATAAAAATTACCAAAGATGAAGAGAAAAATGTTACTCATTTAAAAAAAAAATTACATATTTTTTGAAGCTTGTAAGCGATGATTTATATATGAATGTATAGGAATCGATTCTTGTTTTATAAAACATGCATGTCAAGGACCATTAGCTTTTGTAATTGGGAGAAATGAAAATAATCAAAATTTTCTATTAGCTTGGACATTAACTGAAACTGAAAGTAAAGATAGTTGAACTGTTTTTTTTAAATTTTGGTGCGAGATATTGTATTCGAAAATGGGAAGGTTTAACTATAATGTTAGACATGCATGTTGTAAGTTTTGATATTCTAATATTTTCATATTTTGTTAAAATATTTTTATTAAATATTTATTTGTGTAATTATTTTTTAGGAAATTTTATTTGTGGTGTAAACAGTACTTCCACATCTGAGCACAAATTATGCACTCTTCATATTTATGCCAATTAGAATAAAAATTATAAGGGAGGGCACATGAATATATATGGTGTTCTATAAACTAGCTAGGAGCACTTATTGTGAATAATTTGAGGATAACCAATCTATTTCATTGGAAATAAATTCTGGATTAATAAAATACTAACAGGAGAAATGGAGCAAGACGTACATGCTAACAACAAGTCAATGTGACGTCATAGAAAACAACATATGTGAGAACTTTAAGGCACTAATTTTATATGCTCATGTAATGTTTATTGCGAGTATGTTGAATCACATTAGAGTAATGGTAATGCATAGACTTAATGATAATCGAAGTCGTTTTAGTTTGAAGCATGATGTTTCCCTAATGTAATGCAAATAATTTAAGAGACCAGAAAATATGCATATTAGTGTGGGATCATTTGTGAAGTGGGATATGAGATGTCTAATAATGATGATGAGAAACATGTTGTAAATCTTCCAAATAAATCTTGTTATTTAGAGAATAAAACATTTATGTTATTCCATGTAAATATGCCCTTAAATCAATTGTTGATCGTTGAAAAGAGAATTGAAGATTTTTTTTATCTTATTGATATAATAAAGACATGTATTTGAAATCATATACTAACACCATGAAACCGATTTATGGGAGTGAGAATGTGGCCTCGTCAAATCATTCTAATTAATCTACCTATATTTAAGAGAATGACAAGTATACCAAAAAAGAATAAAAGGAAAATAGGGATGAAACTCAAAAAACTTTAGAAATATGTCAAGAAAGGGGAGGATCATGCATTGTAGTGTTTATGGTTCAAGTGCTTCTAATAAAAGAGGTGCAAATAATAAGGTCAAACATCATCGACAAACAATATTGTAAGTTAAAATACAACATTTTTAGTTGATTATAACCTAGTTTACATAAGTTTAAGATATATGTATCGAAATAAATGTTGTGTTGTTAAGATTTGGAGGAGAGCTAGAGAATTTGAAAGCTTGAGAATTTATAAAACTATTGATGGGTCACAATTGAAAATGTAAGTTCAATTTAAATTATTATATTTTTATTATAATTTATAAATTTGTACTCTATTTTATAGTCTGGAAGACGAAGAAGACAAATGATTACTAAAGTTGATGGTAAAACATTGCAACACTTAAAAACTCAAGAGTGTTAGTTGATAATGTGCGAGAATTGAGATTTTAAAAACTTGGTTGTAGTTGAGATCATTTTATAAAAAAAAATGTATTTGAGAAATTATTTTTTTAGAAGGTTTTTGTTGAAGATTTTGTTCTATTGTACCAGTTCGGGTGGGATTTGGCCGACTTCATGAAGCTGATAGTTTAATTGGTCTGATTTCTTTATTATTTTTTTCGATATGAAATTTATAATGATTACTTTTAATCTTTGACTTTAGAGACTGATATTAGTAGCAAAAATATTGATCAATATTGTCTATTATCCTTTTGTGTGGAAAGGATGAGTCACTATTATTATTGAATACTTGATTTTTTCTTTTGTTGTTGGAGGGATGAGTCGCAGTCATTATCCAAACAAGACCGAACAATTTTAAAGTAATCAATACTTTGTAATTAGTATTCTTATTATGTAGTCGATCAACAATTATTAGTTTATTGTTGTATTAACTTTAAGTAAAATGAGACAACTTACTATCTAATATATATTGTAACAAAAATGTAAAATCTTTGAAGCTTGATATGATCAGATTCATATATGGATAGAGTAAAACTAGATTAACAACATGTGCAAGAGGAAGCAATCCGGTTTTTGTTTATTGGTAAAAAAAGGAATATAACAGTAACATGGAATTCTTTGCTAAAGCAGATCAGGAATGTGAGAAGCTGGTTGAGATTGTTACTAAGGAGGAGATTGAGTAGGTCTTCTTTCGTATGAATGGCGACAAAAATCCTAGACCGGATGGATTCAACGCAACATTCTTTAAAAATAACTGGGGAATTGTGGGAAAAAAAGTCAATGAAGGGGTGATGGAATTATTTAAGAATAGAAAATGTTGAAACAATAGAATGTTACTGTTTCAAATTTTAATCCTAAAAATTTTACTCCCAAAATGATTCATGATTTTTGACATATTTCCTGCTGCAATGTTGTGTATAAAATCATTTCTAAAATCATTTCGAAAAGGTTTAAGAATGTTATCCCTAAATTGGCTAGCCTAGGACTGTCATCATTCATCCCTACTCGGTCTATTTCACATACCATTTTACTTATGTAGGGTATACTTAAGGGCTATGGTATGAAACGAATCTCTCCTAAGGTTACTTTCAAGGTTGACATAAAAAAGACGCTCGATTCCATTAGATCGGATACTATCCAAGAGTTCTTAATAGTTTCTGGATTCCCTAGCGTATTTGTGGAATAGGTTATGCAGTGCGTAACTACCACACATTTCATTGTTTGTGTGAATGATGCTCACGGTGGTTATTTCAAGGGTGAAAATGGGATTAGGTAGGGAGATCCGCTCTCATCCTATATATTTGTTTAAACCATGGAGCTATTTAATTGTATCTTCAAAGAGATACTGAAGAGTAAACCATTCATTCACCACCTTTCTATAAAGAGGAAGACATTACTCACGTGTGTTTTGCGGATGATCTCTTTATAGTGGTTCATGCGGACGTGAATGTTGGAATTAAGCTAATTCCATTAATGAATGGAAATAAGATTGTAAATAAATAAAATCAAATAAAATTCACACAAATTCAAACGTGAATTAACGGTGAATTTAATCCAAATTATAATTAAATATTAATTGTTTAATTAATATTTAATGCCTAATTAGAAAATTAAAACATAATGTTAGGATAAACATTTAGCTTTAATTGGCCTATTGGCTAACGTATGGACTCTTCAATTAGCTAGCATTAGCATTGAATGTCTAACATTGCATTTCTGTAAATCAACGTATAGGCGGCTGATGTTAATTAGTTATGGATTAATTAACAAATGAATGAGCAATATTTATTGCTAATAAATGTTTGGATGGTTTTATTTACAGGTTTAATTCTCAGCAATATATACCCATCCATTATTCATTTTACAGATACTTCATATTTCTCACTCTAGAATTCCAAAAGTCTTCTTCTTGTTTTGTGAGTGTTTTTCGAGTTCTTCGCTCGATATTTTCCGTTGAAACCCGGTGATAGTTCAGGTACTTTATCAAGCTCGTTGTGTAGTGATTCCGGTGCTGAATCACTACTAGATTCGTTGTACCCTGGGAGACAGTCATCTGTGACAAGCTCTAGCACACGGGGAGACGGTGGAACTGTTTTAAGGGAAATGTGTTTAACACATGCCTCGAATCAACCATCAAATGCGATGATATTGTTCTTCGTATATCTTATTTTATTTTTATTTATTTGTAACATCGTATGTATATATTTTTCTGTTATTTTTCAAGACAAGATTTCTAACCGTGAATTCTATTAAAACTGGTAGGGATGTGCTAACTCTGTTTTATGAAATTATAGGTCTTTATATAAATCAGGATAAAAGTATGACGTTTTATGGCGGTGTTGACAAGGATACTAAGGCAGACATATTTAACATACTGGGCATCAAGGAAGGAACTTTACTAGTTCCCTACCTAGGAGTTTCCATATCTTCTAGACAACTGCAAGTCTCCCATTTCCCATTGTAGGTCACTAATTGAGAACGTTAAATATACAATTAATGGTTGGGAAACTAAAAGTCTATCATATGTTGGGAGAATAGAGCTTATTACTAAGGTGACTATGGGCAGTATTAATTTTGGGCACAACATATTGTGATCCCTAAGAAAGCAAATCGATCGTCTAATGAGGGATTTCGTTTGGGGTTAATGGAAGATGTGGGAAGAAGGTTAAGTCGGAAGATGTGTATAAGTCAAAAGATGAAGGTGGGTTGGGAATTAAAAGTTGCATAGAATGTAATAGGGCACTCACATATAAGCATTCTAAGAGATAGAGAGCAAACGAGACTCTTTGGGTGAAATGAGTCCATTTCGGGTTTATGAAGAATGAGAATAGTATATGGATGTGAAGAATTAAAGATGAAATGCCATGGTCATTGAATAAGATCCTCAAATTAAATCAGTATTTAGGGTCTATGTTTCAAGTTCGATTTGGAGGTGGGAGTAAGACGAAATTCTGGTATGAAGGAACACCAATTAAAAGGTATGAAACTAAAAATGTTAGAATGAGAAGACAATACATTAACATAACTTTTAATAGGGTGAAGAATGGTGAATGTAATGACCTTTTGAGGCTTATTCCAGAAGTGGTGAGGATACTTAATAAAATCAATCGCATAGGGCGAGATGAAGTGAAATTGTTTGCTCATTATGTTTCATGCTGTTGTAATTTTGTTTTCGATTTTAGTTTGTTGGTTTTTTTGTTTATTCATATTTGCTGCTGTATTGTTTGATTCAAATTAGGACAAAAGTCTGTGTACTTACTTTCTTCCATTGAGTTTTATTGATTTAATTACTATAAGTCATTTCAAAACAAATAAATACAAAAAAAAGAATAGACAACTTCAATTTTCACTAAGATTAGTTTCCATTTGCAACAAAGATAAATGAGTATACTCAGCCCCCATTGAACTGACTGACCCATAATATTCTCAGTTCATTAAGGTAATCATCACAACTTTTATATGTGTACGTGTCTAAATTCGACATGTCGAGAAATCGACTCGAATCGCAATTAGCTCCCTAACTCACAATCCTCTCAAATCGGGCGTGGAACGAGGAACCAAAATAGTAGACTAAATTCGAATTTACTTTTAAAAATGTCAAATACTTTGACTGACCGAGAGATAAACTCGAGCTCATTCCTAAAGTAGTAGAATATAGATTGACTCTGATTTATGAGAGTTAAACTAATTTACTTTTTGAGAAATTAGGAAAAAGAAATATTTTCATAACATTTTTAGGTTTAATGCTTGATTTAATGTGAGAAAGAGTCTCAGATCTCTACTCCGAAATCGCTGGCCTCTTATAAAAACATGACAATTTTAGGCTTTGTTTAAATGATTATCCAAGTCTTAGGTATACTTATAAAGTGAAAATTTATTTCTAGAGCTTAAGTCTAAGGACCATTCACAATATATATTCCTAATCAAGCTTCTATGTTCTCTATTGTAAGAAAATGCTAGAATATATGTTATTTGACAGTGCAAAGATGACAAAATCCTACAATTATTCTAAGTTTCATGTAAGAATTGTCTATGATTTCCTTATTTTTAAAGAATTATGAAACTCAAATTATAGGACAAAGAAATGTGAGAAAATGAAGCATCTAGTTCAAACTGGCCTCAACAGAAATTTAAAAAATTATTTTTATTACAAAAAATGTTTTAAATCATTTAATATTTTTTCTTAACTTTAAAAACATAGTATAAAGCATTTAAAACAGAAAATAAAAGGAAATCAAAACAATAGAACAATCTACAAGTAAAATACACTTTAGGTCTTGTTTGATACGTTGTCTTAAGATTTTTCATAAAAAAAATAAATACATTCATTTTTTTAACTATCAAATTACTTAATAAAACGATTAAGATTCCTATCATTTATATTTAAAATTTAAATTTTAAACAGAAATTAGTCTTTTACAAATTTAATTTAAATAATTCCTAAAAACTCACCTCTTCTTCTTATTCTTCTTGATATGAAATGTAATATTTCAAATAATTCTATAAAAAAATTATAATCCTAGATCAAATAAAATTAGATATGAATCCTTATATGTATTTATGTTTACAATAAATTGTGTTTTTGGTAAATGTAACATTAAATTCCACATTTATATTTGCTATAAAAATCTTGTCTTTCTAAGTTTAAAATTGAGTCAATATATTATACTTATAAAAAAAAAAAAGGCAAACTTCTAATTACATAAAAAAATTGAATCCCTATATTTATTTATTTTTTGCATTAACTATTTTATTGGGAGAATGTAACATTCAATTTCACTTTTATACTTTTGTAAAATATGCCTTGAATTACATTTAAATTTTAATAATTCTTAACTAATATTTAAAAATATATACTAAAAAAGATTACATAAAAATATATAATAAAAAGATACAAATTAAAATATTATTATTTTCCCATATCTCTAAAATCAATTTCTAATAGGATTAACAAATGGGTAAATCTATATTATATTAATTCAATCCGTAATATTTGAATGGTATGGTTTGGATAATCTAATTTAATATATTTTTTATTTAATTATTTAATAGAATTTATTTTTTTACTTTATCTTTTTATTATGTTAATTTTTTTTAAATCACTCAAAAAGAACTATAATTAGTTTTTTTTAATAATATATTATAATATTTTGTCTGTCCAATACTTAATGAAGAAAATAAAAAATATATAAAAATTATTACTTTAGTAGAAAAAAAAATGATTGTCTAAATGTCAAAAATAAACTAAAAAATAATAATATATTACGGTGAAATAAGTAAAATTAAGAAAAATATATTTTATTTAGATATTTAGATAATCTTAATCCAATCCAATCTGTAATTAATCAAATTTGAATTCAATCCAAACCAAAGTCAATCTAATCCGAAATAACAAATCCGAATTAATATTTCGGATTTGGATCGGATTTCGGATTACTCCATATAATGCACCTACTTTTTAATGTCATTTGATTTGGAAATAACAATTTAGTTTATAATTTATTATATATTATACTTTATATTATGAAGGCAAATAAGTATGTTAACATGTTAGTCATATAATTCATGAATTTAATATAGACATATTTTATATAATACTAATAATGCTTAACTTTAGATTAGTCGATCGCATTAAATGTTTTTTTTAGACAAAATGAATCGAATTTATTGATTTAATTTATATAATTTTGTTTTACATATAACTCTTAGCTAATTTTAGATAGTATTGCATAATATCAAATCCATTAAGATTGAAGTAATATAAATTATCCAAAACTAATAATATACTTAAAATGTCAATTTTAACGACCTTCACTCATGATCATATTAATCTTATATTTTGGGAATTTATATTAGTCTTATATTTACTAGATCTAAAAGAGTTGCCATATATGGTCTATATTATATTAACAAAATCTATAGCATAGTTAAGACAATCAAAAAAATTTGTGTATAAAATGTAGAAAATGAGAAATCAAAATACCAACATCAAATAACAAACATGAAGATGGCAGCTAAAGCCAATACTATTTCTTTGTTATACATATTCTTGTACTCGTTTTTAATTGTTCAAACATTTTCTTTGAATGATAAGATATTATCTTCTAAGTTTGTGAACGATTTCTTAGGTTCTAAGAAAGGTGACGAAGTAAAGGGGCTAGGTCAAATCAAACAATTCCTTATCAAGTACGGTTATCTCAACCCTTCCATTAATGTCGACGAATCCGAAGTTCTAGACCATCCCATGGAAGAAGCCATCAAGAAATTTCAGCTCTTCTACAATCTCGACGTTTCGGGTGAGTTAGACGAGAAAACATTGTCATTGATGTCGAAGCCTCGATGCGGTTGCCCTGATTTGGTCAATGGTACTATGGTCAAGCATGGGATGAAAATGGTTCTAGACCAATTAAAGGGTTCATACTACGTGACCGGTACAAAGTGGCCAAAGCTCAACCTATCTTGGGCCATCAAGCCAGGAACTCGAGGGGACGCTTATAAACCTATTTATTGGGCAATTAGGAGATGGGCGTTAGTCACTAAATTCAATTTTACCAATATCAATGACTTTACACAATCCGACTTGAAAATTGGTTTCTATAAACGATCGCATGGGGATAATGGCCCTTTTGATGGTCGCGGAGGGATTTTAGCTCACGCAGGGATGCCACCTGATGGCGGGGTCCATTTCGATGCAGACGAGAACTGGGTGATTGGGGCACATCCTAGGGGAGTTGACATAGAGAGTGTCGCGCTACATGAGTTAGGGCATTCTCTTGGACTTGAACATAGCACCGTTAAAGAAGCCGTCATGTGGCCATATATTGGATATGGCGAAGTCAAACACAACTTGAATGTTGACGACATTGCGGGAATCAAGGCCTTGTACCATTTTTAAGTTCGGTTATTGTTATTGTTATTGGAATTGGAATTTGAATTTGAATTTGTAACGGTTAATGTTAATGTTTTAGCTAGATCCGGAAATTATATATTTATATGATGCATGCATTCACAATTTCACATTATAGTTCTCATTTATATCATCATTCAATAATTATTTTGTGGATAATTATGACAAAAAATTAAAGTTAAAAATGACTGAACATGATAAAACGTATTTATAATTATGATACAAGAGAGGCATGTCTCAATCAGAAATGTCATAATGGGAATAAGACTAACAAAGAGTTTGAGACATGGGTTTTGATAAGGTCCGGTGGCGGTGGCGGTGGCGGTGGCGGTGGCGGTGGCGGTGGCGGTGGCGGTGGCGGTGGCGGTGGCGGTGGCGGTGGCGGTGGCGGTGACGGTATGATGAAATTAGTACTCAAATTTTTTCAATACAGTCAAGAGATATTCTTTATTAGTATGTCATTTAAACATCATACAAAATTTAAATATGTTGTGACAAAGGATTAATGTGAAAAATGATATATTTATATGTTAGACCAAATAAGCTGTAATAGGTAAAATATGTCTGAAAAAAAAATTAAATAGATGATATATGCCAGCAAAGATAGTAGTGATGTGTTTTTGGTTAAATTTCTTCATTTAGAACACATTTGTTTTGCGGATAACAAAAACAAATTGTCACACACTCTTATATACACACTCTTATATTGTAAAATTTTAAGATATCACAACGTAACATAAAGCAACCTATCATAAAGATCAAATAGCTTGTTGAGCGATGTACAATTCAACTAAATGCAAGTGTGAGTAAAACTAAAGTAAAAAAAAACACTTGTGAGAGACCTAGTGTCAGGAGATTTCATTAAAAATTTCCTAAAACGGGAAAAAACCCACAAGTTTAAGAGATCATTCTAGACAGGCCTAGAATGATTTTGAAGTTGTAACATTCTGAATAAAAGCTAAAAAGTTAAAATCGTAAATGAATTATCTGATTACAATGTTTTCAATTCTAGTGAGTTCAAAAAACGGTAAATTTCAGTTCCTATAGATATTCCAGTTATGCTTCGTGCTTGGAATTCTTCTTCACGTTCCCGTGAGGGCGCTGCAATCCGATACAATATATTTCCATAACTCTTCAATGCTCCTGCAGGTTCTGCCATATACCCTTGCATGTCGTTCTTATCAAATGTTATACACCACTGCTCCAAAGCCGCACTTGAACACGCTTGTTGCAAATCTATTTCCCTTGGCTTTGATGAGTGTCACTTCTTTAATTTCATTACATTCGCTCGGGAAACTGATCAGCTCCAGACTTCTATAGAATCTGTCCCAAAGCTCCGAAGCAATACATAAGCTCTCGAATAGTTGATCTATGGTTTCTTTATTTCCTCTATATAGAACACAGTTCGCGTCCGGGATGCTCATATACTTGCTGATACGATCACGAGTGTTGAGTTTCTCCCAAAAGGCGAGCCATAGGATGAACTAGTGTCGATGGATAATCTTCGTTGACCATACAAGAGGAGCCCATTCTACTTTCTGCGCTTTTTTCCGGGTTACCTCCCATATTTTCTTCGATACCAGCTTCTCGTTGTCCTCAGCTTTCCATTCATGAATATTCGGTCTGTCGTGTAGTTGTATGTTACTTATATGATCAAGTATCCTCTGTCCTTCTAGATTTCTTCTCTAGAGTGAGTCTCAATTCCCGTCTTTAATGTCCTTGATTTTCGCTTCTGCACAGTCCCTTCTGATACGGGTATTTTGAAACTCCTCCTGGTTTTCGAACCAGGGGTCGTTCCAGAATAGAATGCTTTTACCGTCCCCTAGCCGGATGTCATAAAGATCTGCAATATCGCTTCTTAGTTTAAAAATCTTTTTCAGAGACCAGCTCATACCTTCTTGAATTTTGTAGGTCCAAATGTTAGTTTCGTATTTCATAAACCTCGTATGCACCAATTTGATCCATAATGACTCCTGATTGCGCTCCAAAGCCCATAGATGCTTGAAGGTGAGAGCTTTGTTCCACTCGATACAATTCTTCAAGCTGATGCCTCCCTCGTCCTTCGGTTTACAGAGAGCGGTCCAATTGACTTTCTTTCCTCCTCTTCCTATACTACCCCATATAAAGTTCCTCATCAGCGTGTCGAACTCCTTCATTATCTTCTTCGGAATGACCATCTGTTGCACCCAGTAGCCAACTATGTCCATGACCACAATTTTAATAAATTCAATCCTCGCTGCATAAGAAAGTTTTTTCGCTGACCAGCCAGATATCGTGTTGTTTACCTTTTCAATTAGGGGCTTGTAGTGTGAGATCTCAATCTGCTTCGTGGTTAACGGAATTCCTAAGTACCTTACGGGAAAACTGGCCTTCCTTGAGGATAGTATTAATTTTGGGTACAACATATTGTTATCCCTAAGAAAGTAAATCGATCGTCCAATGAGGGATTTCGTTTGGGGTTAATGGAAGAGGTGGGAAGATGTGTGTAAGTCAAAAGATGAAGGTGGGATGAGAATTAAAAGTTGCATAAAATGTAATAGGGCACTCACATATAAGCATTCTAGGAGATAGAGAGCAAACGAGACTCTATTTGGGTGAAATGAGTCCATTTCGGGTTTATGAAGAATGAGAAGAGGATATGAATGTGCAGAATTAAAGATGAAATGTCACGGTCATTGAAGAAGATCCTCAAATTAAATCAGTATTTATGGTATATGTTTCAAGTTCGATTTGGCGATGGGTGGAAGACGGAATTCTGGTATGATCCATGGTATGAAGGAACACCAATTAAAAGGTATGAAACTGAAAATGTTAGAATTAGAAGACAATACCTTGATGTAACTTTAAATAGGGTGAAGGATGGTGAATGTAATAACCTTTTGAGGCTTATTCCAGAAGTGGTGAGGATACTTAATAAAATCAACCGCATAGGGCGAGATGAAGTAAACTTGTTTGCTGATTATGTTTCATGCTGTTCTAATGTTGTTTTCGATTAATTTGTTGGTTTTTTTTTGGTTATTCATATTTGTTGTTGTATTATTTGATTCAAATTAGGACAAATTTCTGTTTTTTTCCTAATAAAAAACTCTTGTACTCACCTTCTTCCATTGAGTTCTATTGATTAAATTACTAAAGTCATTTCAAAACAAAGAAAATAAAAAAATAGACAAACTTCAATTTTCACTAAGAACAGGTTCCATTTGCAACAAAGATAAATGAGTATACTCAAAATTTATTTTAGATCAACAAGCCCCTCATTGAACTGACTGACCCATAATATTCTCAGTTAATTAAGGTAATCATCACAACATTAAGGTAATCATCACAACTTTTATATGTGTACGTGTCTAAAATCGACATGCGAGAGAAATCGATTTGAATCGCAATTAGCTCCCTAACTCACAATCCTCTCAAATCAAGCGTTGAATGAGAAACCAAAATAGTAGACTAAATTCGAATTTATTTCTAAAAATGTCAAATACTTTGATTGACCGAGAGATAAACTCAAATCGAGCTCGTTACTAAGCTAGTCGACTATAAATTGACTGATTTATGAGAGTCACAACCTAATTTACCTTTTGAAAAATTAGAAAAGAAAAATATTTTCATAGGTTCAATGCTTGATTTAATGTGAGATAGAGTCTCAACACTATCCCACATATCTCTACTCCGAAATAGACGGCCTTTTATAAAACATGACAATTTTACACTCCGAAATGTGAGAAAATGAAGCATCTAGTCCAAACTGGCCTTTAACATAAATTTTAAAATTTAATTTTATTATAAAAAATGTTTTAAATCATTTAATACTTTTTTTAACTTAAAAAAAATAATATAAAGCATTTAAAATAGAAAATAAAAGAAAATCAAAACAATAGAACAAGCTACAAGTAAAATACACTTTAGGTCTTGTTTCATAGGTACGTTGTCTTTAAGATTTTTCATAAAATTAATACATTCATTTTTATAATATATCAAATTACTTAATAAAATGATTAAAATTCCTATAATTTATATTTATAAAATTTAAATTTTAAACACGAATTAGTCTCTTACCAATTGAACTTAAATAATTCTTAAAAACTCACTTCTTCTTTATATGAAATGGAATATTTCAAATAATTCCATAAAAAATTAATCCTTGATCAAACAATATTAGATACGAATCCTTATATGTATTTATTTTAACAATAAATTGTGTTTTTGGTAAATGTAACATGAAATTCCACATTTATACTTGCTATAAAAAACTGTCTAGTCTAAGTTTAAAATTTAGTCAATCAATATTTATACTTATAAAAAAAAAAAAGGCAAACTTCTAATTAAAAGCTCAAATACTAATAATCCTGTATATATTTTCTAGTCTTATTACATAACAATTGAATCCCTATATTTATTTATTTTTTTGCATTAACTGTTTTATTGGGAGAATGTAATTACATTATATTTCACTTTTATAATTTTATAAAATCTTCCTTGAATTACATTTAAATTTTAATATTCCTTAACTAATATTTAAAAAATATACAATAAAAGAGATTACATAAAAATATATAATAAAAAAATATACAGATTAAAATATTAATATTTTCTAATATATTTAAAATCACATTTTGATAGGGGTGATCAAATGGGTAAATTCAATCCGTTTTATCCGATCCATGTTAAATTTAATCCATAATATTAGTTAATACGAATTGGATTGAATATGATTTAAATAATCTAATTTAAAATTTTACTGTCTTACTATGTAATTAATTAATAGATTTTATTTATTTTACCTTTTTTTTTGTTAATTTTTTAAAATCTCAAAACAATATTATAATTATTTTTTTTAATAATATTTTATCTATCCAATAGTTAAGGAAGAAGATAAAAAAAATATATATAATTGATTACTAATAAAATAATTGCCTAAATGTTGTGAAAATAAACTAAAAAATAATAATATATTGTGGTAAAATAAGTAAAATTAAAAAAACATATATTTTATTTAGATATTTGAATAATCAAAATCCAATCCAATCCGTATTCAATCAAATCTGAATTCAAATAAATTCGAACTCAATCCAATCTGAAATAACCTATCCGAATTAGTATTTCGAATTCGGATAATCCATGTAATGTACACACCTATTTTTAATGCGATTGATTTGGAAATGACAATTTAATTTATAATTTATTACTTTATATTATGAAGGTAATTAAATAAGTATAGTAACATGTTAGTCATATAATTCATGAATTTAATATAGACATATTTTATATAATACTAATAATGCTTAACTTTAGATTAGTCGGTTTTTAGATAAAATGAATCGAATTTATTGATTTAATTTATATAATTTTGTTTTACATATAACTCTTAACTAATTTTAGATAGTATTGCATAACATCAAATTCAAACCCATTAAGATTGATGTAACAAAAATTATCCAAAACTAATAATATACTTAAAATGTTAATTTTAACAACCTTCATTCACGATCATATTAATCTTATATTTTGGGAATTTATATTAGTCTTATATTTACTAGATCTAAAAGAGTTGCCATATATGGTCGATATTATATTAACAAAATCTATAGCATAGTTAAGACAATCAAAAAAATTTGTGTATAAAATGTAGAAAATGAGAAATCAAAATACCAACATCAAATAACAAACATGAAGATGGCAGCTAAAGCCAATACTATTTCTTTGTTATACATATTCTTGTACTCGTTTTTAATTGTTCAAACATTTTCTTTGAATTTATCTTCTAAGTTTGTGAACGATTTCTTAGGTTCTAAGAAAGGTGACGAAGTAAAGGGGCTAGGTCAAATCAAACAATTCCTTATCAAGTACGGTTATCTCAACCCTTCCATTAATGTCGACGAATCCGAAGTTCTAGACCATCCCATGGAAGAAGCTGTCAAGAAATTTCAGCTCTTCTACAATCTCGATGTTTCGGGTGAGTTGGACGAGAAGACATTGTCATTGATGTCGAAGCCTCGATGCGGTTGCCCTGATTTGGTCAATGGTACTATGGTCAAGCATGGGATGAAAATGGTTCTAGACCAATTAAAGGGTTCATACTACGTGACCGGTACAAAGTGGCCAAAGCTCAACCTATCTTGGGCCATCAAGCCAGGAACTCGAGGGGACGCTTATAAACCTATTTATTGGGCAATTAGGAGATGGGCGTTAGTCACTAAATTCAATTTTACCAATATCAATGACTTTACACAATCCGACTTGAAAATTGCTTTCTATAAACGATCGCATGGGGATAGTGGCCCTTTTGATGGTCCCGGAGGGATTTTAGCTCACGCAGGGATGCCACCTGATGGCGGGGTCCATTTCAATGCAGACGAGAAGTGGGTGATTGGGGCACATCCTACGGGAGTTGACATAGAGAGTGTCGCGGTACATGAGTTAGGGCATTCTCTTGGACTCGGACATAGCACCGTTAAAGAAGCCGTCATGTGGCCATATATTGGATATGGTGAAGTCAAACACAACTTGAATGTTGACGACATTGCGGGAATCAAGGCCTTGTACCATTTTTAAGTTCGGTTATTGTTATTGGAATTTGAATTTGTAGCGGTTAATGTTAATGTTTTAGCTAGTGCGGCAATTATATATTTATATGATGCATGCATTCCCAATTTCACATTATAGTTCTCATTTATATCATCATTTAAGAAAAAAACAATTTCACATTATAATAATAATAAGTCTATTAAATTCTTACATATCTCAAACAAGTTCAATCTTAATAAAAATAGAATTAAACAAAAGCTACAAGAATTGACCGAGCATGTATTTTAATTAAGAATTTCAATAAATTTGCATGTAACTATTAATATTGTAGTTTTCTTTAAATAATTAGGTTATAATAAATTATAGTTATTGCAAAATCATGCTTCTTATAATACAAATTTTTAAATAAAAAATAAAAATTTCTCTATACTCTCCAAATTGTTCTTGCAATTCACCACGATAAAAGTTTGCTCTATCCTATATTTACGACTTCAAATGTTGTGAAAGACGACGTAACGTCAATAAAATAAAAGTCATAAAAAGACAAAGGAGGTACATGAGTTGAAAGGAAATCGAGTAAAAATAAACTGAATGAAGTTTAAAAAAAAAGATAAGAGATGACAAATGAGAATTGAGAATTAAAGTGCAATGAAATCAATGGTTATGGTGACTTTCTCGTAAGCGATGTTTCAGTTTTTAGCGATTAACCAATTTTTCTCGCATGTGGAAATACATCTCCACGTTACAAATATTAATTTGCTAGAAACAAAAAACAAAAATTTGATCATAGAGTTCCATTCATATTTTGAAATATTAAAAGTTAGGCCAAAATTTCATTGAGCAAAAATTGATGTGCTGCACTTGAACACTTTTGTATAACTAATTGAGTCCCAACATTTGTGATAAGAATCCAAGACCAGAAACACCAATAATCATTACCTATAACCTAAAAAAATTTGATCATAGAGTTCCACTTATATTTATGTTTGATTTGTGTTTATTTGAAATATTAAGAACTATGGCAAATTTTCATTTGCTTAACACTTTCTCATTAAGTATGTAAGCATTAAAAATAATTATCTACTAAATTTCTCTTAGGAAATAGTTTGTCTCGAATGTGAATAAGTTGTTGGGCTCGGATATAGAAATAGTTAATACTACAGATTTAATCATATTACTCTACTCATATTTATGACTGGTTTGTGTTTATGATAAAATATTAATAATTATTTTGTAGATAATTATGATAGAAAATTAAAGTTAAAAATGACTGAACATAATGAGATGTCTTTATAATTATGATACAAGAGAGGTATGTCTCAATCAGAAATGTCATAATGGGAATAAGACTAACAAAGAGTTTGAGACATGGGTTTTGATAAGGTCCGATGGCGATGGCGATGGCGATGGCGATGGCGATGGCGATGGCGATGGCGATGGCGATGGCGATGGCGATGGCGATGGCGATGGCGATGGCGATGGCGATGGCGATGGCGATGACGATGACGATGTCAGTTCTTATATGTATGATGAAATTAGTACTCACATTTTTTCAATACAGTCAAGAGTTATTCTTTATTGGTATGTCATTTAAACATCGTACAAAATTTAAATATGTTGTGACAAAGGATTCATGTGAAAAATGATATATTTATATGTTAGACCAAATAAGCTGTAATAGGTAAAATATGTCTGCAAATAAAATTTTTAAATAGATGATATATGCCAGAAAAGATAGTAGCCATGTGTTTTTTGTTAAATTTCTTCATTTAGAACACATTTGTTTTGCCAATAACAAAAAACACACTCTTATATTGTAATATTTTAAGATATCACAACCTAACATAAAGAAACCTATCATAAAGATTAAATAGCTTGTTGAGCTATGTACAATTCAACTAAATACAAGTGTGAGTAAAGCTAAAGTGAAAAAAAAACACTTGTGAGAGACATAGTGCCAGGGGATTTCAATACGGAATATGCTAATTTAAGGAGTTATGCAGAAGAGTCGATGAAACTAATCTAGAGACATCGGTGAAAATAAAAATTACCAAAGATAAAGAGAAAGATGTTATTCATTTAAAAAAAAATTACATATTTTTTGAATCTTGTAAACGATGATTTATATATGAATGTCGACCATGTATAGGAATCGATTCTTGTTTTATAAAACATGCATGTCAAGGACTATTAGCTTTTGTAATTGGTAGAAATGTAAATAATCAAAATTTTCTATTAACTTGGACATTAACTGAAACTGAAACTGAAAGTAAAGATAGTTGAACATGAGTTTTTTAAATTTTGGTGCTAGATATTGTATTCGAAAATGGGAAGGTTTAACTATAATGTTAGACATGCATGTTGTAAGTTTGGATATTCTAATATTTTCATATTTTGTTCAAATATTTTTATTAAAAATTTATTTGAGTAATTATTTTTCAGAAAATTTTATTTGTACTTTCACATTCCGAGCACAAATTATGTACTCGTTATAAAGGAAGACACATTAATATGGTGTTCTATAAATTATCTAGGAGCACTTATTGTGAACAATTCGAGGATAACCAATCTATTTCATTGGAAATAAATTCTGGATTAATAAAATACTAACGGGAGAAATTGAGCAAGACGTACATGCTAACAACAAGTCAATGTGATGTCATAGAAAACAACATATGTGAGAACTTTAAGGCACTAATTTTATATGCTCATGTAATGTTTATTGAGAGTATGTTGAATCACATTAGAGTAATGGTAATGCATAGACTTAATGATAATCAAAGTCGTTTTAGTTGGAAGCATGATGTTTCCCCTAATGTAATGCAAATAATTGAAGAAAACTATTGTGAGATCGAATGAAATGGTGAAGTGGGATATGAGATGTCTGATAATGATAAGAAACATGTTGTAACTCTTCCAAATAAATCTTGTGATTTAGAGAATGAAACATTTATGCTATTCCATGTAAACATGCCCTTAAATCAATTGTTGATCGTTAAAAAAGAGAATTGAAGATGTTTTTATCTTATTGGTATAATAAAGACATGTATTTGAAATCATATACTAACACCACCATGAAATCGATTTATGGGAGTGAGAATGTGGCCTCGTCAAATCATTCTAATTAATCTACCTATATTTAAGAGAATGACAAGTATACAAAAAAAAGAATAAAAGGAAAAATAGGGATGAAACTCAAAAAACTTTAGAAATATGTCAAGAAAGGGGAGGGTCATGCATTGTAGTGTTTATGGTTCAAGTGCTCATAATAGGTGCAAATAATAAGGTCAAACATCATCGACAAACAATATTGTAAGTTCAAATACAACATGTTTAGTTGATTATAACCTAGTTTACGTAAGTTTAAGATATATGTATCGAAATAAATGTTGTGTTGTTAAGATTTGGAGGAGAGCTAGAGAATTTGAAAGCTTGAGAATTTATCAAACTAATGATGTGTCACAATTGAAAATGAAAATGTAAATTCAATTTAAATTATTATATTTTATTATAATTTATAAATTTGTAATCTATTCTATAGTCTGGAAGATGAAGAAGACAAATGATTACTAAAGTTGATGGTCAAATATCGCAACACTTACAAACTCAAGAGTATTAGTTGATAATGTACGAGAATTGAGATTTTAGAAACTTGGTTGTAGTTGAGATCATTTTGTAAAAAAAATGTATTTTAGAAATTATTTTTTTGGAAGGTTTTTGTTGAAGAATTTGTTCTATTGTACCAGTTCAGGTGGGATTTGGCCGACTACATCAAGTTGATAGTTTAATTGGTCTGATTTTTTATTATTTTTTTCGATATGATTTATAATCATTACTTTTAATCTTTGACTGTAAAGACTGATATTAGTAGCAAAAATATTGAGCTCAATATTGTTCTAGTCTATAATTTATTATCTTTTTTTTTTGTGGGAAGGATTAGTCACTATTATTATTCAATACTTGATTTTCTTTTGTTGTTGGAGGGATGAGTCGCAGTCATTATCCAAACAACACCGAACAATTTTAAAATAATCAATACTTTGTAATTAGTTTTCTTATTAGGTAGTCAATCAACGATTATTAGTTTATTGTTGTATTAACTTTAAGTAAGATGAGACATCTTATTATCTATATATGTTGTAACAAAAATGTAAAATCTTTGAAGCCTTATATGATCAGATTCATATATGGATAGAGTAAAACTAGATAAACAACAGGTGCAAGAGGAAGCAATCCGTTTTTTCTGAGAGTTTATTGGTAAAGGAATTCTTTGCTAAAGCAGATCAGTGATAAGGAATGTGAGAAGCTATTTGAGATTGTTACTAAGGAGGAGATTGAGTAGGTTGTCTTTCGTAAGAATGACGACAAAAGTCCTGGACCGGTTGGAATCAACGCAGCATTCTTTAAAAATAACTGGGGAATTGTGGGAAAAAAAGTCAATGAAAGGGTGATGGAATTTTTACAACGGAATGTTACTATTTTAAACTTTAATCCTAAAAATTTTACTCCCAAAATGATTCATGATTTTTGACCTATTTCCTACTGTAATGTTGTGTATAAAATTATTTCTAAAATCATTTTGAATAGGTTTTTGGCTAGCCTAGGACCGTCATCATTCATCCCTACTCGATCTATTTCACATACCATTTTACTTATGTAGGGTATACTTAAGGGCTATGGTAAGAAACGAATCTCTCCTAGGGTTGCTTTCAAGGTTAAAATAAAAAGACGCTTGATTCCATTAGATTGGACACTATCCAAGAGTTCCTGATAGTTTCTGGATTCCTTAGCGTATTTGTGGAATAGGTTATGCAGTGCGTAACTACCACGCATTTCATTGTTTGTGTGAATGATGCTCACTGTGGTTATTTCAAGGGTGTAAATGGATTAGGTAGGGAGATTCGCTCTCATCCTATATATTTGTTTAAATCATGGAGCTATTTAATTGTATCTTCAAAGAGATACTGAAGAGTAAACCATTCATACACCACCCTTTTTATAAAGAGGAAGACATTACTCACGTGTGTTTTGCGGATGATCTATTTATAGTGGTTCATGAGAACGTGAATTCTATTAAAACTGTTAAGGATGTGCTAACTCTATTTTATGAAATTATAGGTTTTTATATAAATCAGGATAAAAGTATGACGTTTTATGGCAGTGTTGACGAGGATACTAAGACAAACATATTTAACATACTGGGCATCAAGGAAGGACCTTTACCAGTTCGCTACCTAGACAACTGCAAGTCTCCCATTGCAGGTCACTAATTTAGAACGTTAAATATACAATTAATGGTTGGGAAACTAAAAATCTATCATATGCTGGGAGAATAGAGGTGACTGTGGACAATATTAATTTTGGGCACAACATATTGTGATCCCTAAGAAACCCTAAGAAAGTAAATCGATCGTCTCATGAGGGATTTCGTTTGGAGCTGGTGGGAAGAAGGTTAAGTGGGAAGATGTGGGTAAGTCAAAAGATGAAGGTGGGCTGGGAATTAAAAGTTGCATAAAATGTAATAGGGCACTCACATATAAGCATTCTAGGAGATAGAGAGCAAACGAGACTCTATTGGGGTGAAATGAGTCAATTTCGGGTTTATGAAGAATGAGAAGAGTATATGATATGTAGAATTAAAGAACAAATGTCATGGTCATTGAGGAAGATCCTTAAATTAAATCAGTATTTAGGGTATATGTTTCAAGTTCGATTTGGAGATGGGAGGAAGACCAAATTCTGGTATGATCCATGGTATTAAGGAATACCAATTAAAATGTATGAAACTAGAAATGTTAGAATTATAAGACAATACCTTGATGTAACTTTTAATAGGGTGAAGGATGGTGAATGTAATGACCTTTTGAGGCTTATTAAGAATTGGCGAGATTACTTAATAAAATCAATCACATAGGGCGAGATAAAGTGAACGTGTTTGCTGATTACATTTCATGCTGTTGTAATGTTGTTTCCAATTTGAGTTTGGTTTTTTTGGTTATTCATATTTGCTGCTGTATTGTTTGATTCAAATTGGGACAAAAGTCTGTTTTTGTCTTAATAAAAAACTCTTGTACTTACTTTCTTCCATTGAGTTTTATTGATTAAATTACTATAAGTCATCTCAAAACAAAAAAAAACAAAAAATATAGACAACTTTAATTTTCACTAAGATCAGTTTCCATTTGCAACAAAGATAAATGAGTATACTCAAAATTTTAATTTAGTTCAACAAGCCCCCCATTGAACTGATTGACCCATAATATTCTCAGTTCATAAGGTAATCATCACAACTTTTATATGTGTACGTGTCTAAATTCGACATGTCGAGAAATCTACTCGAATCGCAATTAGCTCCCTAACTCACAATCCTCTCAAATCGGGCGTGGAACGAGGAACCAAAATAGTAGACTAAATTCGAATTTATTTCTAAAAACGTCAAATACTTTGACTGACCCAGAGATAAACTCAAATCGAGCTCATTCCTAAGGTAGTCGAATATAGATTGACTCTGATTTACGAGAGTTAACCTAATTTACTTTTTTGAGAAATTAGGAAAAAGAAATATTTTCATAACATAGGTTTAATGCTTGATTTAATGTGAGAAAGAGTCTCAGATCTCTACTCCGAAATCGCTGGCCTCTTATAAAAACATGACAATTTTAGGCTTTGTTTAAATGATTATCCAAGTCTTAGGTATACTTATGAAGTGAAAATTTATTTCTAGAGCTCAAGTCTAAGGACCATTCACAATATATTCCTAATCATGCTTCTATGTTCTCTATTGTAAGAAAATGCTAGAAATTTTTTTGTGAAGACATATATGTTATTTGACAGTGCAAAGATGACAAAATCCTACAATTATTCTAAGTTTTATGTAAGAATCGTCTATGATTTCATTATTTTTAAAGAATTATGAAACTCAAGTTATAGGACAAAGAACTGTGAGAAAATGAAGTATCTAGTTCAAACTGGCCTTAACAGAAATTTAAAAAATTATTTTTATTACGAAAAATGTTTTAAATCATTTAATATTTTTTCTTAACTTTAAAAAAATTGTATAAAGCATTTAAAACAGAAAATAAAAGGAAATCAAAACAATAGAACAATCTACAAGAAAAATACACTTTAGGTTTTGTTTGATACGTTGTCTTAAGATTTTTCATAAAAAAAATTAATACATTCATTTTTTTAACTATCAAATTACTTAATAAAACGATTAAGATTCCTATCATCTATATTAATTTATAAAATTTAAATTTTAAACACAAATTAGTCTTTTACAAATTTAACTTAAATAATTCCTAAAAACTCACCTCTTCTTCTTATTCTTCTTGATATGAAATGTAATATTTCAAATAATTCTATAAAAAAATTATAATCCTAGATCAAATAAAATTAGATAGGAATCCTTATATGTATTTTTTTTTTACAATAAATTGTGTTTTTTTGGTAAATGTAACATTAAATTCCACATTTATACTTGCTATAAAAATCTTGTCTTTCTAAGTTTAAAATAGTCAATATATTATACTTATAAAAAAAAGGCAAACTTCTAATTACATAAAAAAAATTGAATCCCTATATTTATTTATTTTTTGCATTAACTGTTTTATTGGGAGAATGTAACATTAAATTTCACTTTTATACTTTTGTAAAATATGCCTTGAATTACATTTAAATTTTAATAATTCTTAACTAATATTTAAAAAATATATACTAAAAAAGATTACATAAAAATATATAATAAAAAGATACAAATTAATATATTATTAGTTCCCATATCTCTAAAATCACTTTCTAATAGGATTAACAAATGGGTAAATCTAAATTATATTAATTCAATCCGTAATATTGATTAATAAGGATTGGATTTGAATTTGGGTGGGGTATGGTTTGGATAATCTAATTTAATATTTTTTTTTATTTAATTGTTTAATAGAATTTTTATTTTATTTTACCTTTTTATTATGTTAATTTTTTTTTTAAATCACTCAAAAAGAACTATAATTAGTTTTTTAATAATATATTATAATATTTTGTCTATCCAATACTTAATGAAGAAAATAAAAAAATATATAAAAATTATTACAGTAGTTGGAAAAAAAATAATTGTCTAAATGTCAAAATAAACTAAAAAATAATAATATGTTACGGTGAAATAAGTAAAATTAAGAAAAATATATTTTATTTAGATATTTGGATAATCTTAATCCAATCCAATCCGTAGTTAATCAAATTTGAATTCAATCCAAACCAAAGTCAATCCAATCCGAAATACATCCGAAATAACAAATTCGAATTGGTATTTCGGATTTGGATCGGATTTCGGATTAATCCATATAATGCACCTACTTTTTAATGTCATTTGATTTGTAAATAACAATTTAGTTTATAATTTATTATAAATTATACTTTATATTATGAAGGCAAATAAGTATGTTAACATGTTAGTCATATAATTCATGAATTTAATATAGACATATTTTATATAATACTAATAATGCTTAACTTTAGATTAGTCGATCGCTTAAATGTTTTTTTAGACAAAATGAATCGAATTTATTGATTTAATTTATATAATTTTGTTTTACATATAACTTTTAACTAATTTTAGATAGTATTGCATAATATCAAATTCATTAAGATTGAAGTAATAAAAATTATCCAAAACTAATAATATACTTAAAATGTTAATTTTAACAACCTTCACTCACGATCATATTAATCTTATATTTTGGGAATTTATATTAGTCTTATATTTACTAAATCTAAAAGAGTTGCCATATATGGTCTATATTATATTAACAAAATCTATAGCATAGTTAAGACAATCAAAAAAAATTTGTGTATAAAATGTAGAAAATGAGAAATCAAAATACCAACATCAAATAACAAACATGAAGATGGCAGCTAAAGCCAATACTATTTCTTTGTTATACATATTCTTGTACTCGTTTTTAATTGTTCAAACATTTTCTTTGAATTTATCTTCTAAGTTTGTGAACGATTTCTTAGGTTCTAAGAAAGGTGACGAAGTAAAGGGGCTAGGTCAAATCAAACAATTCCTTATCAAGTACGGTTATCTCAACCCTTCCATTAATGTCGACGAATCCGAAGTTCTAGACCATCCCATGGAAGAAGCTGTCAAGAAATTTCAGCTCTTCTACAATCTCGATGTTTCGGGTGAGTTGGACGAGAAGACATTGTCATTGATGTCGAAGCCTCGATGCGGTTGCCCTGATTTGGTCAATGGTACTATGGTCAAGCATGGGATGAAAATGGTTCTAGACCAATTAAAGGGTTCATACTACGTGACCGGTACAAAGTGGCCAAAGCTCAACCTATCTTGGGCCATCAAGCCAGGAACTCGAGGGGACGCTTATAAACCTATTTATTGGGCAATTAGGAGATGGGCGTTAGTCACTAAATTCAATTTTACCAATATCAATGACTTTACACAATCCGACTTGAAAATTGCTTTCTATAAACGATCGCATGGGGATAGTGGCCCTTTTGATGGTCCCGGAGGGATTTTAGCTCACGCAGGGATGCCACCTGATGGCGGGGTCCATTTCGATGCAGACGAGAACTGGGTGATTGGGGCACATCCTACGGGAGTTGACATAGAGAGTGTCGCGGTACATGAGTTAGGGCATTCTCTTGGACTCGGACATAGCACCGTTAAAGAAGCCGTCATGTGGCCATATATTGGATATGGTGAAGTCAAACACAACTTGAATGTTGACGACATTGCGGGAATCAAGGCCTTGTACCATTTTTAAGTTCGGTTATTGTTATTGGAATTTGAATTTGTAGCGGTTAATGTTAATGTTTTAGCTAGTGCGGCAATTATATATTTATATGATGCATGCATTCCCAATTTCACATTATAGTTCTCATTTATATCATCATTTAAGAAAAAAACAATTTCACATTATAGTAATAATAAGTCTATTAAATTCTTACATATCTCAAACAAGTTCAATCTTAATAAAAATAGAATTAAACAAAAGCTACAAGAATTGACCGAGCATGTATTTTAATTAAGAATTTCAATAAATTTGCATGTAACTATTAATATTGTAGTTTTCTTTAAATAATTAAGTTATAGTTATTGCAAAATCATGCTTCTTATAATACAAATTTTTAAATAAAAAAAAATAAAAATTACTTATTTAACAACTAAATTCCAAAATTATTATGAATATAATCTATTGATCAACTAAGGGAATTTATGGAAAATGGATTATTTTCCCATAACAAAAATAAACTTTAATAAATAAAGTAACGAGATCGATCAACTAAATATTCAAAATATAAATTGTGATTTCATATAACTAATTTTATATTATTAAAATTTTAATTAAATCAGAGTACTCTATCTCATATATAAATATTTTTTTTTTTATTTTAAGTCTTCTTTTAAATATTTTATTTATTTTACTTTTAAATATTTTCTTTTCAATGTCTTATTTAGGAATGTTCTTAAACTTACTTTAATGATGCACTTTTATATTCTTGGTTTCTAAGAAAGCTTGTATTTGCTACTTAACATGTTTGAAAATAAATTTAGGCTTATTAGAAAAATATAGAATTCATTTTTTAATTTTTACTATTTTCACTAAAATAAGATTTTTATTTTTTTACAGAAATTAGCAAGACTTAAGGCGTGACTTTTCTTTTTTACTAATTATAATGTGTCTGTTTTAAAGCTCTCTTATAGGCTATGCTATTTCAACCTTTTTGTTGGTTTTATTTGTGCATTAATTATTTTTTTCTTTTCTCATTTTTTATAGACCAATAATTAATATAAAATGACCATCTAAAAAACAGATTTTTTTAATCGAAATTAGAAATAAATCTATATATTTATTTACTTTTGTCTTCATTGGATTTTTTTTTAATATGTAGCCAAACCTTAAACATGCATACAATAAAAATATGCCTTGACCAATTTTAAAATTTGTTAATCAATCTTATAATAAGTGTTA
The DNA here is from genome assembly GCF_907164915.1 of Impatiens glandulifera. Classification (NCBI taxonomy): domain Eukaryota; kingdom Viridiplantae; phylum Streptophyta; class Magnoliopsida; order Ericales; family Balsaminaceae; genus Impatiens; species Impatiens glandulifera. The sequence continues at coordinate 6,714,415 of NC_061869.1, read as the reverse complement.
TAAAAGTCAAAATGTTAATAAGCTAGCCTTATAATTTGTATGAACTTTTCCTTCATTTATTATTTTCATTCATTTTAATCTAAAGAATATATTAAAATGAGAAAATGAAGATAAAATAATTAATATTCATTGTTTCTAAAAGATTTTGTGTATAAATTGTAGAAAATGTAAAGTAACATCAAATAGAAAACATGAAGATGGCCACCAAAGCTCATATTCTAATTTCTTTATACATATTCTTGACCTTGTTCTCCTTTCTAGTTGTCGAAGCATTTTCTTCCAAGTTTGTGAGCGATTTCTTAGGCTCTAAGAAAGGTGACAAAGTAAAGGGGCTCGGTCAAATCAAACAATACCTTGTCAAGTATGGCTATCTCATGCACAACCCCTCCACAACGGATGAGGGATTTGAAGTTCTAGATGATGCCGTAGAAGAAGCCATAAGGAAATACCAACTCTTCTACCATCTCGATGTTACGGGTGTGTTAGACGAACATACATTGTCATTGATGACAAAGCCTCGATGTGGCTTCCCCGATTTGATCAATGGTACGACTATCAAGCATGGAATGAAACTAGTTCTAGATCCAACAAAACGTTCCTACTATGTGACTGGCTCAAAGTGGGACAAGCTAAACCTAACATGGGCCACTAAGCCTGGAATGCGAGATGACGCTCGTAAACCTATTTTTTTTGCGATTAAAGAATGGGAGTTAGTAACTCGGTTTCATTTTGTGCAAAGCAATGATTTTGAGAAGTCCGACTTGAAAATAGGTTTCTATAGTGGAAATCACGGAGATAATCAACCTTTCGATGGGCCGGGAGGGATTTTCGCTCATGCTGGGTTGCCGCCTGATGGGGGAGTTCATTTTGATGCAGATGAGAATTGGGTGATCGGGGCAGTGCCCGGGAGAATTGACATCGAGAGTGTTGCATTGCATGAGTTAGGGCATGCCCTCGGACTTGAACATAGCACCGTTGAAGCTGCCATCATGTGGCCTTATGTTCCAATTGGTGTAATCAAACACTTGAATATCGATGATGTTGCGGGAATCAAGGCCTTGTACCATTTTCCTTAGCTCAACTTGTATGTACGTTTAATTGCATTCATGCAATTCAAAATGTATAACATTATCTACAATAATAATACTAATAAATATAATCATTTGAGTTAATATAAATGATTCTATTCGAGTTATATCGTAGATTTTATTGGTTTGAGGTATTTAGTTAAGTTGATTTAATGAAAATAATATCAAATTTGTCTACAAACTTGACAGGATGTCTCAAATATACTCATATACTTGAAATATTATAAATAAACCTATGAAGAGATTTAGAAAATTAAAAAATAAAATAAAAAATAAAAGCTAACATAGTTAACTTATTCACCTATGTGTTAGACTTATACACATGTTATTCAAATTCAAACCAAATAAAATATACATTAACAAGATTCGAACACTAAAACCTCACAAATAAAAGAAAGCTGACTTAGAAACCGCGACACAAAATAAATATATAATTAAATATATTTGTTTAAACTATATATTCAAATTGAACTTAAAATTATAATTTCATTTTAATTTTAAAAAGATTAATAATTTTAATATATATATATATATAATATTTATAATTAGAAAATTAACTGATAATGAAAACGATATTATTAATTATATTTCGTATCATCATTGGTTGGAACAAAACAAGCGTTCATCGGATCTAGTCCTTAACATCAACGTATCATCATCGGCTGGAACATTCATTAGCCGCTACCATATTTTTTTATATAATTTCTCATATCTAGTTAGCTTGAAAAATCACACAAACAACCTTTAAATATATCAAAATTGTGAACTATTGCTACTCTAAATTTAATTATGTGATGTTTGGGGTCTAACACCAACTCTCTCGTTATATGGCTATAATTACTTTGTTAACTTTGTAAAGATATACTTAGTTCTATCATATATATATATATTTAGGAAAATTCTGATTCTATTCTTTTTTTTCCTGATATCGATCACAAGGCAAGACTTGACTACATTAACCTCCTCCTACGATTCTGAACTTTGAAACCAGAGTGAAAGAACCAAATCATCGAAATGAGCATTCGATTTGATCAGTGCGATTAAGTTTTGAAAAAAAATAAGTATATAATACACGCGAGAAAAAAAAAAGAGTTGAATAAGGGAAATTACACTTTTAATTGGATGTGCTATTATTTGGACGCATTTTAATGAGTTAAGCAATGACATTGATTCTAGTGTAGCATAAGTCAATAGATATAGGGTCAGTGTCCTCACAATTAGTAAGTTAAATCCTTGTTGAGAACCAATTCAACCCAAAAAATATATATAATCACACATTTATATATATATATATATATATATATATATATATATATATATATATATATATATATATATATATATATATATATAAAAGTTTCTATAAAACTTTATAGACATTTACCATATTACGTAGAAGAGATAAAAAAAAAATTAAAATATATATAATAAAAACAATTATATATTTCACCACAAATAGAGAAAATCTTACAAATATTATCTCTCCTCATTTACTTGTCACTATATAATACTTGTATAATATTTTTTTATATATTATATGGAATATTTTATAAATTATTTTATATTTTTATCATATTTTTCCTAATTAAATAATAATTATTATATATATATATATATATATATTATTTAATATATTATTAAATAAAAAGACTGAAATAAAAAATGTTTACAATAAAATAAAAATAAAACTGTAAAACAAATTAATAAAAATATTTAAATTAAAAAAGTTAAAAATATATTTAACTAAATATGTTAATTTTAAATTTATTGAAAAATATATTTAAGACTTATTTATCATTATAAAAAAACAAATTCAAACACTGAAAAATATCATTTTTTTATCACCACATATTAAAATTAATTAAGAAATTGTATTAACAAAAAATATTTATCAGTACATATTTTTTATTTAATTATTATATTAATTTTAATTATTTTTTAATATTTATCCAATTGTATATTATAAAAATTTATTACTATAATAAAACAAATTAAAACATTGTACACCATGTAATTTTAAATATTTTTATATTTGTCTAATTATCTATTATATTAATTTATTTATTTTAAAATAATTAAATATATTTAATTTATTTATTTTTCTATTTTTTTTAAATATTAATTCTTATTAAATTTGGTTATTAAATAATTAAAATTATTATAGATAAAGAAATATAAAAAAAAACATTATTTAAGTGCTTAAATAATTTTTTAATATTTTTATTTTTTAAATAAGTATAATAAAAAAAAAATATTAGATAGTTGATTTGATCCAAATTTAATATTTGGTATTTTTTCTAAATTACTTTTGTTCCGACTTAATAGATGTAGTAAATTTATATAATTGATCCGAATGCATTATATTTTTTATTTAAATATTTTTAAATAAACTTAAAAATATATGTAAAAATTAAATTTGAATTAAACTTAATTTTTACAAATTTAAATCAATTCAAAATTTTAAATAATTTTATTTTTATTTTAAAATATTTATATATAAATAATATTTTATTTATATATTATCCGTGTAAAGGAGGGATCATGCTAGTTATCTATATATATATATAATGATGCTTAATTTTTAAAGTGTCCGGATTGCCGGGTCGAGAACTGTGGTTAATTTGGATACTTGGGTCGGATTGTGGGTTGACCCGCCTTTAAATTTAAAACGGTTTAAAATAAAATAAAAAATGCTAGATGTATGTTTCGAACTTGCAACCTAACAAAACAAGTACAACTCTTTAACCAACTAGACTACAAAGACATTATATTTTAAATTAACACCAAATTTGATAAACGCGGGACGTTTTAATATTAATATAAGTTCAACTTTTTAACTAACTAATCTATATATATATATAATGATGCTTAATTTTTTAAGTGTCCGGATTGCCGAGTCGAGAGCTGCGGTTAATTTGGATATTTGAGTCGGATTGTGGATTGACCCGTTTTTAAATTTAAAACGGTTTAAAATAAAATTAAAAATGCTAGAGGTATGTTTCGAACTTGCAACTTAACAAAACAAGTACAACTTTTTAACCAACTAGACTACAAAGACTTTATATTTTAAATCCAACACCAAATTTGATAAACGCGGGACGTTTTAATATTAATATAAGTTCAACTTTTTAACTAACTAATCTATATATATAATGATGCTTAATTTTTAAAGTGTCCGGATTGTCGGGTCGAGAGCTGCGGTTAATTTAGATACTTGAGTCGGATTGTGGGTTGACCCGCCTTTAAATTTAAAACGTTTTAAAATAAAATTAAAAATATTAGAAGTATGTTTCGAACTTGCAACCTAACAAAATAAGTACAACTCTTTAACCAACTAGGCTACAAAGAATTTATATTTTAAATTCAACACCAAATTTGATAAACGCGAGACGTTTTAATATTAATATAAGTTTAACTTTTTAACTAACTAATCTATATATATATATAATGATGTTGAGTAAATGTACTTGGGTCGGATTGTGAGTTGACCCACCATAAACTTAAAACGGTTAAAAATAAAATTAAAAATGTTATACATATTTTTTTTCACGATTTTTTATATTATTAATCGTGCAAATGCACGGGCTAAATGCTAGTGTAAATAATCACTGTACATTAAAGGTGGTAAGGTAATATTAATTCATGTAATAACATAGATAATTAAGGTGTTGACCAAATACTTATTGAATGCAATTTTTTAAGATATTTTGTAAATAATAAAATTTTATAGATCAACAAAATCTAAATAATATACTAAAATGAAATAAAATAATCTCCATGGTCTAAGGATAGGTTTGGATGAGTATAATTGGAATTTCATATTCAGTTTTACACAAATTGACATTAAATTACTATTGTTTGAAAAAATTTAGAAATTTTAATTTAATTCTAATTTATATGTTTACAAAATATAATAAACATATTTTAAATATATATTATTTATATTATTAATATATTTATTTTAACACAATCTATTAAAATAACTCAACTACTCAAGTATACAGAGTTTTTATTTAAAGGCCGATTTTCGTTAAGAAAAAAAATATCGAATTAGATAGGTTAATTTAATAAATTAAAAAATAAATACCGATTTTACGTTTTAACTTACTAAACTAAAATAATAGTTCGACATTAAAATTTCTATATTAAAAGAAGTTTAAAAAATATAGGTTCACATTTTAACTTTCTAAATAAAAAAAAAATATCGATTTAACATGTTTACTGTGTTGTAAATGATCAAATAATAATATTCTTTTAGAGAAATTGGTAAATAAATTTGAAATTACACTTATGAATTAAAAAGATAAATTGAGAATTATAAAAAACACACTAGAATTTCATCAAAATTTATTTTCAATTCTTAATCTTATATGTTATACCAAATTTAAGAAATTGGAACCATTTCAATTCCAATTACTTGGGTACCAAACTTAGATTTTGTATATAAATGGTAGAGAAAATGTAAACTAAGATCAAATAACAAACATGAAGATGGCCACCAAAGCTCATGTTCTTTCTTTATACATATTCTTGACCTTGTTCTCCTTTCTAGTTGTCGAAGCATTTTCTTCCAAGTTTGTGAGCGATTTCTTAGGCTCTAAGAAAGGTGACAAAGTAAAGGGGCTCGATCAAATCAAACAATACCTTGTCAAGTATGGCTATCTCATGCACAACCCCTCCACAACATTTGAGGGATTTGAAGTTCTAGATGATGCCGTAGAAGAAGCCATAAAAAAATACCAACTCTTCTACCATCTCAATGTTACAGGTGTGTTAGACGAACATACATTGTCATTGATGTCAAAGCCTCGATGTGGCGTCCCCGATTTGATCAATGGTACGACCATCAAGCATGGAATGAAACTAGTTTTCGACCCAACAAAACGGTCCTACTATGTGACTGGGTGGTCAAAGTGGAACAAGTTAATCCTAACTTGGGCCACGAAGCCCGGAACGCGAAATGACGCTCGTCAACCAATATATTTGGCGCTGAAAGAGTGGGAATCAGTAACTCGGTTTCATTTTATTCAAAGCAATGATTATGAGAAGTCCGACGTGAAAATAGAATTCGTCCAACATATCGATGGGCGGGGAAGGGTTTTGGCTTTTGCTGGATTTCCGCCTAATGGGGGAGTTCATTTTGATGCAGATGAGGATTGGGTGATCGGGGCAGTGCCCGGGAGAGATGACATCGAGACTACTGCGTTGCATGAGTTAGGGCATACCCTCGGACTTCAACATAGCACCGTTCAAGCTGCCATCATGTGGCCATATATTTCATCCGGCGCAACCAAACACTTGAATAACGATGACGTTGCGGGAATCAAGGCCTTGTACAATTTTCCTTAGCTCAACTTGTTTGTATTTGCATCCAAACAATGGAAATTCATAACATTATCTATAATAATAAAATACAAGATCTTTTGTGTTCATAGAAATGTTTCTAATCGAATTATATTATAATTGTAGCGGATATTAGGTTTTAATTGTTTGTGTTATTTAGTTAAGTCGATTTAATGATTTTTTTTCGATTAAATTATTCAACTTTAAGTAAAATACACTTTCGGCCTCGTTTGATATATTATCTCTAAATTTTTCATTAAAAAAAACATCATTCATTCTTTGGAGAAATTTGACGAGATGACCCTAATAATGGCTGCATTTTAATAAATGACCTAGGTCGGATAATGTTTGCATTAAAAGACATTTTTGGTTGTACAAAGTCCAAAATACTTTTTCGCGTCAAGGTGACCCGATAATGTTTGCAAAAATGACATTGCGGTGCTGTCGAGTAACGGGAGGGGCTTCGTAATACGAAAATGTATTTTGTTCAAAATAGTCATTTTTGAAAACTTTATTAAGGTTACTTTCCAAAAAAACAAAAATCATTATTATGGTCATTTAGTGAAATTTCCCCATTCTTTGAACTATGAGATTACTTAATTAACAATTGATCAATTAAAATATTATGATAACTTTAATTTATATTTATGTTTTAGATACATTTTTCTTTATCAGTTTAATTTAAATATTCCTAAAACTCAATTTTATTATGAACTAGAATTTTCAAATTATTTCATTGAAAAACAAAATTAATTCAAGATTAAACAAAATTAGAAATTAACCATTATGTTTATTTGCATTTTTGGTAAATGTAACATTAAATTCCAAGTTTATACTTTAAAATATCCTTTCAAAGTTTAAAATTTCAAATCCTTATTTTATCTTTTATATTTGTTTGTAAAATCTTCCTTGAAATACAATTTAAATGTTAATAATCCTTTATAGATTACATGAAAGTATTTATAAAGGTTAAACTAACATATTTATCTTTAGGAGTAGAAGAGCCTTGTAACATATTTATCTATAGATTACATAAAAATATTTATAAAGGTTAAAGGTGGAATGAGATGATTTTTTATAATTAGTCGAAGTAAAAGTTAAGGTAAAAGAAATGAGAGCTCGATTGTGAAATATGCGAGAAACTTAGTTATTTAACCGAAATGAAAGTTTAGGTCACGAGATGAGAAGTTCGATTTAAATTGATATATAAATGTGATCAGAGTGCTTTAAGGTCAATATGAGAGTTCGATTGAGCATTGATGGGCTAAAGTGAGAGTAAAAAAGAGATTGATAATGTTTGAAATTTTTTATTTGACTAAAGTGAAAGTGTAATGTCACGAGATAATAGGTCCATTAGAAAAGAATATGTGATGAGATATTTTAGAAGATGCGTTGTTTATCAAAGTGAATAAAATGTGGAATGAAAGTGTTCTATTTTTTATTTAAATATATTATTTGTGATTTATTAAAAAAATATTTAAACATTGAATACATATTTTAAAATTATTATATTTTTTTATTAAATTTATTTTATTTATATTTTTATTCGTGCTATCACACGATAATTTTCATAGTTTAGTTAAAACTTATTACTGTTTTAAATATAAATTGTTGTAGTAGGGCAGTTTAAAATAAATTTTTAAAATTTTTATTTGATTATGATTTCAAATCGTATCACAAAAATAAGTTTTTTTTATCAATTTTTTAAATTACATCTACCTAGGACAACAAAACAAAATCCATATTTTTTCTAGCTGAGACTAAAGCAGCTTTGATCAACTTTGCGTAGATAAATATTTGCAGTTTAGTTTGTTTTGGTTTTAGGAAATAATTTGTGAATATTGAATAAAACATTTATACTTTATAAATTACAATTTCATTTCAAAATACCTCATCTTAAAATTTTATGTTATTTTTATTATTTATATTTGATGACAATTATTTTTATTGACGTGTAGACATGTTTAAACCAAATTACTATAAATAAATTTTATTAAGAATGATATTATATTTATTTAATATTAAGAAATCTGTAAAAATAATATTTTCATGTGGTGTACAAATTTCAAAAAATTATATTTACGAGTTGTTAATCTGTGAGTTTACAATTGTTTATTTTTAAACTCTTTAATCAATATCTATTTGTGTTTGAAAGACACTGCAAATTAATTAACCTTGTAATAATATTATTTTAAAAAAAATATTTATTAGAAATATAAAAAGATATTGTACGATCTCTTATACTAAAATACTAATAAGTTTTACCTTATATTACAACTAGTTTCACTAAATAAAATAAAATATTTTTTGTGCAATTTATAATATCACTAAATTCTTTTAAAATAATGTGTTGTAATTTTGTTAAGAATTTTTAGAAATTAAGATAAAATATAATCTTAAGAGGCATTATAGGATAACATCAATCTCAAATAAAATAAAATTGTTATCAATTTTTGTTTAATTATATTTTATTGTATAAATCAAATTTTTATTTTAACGCGGGAATTATAATTTATTTCAATGTTACTATTAAATTTTCATCTATTTTATATATATGCATTTAGATGTTTTATTTTTTTATAGAAAACTGAAAAAATGTGTTCAAAATTTTATTATGTACTCTTGATAAAACTCAATGTTATGTGAGACACTTTTTATTTAGGTCTATATTTATAGTTTATTTTAAAAAATTAATTTGACATTTTATCCATTAGAGAAAAGATGTAACTAGACAGAAAAAAGTCGTGAAAGTTTTGAATATTTTTTTACATGTTTTTTTTAGTTATAGTATAATATTTTTCAAAGTCTATTTTAAGGAAAGTTTCCCTTTAATTCATGTAAGACAATAATAGTACACTTTTAATATGAATTTATGTTGATTTGGATTATTATTTATAAAAATTTACCTATGACCGATTTATTATAATTTATCGTTTACTAGACATTATTAAATATTATAACTATAAACATTTTAATAGGAGATGCATTTCATTTTTATCACAAATTATATATATATATATATATATATATATATATATATATATGAGAAGGGATAGATTGAGGAAATTTGGTGAGGGAATTTGGTGAGGGAATGACTTGGCATCACCTTGAAAAATGTAAAAGTGGAAGGGAAGAGAGAAAAGAGAGAAATTATTTGATTTTTTCAGCTAACATTATGCCAAGTCATTCCTTCACCAAATTCCCTCAACAAATTCCCTCACTTAATCATTTCTCATATATATATATATATATATATATATATATATATATATATATATATATATATATATATATATTAACATATTTATTCATTTAATAACATAGATAGCTAAGTTGTTGACCAAATACTTCTTTAATTAATTTTTTAAAGATTTCTGTAAGTGTTATGGATCAACAAAATCTAAAGAATATAATAAAATAAAAATTATCTTAATGGTCTATAAGGGTATCTTTCAATAAGTAGAATTAGAATTGAAATTATCAATAAAATTTTAATTAAAAAATATATAATAAAATAATTTGAATATATATTATTTATATTATTAAGATATTTGTTGAACACACCTATTAGAATAGTTCAAATATTAAGAATTTTTGTTTAGAAACTAATTATTATTAATAAAAAATATTGGTTCAACATTTTAATTTATTAAATTAAAAAAATATATTTATTTATTATGTTAACTTTCTAAATTAAAAAATATAAAATATTAACATTTAATTTCCTGATTTAAAAAATATATATTAATTAAAAATATAACTTACTAAATTTAAAAAAAAAATTAATTCGATATTTTAAATTTTTAAATTAAAAAAATACTAAAAACAATAATATATTTTTACTTACAAAACATAGAAGAAAAATAAATAAATTACAACTTTGAGCTAAAAATAGTATAATTGAGAATTATAAAAACACATTAGTTTAAATTCAATCGAAATTCTAATTCCAATTTTAATTCTTAATTTTAAATTGTTTTATAAAATTTAAGAATTTGAATTGGATCCCTCAATTTCAGTTTTATATCTACCAAACACGCCCTAGAAAATTTTGTGTATAAATTATAGAAAATGTAAACTAACACTAAATAACAAACATGAAAATGGCCACCAAAGCTCATATTTTTTCTTTACACATATTCTTAACTTTGTTCTCCTTTCTAGTTGTCCAAGCATATTCTTCCTACGATAAAGAAATAACTTCCAAGTTTGTAAGCGATTTCTTAGGCTCTATGAAAGGTGACAAAGTAAAGGGCTCCATCAAATCAAACAATATACCTTGTCAAGTATGGACCGTATGGCTATCTCATGCACAACCCCTCCACAACGGATGAGGGATTTGAAGTTCTAGCTAGATGATGTTGTAGAAGAAGCCATAAGGAAATACCAACTCTTCTACCATCTCGATGTTACAGGCGTGTTAGACGAACATACATTGTCATCGATGACGAATCCTTGATGTGGCTTCCCCGATTTAATCAATGGTACGACCATCAAGCATGGAATGAAACTAGTTCTAGACACAACAAAACGTTTCTACTTTGTGACTGGCTCAAAATGAAACAAGTTAATCCTAACATGGGCCACGAAGCCTGGAATGCGAAATGCTAAGAACTTATCAACCTTCCCCTTATTTTGGATGTTCTCGATGCAAAGTCATCCATGTTTTCTTGGGTACTTGCATTCTAATAATTTAACCATAAATTATTAAATCAATCAATTTATTTCTAAAATCAACCAATTTCAAATAAAGTATCTAACCAATAATCAAATGATTCAATTTTTGTTGGAATTATTTCCAATATTTAGGTACATATATTATTTAATAATTGTATATTAGTTGTTATTATAATAAAGATTAAAGTCCAATTAAAATAATCTATTAAATATTAAAGTATAAAGATTATGGGGTTTATTTAGGCATTTATAATAAATATGGAGATATATTAGAAACATAAATATCATTTATTATTTCGTTGTTAATAGGCCAGTAATAAATGGGTATATTAGACTAGGTCCCAAACTTATATAAGGTTAGAAGACTTAAACCCTACCCACGTTAGACATTCTGATCAATAAGAGAAGAGAAGATAGTTGGTCACATTAATATCTTTTATTATTAATTGTTATTAGTTAGATAATTAAGGAAATATTAATTAATATATTATATATATTTTTATTATTATTCAAAATTATATATATTAATTAATATATTATATATATTCAGAATTAGTTATGAATTTAAGAATTCATGATATTTATAAGGAACTTTAACTTTAACCGAATTAATTAAGGAATTAAATAATTCAGTTTTAGAATATTAAAGGAACTCAGTTTTTAAATAATAATTAATTATGACTAATTATTAATTAAGAAATTAAAATAATAATAATTATTATTTTAATTAATTATAGGGCAAATTATGGCCCTCGAATTACTCTGATCGCTCACTTTTAGCACTCAAATTAATTTTTGAAACAAATCGCCTCTTCAACTTTTAGAAAAATCATCGATACCTCTTCCGTCAACTTTTTGATTAAACATAACGACTTAAGCTTAAAATATTATTTTTTATATATTATCTTTAATCTTATTTTTTATATTTATATATATAATTATCAAATCGCTTGTATATAATATTATATATATATATATATATATATATCTTTTATTATTAATTTTTATATTTATATAATTATTAAATTTCTTTTATATATATATATATATATATATATATATATAATTTATAAATAATTTGAAGGTTAAAAATAATGAGGAGTGATAGAGTGAGGGAATTTAATGAGGGAATTTGGTGAGGGAATGACGTGGCATCACCTTCATTGGTTGGAAAATATAAAAGTAGGAGGAAAGAGAGAAAAGAAAGAAATTATTTGATTTTTTCAGCGAATAAAATTATGCCACGTCATTCCCTCACCAAATTCCCTCACCAAATTCCCTCACCAAATTCCCTCACCTAATCATTTCTCAAAAATAATGGTAACCTTCCATCTACTCAATTATTTTTAACCCTCAAATTATTTTTTAAAATATATATTATATAAATTTATATATATATATATATATATATATATAATGAATAAAGATAATACATATAAATTATTTTTAAACTTTATTATATATAGATGTAGACAAAAATAAATAATATATATATATATATATTCTATACATTATATAAAAGATTTAATAATTATATAAATATATAATTTAATAATAATATATATATATATAAGCGATTTAATAATTATATATATAAATATAAAAAATAAGATTAAAGATAATATATAAAAAAATAATATTTTAAACTTAAGCCATTATATTTAACACAAAAAGTTGACGGAAGGACCATTGGTGACCTTTCTAAAAGTTGAAGGGGCGATTTGTTTCAAAAATTAATTTGAGGGCTAAAAATAAACGATCGGAGTAATTCAAGGGCCACCTAAATAATTTGTCCAAAATTAAATCATATTTATTCATTAATATATTATTACATTAATATATAATTAAGAATAAAGTAAAAAAAATATCATGTTTATAGTTACTTTAACATATTTATAATATTTTATAAATATTGATTATATTAAATTTTAATTTTATAATATATTTATTGAATTAGTATAAAAACGGATGAATACATATAATTAATTTATGACTTAATTAATGTATTGATTATTTATATGAATATATTCAAAAATTATGAAAAAATCAAGAATAAAGAGAAAGAAAATAAAGAAATATTATTATTTTATCATTAATAATAATTTACGGATTAAAGAATAAATAAATATCAATAACATATTTATCAAGAATTAAGTTATTTATCAAGAATTAAGGAAATCAATTAACCTAATAATTTGATAAATTTAGAATTTTAGAATTTGTTGTAATTAATTATTTAATTATTTATTATTATTATTATATTTGGATGAATTATCAATCATATATTTACATACTTAGGTCTTTATGTATATATATTGTGTTGATTGATATTAAGGAGTATTTGGGTGAGGAGTAAAATCACAATTATTTGTTTTTGTGTTACAATCATATGGAATTTATGCGATTTTGATTTATAAAATAACATTCGGATTTTTAGTATTATTAATAACACATTTAAAATTTGGTATAATTTTAGGCCCACTTAAATTTGTAATTATGCGGTTGTTAATCGGTCTAAAGGAAGGTTAATAATTGGTCGGATTACAAATTTAGATAATGTACAAATTATTAATTTATAGAACATATTTGTTTTATAAGATTAAGACGGTTGTGTTTGTAACTATGCGATTATTAATCGAACAAAAGAAAGCTTAATAATTGGTCGGGTTACACACTTAAAGTATGTACATAAGTTATTAATTTATTAAATCAATTAATTGAATCAACATCCTACCAAAGTAGGCTCTCTTGTGTAGGTTAATATGTTTTATAAATTAAGAAGGTAGTGTGTATGTAATTTATGTGGTTATTTAATCGGCCCAAAGGAAGATAAATAATTGGACAGAATAACATTATGCACATGTGGTAATAAATATGTAACAATTATTCGGTGTGTCATGTGAATTATTGGACTATCCAAAGATAACCAATTGTTTGACAGGACTTATTGTTAATATTTAATTATTACAAAAGAGTACCATTTGCAAATAAATATTTAATGTCCAAAGACTAAATATTAATTGTGTTTGGTATCTTATGATGAGACGTACCATTATTTTGAATTTATATGTTTATTAAAATTTTGTGAGTAGGGTTGTTCATTTGTTTTGTTATCTAATTAAGTTAACACTTCTGTTTATAAGGATTTTTCTTGTTAGCATCTTAAGTTCGTTTTATATGATGAAGTTTTTTAAGGCGTATCTAGAATTTGTTATTATTTTTAAGAATTATATCTAAAAGGGTTAAAATTACTAAGGTTATTATTAGAATAAAGATTTCATAAGAAATACACTATAATATATGTTTTATTTTGTTTCAAAATTAATGCATTAAAGTCAGAGTTACACTAATGTATTCTCATGCATCTAATTTGGATTTTCTTATTCACACTTAAGTTAATTGATGTGAATTGCAGTTGTCTAAAGGGAGACTTAGTCTCTATATGAACTCACATTAATTGTGTGTAAGAAAAATAAAATATTGAAACAAAAGTAACATAAATAGTGTTCACTTAGCAAATACCTTAATACATAATAAAGAAATGAATTTGTAAGAATTGCAGATATTGCACCAAAAAGAAAATTACTAAAGAAAGTGGTGCATAAAAGAATACATATTGTAGTTTGTTTTGTTTGTTCTAAGAGTAATTTAACTTCAGTACTCATACACATTTGATGAGAACTTAGGTGTTACTATCTAAAGTAAGTGTGTTAATGTATGGTTGAGTTAGTTGTTAAAAATCAATTGATGGTGAAAGAAACATCGACGTGAATAATGACAATTCAAATTAAAGATAAAGAATTAAGGAACAATTTCAGAAACTCTTTTTAGAAACAAACATTTAGGATATATCTCTATATAATAAATTTATTTGGAGAAAATAATTAAAGAACTACAACTTATATACGGAATAAGTTTCAATTAAAACAACTAATAAATTCTTTTGGGGTTGTTTAGTTAAGGTTAGGCTTTAGAGGCCTAAAACAAATAAATTGGACTAAAGAATTGTTAAATGTTAATTGTTGAATATTCTAAAAGGTCTAGAGACAAAATTAGTCTCATAAGTATTTCAAGATTAGCCTTAAAAATAATTAAATACAAAAGACTCCTTAAATAAGAGTCTAATGTATGCTCAAGATTATATAAATAAAGAAATTAAGTATATTTATGATGTTGGACAAATACTTAAAGGATCCTAGTTTGGATCATTAAGAAAGCAATCAAACAAGTAATGTGACATTTTAAGAACAAACATTACATACTCATATAGTAAAATCGAATCGGATAGAGATCATTTGGTATTTTGATTCGAATTTTGTTGGATACCAAAACAGTCGAAAATTCGTTCCACATAATTTTAGTTTAATTATTAGTTTAAAGAATTAATTCTTGTAAGAGTTTTAAGCAGATACTCGAATTATTTCAATATGATGGCAAAATTTATTAGGTGTTTTGTGTCATCCAATTAAAAAATTTGACTGCAAAGTTTTGTCACGGGGTTGTAAATTATGAATGATATAGAAAGACCACCAAAGATATTACGTGACAATAATTTGCAGTTCTTTTACTTTAAGAGTAATATGAGTTCGACTAAGTCGAACTATTTGAAAAATAAAGACTTCAGAATGTTTACTTATTTATTGAGCATATTTGGACAAACTCTAAAATTATGGATCAGTTCTCTAAATATTTGTTATCTGAGTTCTTTCATGAACATATTGTTCATATGGATATTGCATATTTAGATGATATACAATTTTAGTGGGAGTTTGTATTGTGATGCTTGTATAGATATAATTTGGAATTTATGTGCATATTAAAGAATCAGTTTCTAAAGAAATTAAAGATTTAGATTTTTAAAAAATCAAGATTATAAAGTTATTCAGATTGATCTTTATAAGAAATAAAGGAGAACCAATTGGTATTAGACATGTTAAAGATCACAGTACAAGTTAACCACACTACACACCCATATTTAATCTATGTCATTTGATTGTATTGACATATGTGACTATTGAGGGTTTAGTTACGAACTAATGTAACAAAAATCGTTTTAATCTTATGTTGATATATAATTGATGAACGAGATTGATATAGATGTATTTGGAAATGATAACAATATTTTGAGCTCTTAAGGTTATAATATACAATTGAAGGAAATATTATATGACTCAAGTGGGAGATTGTTGGAATTATTTCTAATATTTGGGTATAGGGCCGGCCCATTAGTTGTGCAAGATATGCACTTGCACAGGGCCACCAAAAAAATTATATACATATGTATAAAAAAATCAAATACATATATGATATATATTAAAAAAAATGAGGCTCAACCCTAGGGTCGGCTAGCTAAACCCATCCACTCCAACACCACACACCCAAGCGGCAAGCACCCAATTTGTGAATTGTGACTAGCCGAAGGTTATCTCCAAAGTCCAACCCCGTCCTCTCTCCAAACTCCGACGTTCGACCATCGTCTCATCTCCTCAATTGTTGGTAATCTCTACTTCTTGGATTTTAACTTTAATCATTGCAATTTTAAAAATCAATTCATTATTCTTCCATCACAATTTATTTTATTGTCATTGTCATTTGTCAACTATGTTTATTAATGTGATGAAATTTGAAATATTAGAATGACCCCTATAACTATAAGAA
This sequence comes from Impatiens glandulifera, assembly GCF_907164915.1. Taxonomy (NCBI): domain Eukaryota; kingdom Viridiplantae; phylum Streptophyta; class Magnoliopsida; order Ericales; family Balsaminaceae; genus Impatiens; species Impatiens glandulifera. The sequence continues at coordinate 6,697,649 of NC_061869.1, read as the reverse complement.
AGCATGAATCGGGTAGTTCCAAACGCAAAAGAATAAAGGAACGAGACAAATTTATTCAAAGTCAATCAGGGACTATGGATAAATTTATTTTCAATAAAGGGAATGAAACACAATGTTTAGAGGATATAGGGGTAGATGTAGACATTAATGTTGGTGTAGAAAAAAATGTGGAGCAATCAATGGAGACTCAAACACTTTCTGAGGAAGATGTTGATATTGGCTTAGAAGAAATTATAGAGAATCAAATGGAGGAACCTTTTGAAGTAAATATTGATGTTAATGTAGAAGAAACTATGGATCCTGGTTTGGAAGGGAATGATGATATTCCCAACATCTTTGTTTTGGGATAATCTTGCTCCTAAATTGAGGAATTTATTGGTGAAAAGGGTCCTCTAAAAGATGTGTTGATAGGTAAAGGTCTGAAAAATGGATCAAATAACAGGCGTTTCACATCTGAATTCTATACTATGCACTTATCAAATGGGCAGAAGCATCATCGAGATTGACTTGTGTATTGTAAGGATATTGACAGAGTATTCTGCTTTTGCTGTAAAGTCTTCAAGATCAAACGACAACTTTCTCAATTAGCACATGATGGAATAAGGGATTGGGGGCACCTTTCTCACAGTTTGATGCAACATGAACGAAATTCAGACCATATAACTTTATACTTGATTTGGGTTGAGTTACGTGAACGACTAGAAACTAATCAAGTAATAGATAAAGTTTTGTATGATCAAATCAAATTAGAGACTGAACATTGGCGAAAGGTACTACAAAGATTGTTTGCAGTCGTGAAATATTTAGCTAAACAAAGCTTGGCGTTTCGTGGAACTAATGAGAAGATTTATGATGAAAGCAATGAAAATTTTATAGCTTTAGTTGAAATGGTTGCTTAATGGGATTCGACCTTGAAGGAGCATTTACGAAGAAAACAAAATCATGAAATTCAGTTTCATTATCTCAATCACAAAATTCAAAACGAGTTGATACTCTTGATAGCTACTAAAATCAAAGGTACAATCCAGAAAAGAATAAAAGAAGCCAAGTATTTTTCAGTAATACTCGATTGTACTCTAACATAAGTAAGAAAAAATAAATGACATTGATAATAAGGTGTGTTGATATCTCCACGGTTCCAATAAAGATACAAGAATATTTTTTGCAATTTTTGGTTGTAAATGATACAACAGGTCAAAGGTTGTTTGAAGAATTAAAGAATGTGTTACACCATATTGGTCTTGATATTGATGATGTTAGAGGGCAAAGCTACGATAATGGATCAAACATGAAGGGGAAACATAAAAGGTGTACAAAGAAAACTACTAGACATTAATCCTAGAGCATTTTATACACCTTGTGATGCACATTCTCTCAATTTGACATTATCAGATGTTGCAAACTCTTGTCAAAAAGTAGAAGAGTTTTTTGGAGTTGTTCAACGTATTTACACACAGACTCTACTAAAAAGTGGGATATTTTGAGAAAAAATGTATCAGAAAAAAGTTACACTTTGAAATCATTATCGACAACACAGTGGGAAAGCAGAGTTGTTAGTGTGAAGGCAATAATTACCAAGCTCCTGAAATAAGAGAAGCTTTAATCAGCTTGCCGAGAAAATAATAGATTCTGGTATTAAAAGTGAAGCCAAATATCTAGCAGATTATGAACTTGGAAAATTTGAGTTTATTGTAGGGATGGTTATCTAGTATAATATCTTGACTAAAGTGAATATTGTCAGTAAGCAATTGTAGTATGAAAATATGTGGATTGATGTAGCAATGGGTAGTGTAAATGCACTTATTGCATTCTTTAGAGAGTACAGAGAAGTAGGGTTTGAGAATGCGTTGATTGTGCCAAAGAAATTGTTGTTGAATTGTATATTGATCCAGTGTTTACAGAGAAGAAAAAGAAAAGAAAAATTCTTAAGAAAAAACATTTTGATGAGATTGACTCTGAAAATCAGCCATCAGAACCACCTATCGAAGAATCAAGTCAAGAATCCTTCAGAATTCATTACTTTTTATACATAATTAATGAAGCAATCGGTTCATTGGAGAAAAGGTTTAAGCAATATGAGCAATATGAGGAGACATTTGGGTTCTTATCTACGGTAGAGAAGCTAAAGTCCTTGGATTTTGTTAACCTAAAAAGAAGCTACAACAACCTTGAGAAGAAGTTGGAGAATGGTCACACTTCTGACATTAACGGTGAGGATTTATTAAATGAATTGGGACTATTACAAAAACATTTACCAAATGAGTTTGATTCAACCAGTGCAATCCTAAATTTCTTGAAAAAAACTAATTGTTATCCTACTAGTTGTCTTGCATATAGAATTATGTTAACAGTTTCAGTGACAGTAGCATCAGCAAAAGAAGCTTTTCAAAGCTAAAAATTTTGAAATCTTACTTGCGTTCGACCATGTTACAAGAAAGACTAAATGCTTTGGCTTTGATTTCTATTGAACATGAGTTCTTGGAAAAGTTTGACTATGATAGGTTAATTGATGATTTCGCATCTAAGAGTGCATGAAGATTAATTTTCAGAAAATAGTATTGCATTGGCTGATTCAAATTGGTAAAATTCTAGTATAATTGTATTGCATGTCGTGTCTTTGTAATAGATTTCAGACTTTTGGTCATTCCTTCTGAAGACAATGTAACAAGAGCATTTGTTATTGAAGTAAATTCAATAAGCTTTACCATAAAATTTGCCTTGATTTTTTTATCTTTTTATTGTTGTGATCTTAATTGTTGGTATGCGTATATATTTATTTATGATATTATGTTTGTAATTTTGGTGTTTTTCTTTTTTTTGGAGTACTTGGGACCGCATTTGATATCTCACACAAGGCCTTCAAACATATTGGGTATTCGAAAAAATTGTATTCCAATATAGAATTCAAGACGGTTAATTAACACCATTATCATTTTTCATTTATTATTTACCAAACAAAGTATTTGTGCTAATCTTTAAATATAATAATAATTATGTTTTAGTACAATAAATTGTGTATACTTTTTCTTCGACTCAACTCAACTTCATTTTTTAACTTGTTTTCTTTATATTAAGTTTAAGAGCTGAACTTTAATTTATATGTGTCCCTCTGTTGAGCTCTTAACTAGTTTATCATTAAAAAAAATTGTTAAAAAGAACATCTACCTTAATTAAGGATGTTAGTCACATTACTAAATTTGTGTAATTTTTTATACTAACTCTGAGTCAATTTCTAAATATATATTGTAGAATTGGGTCGAAAATTTTGAGGCCCAATTTGGTGTGCCTCAATGTTATGCACACAAAAAGGTGGAAAAAAATATGTGCGATTATTTGTTAGATTCAAAAAGTCATAAAATCACATAATGGTGAAGATGTCAATAAAATCGTATTATAATGGAAATGTCAATTAAATCGTCACGAGATCATATCATGGTGGAGATGTCAAAGATATCACATGACATTTACCCAACAGGGAGAGTTAAATTTTTAATATCTATTATAACTCTATTGAATTGATTCTCCAAAAACATGACGTATGACATTGTTGATCCGAACCTGGATAAAATTCTTGTGTTGTTACTTTTGTTTTTTACGCTATTGTTCTGCATTTCACTACGATTGTTATTATTCTGTTTTCATTGTTAATGTGATAGTTTTTCACCACATATATAATTTTAAATATAAATAATTTTTTATTTTGATTTATAATAACTTTGTGAGAGGCTAAATGAGTCAATTATTTTTAATATACGCTCTATATAAATTTTTTTATAGTTCTTATATTTAAATGAGCCATGTATTCCTAATTTATTTTATCATATAAAATATATAATGTTTAATATTTAATATAATAAAAATTAAATGAACATGTAAATATGCTAATTAATGCCAAATTTTAATTTTAATTATATGACTGAGTATTTGAGGGATGATATTTGTGTTTAATTTTTGCATCAGTACGAAACACTAAAAATCAGGGACGAATTTATGTAGGGGCTCGGGTGGGCTCAAGCCCACACCGAAAAACAAAATCGGTAGAAATATGACATTACCCTTAATCTCTTAAAAAAAAATTAATATAATTCGTTGTTTTTTTATCTAATTATTAAAAAAATGGTAAAATTTTACTTTTATATATTTGTTTTTTTCAAAATTTTCTCGTTATTATTTTAAGTTTACTCTAAAAATTTTTTAAGCTCACTCCAGTTCAAAATCATGGGTCTCTACTAAAACTTAGTATGATTCATCTAATTTTAATTTTAATGTCATTGAGGTTAAGAATTATGGACCATTTAAAAAAAGATAATTATGCCAACAAAGTATAAAAATAATAATAATAAGAGAATGATAAGAGAACTAAAAAAATGGAGTGATATATTCTACTTATCATCTTAGAAATATTAAGTATTTTCTCTCTTATATCTTATATGGTACATGTAATCATAAATATTTTTAATAATTTATTTATTTTTAAATTTTTATTATTAAAATTTCATTTAATAATTATATATTAAATTTTATATATATATATATATATAAATATATATATATATATATATATATATATATATATATATATAACTTTTCATTATTTGATTTATTCATTCTTATTGTTATTACATTTAAATAATAGGTAAAGCGGAAAAAAAAATTAATGAAAATTAGAGAATAAATTATTAATGGAGAGGAAAAAAGAAAAATAAATTTTTTGAATTTAATAATAATAATAAAATTATGGATAAACGGCAAATTAATTACTATATTTAAAATTCTAATATGAATCACCCTAAACTAACATGAATATTGGTCAAATGATTTTAGACCCATCTTTCGAGTTAATTCAATCCAAACACTCAAGAATCATCAATAAAGTCAATCCTACTTCATAACAAACAAATTAAGGAACACAAATAACAACATTTAAATAAATAAAAAAGTAGAAGCATTTTTAAATTGATATAATAATTTCATTATCAATATGACCTTCAAAATAATTCTAATTAACAACTATAAATATCATTAGGTAATAATGATAAAATTCTGGGTCTTAGAATTTTTATGAAATATTTGTATAAAATCAAATAAAAACCACTAGGTCAAAATCTCTCATGTCTTGGTCTTCTATAATATTAGATAAAATCTTATTCATTTTAACATAAATTTATAACATTATCACAATTTATATTATATAAAATATATTACTGACTTTTTTATATATAGTTTTAAATTATTTAATTGAAAGTAAGTTTCAAATTTTAAAATGATAAACATGTAAGATTCAAGATTTTTTGTTTGTATTTTTATAAATAAGATAAACATTAAAAATAAATATTGATATAATTTCAATATATATATATATATATAATATGACATATAATTATATTGTATTACCACCATTTAATAATATATATGAATATTATAATATTTAAATTTTATTTTTCACATTATATAAGATTTCATCTAATGTATATATTCTTAATTTTTTATTATATAAAATTTCATTTAATGTATAAAATTTATTATTTTAATAAATATTAACATTATAAGTTAAATATTGTTGATAAGACTGACATAAAAGTTCATTTTTTTTATATAATAATATATTCACCTAATCTCAATTTAAATTATGAAAAAATATTATTTTATAAATTTTAACCTTATAATGAATATGGTTGTAAAGTATTACAACATAAATATTATCTTTTAATATAATAATATATTAACATAATCTTAAAGTAGATTATGTTTTTTTTTATCATTATCTCTTTATTAAAATAAATAATATTTTTTTTTTAAAACTAAATTATTATTTGTAATAGTTTTGTAATATTATATTATTTATTTTAAGAAATGATATTAAATATTTTTTAGTACCACTATTTTAATAAATATTATGTATTTGTTATTAACTGCAATATGACATATACAATTATATTTTAGTACCACTATTTAATAAATTATATGAATATTTTATTATTTAAATTTTATTTTTCACATTATATAAGATTTCATTTAAGGTATATATATTTTAATATTTTCAGTATGTAATATATTAAGTTTATTAACTTACAAATATTGACTTTATTATATGTCGAATATTATTGATAATGACTAATATACAAAATTCTCTTTATTTTTAATGATGTACTATATTATAAATATTATCTTTTTTTATGATAATATATTTATATAATCTTAATTTAGATTATGATGTTTTTATTATTATTTTTTTTATATTTATTTTTAAATTATTTACTTGAATGTATCAAAATAAAATAATTTAGCAGAGTTTGAAAATTTAGGATAATAAAAAGGTGATTTTTTTTATAAATAAGATAAAAATTTAAAAATAAATATTGATATAATGGGAAATTTATTTGATGACAAACACAGGAGTGGTATTACTCATATATATTTTCCCCTAATGTGTATATATTTTATTTTTTTCATTATAAAATTACATTTACTGTGTTAAATTTATTACTATATAAATATTGACATATTAAGTTGAATATTGTTGATAAGCACTAACGTAAATACTTACTTTTATTTATAATAATATATTTACTCAATCTTAATTTAGATTAGGAACAAAAATTATTTTATAAATTAAAATATTTTGATAATTTAACCAAAGACTAATTTTTTAAAATATTTATCAAATAAGTTTTTCTTTTAAAAACCTTAAAAATAAAATAAAAATTATACAACTAATTTAGCGACAGAATCCTTAAGTAAACAAAATGATATCATAGGCCACAGCTTAAGCCAGGTTGATTTTTTTAAAATTGGAAAATCTAATCCCTTACTTAGGCTATAAGGGATCATTGTATTGGTGGTTAGAAAAGTTAGGGAGATGGTTTATAAGAGAAAATAGGGAGATTAGATGTTCAGAAAAAAAATCCACCATTATTGTGGAAACTTTGAAACTCTTTTTTTTTATTAAATTGTGACAAAAGGCTTTTCTATGGATTCCAATCCATTAAAAAGTTGCCTAGACTAATAGGGCCACTAAGTCCAATTTCTCAATGAAAGTACTTAATTATTTAGGTGTATTTAAGTTTTTTTCTAATATATTATATATTTTAAGAGCTGCAATTTAAAATTTATTCGTACTAAATATATTTTACACAAAAATTATATTTGGTATCTCATCGGAAATAAAATTGTCAAAATTGAGAGTTTACTTAATATTGTTAACCGGTTATTACTTGTAAAATTTAAAGTTTATTTAAAATTATATAAGTTTTATTTTAAAAAATAATAGTTATATATTATTATTATCATCATTTATATATATAATTAAGAATTTTATCCTAACAAATTTTAAAAATGTATATATTTAAATATAAAATAAATTAAAAAATAATAAATAACACTATAAAAAAATTATATTTAAAAATAATAATTATATTAATTAATTAATTTTAATAAATAAATAATAATATATATATATATATTAACATAAAATGTTATAAAATAATAAAATTAAAATTATTTATAAACTCATAAATTCTTATTATTTAAAATTTAAAATTATAAAATTTTTATATATTTAAAAATTTACTTAAAATTAGACTAGTTACTTAAAATCTTGACTTTCAATCAACAAATAGTTATCAATTCTCGGCTTAAAAAAATATACATTTTTTCTTACTTTAATTGTCGTTTTAAGTGTGTAGATATGTTCTAATAGGTGTAGGAAAACCTTTGATCAAGTTAGAATCAAATAATCCAACCCATTGCTTACATTTGAATTTCGGTTTGAAATTTTGAAACTCTAAACACGTTTTAGAATAGTTTGCTGTAATCACCCTACATACTAGTTTTAAGAAATAAAAATTCAATGGATTTCAGAAAAAGTAATGGGCCTAAATGTGCTTGGGTCTATATTTTGTTTTAGTCCCTAAGAAGGGTCGGGCCCATAAGACATCCTAAATTTTAACCTAAGAACAGTTTTCTCTAGCCGCCGCCTACTTCTCATTTCTAAAGTCTTTAAATACACAATTAGCACAAGTACACCATAGAAGATACATATGATCAAGTGATCAAGAGTTCTGATTAGAAGATGAAATGTGAGAAACTAGTCCTTGAACAGAGTTTTAGAAACATAGTAGAAATTCATTTTTTCTCTAGTAGAGTGATTCAGGAATACAAATATAGTGTATGAGTAAATGCTTACGATGGTTTATATAGGCTTGAACTAGAAAAAGAGTGTGGCGGGCTCGATTTCTAGTGGGGAAATAAGGGATTGGTAGTGGGTGGTAGATCAAGAGAAATCAATGGCCATACGTGGTTTTAGCCTCTCCCAATTGACCCTTCTTAATGGTGAGATCTGTGGGGCTATAGCTATGAATGTGAGATATGTGGTGCCATAGCCATGAATCTGACCCAGAAGAACATACTGACCGCTTCAGGGCGTGAGGATGAGTGGTTCAGATGAGGTAATGAAGAAGGGCTATGCATTGGTGGATAAAATCACAAACAAATGAGAGGAAGTTAATTATGTTCTTATTAGAATATTAAGAACTAATTTTGTATAAAATTAATAAGGTTTAATTATTTTAAATCATTGAGAATTTGTAACAGGTTTATGAAATGATAAATATTATCTTAAATATTGAGTTAAGATGTGTTTTTTTATGTTAATGATTTGAATGATGTTAGATGTAATTGATGTATTATTTCAAATTTATTGTTGTTTTATTTAGAAAAACACAGTAATATTTTATATTATGTTAATTGGATAATTGCAATTGAACGGTAAAAGTGTTGGACAATTTGTAAATAGGCATAACAAATTTTCAGGTATCGTGTAACCTGATCAGGTATCGTGTAACCTGATCCAGCACGAATTGGACCCCAAATCACCATGTAAATTCGGGTACATCCAACACGAATTGGACCCGAAATAACCCCGTAAACTCGGGTATATTTTGACCTAAAATTTCAAGTCCTAACCAATGTATACTTGGACCAATTATATTTTAAGAAAATTGATTTTTTTTTTTTAATATTTAATTTTATTAATTTGAACTCTTATACGTTAAATATTTAGATTTATTAAAGTATTTAGAATTTTTGATTTATTAAATATTTGTTTACTCGTTTATATTAATTATGATTGGATAAATAGACATTTTTAATAAATAAAATATAATTATTGTAATATTTGTTATTATAATTATTATTATAAAATATTTAAAATAGAAAGAGTTTTCTAAAATATTAAAATTATATTATTGAGAACTAATATTTATTAGAATATTAAGAACTAATTTTGTATAAGATTAATGTAACTTAATTATTTTAAAATTATTGAGAATTTGTAACATGTTTTTAAATTGATAAATATTGTCTTACATGTTGAGTTAAAATATGGTTTTTTAATAAAATGTTAATAATTTGAATGATGTTTGATGTATTGTTTCAAGTCTATTAATGTTTTATTTAATAAAACAGTAATATTTTAGATGATGTTTAATTGATAATTTAAATTGAATTGTTATAAGTTTTGGACCATTTGTGAATAGGCATGACAAAATTTTGGGTGCTATTTGACACCAAATTTTCCCGGGTATATCTTTGACCCAAAATTTGAAGCCTAAAATAAAGATACTCGGATCAGTTATATTATAAGAAAATCAATTTGTTTAAAAAAATAATTTTTATTTTATTAATTTGAACTCTTATTATACAGTTAAATATTTTAAAATTTTAATTTAATAAATATTTTTTAATCATTTAAATTAATTATGATTGGATAAATAGTCATTTTTAATAAATAAAAATAATTATTGTAATATTTGTTATTATTAACTTTTTTTAATTAATTAATATTATAAAAATTTTAAAATAGAAAGAGTTTTCTAGAATATTAAAATTATTTTATGTATCCAATATTTTAGTACATATATTATTTAATAATTGTACATTAGTTGTTATTATAATAAAGATTAAAGTATAATTAAAGTGATTTATTAAAGTATAAAGATTATGAGACTTATTTAGACATCTATAATAAATATGGGGATATATTTGTGTAGAAGCAGAAATACCATTTATTATTTTATCGATGAGCCAAATAATAAATGGGTATATTAGGGTTAGGTCTCCAACCCATATAGATAGTCTACCTAATTTGTTTCTCTCATTAGACAATAAGGTTTATGTTTATCTCTCAAGAACACTCAAGAATGGCTATCGATATAAGGTTGGAAGACTTAAACCCCATCCACATCAGACATTCCGATCTAGGTCCAGATCCAGAACAAGAAGATCCAAGATCAAGAAAAGATCAAGAAGAAGAGAATAACAAAGAACGACTTAATGAACCGTTCTTAATTCCAGATCCACGTACGTTTCCGCAATTACAATTTATCTCAATTTATCGACCTAGAGTATTAAAGATTATAAACTTAAGAATTAAAGATCTGGATTAAATATTACAACATTTATGTCCAAAATCAACCACTTTATAACTTAATTTAATCAAATTTTAACCAAATTTTAACCAACACAAGGAATAAACATAATGATTAAGACAAATAATCAAATTATACACAAATAAGAAATCATATACTTACACAAAAATGTGCCATTTTTTCAAAACAAATTAATAACACATAATTATTAATTTGATTATTCTTACATCAATAGTGCTTATTACCAAAATGGATAACCACATTTTTCGAGGATTACATCACCATCATGATCTAGTGCTTGATGTTAAGTCCTTTGCAATCAAGATTTTCATACTATCCGAACACTAAATAGTAAAATACACATCATCATACAAAATACTTTTCTATATAAAGAGAGACATCAATAATAAATAATAAAAAATCGAATTAACTGAGAAGTTTGAGAGATTAATCTAACCTTCTTAATTAAGCATCATAATTATTCTTCCTCCTTTGATGAATTTTTGTTGTCTTACCAAATTAAATACTCTCATTCAATCAAAATATTGTTGGTGATGGTACGTCTTTACAAATTTCTACTTTTGGGAACTCTATTATTTTAGAATTATTTAAACCTCTACACCTACGAAATATTTTATATGTACCTCAAATTACCAAGAACATATTAAGTGTTGCTCGTCTAGTACGAATAATAATATTTTTTTTTTAATTTCATATATCAAATTGGGTGGTAATTGATCGCATTACAAAGACAGAGGTTTTTGCGGCACACTTTTAAATGACTTGTACCACATGCTCCCACCAGAACAAGCATTCATAAGCTCGGTCCTCAACATCAACGTGGCATCGTCGATTGGAACATTTTTCAGCTTGAAAATCACATAAGAAACCTTTTAATATATCAGAATCGCGAACTAATTATCCTTTACATTTAATTAATGTCGATATTTGGGGATGAACACCAACTTTCTTATTACCTAGTTATCGTTACTTTGTTCATTTTGTGACGATTTTTTTCTAGTGAGAACTTGAATTATCAAAATTTTAACTATTGGATTTTTTTAGACGAATTTTATCTTCTTACTTTAATGTGTTTTTTTAAACTAATTATCACATTTGAAAGAAAAATACAAATTTATTTTTCGGATTTTCACAATTCCTTCTCACACGTCCAGTCATCTATAAAAGATTCAAACCATAATTGATAGTTCAAATATTACTTGATTTAAAAAATAAAACGTCTAAAACGATAACTATACACAAAGTTAAGTATTTGTATAGTTTGGTCACTGAAAATATATACCACAATTACTATTCTTTGCGAATTTTTCTAAATCTAAAATATATATGTTCAAATCATTTATATATATTATTTCATTTTAAAACGTGTCAAATTAACTATAAAAAATAAAATAATTTTTCAAAATAAAATAAAATAAACATGTTTTTGTTCATTTGAGAACATCTTAAATGGAACCATTCAAAATTTGAATCTCATTTTCTGAAAATGAAAGTTCAAGTTCAAGACTCAAATAAAAATTTGAGCAATTTTTTAACTACTTTTAAATGTTTTCATTTCAATGCCCTAAGTATTAATGTTCTTAAACTTACTTGAAGGATACCCTTTTATATTCTTGATTTATATGAAGCTTGTATTTTGCTACCTAACATATTTGGAAAAAAAAAATAAGCTGATTAGAAAGAAAAAAAAAACTTTTTTTTTACTATTTTATATTTTCTCTCTTTAATTATTATATTTTCTTTTAAAATAGTTGGCTTAGACACTGATCACAACATGTGACTTTTTTTTAACTATTATAATAGATTATGTGCATGTTTTAAAGCTCTTCTATAGGCTAAGTTATTTCAACATTTCTACGGTTTTATTTGTGCAATAATTTTTTTTTCTCATTTTTTTTTATAGACCATCTAAAAATCTTTTTTAAATCAAAAATAGAAATGAATCTATATATTTATTTACTTTTGTCTTCATTGGATTTGTCTTTTTGAATATGTAGCCAAATCTTACACATAGTTATATATTATAAAAATATGCCTTGACTTAATTTTAGAAATTGGTAATAAATATTATAGTGTTATAAAAGTCAAACATAGATCTCATTCAAAAAAAATGTTAATAAGCCTTATACATTGTATGAACTTTTCCTTCATTTATTATTTTCATTCATTTTAATAACATAGATAATTAAGATGTTGACCAAATACTTCTTTAAGTAACTTTTCTTATGATGTTTTATAAGTGATAATATATTATAGATCAACAAAATCTAAAGAGTATAAAAATAGAAAATGAAGATAAAATAATCTTCCTGTCTCTAAAATATTTGTGTATAAATTGTAGAAAATGTAAGATAATTAACATCAAATAACAAACATGAAGATAACCACCAAAGCTCATATTCTTTCTTTATACATATTCTTGACCTTGTTCTCCTTTCTAGTTGTCGAAGCATTTTCTTCCAAGTTTGTGAGCGATTTCTTAGGCTCTAAGAAAGGTGACAAAGTAAAGGGGCTCGATCAAATCAAACAATACCTTGTCAAGTATGGCTATCTCATGCACAACCCCTCCACAACGGATGAGGGATTTGAAGTTCTAGATGATGCCGTAGAAGAAGCCATAAAAAAATACCAACTCTTCTACCATCTCGATGTTACAGGCGTGTTAGACGAACATACATTGTCATTGATGTCGAAGCCTCGATGTGGCTTCCCCGATTTAATCAATGGTACAACCATCAAGCATGGAATGAAAGTAGTTCTAGATCCAACAAAACGTTCCTACTATGCGTATGGTTCAAAATGGGACAAGTTAACCCTAACATGGGCCACGAAGCCCGGAATGCGAGATGACGCTCTTAAGCCTATTTTTTCCGCGCTTAAACAATGGGAATCAGTAACTCAGTTTCATTTTGTGCAAAGCAATGATTTTGAAAAATCCGACTTGAAAATAGGTTTCTACAGTCGAGATCACGGAGATAGACAACCTTTCGATGGACCAGGAGGGGTTTTGGCTCATGCTGGGATGCCACCTGATGGAGGAGTTCATATTGATGCAGATGAGAATTGGGTAATCGGGGCAGTGCCCGGGAGAATTGACATCGAGAGTGTTGTGTTGCATGAGTTAGGGCATGCCCTCGGACTTTACCATAGCACCGTTGAAGCTGCCAGCATGTGGCCATCTGTTCCAAGAGGTGTAATCAAACGCTTGAATAGCGATGACATTGCGGGAATCAAGGCCTTGTACAAATTTCCTTAGCTCAACTTGTTTGTGTTTAATTGCATCCATGCATGCAATTCAAAATGTATAACATTTTCTATAATAATAATAAAAAAGACAATTATTTGAGTTCATAGAAATGATGGTTAGGCCTAGATTTACCAGACCATCATCTATGGCTGAGAAAAAATCGAAAAATCGATAACTCAACCGAATCGATAGTTTACCGGTTTGATTTTACCGGTTTATTGATTAACCGGTTCTAACGATTCCGGTTAACCGGTTCTAACGATTCCGATTAACCGGTTCTAACGATTTCGGTTAACCGGTTTTTTACCGGTTAAACGGTTCGGATTAATTCGGTTGAATTATTTTTAAACCGGTAATAATTTAATCATATAATTTTATATTAGTTTTTTTTTAAATATTAGATATATTATAAATAATATTTAATAATATATGAGTTATTTTTAAATTTTAATTGATATAGAATTAATTTTTTTTAAGAAATTTATTTTATATAGCTATTAGTGTAAAATTGGATAATAGTATAATAGTATGGTGAAACAAGGATTTTGAAAAAAAATATCATTTAATAAATTTATTACATCAGTTCACGGTTAAACCACTTAACTGATCGATACCGACCGAAATCAGTAAAATCAAAACCGGTAAAACCGATACCAATACTGATCAATTAATCAGTTTGTAAAATAAAATATAAAACCAGACTTAATTAGAACCGTTTAACCGATCAGTTAAACACCCTTTAACACCCACATTGTGTTTTAACTTCTTATCGATTAGTAACCAAAAATAATTCCATTTTGATACTTTGAGATAAATATTGATTTTGAAACATTTTTTCATCACTACTTAGCTACTAGGTCTAGGGCTAGGTAGTACTAGGTACCCGTAGTCTTAGATTTATAGCTCTTCAAAATAATGAAATGTGACCGACACATAGAATTGGGAGATTGTTATCTCCTAGAAACGAGTGTGGTTTTCATATGTGGGGCAAATTGTCCCAATTATTGTTGTTTCATTTGAGTCCATGAATTGCATTAAAAATTTATACTGCTCCAATAATTATATTTAAGTACAATATGGTACGGCTCTGATTCCCCCTAATTAGGCTAATCAAATTTTTTAATCTTTTTATACTTTTGCAACCCTAATGGGTTTTTGGATAATCAATGTTTACTATATACTTAGTATTATTTACCTAATTAAAGATTGCATAAACACAAAGTTGGATAAGGATTTCCCCTTAAAGGAATTACTTGTTCATAATTAATCAAAATGTTATTGCTTGGGGGAATTTTTTCCTTTAGTGGATATGGGTTTATATGGACTAATGAACCAACTATATCTTTATTATTTCTTTGTATACAAATTGAATTCAATATCTATTATTTCTATTTTTGACAATTAAGGATATAATTATTTCATATTTACTAGAAATTTTAAAATTCATAAATATTTGCTACTTATTGAAAAGAGAATATCCTTGGTCAAAAATTATTGTCCTAATATATCAATATGGAGGGTTATTTATTTTATTATTCCTATATTATCTATGAGTGTTGTAGATCAAAAGGCAACATTCATAGTTCACTTAAGCTCTTTCAAGAATCTAGATTTAGAGTAAATATGCTTTTAATTTATTTGTGATGTATTTTTGGGTTGACCAATATTTCTTACTTTCGATGTCGTCACTTATATATTTCGTAATGGTTTGTACGTTTTTCAACATGATGTGCGATTCTCGTATGTGAATGACATCATCATTTTTGAAATTATGTTTTGCTTGTTTTATAAGAATTAAAATATGCCCCATATAAAAAAAATTGAAATATTAGTCGGTTATCCATGTAAATTCGGATACTTTTTCATTGTTTAAGTTTAAAATTTGTGTTTTTATAAGTAGTGTCCAACATTTGTTGTTCCATCAAAGTTATTGTTTGATACTATTTTTATGATCAATTTGATATTCTTTTGATGATGTATGTTAGGTTTTAAACACTTGAACCAACGTTTTAAATTAAAATGAAAGGAATATTACTCTAAAAAAAATTAATTAAAAATAAGATCTTTTATGCTGATAAAAATAATTTATGTTAAAGTTAGTCAAATTTCTCATTCATGATTTACTTTGTTTTGTACTTCAATAATTTTTAATTAAATGTGCAAATCATTTCAAGATCATATAAGGAAGAGAAATATGGTATCTCCAAATGTAGTAAAAAACAAGCACATGTGCAAAGACATGAATAGAAATTTTTTCTATAACAAAAAAAAACATTTTTTTTATAATATTCTAATTAATATATAATAACAAAGTTTTATTAGACCCATACAATATTTCGTGGTGGTTATATAATTATAATTATAATTAAAAATTGGGTTAACCAATTACCCTTATATTAATGTGGTGTGACGCATGTTTAAGGTGTGAGAACATCATTTAAAGATTACTAAAATTATGAAACATCTCCTAATAAATATTGTGTTTTTAATAAATAAATTTGGATACAGATTGATTATAGTATTTGATAAACTTATTATCCCACTGTCCCACCAGAGTGTTCGGTGAAAAGAGTCTACTTAACAGACCAAAAGATTACAGGTTTTATTCATATTAAAAGCTTTAATGAAAGTGGAGTTTCATAATTGTGGGATGTCACTCTATTTTTCTTTAATTAAAAATTAAAAAATAAAAATATTTAATACATTTACTCTATGTAACTTATATTTATATGTATTTGTTTTATTTATAGTCTTTATAGACTTGTTTCTAAGTAAATAAATAAGAGTTGGATATGGTTCTAGGTGCACGTTTTTGCTCGTTTGATTAAATGGTTAAGTGTGTTTAATCGTCCCTTTAAATTAAAATTTTTAATTATTAATTTAAAATTAAATTATATGATTTGATAGACTTTGTCCTATCTAAAAGAAAGAAAAAAACAAATGTCATAAAGGCAATAAAGATATGTGTCAATGAGTCCACTGAAAAAACATTAAATATTGTTATTTAAAAATAATCTTAAATAACCAGTTTCAATACAAGTGGTAGAACTTAGGAGTAAAAAGAAGTTTACATTTATTTTAAAAAAAACTTTTGTAGTTAATCTGGACAGGGGTTTTAACGAAAAAAATTGATTTTTTTAGAAAACAATTTTTTATCTTATTTGATTTAAATATTGATTTAGATAAGATTATAATATTACGAAACATAATAATTTTTTTGAGGTTATTACAGTTCAAAGTCAGACTTAATTAGTCAAATACTAAAATTTGATATGCTTATAAATTACATTTAGCTTCTAACTATTTAAAAAACTTCCAAGTGATAGATTTGATTTATTATTTACTATTTATAATTTATATTTTTTATTTTATTATTTTTTTAGTATAGGCATGGAATGATCTATGTAGGGGCTTCCGTCCAACCCGAAAAAAAAAAATTTAGGATAATAAATGTAATATTATCTCTTAATTTCTATAAAAAAAATTCAATATAATTAACTGTTTTTTTATCTAATTATTAAAAAAAATAAAAACTTACAGTTATATATTAATTTTAATTAAAAAAATTTTCGTTATTTTTTTAAATTTACTTTAAATTTTTTTCAAGCTCACCCTAACCCTGAATTCTTTATCCGTCCCTGAGTATAGGATAACATGACTTCCACCATCGTGACACTCACTCTAACCTTAATATGTTTTAAGTGAAAATTAAATTCTTAAATTTTGTTCTAATATTAAATAAAATAATAAGTTTTTTACACTTGTTTCTCCTCCACTACACGGTTGTCATCCACCATAGCCATAGATGAAATCTTTAATTTATTTAATTTTTTTAGTTATTATTTTGTATAATAAATTGTTGTAGTAATAACTATATATATAAATAAATAAAATCAAAACCCTCATAACTGCAACCACCGACGGAGTTAACAAAAGAAGAGTAAAGAAAGAGATTTATCAAAAGAAGAGTAAAGAACATATAAGAGATTTATTTTTTTATTCAACATATTAATTGTCCTCAACTAAAAAATATTATTCTAATATTATATATATATATAATACATTTTCACCCCTCCTTTTTATTATATCACGTCACATTAATCACTTTTTTAATCAAAATATTAAAAAAAAAAAAAAAAAAATTAAAGTCTTTTTACCTAAAAATATCCCTACTTTTTCAGAATCATATATCACTAATCAATATTTTTCAAATAAACCCTTATATCCGAACAAGACATAATGTTACATTTTAACATTTGGTATAACTTTTGGAATGACAAGTTTCAAATTTTGCAATTCAACAATTAAAATAATCTCTAAATATAAAAAAAAAAAAAAAATCAAATAAGGCCGTACTTTGTACTTTGATCCAATCTTAGAAGTAATCTTGAATTTCCCTTCTACCCATACCTTCTCTTTGATTCTCTCTCCCAAAATTGGTTGTTCTTCATAATTCTTTCTTTGTCGTACCCATATCAACAATGGTGGTTTCTAATTCAACCCACATACCCGAAAAGATCCGACAAATCGAACTCCCGACCGTCGACCTATCATTGTCGAGATCCAAGGTTTCGGAGTTGATTATAAAAGCTTGTGAGGAGTTTGGATTCTTTAAGGTTGTTAATCATGGGGTACCAAATGAAATCATTGAGAGAATGGAAATGGAAAGTTATGAGTTTTTTAATAAACCGGTGCCGGAAAAACAGTTGGCCGGAGCAGCCGATCCTTTTGGTTATGGAAGTAAGAAGATTGGATTTAACGGCGACGTTGGAGAAGTGGAGTATCTTCTTTTAAGCACGAACCCACTTTCTTTTTCAAATAACCCAGATCAATTCAGGTACAAACTTTTCATTCTAAACTATTATCAAAAATTATGTTAATATTGTTGATTTTATAATGATTATATTAAGATTATGGTTATAAATCACTTATAGTGTTATAGACCCATCTTTTTAAATGAATTATACTATGCGCATGCCATATATTTCACATGCAAAATCAAGATCTTATAGGAAGAGAACAAATTTATTTGGAGATTTATTCAAAAGGAAAAATAGTGATAATTGTGATAAAAAAAGATTATCCTATATAAGTAGTCGAAATTAAGACCCTAACATTGATATTTGTGTTAATCTCTTAACCTTGTCGTCGATGTTTTAAATTTGTAGTTTTTCTTTTTTTAATAAACACCTTAAATTAAGTGGGGTAATAACTATGTTAAAAAAGTCTATTTTATAAGACAAACAAATGACATTTGCTTTGTCTTATTTGTGTTTGTATAACCATTCATATTATGACTTATTATGTATTTAAATTGGGTTTTATTTTTATTTTTATTTTTATTTTTTTGTGAACATGCATGAACAAAAATTAGATTAATGAAATGGGTATCATCCTTTCAAAAAGGAAAAATTATAAGGGCATCTATGTAAATATCCTTTTTATTGTATTAATTTTAATGGGCATAAAGTATCTTTTGTGATTGAAATTTATTTGACATTTATAGAAACACCAAGATAATATTTACTAAATATATATATATGTATAATTTTGTAAAGAATACTAGTTTTAATAGTTGTAAATGAATTTAAGTTATTATTAAATATAAAAGTAGAAAAAAATAAAAAATAAAAAAAGAGGAAAGAGTAGTTGTTTTCTTTAGTTATGTAACCTAAGTAAAGGGACATTATGGGGAGTACCACCAATATTGCATGCAAATATTGCAACTTTAAATATGGACTATATAACACATGTATGTTTTCCATTTAATTACTTGTCTCCTTATTTTCAGGAATCTTTTTACATCTTTCTAATTCTTAAATGCATGCTCATTTAATAATGCATCATTTTATTTTTTTAAATCTACCACAATTCCCAAAGTTATTTTTGATGGTCACCCACTTTAATATATATATATATATATATAAATAAAATAAAAATTGAAATGAGTATATTATTGGATAAGAAAGATATAGTAGGTATCTATAATATAATATAATATAATATAATATAATATATATATATATATATTATATATAAATATAGGTAGTTGAGGGTCGTCTCTTTTTCTCCGTTGAAAAAAGACTGCAGGAACTGTTCCTTATCCAATTAGGAAATTAACCAGTAAAACCTTAAATCACGGACCAAGCTACCTAGTAACCTATTTCTTTACTTTTCTTTTTTCTTTTCTAACACTTTTATTTATTATTTTTGGGTAAAAAAAAATGGAAAAACGGATTATGTATATAGCCCGCAAAGGTATATAATTTGTCGTCTAACGGGCTCGAACCAAATAATTTAGGGTTAGTATCTACTCCTTATTGTCGTCACTTTTATTTATTATTAAAGAGTATTTTCAAATGTATTTTATAATATTAGCTCATTAAAATAGTTAGAGTAGTTAGAGTGATTTCTAAGATAGTTCAAATAATTTATTAAGAGAATTTAAGTGACGAGAATAGTTTCTAAGATAACAAAGATAATTAAGTGTCACTCAAATTAGATCGCAGTAAATTGAAATATGTGTTATAGCTATATCTATATCTATAGAGAGGTGATGTTAACCTTCTATATTATGTAAAAAAAACTTATAATGATCTAAGTTTAAGTTAGGATCATAATTTATTGTGGGATTAAAATTTTAATTTAGAAAAATTATAATATATAGTAAATTATAAATTATAACATTAAAGCATTGTTGAATTGTTTTTTATATATATAAATCTCATTATAATTAAACATAGTCAATTGATTCATTCTTTTATAAATAGGTTAACTAAAATATTATTTATTTTAAATTATTATTATAAATATTTTTAAGTTTTTTTTAAATATTCTCAAAACCATCACTAATTTATTTATTTATTTTTAATTATTCAAGATTTATTCTTAAAAATTTATACCAAAGAACCCTGATAGTTGATTTCAGGACTTCTAATATTAATATATATTACATTAAATAACTTAAAATGTCAAACAAGCCTAAAGTAAATAATTAAAAAGTTCTTAGTAGTAATCTATGTGACAAATTAATCTTATATATATGTTAATTTGATATAATAAAGTGAGTGTTAAGACTTAGAATCAAACCTATCCTTTAATAAATAAGAAAAAATAGAGAGATATGGAAAGGGTACCATGTGTAACACGAAAAATGATAAAGAGTGAGAAGAGAGAATTTGTTATTTTTTCAGCCAATCAAATTACGTCACGTCATTCCCTATCTCAATCATTTCTCGGAAAAATATATCAAAAAAAAAACTTTGACCCCTTTAAAAAAAGTATATAGTTAACAAACAAACAAACAAGGCCTAAGTAAATAGGTCCTGAAATTAGGGAGAGATATAATTGGTTACAATGAATAAGAGAGTCACATGCAAAAATGCAGTGATACAGCAATTCTCCTTCAACAAAAACAGAATGACGTGGCAGTCTACATGTCAGTATCACTTTTCATCGCTGTCACTGCCTTATGCCCCCTCATCATTTCTGATTTTTTCAGCGTCAAATTACCATTATTATTATTTATTTATTTTATAATAAATAAAATTATTATTATTATTTTGCAGAAACAGGTGTGCAGTGAGGGGTTACATAGAAGCGGTTAGAAAGGTGGCATGTGAGATTTTGGAGATGATGGCAGAGGGTTTGTGGGTATCAGACACGTCAGTATTTAGTAGGTTAATCAGGACCGTTGATAGTGACTCACTTCTAAGGATCAATCACTACCCTCCTCTAGTTCTCGACACGTCAGCATCTCCTCCGCCATGTCATCACCACCGTGTCGGCTTTGGAGAACATACTGACCCTCAGATCATTACACTTCTCCGGTCAAATGACGTGTCCGGTCTACAAATTTCGCCGGAGAAAGGGGTTTGGATTCCAGTTCCTCCTGATCCCAATTCCTTCTTTGTTAATGTTGGTGACGTGTTACAGGTCAGACACCAATCCATTTTCTATTTTTCTTTAGTCGAGTTTGAGTTTGGATTAGGGTTATTCAAATAAACGGTTTATTTAAAAAATATGGTCGGTAATAATTTTGTAGAAGTAATGATTTTTTTGGGTAAAAAATACTTAAGGTATTGATATATAATAATTAAATAAAAAATATAAATTATTTTAATATTTTAGGTATTGAATTAAATAATATAACGGAAGTGGGAATGAATAGTGATGTTTTTAGGTTATGGTTATTTAAATAATTCAAACCAAACCAAAACCAGGCGTACGATAAGTAATTAGATAGGTAGAACCAGAGTGTGTTCAAATTCCTAGGTTATTTTGAAAGGTAATTATTGATAATGATTTTGAGTAGATAAATATTTTTTTGTTAAAAAAAATTTAAGTGATATTATTAAATAATAATAAAATATAAGACAATTTATTGGTGTAATGAATAAGATTTTGTTATTTGAATAATATATATGGAAAATAAAATATGATTTTTAATAATTTTGAAGAGATTATAATTATTTTTATTAAAAAAAGACTTAAAGAGTATTAATATATACAAATAAAATATAAATAATAATTTAAAATATAAAGTATTTTAGTATTTTGGTCAATAAATTGAGTGATTAAATAGATATAAGGAGAATGAAATAATGTTTGATTTTGTTTAGTTATTAAAATAACTCAAACCGAACCAGGCCTAAAAGAGAGAATTAAACGATGTTATGTTAGATTATTTAAATAAATAAAAAAGAATCGGATATGGGGTTAAATTTTCAAATTATTTTAAATTCAAAGAAATTCTAAAATAACATTTTTACACGTATCCTTATTTCAGTCAAATCAATAAATAATGGATGAAAATACTTTATATTTTTTATATTTTAAAAGGAATATTTTTAAAAAAAAAAAAAAATCCTTAAGGTCTAGAATTCAGTGAAGGCATGGATAAGATAGATCATAGGTACTGCAGCTCTAGAGCTGTTGTCAATCACACTAGTTTCTATCCAATCACCACACTTTGAATAAAACATGTCAGGCCTTGTTTGGTTTTTAACTTATAATTCTATATATTATAACTTGTTTGAATACTTTGATTTAATTGATAAATCATCCAACAATGCCCTAGGGTTTTCCAACTATTATTTACTAATATTTATGGCAATTTATTTGATAATTGTATTAACTTTTATACTTGACGTAATTATGAAAGGCGTTGACAAATGGAAGGTTTGTGAGCGTGAGACATAGAGCAATGGTTAGCTCGGAAAAGGCAAGGATATCGATAGGTTATTTCGGGGGACCTCCATTGAATGCGATAATTTCGTGCCCAAAAGAATTAGAGGGCGACAACAAAAATCGTAAGAGCATATACAGGGAGTTCAGTTGGTCTGAGTATAAGGAAGCGGCTTACTCACTCAAGTTGGGAGAAAGTCGTCTTAATCTCTTCCTCAACTAAGGGTCGAAACAAACGAGACTTTAACCGGATTACTAATCTTTCTTCTTAATACAACTACTAAAGATATCATAATAAGGTTGTTTGTTTGCTTTGTTGGTGGTCTTCATGTCTCCAACAAATGAAAAAGCAAGAGGCTGGTTTTTGTTTTTATAATAATAATGCTGAAATAATTGTTAAGCAAAATATTACCTTCTATGGTTCTTGTAATTCAGATTAGTCATTTCAATTCTACTTTAAATTATGGTTTTTATTATAAGTGAAAGTTAACCCATTATATATTATTAGGCCTTGTTTAAAATTCTGTTTTTCTGGGATAAAGGATGATTATATAAGTTGTGTATATCTATATTGAGGCACTCATTTGAATTTGCTGAAGAACAATCGATAAACTCAACCCATTTTATCCATCTCATATTTAACCCAAATTAAATTTAGTTAATTCATTATTTAAGTCATATTAATTATTAATATAGGTTGGGTATAGTATGTATGGATATCTCAAACTAAATTTGATTTTTAACACATTTATTACGTTTTTGACTCGTTTAATATATTTTTGTTCCGTTTAACAATTATTTAATTTACCGTTTACTACGTTTTTTGATTTAATCAACATTTTTTTAACCCATTTAACTAATATTTATCTTGTGTTGACCTATTTAACGATTATTTAATTTCTTTTATACGGTGTTGATTCGTTTATTATGTTTTTATTCGTATAACACACTTTTGACACATTTATCACGTTTATAAAATGTTTAATACGTTTTTTTATCCATTTGATATTTTAATTAATAAATTAATCGGTGAAATAATAGATAGAATGAATAAATAAAGTTTTGATTATGTAAACTCTTTTATTATACAAAAAAAAAAATATATGTTATTAATAAGTTTTACAAAATTATATTTTTATATTCACTTGAGTGTAGGTTCAATCTATTGTTTCCCTTTGCTATATAATAAGTCAAATGACAATATAGTGAATAAGAAAAACATAGATTATATAGGCTAATTAAATAGAAAATAATTAAATTTAAATAATTCTATCCCAACCAAACCGGAAATATATTCACCACTAACAATACCCACAATTATTCAAAGCGAGCTAATTTTAATGACGGGGTATAGTTTAACACAATAATCCACAAAGCTCAAACTTATAAAGGGCATTATTAGTAAAAAATTATCCCAAAACCAAAAGACAATTTAAGCTTCAAAAAGGGTGAAAAGAAGACCTAATGAGTAAGTTACAAAGTAAAGAATGAATCAAGCATTAGTAGAGTAAGTCCATCATGAACATTTGTTAAAAAGGATCTCCAAAGAACCTAATGAGTAAGTTACAAAAAGTATATCATCTTATGAGATGATTAAAAAATATGAAAACAAGTCTTAATAGAACATGGGTTTTTAGTTGCAAGAATAAGAAACAAGAGATTATAGATGATAGTTGAAGCATTTTCAAGAGTTTTTTTTTTTTTTTGTAACAATCTTAACTAAAAATAATGACTACTCTCTCAAACTCATTCTCATGAAGAAACAACAACCCATGTAGTAGTAGTAGTATATATCATAATAATGCTTCTCATGATTGGAGGATGGATGAAAATGAGAAAAATATTCCAGCAAAAATCTATCTTCTTCTTATATGTTTGCACTCAAGAGGTTTCACTTGGTGGGTGCTCACCGCCACCACCTGCATGCAGACTTCCTCCGCGCCCGCCACCTTCAACCGCTACAACAGGAGCAGCAGCAACAACGCCGAAATTGGGTACATCCGGTTCCATCTGATCAAACTTGCTTTTCCGAGCAGGCCTTTCACGCCTCTCATTAATGCTCCTACTCCGACTTCTGCTTCTCCTACTAGGGCTACGACTCCAACTCCTGCTCCTACTTCGGCTCCAACTCCTGCTCCTACTGCGACTATAGCTTCGGCTCCTACTCCGACTCCTATAATCACGCCCCCGATCAGGACTCCGACTATAACTCCTCCCTCTGCTATTTCTGTTCTCAAACCGTCCACCCCTACTACTTCCTCCCCATCCCCCCCTTCCGCGACCATCCATCGAACTCATATTGTTGTATCTATCGTTTCCCCCACGATCATATCCTCCAACTGATCCACCGAAACTTCCGCCACCACGATGACTAAATCCCCCACGCCCCCCAAACCCTCCGTCTCTCCCTCCACCTCTCCCGCCAAAACCACCGTCCCTCCCTCCTCCACCCCGACCGCCAAATCCACCATCCCTACCTCCTCCACGTCCACCAAATCCCATATCTCTTCCTCCACCAAAACCCATATCCCTTCCTCCTCCACGGCCACCACCGCCAAAGCCCATATCCCTTCCTCCGCCACCACGACCACCGAATCCTCCTCCATCACCCCTACCTCCCACACCACGACCGCCGAATCCCGCATCCCTTCCTCCGCCACGACCACCAAAACCAGCGTCTCTTCCTCCCCGACCACCGTCCCAACGACCGCCAGAACCTGCACCGGGATCGAAACGGCTCATCCCACCTCGACTGGGACCACCGTGCATTGCCATCTCTCTTATCTCTGGGGGAACTTGCTGGTTTGCACCCTCTAGAACTTTCACTAAGTCACCGGCATGTTTCCAGTCCTGTTCAGATAAGAACGTGTACGCCACTCCACTTGCTCCCGCTCTCCCAGTTCTTCCAATTCGATGGACATAGTCTTCGATGCCGGTCGGGAAGTCGTAGTTTATCACAACCCTGTAATAATATTGAAAGAAGAAAGTCATTTAATCAGCAAAGATGATGATCAAGACAAGTTCTAAAGCAAGGGAGAAACAATCAGAGTTATCATATCTATCTTATTATAACATGGAGAGGAAGAAAGAGAGAGAGAGAGAGAGAAAGAGGTCCGACTTAATATCTTTTATGTCAAGCCCACGTGCAGCGACATCAGTAGCCACTAATATTTGAGTTTTTCCACTCCTGAACTGATTCAAAACTGAGTCCCTTTCAATTTGAGACTTATCTCCATGAATTGCAGCAGCGCCAAATCTAGGCCCTATACTACGTGCCAGCTGATCACATAACCTTTTTGTCGAACAGAATAGAATCACTTTTGACCCTGGCTCTTGGGATCTAAGGATTTGCTCAACACGCCTCTGCTTGTCCATTTGATGGACTACTTCAACATACTGCAAATTTATAACATGTTCTTATACTTTATACCACCCTGGTGTAAGAGGCTATGTTTCATCAAACATGGAGATATATAATATGAGAAAACAAGGAAAGAGTAGACAAAAGTCAGTTCTGCCAATTATGCATGGATGAATGTAGATAAATTTGCACTACAAAGAGAATCATAATTGTCAGAAATTAATTACGAAAAGCTCCATAGAGTAAGTAGAGAGCTGCAGGAAATAAAAAGATCTCAGACAAATCAGAGACACCAATGACTTTACCCCATTTGGAAACAGATACAAAAGGTCTGGATCCAAAAACGCATCTAGATGAGTTTATGTTCTGAAAATAAACTTATTCAGTCACATATTCAAAAAATTATTGGTTTTTTCCCATTTGGATCCGGTTCTCATACAAATTTTGCCAATCAGGATAATAATTCGACTGGGAAAAAGTATCTCAGAATCATTTATAGATAGCACACTAATGATGGAATGATGTTTAATCAAAATTTCCTTCTGCAAAGACTAATGATTAGCCCTTAGCTTCATTGCCTAGTGTAAAGGCCACTTGCTTGTATTCATCACTTCAATTAAAGCTTTTACCTTATTCGAAAAAGTGAAAAAAAAATGGACTGGTCTTAATACAAATATAGATTGTACCTGTGTAATAGACTTGTTTGCAGCAAGTTCATCGACGCTGCCAATATTCACCTGAATGGGTCCAACAAGAAGATCATTTGCTATTTTCCTCACTTCTTTGGGCCAGGTGGCTGTAAACATCAGTGTTTGTCGTCGAGGAGGAATCTCATTCACAATCTTCCGTATCTGGGGCTCAAAGCCCATATCAAGCATTCTATCTGCCTCATCAAGCACAAGAAGAGAAATTTGCCTAAACTCAATTTTCCTCATTTCAAGAATATCATTGAGTCGCCCAGGAGTCGCCACAACAATGTCCGCTCCTCTCTCCAACTCTTTCAACTGTGGTCCCTTAGGTGCACCACCATATAGGCACTAGGAAAGAATGACCTCATTTTCTTAGAACAAGATTTCTAGTACAAATGGCTATCAACAAATGATATACTCAACAAATACGAAATCAGGCCTATAATAATGAAACTTACTGTGCACGAGATCCCAGATGATCTGGAAAATTTAATTGCCTCATCTTGGATTTGCGTGGCAAGTTCACGGGTTGGAGCTAAAACCAATACAGTGGGTCCATGCACAGGATTATTGCGTCGGTGTCTGAGTAGAATGAAGGCTGGCATCAGGTAACCCAACGTTTTTCCAGAACCTGTTTTGGCAATTGCAACAATGTCCCTTCCCTGTAAAGCTATTGGCCATGTTTGTGCCTGAATAGGTGTGGGAGATCTGAAGCCAGCACTTTGTATCTGAAAAGGAAAATTTTAAGACATAATCAAGCACTACAAAACCAGCCAACAGAACAGAAAACATTGTTAACAATTAAGAGGCCAATTTCAAAGGTAAGATCTAGTACTCCATATAATTGTAGGATAAAACAGAAAGGGAAAAAAACAAAAAGGAAACCAATAGGAACGCAGTTGCTTACTGAAGCAACTTGAGGCAACAAAGACATAAGAGGAGCCAATAATCTAGACACAGCCAGGCCACAAAAGTGTAATTATGGATAAAGGGCAAACCACCCTTGTTAAGGTGCCGATGGCGGCTCCAACTGTGCATATTGCAGCCTCCAAAACTCACAATAGTTTTCAAGTAAGAATGTGATGCACAGCAGCGTACGACAAATGCTCCTCTCGAGCAAATATCGCACCTGCGACAAGTAAAATTTATGAGCTTAAAGCATAAAAATGCATAAAAGCTATGTAAAATAATTGCACCTTAAATTTAGACACCAATGCATATACATTTCAAATTGTAAACCTGCTTGCAATGAAAGGAAATTTACCTCTCTCAATATTTCCGGTGGAAAGCCAGTCGTTTCAAACGTCATAAAAGGAGCTGGAATATTATCACCCTATACAAATACATTCAGAGATCAAAATGTCTTCTTCTCACATTATTAAACATACACAACTTAATTAAATTCTAAAACAACATGAATATGGAAGAAAGGAAGTATATTACGCACAGTAACAGTTACTTCATGCTTCTGACGATAGTGATCAGCAGGTGAAAGGTTGCTAGGATCAACAGACCCACTAACCATTGGAGAAGGTTTCACTGTAGCATTTGGGGGAAATGATGGACCACCAACCCCGTGGCTGTACATATTATGGTATCCAGGACCTCCAGAACTGTTCATGGCACCATCAAAAGAAGGTGTAACAGGAGGACCATTCATCCACATCTCCTGTAGAAGTCAAAGAATATCACATTAGTTTCAAGGAGAAATTGCGGGAAACTACATATGAAACTTAAAAATAGCAGTTCCATTGTTGTTCATCTAGAACACGTATGCAATGTTTACTGAAAAGTGAAAACTTAGTAGGCGGATATTATTTTTACTAAGATGAAAAGATGTCTGCATGTATCTTGCCTGCGGATTCCTTCCCACAGGTATTGCTGCCAATTTTGGTTGTTGAGGAGCCATAGTGTTACCATCGTTGTTATTGCTGAAGTAATTCCCAGCTCTTCTAGGAGGGTTTTCTTCAAAACCGGTCTTTAAATTGGCAGGAGGAACATTAGGTGATTGACTATGCATATCTATCTGATTATGGTAAGGTGAAACATGTTGCTGATAAGCTACTTCTGGAGCACTTTGAGGTGTTGGAACCAATGAAGGTGGCTGTTGCAAATTGAGAGGGGAATTCCCAAATCTTTGGCCTTGACCAGGACGTACACCCATTTGTGGCATCTGATTAGAGTTTGCTCCATGAGGAGCATTTTGAATTGGTGGCACACTGGGTTGTTGAATCTGCGGAGATGAAAATCTAGTAGGGTTACCTTGTTGATGATCAAAATCATCTCGGGAAGATACTCCTGACTTTTGCTCATGTTGGGGATACATACTGCCCTGGGGAGGTACTCCTGATTTGTGCTCCTGTTGGGGGGGATAAACACTTCCATGAACAGTTTGCTGAGGCTGTTGTGGAAAACCTTGTTGTCCTTGTAGATTTGGTTGTTGATATGACATATATTGCATGTGTTGATGTACATATGGGTTCCCCTGAAGTTGACCAACTTGTGAACCTTGATATTGCCCTGCTTGTTGCCCTGCAGGCTGTGGCGGTGTTTGTTGCATCGCTTGTTGAGGCATAGAATGCCCTGATTGCTGTGGCATTGGATGTGCAGGATGTAAATGCATTTGATGATTTGGTTGTGCAGATTGTTGGCCAAGATGTTGTGCTGATAACTGCCCCTGAGATTGTTGTGTGCCCTCTCCAAACTGGGGTCCCTGTTGTCTTCCAGCTTGAATTAGCTGTGAATTGTGTTGCTGAGAAGTTTGGGGCATCATCTGTATACTATGTTGTAGAGTAGAAGCATGTTGTTGGGGAACATTTGCTGTTGGTTGCCCATACTGACCAATACTACCATTTGCTTGCATTGCTCCCATTTCCTGTGCAGTAATTTGTTTAGTTGTAGAAGATGTGGGTGGGAGAACAGGGGCTACAGAGGGAGGTGTAGCAGCAGATGGCCTCTCATACTGGGTCATGTTTGTTTCAGGATTCCAGTAGTACATAAGCCCGGTACTTCCATCAATTAGCCCCTTCCAAGGCTTGGGCAGTGTGGGATCATCTGGAGCATAACGTGGACCAAGTGAAGCAGATACTTGGTCTGAAGTTGCCATTAATGACTAAAGCCCTGAAAAGATTAAATCAGTATAAATACAACTGGAAAAGATTGGTGAAGACAGAATTTGCAATACAGTAACCAATATCCGACCAAAGATTTCCCCCTCTTTTCAAGTGAGGATGCGGAAATATAGTTGATACTGGCCTTACATCGATACAAATTTATAGATTGATATAAGAAATATCACATATCTTCACATAAAATCCAAAAAGTATTATGGTAAACATTGTAGAATAAACTGCAAGAAAGGTTAGATTAAGAGAATTGTGACAGACGATAGTTGCAAAACATACAGATCAGAAGTCCCTCCACAGAAACTGGCACCAACAAGAACAAGTAAAAATGGAATCAAAACCTAGATGGGAGAAGCCGTGATAACAAAGTACTCTTCCAGAAGAGAGAAAAATAATGAATTAGCTATACTGTAACCAATATCCGACCCAAGTCATCGTGTTCCCCCTTTTCTTCAGTGAGGGTGTGAGAATATAGTTGATACTGGTCTTACATTGATACAAATTCATAGATTGATATAAGAAATATCAAATCTTCACATAAAATCCAAAAAGTATTATGGTAAGCATTGTAGAATAAACTGCAAGAAACGTTTGCATCAGATGTCTCCCCGCAGAAACAGAAACTTGCACCAACAAGAACCAATAAAAATGGAACCAAAATCTAGATGCAAGAAATCGTGATAACGAAGTTCTCTTCTAGAATAAATCATTAACCCACTATCATGAAACAAAACAGAAACCCTATTACCTCTTGAAGCAGGGCCGGCCCTAAGAATTGGGATACCCTGCAGCAAAACAAACAAGATCTAAATGTCTAATTTAACCTAAACAAACATATAGATACATTTTATAAACTATAACTAATCAATTAACCTAAACCCTCTCATACAAACTGTGACAAAACAATTGATTAACCTAAACTTATTGAAACAGTAACTAAATCCTCAATTAAACAAACATATTGACAAATACTAATAATGGTGTTGGAATTGGTGTGAGGAATTAAACAAACATACAGATAATAAAGGCTTGATTTTAGAACAAGGAAATAAATGTACTAACCTGGAGACTGGACAGTTGACGGTTCACGGAAGAAGCAGGTGGACGACTGGTCGGTGTCGGAGGCCGGCGTCGGAGGACGGCGACGGGAAGGATTCGTTATCAGAGAGAGAGAAAGAGAGTCGGAGAAGGGAAGAGGATTGAGATCGGGAAGGGAGGGTTTGGGCAAAATGAAGAAAAAATGGCTTGTGCCGTACAGAGAGAGTATGGGCTGTTTCAAAAACAAAAGAGATATGGGCTTTTAGGCCTATTTAAAATTATTCTAATATCAAAGATTTATAGGCCCATTACAAACTTTTATTCTCTATAAATGATTTGTTTCTCATGAATTATTTATTTATAATACAATTTGGTTTTGTGCTCAATTTTGATTAAAATAGTTTAGGGATCCTCAATTAATAGAAATTTCGATATTTTTTTTCAAGCTTTTGAAATTTGAGTTTATTATTGTTAAAATTATACATTTTGTTTTAACAATTTCAAGCGTAAAATTTATAAATAAAATATAAATTAAAGATTTTGACTATCGATTTTTTAAAATTGGATAGTGAAAATTCTTAATTCTTTGAAATTCGATAATTAAATTAGTGACATTAATCTTTTATTTTTTTATTTTTAAATTTTACATAAATAATAAATTAATGACGTTTGAAGCGGTTAAACTAGGAGTAGGAAAATTATTAAAAATATCAATTTTTAAAGATGCCGAAAAGAATGTAAGTTATGCGACTGATATCAAAACTGTTGGTAAGATAAATGTATAATATTTTCTAAATTTTGGTATATCAGTATATAAAGAAATGATTTTATAAATTAAATATATATTTTTTGAAATAAATATATTTAATGTTAATTTAATTATAAAAATATGATTTTTGAAAATTAAATCAAAAATATAATTATGCTGTAATATTGTTTAATATATCCAACCTAGCATTTTATTTTACAATATATGAAACTAATTTTATTTTATTATAATCGGTCCTGAGTGATTTACTTTCAACTTTGCAAAAGGATAATGGATCATTTTAGAAAAAGCTTGAATTCTAAAATAGTGTTGAGGGGAGAGATTGATATGTACAACTAATTAACTAAAAGTATAAAAATTCAACTTATGAAAAGATTTGCAAATGATGAATTTGAATTGTTTAAGGAACCTGTGGGAAGAGTGGGAGTTTGTTAATTAATTGAGTCTAGTATTTATTATTATCATCTAGCCTAGATTGTATTATCAATTTATAAAAAATTACAATTATAAATACAATTAAAGATGGTACTTATGTTTATTCTTGTTAACTACAATTTTGTAACTAAATTTAATTTTCAGTTTTGTGTAATGTTTATATAGTAATAATATTAAATTATTTTTTTAAGTAATATGTTTTCTTAAATATCAAAGGTATAATACTAACATCGTACCGAAATTAAGGTAAGGTAAAAGTATGAATTTTATATACTAAAACTTTCGGTAAGATATAAGATATGAATAAAGTATTAAAGTATACTGTACTAACACACTATAGTTAAAACAAAATATTGTTTTGTATAACTTTAAAAATAAGGAGTCCCAAATTGTGAAATTTAAACAAAAAGTTTGAAATCTCAATTGTCCCCCAATAAAGAGCCCTAATTTGACGACATTAAGATGTGGATATTAACCATAAGTTCCTAGATTCGAGTCCGTTAAGCGGCAAGTTCTCCGTCTGGTTAAATGATTAAGTGTGTTTGCGGACTACATACTTAATATGGTGTCCCATTTTTCTAAGTGATAAGAGTCGGTTTAAGAGACCAAGAGGTCACAAGTTCGATTCTATCTGAACCATGGTTGTGGGGTGTCATGTTAGTTCTCCTTTAATTCCCCAAAAAAATGCCTAATTTGACAGTTCAACCATAGTTTAAATGTCAAGAAATTTGTCTAAATGATCAAAATATAACATTTAATTCTCACTAAAATGCCTTAAATTGAAGTGAATTATCATGATTATGAAAAGTTATGGTAGTTTTCTAAATTAAAAAAAAAAACACAATACATATATATAACTATAAATTATCATATTTTCACACGCAACCCGTTATGTGAGTACCTTCTATAAACAAAAATTTACAAAAACAAACCAATGGAGTCAACAAATAAAGCTCCTACCCCTCCAGAGAAGCGAGGACATTTCCTTCGAAGGATGACTATGTAAATTTAGGCTTCGACCTCGTCTCTTATAAAAAAAAAGTAATAAAAAAGAAATGGGAAACAAGTGGTGTAATTTAATGATTTATGAGGCCTATGAAACTATGGCATGAAGTATAAGAAGTTATTCTTTACAATAAGTCGGGAGAAGTCTCGCCTTGAATAAATTTGTTCATGATTGTAAACATATAATAAAATTGTGCATTGTCTCATTCATGAAATTTAGAGCAGATTACTTACATTAAAAAAAATACTATAAAAGTTTTGAAGTAATGACATTCAAAATATTAACACAATATTCTAACTAACTAAACTAAAATTTTATTTGTTAAATATATATATTATTTTATAATAATAAATTTCATATGTTCTTCAATATGTGGATTAATTATTATTAATATCAATTTATCGCACAAATTTAGCAATTTATCGCCTAAGTTTAACATAAAATTAAATTTAAAATATTTTCTTTTTCCCCAACAAACAAAAACAAATATTAGGAACCTAGTTTGCAAATCAACATGAAATGTTTAGTTTTTGATATGCAACTATTAATGTTTCTTTATATTCGTGGGGTGTCATGTTTCCTACCTTCAAAAACAAAAACAAAACAAATTGTTTTTTTTTTTTTATGTATTTCTTTCATTCACGATATTTTCTTTAAAAAATCCTATGTAATTTAAAAGATCAAAGCAAAACAAGTAACCAGATGAAATTGAAATATTTGATATTACTAAAGTTGAAATATTATAATTATAGCTAACATGTTTTTTTATTCAATTGAAATCGAGCACATAAATCGTTACATTGTCATGTGTAACGGGAAAGTCAAGCAAGCATACTTAGTACTACAAGAGCAATATTATTGAGCCATAACATCTTCTGATTGTAATCCGCTATAGGGTATGGACGGTTAGGATGCTTCACAAAGCGATCTTGACACTTGATATTCATGCTTGTCGCATCGTTCACAAGCTCCATCATCGCCTTGTAATCAGCTTTGCCCTTGCATATCTTGTACGCATCTTGTAACTTGTGTAACACAACCGTGTAATCGTCAAGACAACTTGCCAATTTATCTTTAAGGTGTTTACTCTCCTTTCTTTGTTGAAGCTCGTCAACTGCATACTTGTTCAATCTCGCTTGAGCCATTGCCAACATGATAGTGATGGTCGCGAGATCCTTCATGTCAGCCAATGTGGTTCGAGGGTATTGTTCCAATGTAGTTTTGCAAAAACCATAATTTAGGGTTTGCTCGCATATTTCACTGATTTTTGAATGAGAGAGTTGATCGTCGACTGTTTTCGAGGCGTACAAGGGACGAAACAATGTAAAAGGGAGCAAGAGAGAAATGATTACGATCTTCGATACGAGAGAAGGGAGTGTCATAGTGAATTATTAGATGTGACATAAGTTTGCCAAACACTATTATTTATATGTATATGTTTGGTGGGGATTGAATATTTTGCAAGGATCACACTATGTTTGTGTTTAACATTCATCTATTTGCAACCTCTTACCTAAATCATTACATTGCTTTCCCTTGCTAATTAGTTGTTCAATATGTAGCATGATTATAGGATCTTCACACTTTTTCCATACTCATATTATACATGATCAAGATCTTCACCTTATACATCTAATGCCATCTTGAAAATAAGGTACAAAATAGCACCAAAAAATTGTAAGAAAATATCACTTATTTGCTTAATAGCTAGTAGAATCATTCAAACAAATTGATAATAAAAAAAAAATGATTTCAAGAGGGTTTTGTGTGAAAAGGGTTGGAGCATATCCCAATAAGCCCCATGATTCTTTCTGGCCGATGGCCCGATTTTCTTTCTTTTCATTTCCCACTCACACTACTAGGTCAAAAAGCATTCTGCACATATTTAATGTTTGTTTGATTTCAGTTTTTTTAATCATTGTTTATTTAAAAAAAGTAATAATATTGAGAATTTTTATCTTTTTTAGCTTAACAGCAAAAAGAATATCATCTTGGAGGTCCCGTGTTCGAGTCCGTCAGACGTGAGGGTCAGACGTGAGGTCCCGATTGTCTGATTAATTGGTTAAGTGAGTTACGCGAGCTATATACTTAATCACAGGGATTAGTCGCACTTTGAAAAAAAACGGAACCAAACGTTCTACAAAAATAACTCAGGGGAATACGTCGGATATAAAAAATTAAATGGTATTACTATATAAAAAAAAGACAATTTTAATAAATAATTTAATTAATTTGTAAAATTATGATTTAAAATTATTTAAATAATTCAAACCATATAAAAAAACAAATAATAAAAATTGGATTAATGTAATTTTCAATCACTCTAAACCAACTTAGAGAGTGTTTCGAAATAAGTGTAATTTTTTATTTTTGTTTTGTAATGTATTGTCAAAGAGAATCTCTAACTATAATTATATTAATTCACTTGTTTTATTACTAAATTATGAATCCAAATTATTATTAATATTTTATAAAAATAAATATTTTTTTCTTTTAAAAGTAGTATTACTACTAAGTATTTTATTGTAACACCAATCTAAATTAATAAATAAATAAATAACCTAGAAGTTAATGTGTAATATTTTGGTCATTGCTCAACAACACAAGAAACTAAATTAATTCAAATAATTTAATATAAATATATCATGTATTCATCAAATTATCAATTAAGATATAAAATAACATCTTTATTCTGGTCTATATATTTTAAAATTAAATAGTAAGATTTATCAATTAAGATTTTAGCAAAATAAACTATTTATGAGGTGATTTGAATTTAATACAAACTTTTTACACATTTTTTTAAATATTACATTTTGCCGGGAATTACGGGTTACAAATCCAATGATAATAATAATTTCACCCAAAATAAAGGAGACATTTTTTCCATCTTCAAGAAAAAACATCTTTCTTCTTCTTCTCCGTCGCCGGAAAACACAAAAAAATGTCTCCGATCATTCTACGTTTCTTAATTGTTTCCCTCTATTTTACATTTCAAATAACTTTCATATCCTCAATCTGCCGTGGATTCTGCGGAAACGCAGCCGTTCGATACCCTTTCGGTATCGACGACGGCTGCGGTTCCCCGGAGTTTAAAGGAATGATGAACTGCTCAAACTCAACCGATCTCTTCTTTCAAACTCCATCAGGTAACTACAAAGTCCAAACAATTGACTACGAAAAACAAACAATGGTCATTTATGACCCGACAATGTCAACTTGTTCTATTCTTCAACCTCACCATGATTTCGTAATGTCGGAAACTCAAAACGCTGTCATTACTCCGACACAGGATACTGTCTTTGCTCTTGTTAATTGTTCGATAGATTCCCCTGTTCTCAATCGATACAGGTAAGTAAATTCAAATTCAAATGAATTCCTCTGTTATCGATCTAATATTATGTATAATTCTTTGTGTAGTTCACTCTGTTTCAACTTTTCGGGGCATACATGCGACGAACTATACGGATCTTGCAACGCGTTTCGCGTTTTCCATTTGTATACAAACAGTTCGCCTCCGTGTTGTTTCACTAGCTATTCGACTATGAAATTCATGAACATGAACATTCTCGATTGTAGTCATTACACTACTGTTTTTAATACCGATTCCTTAAAAGGAATTGGACCACTCGATTGGCTATATGGAATCAAGTTGTCTTTTGCTGTCCCCGACACGGGCTGTCAACAATGTTTTAAGTCGGGTGGGAGTTGTGGTTACAATGTGGAGACAGAGGGTTCACTCTGTATTTGTAATGCTACTGTTAATTCGACCAGACAATGTGGTAATTGTTTCTTTTTTTTTGTTCATTACATTGTGTTTTTTTTCATGGTTTTGAGATAAATTTGTTATTTTTTTTTTCTATTAGCTTTGGCAGGTGTTGCCGCTGACTCAGCTATGGCGACCGGATGGAGTCAAAGCCCAAAACACGTTTACCATATGCTGCTTATTCTATATTTGGCATCGGTCACTCTATTATCTATATTCTTCTAGTTTTAGTAAAACGCGACTCTTGTTCTTTTTGTACCATAAACCGCCATTTTCTAGGTCAAGTTATTGGGCGGTGAAGCTTTGTTCTTGCTCGGAAAACCGACTTTTGTTTAGGTAAAGTTATTGGACGGTTTTCCACTTTTTCTTTTTTTCATGTTCTTGTTGTTACAATTACCTAAGGATGATTGTGAATTGTGTGGTTCTATTCAATTAAATTACCTTAATTCATCCATTTATAACCAATATGTTTGATGGACAATATGTTAGAATCAAATACTCATATGGCCGGTTACAAGAGCATTGGGTCGGAGGATAAATTAGGAACCAAAACTAAGGCCCCGATTAAATATTTATTAACTCGACTCGAACGAGTTTATAAATTTTTTTACTTAATTTCCAGTTATTTAGATACCCAATTTTCTATGGCGGATTTAGGTCTCGGGTAACTTGGAAATTTGCCATGTGTGTTAGTTCTTCATTATATTCGATAACTACAAAGATTGAAACTAGTAATGATGCTTAAGAAAATCCAAGAATATATTAAAAGGATACAACTTAGAAATAAATTCCCTCAAATTATCCTATCCTCTCTTAGTCAAAAACATACAATTCCTTTACGATTCCCATTTCTCATCATCAACATTCTCCACTTCGTCGTCATCTTCATCATCTATAAGATCAACAACGCTGGAGGCCCGTTTCTCTTCCTCGAGATCAAAAACCTTATCATTCATATCCGCCTTTCTATAAGCATCAATCATCATCGAATATGTCAAAGAATCAGGTCTGCACCCCTTCTCCTTCATTCTCATAAACACTTTTTCCATCTCCATAACATCTCCCGCTTTCATGCACGAGAATATAACCGCATTACAAAACGAGGTATTCTCCGGTACGCCTGATCTACCCGCCAATTGTACGGTTTTAACCACCTTATGAAACATGCCTGCATTCGCGTAACCCTTAATTAAACAGCAGAAAGTCTTGGTATCCGTCCTCATCCTTTCCTCTTGCATCTGATCAAAAGTGTACTCCATATTATCTGCATCTCCAGCGTCTCCAAATGCTTCGATCACACTGTTGTAAGTCGAAGTTGTCCATGAGATCGAGAGCTTCCTCATGTTTTCCATTACAGTTGACATCTTATCATACTGTCGTTTCCTAACATAAGCCCCAATTAGGATGTTGAATGTTCGCGATTCAGGATTGATTCCCATGTTAAGGAACTTTTCATACCATTTCTCCATCATTTCAATCTGTCCTTTGTTTCCATACAAGCTAATAATCGTGTTCATCGTCTGAACATTAGGTTTCTCCATCTCCGAAAGAAGTTTCTCCATCTGATCGAATTTTTCAGATTTAGCATACCCTTTAAGAACTATATTCTGGGTAATGATATTGGGTACGATAGAGCGTTCTTCCATTTGATTGTATAACGATTTAACATCCTCAAACCGATCAGTTTCGACACAAGCTTTGATCAAAACATTGTAGGTGTAGACATCAGGCTGACAAATGGGATGAGCTTTCATCAATTCAAGAACTGAAAAAGCCTCATCGAGAAGATGAGATTTACAGTAAGCAGCAAGAATTGCAGTATAACGTCTGCAAGTAGGGTCTAATCCTTGTTCAATCATTTCATCGAACAGTTGGTGTGCAAGTTTTGGTTGTCCACATCTTCCAAGCATGACAATTAGTTTCATGTAGGTTATATCTTTGGGATGATAAAATGGTTGTTCTTTCAGCATTTCAAAGACCTAATTAATCAATTCAGATTATCCATGGTTTAATTTGAATTCAAATTCAAGATAATACTAAAGAAGAAAACCTGAAGGGCTTCAATCCATTGCTTTTTTTTTATTCGATCGGAGAGAGAATCGGTGACGGTACAAGCTCCGGCTTTGGGGTAGTGCTTGACTTCCAGATTCTTCTTCTTATTGATGTTGTTAATTGGGGTTTTACGAACGGCGGCACCGGACTGACGTCTGATTTGGTGGGTGTCCGTTCTTTTTGGAATGAACTTCTTTTCTGAGGTTTTTGGTCTAGGATTGTATTCACCGGCTTTCCAGTGTCTTTTCCTTTGATGATCAGACGAGGGGGAAGAAGGTGCCGCCGAAGTTGAAGATGAGTAAGAACATATCACCGTCGCCGGCGATGGAAGTTCAGTTCCCGGTTTAGTTAGGGCGAGATTGGAGGGTCTTTTCTTCTTCTGTTTGATTATGTCTTGATGAAGAGGAGATGAAACCAGGGATGAGAGAAACGAAAGAGAGAAAGTTGTCATCTTTAGAAGAAGAAGAAGAAGAAGAGAGAGAGTGAGAAATGCTTACTTAAATTAAATCTTCAAAATGTCACTAAATTTATTGTATTTTTTAAAATTTAATTGAGAATAACATAAATATTTTTTTTATAAATAATATAAAATAAACTTACAAAATTGATAAAAACGATGATATAAATATCAAATTATAAGAACAATTTTACCGAACTAAAATTCTTAATATAAGGGTCACTTCAATAACGTTTTTAAATAGAACGGTATCGAAAAAATCACATCACTGTCAAATATAATTTGAACGGCAGTTGAAATTATCATTAACCAATGGTTGACGAGCAAAATATTCGTACAAATTATGAAGGATAATGGTAAGAGAACATCCTTATAAGATCAAATCAAATAACTCATTGAAAAATAACTCATCATTTGATAATTCTTCCACTTTCTGCTAAGAAGATAACTAACATGAACGAATTCATGAATTAGAGTTAGTGTGAGTTTGAAAAAAAAATTAGAATGAATTTAAAAAAGTAAAGAAAATTATGGATAAAACGAATGTATAATGAATTTTGCTATTTTAAAATAATAGATAAATAAATAATGAATTAAATTGAAAAAAATAAAATTAAGGGACACTTCATATTTATACCGTAAAATAAAAAAATAATTTTTTTCAGAGGTAGGTTGAAGCTTGAGCTGATTAATAGATTTGTCCTTGAAAAGAGGAATTAGCAAACAATTCATGACCAACTGATAATTGATTCAAGAGGAATTAGCAAACAATTCATGACCAACTGATAATTGAGAGTATTGTTCGTATCTTAAAAATCCAAGATGAAAAATTTGAATCGGCTAAAAAAATACCAAACCAAATAAAATATAATATAACAATAACTAAAATCTGAACCGTGGAAAAAGAAACAAACTACCCTTGAAAAGTTCAGCCAAAAAAGGAGTATTTTCAATTCTAGAGATAAAAGAGGATAATATTCTGGATAAAATAACTAGAAATTAAGTAGGCTAAAAGATTGAATGAGTAAAAAATGGTTTACTGTGCAATGCAGAATTCAATCCCAATAAATAACCATATCTCTACAATCAATCAAAAGCAAATTCCCCACAATAATTTAAATAAATTAAAACAAAACCCCCCACAAACATGACCTAGGTTGCCATTTTACACACAATAATAAAAATATCTGAATAAAAATGCACTATACCAATATATAATATGTATATCTACAGAGCTGATCATGAAAACTGACTCCATGAATGGGAAACTTTGTCATTCTGGGAGGTGGCTTCTTCCATCCAACCTCAATATTGCATTGTCACTCTTATCTGTATCCGAATTCTCCAATCTGGCCGTTTCATTGCTCTCCGTATTGCTGCTCCTTCGCCTTCTTCGGTCCTGCAAAAGGCAATCAATCGATTCCCATTTAGATGTGTAGGTTGTGAATTGATCTTTGGCTTTGTTTTGTGGGTTTGATGTTCTGTTT
Organism: Impatiens glandulifera; assembly: GCF_907164915.1. NCBI lineage: Eukaryota > Viridiplantae > Streptophyta > Magnoliopsida > Ericales > Balsaminaceae > Impatiens > Impatiens glandulifera. The sequence continues at coordinate 6,656,583 of NC_061869.1, read as the reverse complement.
TTCTTTTGTTGCATTTTGAATTGAGGGATTGTCTAGAATGTGTTTGAGGAGTTTCCTCGTTCACAAAGATGGCACTATACATGTGCATTCCAATCTGCCACACTTTTATACCGAATTATGGCCTTGTTTGATCTAGGGTTATTTGAATAACCGGGTGATTATTTTCAAATAACCCAAAAAACAGGCTATTTGGTATGTTGTGTTTGATAAGTAGATTGTTGATTCGATAATGGGTTATTTGAAAATAATCTCAAATAACCCACATCAAACAAGCTTCTATATCCAAAAAATCATCGACATTGACCCATAATAAGATCCAGCTACAAGTTGGTTTACAAAATAAGCCACACCTTTATATAGTGTATGATTTGAAGTTAGGGTGATTTGAGATTTTCACCAAGTTCCCAATGTTAAGTGAATTTTATAGATTGTGATACTAATAAAAGTTTAGTTAAAGCAATATGAGAAAGAATCAAATAAAATCGAATCAAAACCGAACCTCTCTTGGTATGGGATACTCCTCAGATTCAAGCATACGGGCAACTTGACTCATCTTTGGTCGCTTTTCAGAATCCGGATCAACACACCTCAAAGCAGTTAGAAGAGCTCTTTTAATGGCGCTTGTGGATGGCCTGTTCTCAATCTTTGGATCAAGAACTTCTTCAGAACGCCTACTACCAACCATCATCTTAAGCCAATCAACAAGGTTTACCTACAAGAACCCCATCTTAGTTAGAGGCATTTTTTATGTATATTTTTACTTTTGAAAATTTCAGCATTTCATTAAAATTCTATAAATCTTTTTATTATTTTCACAAAAGAAAAATATAGTTAAACCGCAGATTCTCTATTTTTTATACTAATACCTCTTGTGCTGGACGGCTATAATCCACAGGATCTCGTCCAGTGATTGTTTCCAAGAGAACAACCCCAAAGCTATAAACATCACTTTTCTCGTTTAGGCGACCACTGTTAGCATATTCAGGAGCGACATACCTAAAGAAACCAATATGAAAGTATGTCCATCAACACTTGCAAGAAACATAAACCTTTTTTTTTCAAAAGAATGCTAGTTGCATACCCGAAAGTACCCATTACTCTAGTAGAGACATGGCTCTTTCCAGCAAGAAGCAATTTGGCAAGGCCAAAATCGGAGATCTTAGCATTGAAATCGTCGTCTATTAATATATTGCTCGACTTGATGTCTCGATGAACCACTTTAGGCTCAATTGCTTCATGCAAGTAGGACAAACTGCAACACATCATATATTCATCAAGATGCGTAAGAAACAAACAAACAAAAAATTAATGGAGAACAAGCACAATATCAAGGTGCTTTTAGTAGAAATCGAACTTGAAACGTGTTCTTACGCCTTAGCAGTTCCAAGTAGAGCCTTTATCCGTGCCTCCCAAGTAAGATATCCGCGATTCGACATTGCACCATGAAGCCATTGCTCTAAGTTACCGTTGTTCACATACTCATACACCAACAACCTATTTTTTTTTTAAAAAAAACAAAGATTGAGAATGATTCTTAATCCAAAGAATCCAATAAGGCATTATTCAAACAAAGTACCTATGAGTCCCTTCGATGCAATAGCCGAGAAGCCGAACCAAGTTTTTGTGCCGAACATTACCAATGGCCTCAACTTCAACTCTGAATTCTTTCTCAGCTTGACCTCTATTTATTTTACAAATGAATTTCGGGTAAATGTCAAATTTCTAAGAAATATACGACAAAATAGTTAAATTTTGAACTTACAAATTATTAAGAAGCCTTTTGACTGCAACAGGAGTACCATTAATCAGATGGCCACTATACACAACACCATATCCACCTTCACCTATGACATTTTCCTTTGAAAATCTCTTTGTAGCGGTTTCCAGGTCTCTAAGCGTAAACCAGTGACCCCAACCGAGATGAGAGACCTCAGGCAACCCTATTAAAGGGGAAGGAGCTGTTATATGGTTTTGATTCTCACCCGAGTGAGATTTATCGCCATCTTTGCCTAAATTGTTCACAGAACCCGATCTACTGCCAGATTCTGAATTTCCAAAGTTCTCTAAGCTTGTTTGAACAGAATTGAGTTGTTTATCTGAGTCCTTATCATTATGAGGGAAATACTTGTTGGCTGAATTATGATCAACTCTTATCTCTCTGATTTCCTTTGATACAGATGGAATCTGAGTAAAGGGTATCGAGTCTCGTGTTCTTTTCGATTTCTTTCGCCAGATAAGAATGATAGAAAGCACCAAAAGGATGATTAAAATGAATAATGCCACGAATATCCCAATCACAACCCACAGTTTTAGATTAAGAAACTCTGTTCTCTTTGATAGTTTAGCTTTCAGATCGGATGCCATTTCACAACACCTGCAAAGTCAACACAAATACAGATACAAATGTAAACATAACTACACACAAAGACAGATAAAGCAGTGAAATTGAAGTCGACAGATGGATGAACAAGGAAAGATCAAACAAACCGACATATTTTTCTCTACTTTACCAAGCATCTTTTAAAGATTTAATCAGATTTAGTACACAAAAGAGCTGTATAAAGTAACCCACATGAACAAATACAATACAAACACGATGAGTGATTATTAACTCATTGGCAGTAGTGGAATGTAGTGATGAACTATCGCAACTTCAAGCATAAAGCTAGATTTAGGTAAATTAGCCCCAAATTGACAATGACTAACGAAATCCAGACTCAAGATCTCTTTTTTATACAAACTAATTTCAAATTGAGGGTTATCAAAGGCCTTAAACATTACCCTTTTGCCGCCCAGCTCCCGTTTCACAAGATTTTCCACATGGGTTCAGTCGTCTTCAACTTCCCATCAACAAAGAACCTGCATTTAGAGAGAGAGATGGACCGAAGAGGAAGAAACGACCACCCACGACCCTTTTCTTCTGTGAGATTGAATCACACCATTGATTTCTGAGATATGTGTGAAAATGGAGATGGTGGTGGTGGGGATGATAAGGCAGGGACTTATCAGAGGTAGCTTAGACTCTGCTTAGTAGGTATTTTGTCTTTGCATAAAACAGTAAAAGTATTACATGATAATAACAATTTTAATCAAATAATATATAATCTGCTTTTTAAATTTAATGAATATAAATTATAAAGTATTTTCTTTCTTTTTTAAATTAGGTAAAATTACTAAAATTTTTTCTCATTTTTTAAGAAAAATAAACACAACTTTCAAAATAAATAAAGTATTATCATAATCTAGAAACATTCTCAATTAATAGAAAAAAAGATTATTTAAAGTTATAAAAGCATAGATAATATTCTATCTAACAACTAAATATTTACTTAAGGAATTGCCAAAATAATAATATTGATTAATTTAGAAAGATTTGAATTAGGTAAAAAACTGTAACACTAAAAAAATAAAGTGTAATCAAATGAATTACTCATACAACTTTATATGAAAAAAATATGTATTAAATTTGATTCTCAATAATAATAAATTAAGTTCAACCTATTTGAGTTATCATTCAAATTATTCTTTAATAAACTATATGATTTGTAGTCGTTTTATTCATATTATTATTATTATTATTATTATTATTATTATTACCCTATCTGATATTCGTTCTGAAAAATCGATGGAATCGATCGAAAAGTTAATCATTTTTCTTGATTATTTACGAAATCGATAACTCATTAGATAACGTGATTTATTCATATTTTATTATCGTGCTTAAACGATTCTTATCATTTTTAATTTACATTCACCATTCTAAAAACAATAATAATAAAAACCAATTTTATCTAAAAATAAATAAACTCTTATTTAAAAATTACAAGTTTCGTGGACATATATTAGTTTTAATAGTGGAATTACATATTCAAATAAGAATAGATAAAGGGTCATTAGATATAATGAGTTTATTTTCAATTTTAGTTTTCCAACACTTGTAAACACTTAAAAGTGCATCTCACGTTCATCTTTTTACATTATGACACCTTTTCAAAACAAAATAAAAATTACATATTCAAATGGTCCACATGTATAGTGGTGTATAAGAAAAATAAGATTATGAAGAAAAGAAACCTTAATCAATACATGCAAAATCTTCATAAAAATGTTCAATTTATGATATTTTTTACAAAATTGCTAAGAATAGGTCTTTATTAGAAAACACAACTTAATTAGAAATAATAAATAACTTTTTATTTATATTTTCTTATTGAAACCTACCCCCACCTAAATTGAGAAAAAAAAATTAACCATAGTTTGTTAGAAAATTTTCACATTATGAAATGACAAATGGGTTTTCTTTTTAATATGAAATTGAGATAATAGATAGTAAAAAAAAGAAAAGTATCATCACTACTATTGACTATTTTTATAATGGATATACTATTTTAAATACCTTTCACAATCAAATTAAGGAAGAAGTTGGAACTTTATTAATTATTAATGATACCTTAAACAATACTCAATCACTTTTTTCTTACAAGGGATTATTTTTTTGGGAAGAACTCTAGCTAGTTTGGCATTTGAGTGGTCACTCCCTGTTATCATCTTAATATTTTTCATAATTTGTTTTCTCATCTATAAGATTATATTAGTTTTATTTACAAAATGTACAAACTTCATTTTTTTGTAAATATATATAATGAATATTGTCTATAAGAATAAATGATTCTCTATTAGTTTAATCAACTATGTGACCTCATCACGGATATCGAAAACTTACTCATCATTTTGGCCTCTAAGACCATCTCCAACCGGACGCCAAACGCAAACGCAAATTCTGTTTCAATCGGACGTCAATCACAATCCCATCATTTACACTTCCTCTCAGAAAAAAACTCATATATGCAGTATTATTATTCATTTACACCATTTTTTTTTGCCATTTTGTAAAAATCACCCTTCGACTTATTTTTTTATTTTTTTAATAACTTTTAATTTCTGTTCATATAAATTAATTCTTAAACTTATATTTTTTATTTTTAAGATAGAAAATTATAATAATTTTTAAATGTATAATTAAATTATTAAATTTATTATACTTGAAATTTTATCTAATTTATTATATATTTTTACGTTATATTTAATAACTTAAATTTTATAAATTATAAATTTCTAATTATAATGATATAAATAAACATAAAAAATACTTAATATGTTAGAAAATACTTAATATGTTAGAAAATAATTAATGTGTTACATATTAGTTTTAATATAATAGGTTTATTTATTTAAATGTATTATTGAATTATTTTATTGTTTATGAATTATTGATATATATACTTAATTTTATTTTAATATTTTTAAATGAATAAAAAAAGATTGGGATTAAATATGTAAAATTTATAAATATATAAATAATATTAATAAGGTTAAAAAGTTAGTGTAAGAAAGGAATATTCTTTTGGTTTGAAAATATTTTTTTTGGTTGGAGAATTACTGTTTGATATGACGTTTACTACATTTTGAGTTTGAAATGGGTTTGTGAATTGGAGATGGTCTAATATATGGGATGAGGAGCCCTAATCACTAGCCTAAAAACAAATTAGAGGCTTACTCATTTGTTATTGACTTTTACCTTGGCTCTTTTGAATATTGTTAAAAAAAATTGGGTTACATGTGTATCTCATTGTAAACATTTGAAGGGCTCTATTAGAGTTGGACTTTAAGTAAACGATGATTTCCCCTTATCTATTATTTTCAATGTCCAATGCATCGAAACCGTGAAGAAATATATTTTAAATATTCTGAATAAATCACTTGGATCACCACAAACAAAGTTAAGAAGATATTTATAGCCTCACTCTTATAAAAAAATATTATATTTACTGTAACTTTTATAACTTTTAATGTGAGACATCACAATTTCTCAAACTTAGTCATCGTCGCGATCATATTCGTAGTCTACTAGTCTCAGACTCTTCGATTAGAATTTTAGAAGTGACCCACGATACTTTGTTTCTGCGGAATTCAACAAATGTTCTCGTGACACTTTAATTTTACCACTAGATTAACTCTGAACCCGGGTACCATAACCCGGGATGTAATAGACATAAATACCCGCAAACCCTAAAAAATATTATATTATCCTACCTCTCCTTAATTATGATTTTTCCACATTCATCCTTTAACATTATTTTTATCGCCCAATCCCAAATATCATCGCATCATAATTGATAATTCCCAAAGATTTATCTTATTTATTTTTTATTTACATCATAATTGGAGATTGAGAATTCATGCATGTATATATTTGTTATTTTTTCCTTTTCAAAATCATATATATATATATATATTTTGTTAAAAAAATAAATACAAAAAAATGTTTTTATTAAAAATAAAGTTGTCTTGTTAAAATAGATCTACTATAAAAGTAATACATAGTCATATATTTTTTCTCAAACTTTTTTTAAAAAAAAAATCTGAGGAAAAAAAGTAAACAAAAGCAAAATAATAAAAACAACTACTAACTAGAAAGTTGATTTATCCTCATATCATCTAGGACAAACTCCATAAATAAATTGCAATGATAACTTAGAGTTAATGGAATAAGTAGTTAGTAATATCCAATAAATGTTACTCACCAAAATTACCTACCAAAAGTAACAAATTAATAATAGTGTAAGAAGTAAATGATCTTTAACTTTTCATAAATTTGTTAATATATATATAATTAAAATATATTTCATGAAACCCTACAATTAAAAGTAAAATTAAGTTTGAACATAATTAAAATATATTTTAAAATATTATTTTATTTAAATTAACTATAATAAAAATAATTTTTTTTCTTCTAAAACCAGATCAATTTAAATGTTATTTACACGAGTAATAATATAAAAAATCGTGAAAAATATTACGGTAAAAATGTTTATAACGGGTCAACCCAGAATCCGACCCAAATATCCATTTACTCTCACATTTATATTCAAATCAACTACAACTCTCGAACCCGGCAATCCGAAAACTTTAAAAATTAAGCATCATTATATATTTATAGATTTGAGTTCGTTTAAAGTTTGCAAACACAGGACATTATCACATAAATTAATATTTCAATTTTTTTTTAAATATGATAATTATAAATAATAATTTTTATAAATGGTTATTTTTGAATGATAATTGATATTAATTTTATTAAAATAAAACCTTTCATCATCATCATCTTCTTTCTTATGATGTGATTTGAGTGGTTCATAGCCTGTTAAAGGATGAATCTAGGCTTACAATTTTGGTTCCAGGCTTTAGCTAGCCTATTTGATTCATTCTTCTTCTCCTTTACCAGATTCGATCGAACCAGATTCAAACTTAACTTCCATCTATGACTCGCTGAGAATCACAACCTTCTTCAATTCTCACTCTAGAAGTTTTTTCCTTCCAGATCCAACTGGATCCGAGTCAACGCAACAATACATAAAAAAAGAAGTAAAATCGATGTGTATTCTTACTGTAGTAATACTATAGTCTCCTTCACTGGGGTCCATCGTATCCATTGATTTTCGCTTCAGGAAAATCTCTCTATTACTCTCTATTCGCTTCGCATTTCCATTTTCTGATCCGTCAATCCGTCATTTCGTCTCGACACTTCCATTTATTACTTGTAAAGTTTGATCTGAGAACCGACTTCACTTCTATCACTGGAAGAAGACCGCTATACAGTAGGGAAAGTGGATCTGCGAATCTGGCCGTTTTCGCAAATCGCAAGGCTAGATCTGGCTTTCTTTGGCGAAGCGGTTGTTGAGCTAACATATTCTCTCCAAATATACTGAATCAGGTTTTACCTTGTTAAGTTACAGATCAATCGTCTTTTGCAATCTGTACTTCAGTTCGTTTACTTTCATGTTGTGCAAATTGCATCAATTATATCAGAAGTTTCAGCATTATGCATTTCAGTGTTGTTGTGATGATGTTGTGTGTTTCTTCTTAATGTGGATGATGCATTTGTAATTAGCGAATGAATACATCTAGACAGAAACTTGAAGATTGCTATATGGACATGATTAGCTCCATTCTTTGTTTGGATCTTCGTCCAGAGATAGAATGTGGTTATTTATAATTTGCTAATGTATACTAATTTCTTGTGTAATGGATCATAATCTGCACATTTCGAACAACAAGTTATATCTAAGGGAAGAATGTTGGAAAGAAATGACATTTGGATAGTAGAACAGAGATTTTCAGAAGGCTTTTAAACTTTTTGCTTTAGATTCTTTGATACAATGCAGCAAAATCATGTTTATTCTCATGATTTCTTATGTGCCCTTGAATTAGACTGATTTCTGCTTTGATGTTGCCTATTTTACAGTGGCGTAAACTTGTAAAAGATTTCCGACTGTTCTAGAGATTTTCTTTTGAGATCGATTCATATGGATTTGTTGAATTGATTTGAGCAACTCCTGCAACAAGAAAACAAATGGGGAAAATGATCGATAAATCGCTTATGTTGACCTACCTGTACTTATTGGTTTATATTCTGCTCTCATCTGGAGTTATATTGTACAACAAGGTAAGTTTCACACCTTATTCACTAAGACATTTCTTCTTCAACTACTCTACATGAAAAATTCTTCATTTCCAAGTAGGAAATGCTGTCTTTTGATATCTTGGAGTATCGACTTAATATAGTTTTTTTATTTCTTTTAAAGTTTACATGCATGCTTGATGTATATTTGGTGATTGTTTACAGTGGGTTCTCTCACCAAAGTACTTCAACTTTCCCTTCCCAATAACACTCACTATGATTCATATGGGATTTTCCGGAATAGTAGCTTTTTTCCTGATTCGTGTTTTTAAGGTATGATGCCCTTGGATTTATTAGGGCACTTGACTCTGTGATTTATTGTTGAACATGTCAAGTTAGTTTTATTATTCCTAAATACATTTATCATATATCTGCAGGTTGTCGCCCCTGTTAAAATGACCTTTGAAATGTAAGTAACAGTTGTCTATGTTATCACAAAAAGCTAATTTCTTCTTAATTCATCGGAGTTTCTTTTACCAAAGATTTGTCAAACAAAATCATATTCCAGTTTTCTCATTTGCTTTGAATTGACAATGACAGATATGCAACATGTGTGATTCCCATAAGTGCTTTTTTCGCTTCAAGTCTGTGGTAAGTATACACTTTACGTCTTTTGTTTTATTATGCATTTTAATTGAGAAAGATGAATACAAGATATGATTATCAATTAACGTGAATGTCTCATGACCATGGAGAAAACCAAACCATTACACAACAGTCATGACATTGTCCGTTTTAAGTTAATCAATCGGAGGCAAATGAAAGCATAAAAGACCCCTCAAAGACAATTATTAGTGTGCCTGTCTAAAAATCAGGCTCAAGTACCTTTGATGAATATTTAGAATTGTGAAGAATAGATACTTTATTTGCTTCCGATTTATCCTTCTACAGGTTCGGTAACACTGCCTACTTGCATATCTCCGTGGCTTTCATCCAGATGCTAAAAGCTCTAAGTATGTAGACAGTATAATTATTATGCATTCCCTTTCCTATCATGATGAAATCTGTTTGTTCTAAAATAATAATCTTGATTTTGCAGTGCCAGTGGCAACTTTTGTTATGGCTGTTTTATGTGGAACAGACAAATTAAAATGTGATGTGTTCTTGAACATGTTGCTGGTCAGTGTCGGAGTTGTTGTTTCATCATACGGGGAGATCCATTTCAACGTCGTTGGTACATTATACCAAGTTACAGGCATATTTGCTGAAGCCCTTAGACTCGTCTTGACTCAAGTCCTTCTTCAGAAAAAGGGGTTAACTCTAAACCCCATCACCAGCTTGTATTATATTGCTCCATGCAGGTATTACTAGATTTGTGTATATATATATAGTGATAATTTCATTCAACCGTTTAATTACTTAATTATGATGATAAACAAGACCTTCAACATAAAAAATGGGACAAATGAAGTAACTATGATAAAACCATGTTTGATTATCTTAAATTGAAATTGGTGTTTCAATTCCTAAAAGAGTTGCCCATTTGGAAACCCTTTATGGAGATTGATCTGGGTCTTGGTTTGGACCAGAAAACGTCGATAATTTTCTTTGGAAACACTTACTTTTGTCAAAGTATTCTTCTGTTCTTGAACATAAGTTATAAATTTGTTGGCGTTTTCTCGTCAGATCCAACTCCAGAAAGTGTTTTCAAATGGTTCACACGATTCTCTAGTTTCCAAACATAATCTCATCTAGATACGTTTCTAGATCCAGAATTTGTATATCGAGGTGTTACACGTTTGACTGTTTTTTCCTTCTATTTCTTGCAGCTTTCTGTTCCTAGCCATACCATGGTACTTCTTAGAGAAGCCAGGGATGGAAGTATCGCAGATTCAATTCAACTTCTGGATCTTCTTCTCAAATGCTATATGTGCATTAGCGTTGAACTTCTCAATTTTCTTAGTAATTGGTAGAACCGGAGCAGTTACAATTCGAGTTGCGGGTGTACTAAAAGATTGGATACTCATAGCTCTTTCAACTGTCATATTTCCTGAGTCTGCAATCACAACACTCAATATAACTGGCTATGCCATTGGTAATTTTCTCGCCAATTTTTTTATATTTATTTTACTATGAATCGTATGTTACAATCGTATATGTCGATCATGCAGCATTATGCGGAGTTGTGATGTATAACTACCTGAAAGTGAAGGAGGTTCGTGCCTCCCAACCTCCGTCTGAAAATATCCCCGAAAGAATTTCAAAGGTTAGTGTGACAAATAAACTTACTTTGATTACTTCGACAAATAGTTAGTTACCATCATCGTCTTTTTTGAAAAGGAATGGAAGTTAGAGAAGAAGTCGTCGGATGTATACAGACCAGATAGCAACGACGACAAAGGTGCGGTTGATAGAGATAATGATTCAATAGTGGACGAAGAAGCACCATTAATTTCTTCATCTAGGCTATCTTATATTGGTCGAACTCAGCTAAACATTCACGAGCTAAACAACAGATCTCAGTAACCGAAAAAAAAGCTAGTACATTTCTTGTTCTTAATGTATTCATTGCTCGATACAATATCTTTTTAGCATTTTATTCTTTATGATATCTGTTTTGTAACAAAATTGAATGGCAATACGAATTATCCATGTAGGTTATTTTTCGTCGCTTTCTGCCATCATTTCTTGTCTCGGGTTAATCGCGAAAAATGCATTACTTACAGAAATACAAATGGCTTGCAGTAGAAGAAGAAAATAAGAAGTCTTTTGGATGTGAATAAAAAAACCCTCAAAAATAAGATTTTTACATTACAAAGCAATCTGCTCATTAAAACAACAAATTATGCACAAAATAATAAAGAGACCACTCGAAAGAATAAATTAAACATATAGAACACAACAGCAGCAGCACCTCATATATAGTAAAAACAATTCTTCTTCACCCGTAATAATTTCACCATGATTCGATATGCAACAGCCTCCTACCAGTGGGAGCTGGCGGGGCGAGCCCCGGGATGTCTCTTATGCTTTTGTTGTTAGGGTTCACAATCTAACCAACAAAGAAAAAACCGCAACTTTAGAAATCATGATATATGTATGTTTCAAGGAAGGTTTAAGGAAATGCGAGAACCTACCTTGACAACAATTATTGCTATTACACCAATGACGATGAAGAGGAGAAAAATCATGATGCATTTATCTGTCGCCATCTGGAAGAAACAAATATTTTTAATTATGTCCGAGAAGAATCAAATTCAAATTAGAGAAACGCGATTAAACTATAATTCAACAACCTGTCTGCCAATCTCCTTAACAAGTTGGGAGGCTTTCTTGATTGAAAATTGAATCGTATCCAAGTCATTCACAATTTTCCCCATTTGTTCAGTCTAAATGAAAAAAAATGAATGATTAATTCACCAAAGAGATAAAAAAATAAGGCAAACGCAGTTTTGTAAGTCCTACCTGTCCCTTCAAGGTAACCGCGGTTTGTGTACCAACTTCAAGTGTCTGTGCAACCACCTGTGCAAAAAACTCGCGTTTAGAAGAAGAACACAAGCAACATGCCAACATATATGATGGTTAATCATTTACCTGCTTGGATCGCTCAATGGCTTGATCGGTTTCATCCATTGTATTCTTCCCAGCATTTATAAGTTCCTGATTCGACATTGCTATATCACCAACAACCCATCAAAATTAATTGTGAGAAGTTAAACAATTTAATAGGTTTTGATAAAGGCAAAATGAATACTCAACCAAGTGAGAATCAAACTTCAGACATCAACCCTCTTAAGTTCAATACTATTATGAGAGGTTGTTTGATCTTTGGTTATTTAACTCAAATAACCCGAGACCTTATAGTACTTGAGTTTTGAGCTACCATAGGTGGGTATTAGAAAGATTTGCAAGGGAAAATCCGATCTTACTTGAAGCTACTCTAACATTGTCTTCAGCAACAGCTAGTTCACTAGCTCCTGCACCCATGTCAAACAGTTCAACTTTTTTGTTGCCGAGGCTGCTCATATAACTGCAGAGACAAAACATGTTACCTATAATGGACACCTGAGTACAATTCGAATGTTAACAAAACTATTTCTGTAAGCCTATACATTTGAATACATTCATATGTAGTTCAACTTTAATTTATCAATGGTTAACGAAACCAAAGAATCAAAAAGAAAATACCAGACTTACGTTTTTCTCAAGGCCACATACGAGTTTAATTCTTTGATCTGCATACAAAAAGATCATTCGATAAAACATGTCAAACAAATGTCATCATCCAAGAACTACACATCAAGACTACAACTTACCATTGCTTGTTTCTCATCATTCAGTTGTTTGTTAACCTCGGGCGAGTTTTTGCTCTCATCATCTTTGATTTCACGATCAAATTCCTTGATTAGTCTGAAAACAACAATCATAAATGAAAACATTTCACATAAATTTTCAACATCAAAGGGTCAGTCAATTGCTGCCAATCAATACCTCTTACACTCTCGCATCTTGCCTGTGAGTTCCTCAAGCTGTTTACTCTGTCTATTGGAATCTTTAACCTTATCGAGCTTCTGAAAACCATTTCTGAACACAAATAGTTTACAAGTTAATGAACTCCATGTATATCAGTTTGAATGAAAGTCAAAATCGATAAACCCAGCAATCATAAGAGACATTGATTGATGATGAACTAATTTAGATTACAGATCCAATGGGTATAATCAAAAACTTACGCGAGGGCTCGAAAATTGTCATGAATCTCGGTATGGATCTGCTCCATCTGAGGATTCATCTGTAACTCAGAATTCACCATTTTCTTGGCCGGTCAGAACCCAGAAAAATTCAGACCGGGGAAGACCAAGATTTAATAATCTTTGGAAGATAATGCAAGTATTCAGTAGTAGACAAGTGGGTTCTTCTGCAGATTATTGATTCGAGAAACAAAGAATCGAACGAAACCCTGATTGCAACGGGTGAAATACTAATACTTGACTATAATTAAAAAAGAAAAACAGAAAGAGATGATTAGAGGGATTAGGGTTGAATTAAAGAGAGAGAAGATGAGAAAAGGTTGAATAATGGTGGGGGAAGATCATCAAATACAGAAGGACAGAAGAATATTGCTGTTGGGTTTTTAATAAAATACAAATTGTATGTTGTATCTATCGTCTGCCTATCTGTCTCCACTGTCTACTTCCCGTTTCAATTTTTTTTTTTTTATAAATAAATTGATATAATAGTTTTAGAAGAACTTTAACCTTAAAAAAAAAGAAAAAAAACAAGCCAAACATATTTGTCTTATTGGTTTTTTTATTATGGAAAAGAAAGGAAAATTGAAGAATTTATTTTAATTTTAATGAAATAACTTAAAGATATACAAAATTTTTGATTTTAAAGAAATAATTGTAGAGATATTTGTTTTTTTTAGTTAAAAGATAATATTTTGTTTGTAACTAAAATAATATTTTTGACGACCGTAACACATGTCGTAGAGGTGACAATTCGAGACATGAACTTGACATGTTTAATAATTTGTGTCAAAATCTCTAAAACTTGTTATGTTTATTTGTAATTGACTCAAACTAGACCCGATTTACCTAACTTAATTCGAATTAAAACAAAATAAAGATAAATCACATATATGCTTACAACAAATCCTAAAAAAAGAGTGGATGAGTAGAAAAAAATAATACAAAACTCAACAACAAAAAAAAAAAAAAAAAAATTATCAAGTGGTTATCAAGTCTAATTTGAGGCATTTTAAGTCAATCTGAATTTGACATTTTATTAATCAGGTTAAACAGGTCGACCTAATTTTGACTCGAACAAAATAAATACATGACATTAACCTAATTTATCCGTGTTCGATTCAGATAGTGTTTTTATGCCGAGTCCAAAATTGTCGGCCCTAATGTCGTTTGTACTTATAAAAGAAAGTGAAGATGTCACATATACAAAAATAAATAAATAAATAAAAAATATTTATCGGGCCTAGTTTAATTCAACTTATAATTTATCATGAATGACTAGTTTGCGTAATAATCTTATTAGTAATTTTGCTTGAGAAACTAATGCAAAAATTATTATTAAACACATTTTACGTTTAAATACCATAGATTTGAAACCCGACCCGGTTATCAATCCGATGAATGGACTGGGTCACTAGGTTACTAATTCAACCGGTGTTCAATTAGTGAGTTTCATATAATAATAAAATAATATAAAATAGCAAAAATCCATCAAATTATTTATACAATAATAGTCAAAGTAGAAATCAAAATTCAAAATAATGTTTCGCAATTACAATATGTTATTGTTAACACAATTAAAATAAATATCAACTATTGGGCAATAGTAAAATAAACATTATTAAAGAGAATTATCGTCTAGAACGAAATAATACTCTTACTAATATTAATATCATCGAGAGGAAAGGGTTGCCCTCGATAATATTAATTATTATCACCGAGAGCAAATGATTGCCCTGGAATTATCACCGAGAACATCCGACAACGCCCTCGGTGATAATATTCTATTTTGTCATAAACCCGTGATCGCCTCTTTCTTCTTCCTCTTGGCCGCTCCTCTCCCCGACGCTTTCTAGCTCATTGAAAGTTGCTTTCCTCTCGGCCTCTCCTCGAATTCTTTTCATCTGTTGCGATAGTTGAACACCAACCACAAGGTAGTATTCATGAATATCGACTCTCCCCGCAACTCCTAGATCTGTTGATTATTATTGTCCATAAATCTGTTTTCGTTTTTAAGCATATCTGATTTCTTTTCCGATCTGATTTCTTTTTTTCTATCAGGTTCTGCACCACAGGTATACCTAGTGACATCGTAATCGAAGTCGACGATATCATCTTTCATCTTCATAAGGTACTTTCCACCTATTTTATTCTTCCATTCTCTTTGTAATTGCAAGTTCTGCTATGGTGTTAAGATCGATCTATCTTATTCCAATGTAGCTTTTCTCTGATTCGCTACAGAATTCTTGGAGATGACTGATGAGTATTCGGAGGATAATTTCATCTCTAAAACAAAACGATTTCTCTCCTATTCGCTACTCAATAGCGTCAAGGACTCCATCAATACATTAAGATCATGTGAATGATTGATTCCAATGGCGAAAGATCTTATTATTGTACATGGATCTTGATCTTGATATTCCAATAGATGAATCCTTTTGGCTGCCCAGTGAACAAAATTGGCTAGATGGTGTAAGAATTATTGAAGTTTAGGGCATTGGCTCTACTCTCGATAAAAGAAATGAATTATCGTTGAGAGCACTAATTGTTGCCCTTGGTAAAACCTATCACCGAGGGCATATGGGCTTTCACTGAGAATTTTTACTCTCGTTAAAAGTTATTTTTTTTACTAGTGGGGAATAAGGATGATAATTTAAAATCGTCTCGCGGTAACCGAACCGAATTATCCCATTTGAGGCAGTTTTTCCCCGAAATCGAACGAGATGGGGCAGGGATGATATTTATGTCTCCCTCTCTGACTCACCTCGATTCTACCCAAACACTATAAACACACAATTAAATGCATAAAACTACGAATATATTTATGTATTAATTATATTTTATAAGAAATAATTATAAGTTTATTTCTTTATAATAATATAAAATTTCAATATATTATAATATATATTATATTAAAAAATGCGTTTATATAATTTTATTGTATACTTATTTATATTTTCTTTAAATATTTTATAAACAGAGTCCCGCGGGGATTTTTCGAAACCGAACAGGATGGGGATGGTAAATTCATTCCCCGCCCCATTACTGGAACCAATTCCCAAACTAATCTGGTTTACTATTCAACTTCCCAAACTAATATACTTTGTTCATTCATACTCAAACTAACATAATTTATTGTTCAAATTCAGTTTTTTTTTATAATTTATTTATTTATTAAATTTAAATTCATTATATATATATATATACATTTTTAAATTATTATTTTTATAAATGTGATATATTTAAATTATTATTTTTATAAACTAAATTATTTATATGTTGATATATATTTTAAATTATTATTTGTATAAATTTGATTATTTATATTTTGATATATAATTTAAATTATTATTTTTTTATAAATTTGATTATTTATATTTTAATATATATATATTTATATATTTACATTTCAATTATTATTGAATTTTTTTCAATTTTATCTTGTGTTATCTTTTATTATTGCAGTTTTGTCAATTTTTTTCATTGTGATATCTTTTCATAATTTTATTTTATCAAATTTTAATGTGTTGTCTTTTATTAGAGTAGTTTTGTCAACTTTTTCATTGTAATATATTTACAAAATAAATTTTTATCAACTTTTAATGTGTTGTCTTTTATTAAAATAGTTTTTGTCAACTTTTTCATTGTGATATCTTTTCATATTAATTTTTTTTATCAACTTTTAATGTGTTGTCTTTTATTGAGTAGTTTTGTTAATTTTTTATCACTTTGCCACAAAGAGGTTCGTCTATATATATATTTTTTTATTTTTGTGTTTTTAAATTTGTTTAATACTTATTACTAATAATGATTTATTATTGTAGTTTGTAGATGGAAAATTCAAACAAAAGAGACAATTACTCTAATTATGGTGATTATAATAGTTTCCAAACACAATATACTGAATGGACTTCTCTTCAAATTTAATGAGTCATAACAAATTCAGATGGAAGAAATTATTAATAATGGAGTGACAAGATCTAATATGCACTTTATAATTAAAGTGAAGCTAATGGATTTAATTCAAACCCGGAGATGGAAAGCGATGAAAGTGATAGTGATTACAATGCAGATGACCCAGATTCAACAAGTAATAGTGACGGTGAAGAAGATAATATTCAGACTAATGACACAACAAATATGGATGATGTACCATGGTTTACAACAAAGGAGATCCTCAACAACGATGCCATGTATAATTCATGTCATTTTCCTAATTTTAATCCGCTTAGCAATGATCTATTTGAAGGTCAATATTTTGTAGATAAGCAAACTACAATAGATCCAATAAAATTAAACCACATAAGAGAATCAAGAAATTATCATGTTTTTTTTTGAAAAACGATTAATACAATTTCATAAAAAATCTCAAAAGTTGGAGGGTCAAGAATCAAAGCTAGACAAACCCTAGCTATGATTAAAAATGACAATCAAAAGACCTTAAAAAACTAATTAGTAGCATTCGCAAAAACAAACAACAAAGATTACAAACAAAAAGAATACAATTAAAAACAAATCATAACTACCCTAATTAGGGTGTTTATTTTCATATAAACATGTTGCGTCATAAGTCATTCTTTCCATTCCCTTCCCCTTCCTCTTCCTCTTGCGATGTAAAGAGATTGAATTGAAGACGATGATGATGCTTGCTTATTTCTATTGTGTAATTTCTATTTGTACAAACCCGTGCTAATCTGATAGTAAGAGTTTTTTTTAGGACTTCAAGGTTCTTATCTTTGTTGTTCTCTACTCGAATTTCAGAATTATTGTCTTTGTTACCTTCAACATCAGTTTTGGTCTTCTCTATATCAACTTTGATATCCACTACTTCAAGTATATTAGTCTGAGTATCTTCCTCTCTAGTTTCCTCTACTACAACTTGATTTGTTTAAAAATCAACTTCCTTCTTCTTCCTCAATCTCTGTTTCATTATAACATATATCATCTTCTTAATCAGAATCTCCTTTACCCTCTTTCCTTCAATAATGCTTTTTTCCTTTTCAGAGTTCTCATTGACTTCAACTTCATACTCTTCCATCACATTTCGCTCTTTGATGTTAGACTCCTCTTTTTTATTTATTTTTATTTTTTTCTTCCTTGCCTTTTAGTATTATTTGCTCTTCTTCCTTAGCTTGAGCACATTTCGTGCTGACATGTTAAAAAGTATTACAGAATGAACACATGTGTGGCCTCCACTCATAAGTGATTCTCATGACATTAGATTTTCCTTTTTTGTTAATCACTGCCATTTTATATGGCAATGTGTTTCGATGATGCACCTCAATGTTAATTCTAGTAAAGGAAAGATGTTCTCATCCTTCAGTAATGGGTCCATATATAATAGTCTATCAAATAAACCTACAAATGACTAAGAGCTTCAACATTATACATGTGTACATGGATATTCTAAAGTTTGAACCATATCTGAGCTGTTTCAAATCACTAAATTTCATGCTCAACACAACTGTCTTTTGAGAACAATCCAAAGAGACCATAAAAAACTTAGTTCAAAACTAATTAGAAGTGTTATATAGCAACAAATAAGAATATTTCTAGTATTGAATATTTTGATCTTTTACATATTTTGAGTTGTTATTTATTACTTTAAATTTATGTATTTAGGTAATGGAAGGTCCATACATACTTGAAAGTGAATAACATAAGGAATCAAATACTGGAAATGTATAAATATCATGTTAGCTACAAGAGGCTTGGTTGGAAAAACAAAAGGCAATATCAGAGGTGTATGGTGATTGGACGACCTCTTATTCTAAACTTCCTATATTTTTAAGTGTTTTGATGCATTTTAATCCAAGCATGAGTGCTTCGATTGAAGTTGTGGTCAATGTTACAAAACTCCACACGTCGGTGTTTAAGTGTGTATGATGGGCATTCAAATCGATAGCTAATGGGTGGCAACATGCTCGACCAATTATCAGTATTGACAGTACATTCTTGAAAGGAAAGTATAATGGAGTTATTAGTTACAATGGGATTTGATTCCAATAACCATCAATACCCACTTGCTTATGCTTTAGTCAATGAAGAAACAACTGCCAACTAGTCCTGGTTTCTACGTCGCCTTCATAGATTTATATGTCGAAGTAGAACGGGAGCGTGCATAATTTCATACCGTCATGCCGGAATCATTGAAGCACTGAAGAAAGAACAAAATAGCTTTACTAGAGATATAAGTATACATCGTTTTTATCTCTACCATGTTTGTAGTAATTTTAGTTCAGCTTATCCTAGATCACATTTGAAGATGTTATGTTGGGTGACTGAAAATAATAGTTAAGTGAGAAAATTTGAAGATGCGATAAGACAAATCAAAGAGCTTAATCCCGATGCTAAAAATTGGTTACTAAATATTCCATTAGAGATATAGACTATGTCTAACAATGAAGGATATCGTTACAGTCAAGCAACAACAAATATGGTCGAAAGTTTTAATGGTATCTTAAGGTCTGCTCGTTTTCTTCCGATCACGTCAATGGTGGAATATATATATTATCACTCTGTAAAACTTGTTGTAGAAAGGTGTACTCAAACTTTGAATGATCTTCAAAATGGGCATACTTATTGTAAAGTATCAAGAAAATTATTTGAAAAATCGAAAGCAGGGTATCAACACACACAATTATTCCAAACAATGAGCAAAGTGAAATCTTTGAAGTGACTACTACACGTTACAGAACGAATAATGGTTCTTGGAAAGGTGGCAACAAACATATTGTTGACCTATGTAAATGTTTTTGTTCTTATGGAAAATAATGTCAATATCACTCTCCATGTTCGCATATAGTTGTTGGTTGTATAGTGTGCAATTTCGATTGAGTTCAATACATCGATAATATCACAATCTAACAACACTTTTTAAAATGTGACAGTATGATTTTCACCCATACCTAATAAATCGTATTGGATATTCCCATTAACACATGATTGAGAGAAATATGGTAATCTTATTCCAATTGAAAATTTGAGAAAGAAGAAAAACCAATGAGGTTAAAGTTAATGTATTCGAACCGAAATAAATAACTCACGAAAGACCATCATTTGTGGGAGGTGTGGCCAAGAAAGTCACACGAGAGCCAATGATGTCTTGAACAAAATCGTCAATAATTTAGAGAAATGATGATTATAATCGTTTTTATGGATGGTTAATTATTATATTATTATGATTAAGATATTTTAAATTTATTAGTATTTATCATTTATTTATTAGAAGGTTAAAGAAAATATCTATTATATTATATAAATAATAATTAAAATATAAATAATGAAATTTATAAAAATAATAATTTAAAAAATATATTAAAATATAAATAATTTAATTTATAAAACAATAATTTAAATATATCAAATTTATAAAAATAATAATTTAAATATATATATATATATAATGAATTTAAATGTAATAAATACTTTTTTTTAAATGAATTTAAATAATAAATTATGTTAGTTTGAGAATAAATGAATGAACAAATATGTTAGTTTTGAAAGTTGAACGGAATTAGTTTGAGAATTAGTTCTCATTGTCATCCTAACTAAAATGGGCATAGGAGAATTGAGAGAGTGATAAGTGAGAAAAAAAATGATAAATCTGCTGGTTTAGTTCGGGCTGCCGAATTTCCGGTCCAACATGACATTGCATTTCCGATTTTTTGATCAACCCAACTCGATTTGACGACTAGTTCACCCCAACTTTCGGGCCAATTTCAAAACTATTTTAAATACAATTTTTTTTTTCTCTACTTCACTCTTTTGACGAATAAACTAAAATAAATAAATTCGAATAAATTGAGTACAAGCAAAATACTATTAAATATATATAAGAATAGGCTAGAACAACAAATAAACAAAAAAAATGGGGCTCATAGGCGGCGACCCTTAAAACGAACTGTACCCTAATGACTATTATCTCACTTAGGCCTTCGCACATTGACTATTTTGAGCAGTTGAAATAGGCAAAGATTGAAGCTTTATCCAGTCGTTTCCATGGCGATGGAAGGAAGGCGGCAAAGGAGATTTGGGCGGGGACAAAAACGAAACTTACTTCCCATTCGCTATACCAATCTATCCAACACCATTTCCTGTTGGTACTGCGATTTCAAGATATCACTACTGAATCAACCTTTATACAATTTAGGGCAACGATATCCTAGGTATTTCTCAATTTCTTCATTAACCCTCTTCTCAAGTTCTTATTTTGACAATCAATTTCTACAGATTTCTCAAAGCTTGGTTCTCTGTTGGCGTTGGTTTCAGTCTAACCTGTGTAATTGCAGTTACTATGGTGAGTACTCTGAAATCATCTTCTTTCTAATTGTCATTTTCATCTGAATTTTTTTTGTCTGTTGTTTCCAGATTCTTTTTCTATGGGAATATCTCAATTTTGTTCATATACTTGATGAGAATGGAAATCCGAGCAATTCTTTGTTTGGCATCTCTCCGGTTAGTCTTTTTCAACAATTCATAATCTTGTAACAGCTTAAACTCTAATGAAGTTCTTTTTTTTTACAAACAGGTTTGGCGAATCAGTATTAATGACTTTGGACATGTGTGTTTGTCTACAATCATATCTGTTTCAGCTCATGAATTTGGACATGCTCTTGCGGCAGCAAGGTTGAGTTCTATTTGAATTGGACATAAATGTTTGTGTTTATGACCGTATTGTATAGATCTCAATACTGAAACTGCAGGTATTGAATCTAATGTTGATTAGCAGTGAGGGTATAAAGATGGAATATGTTGCAGTGTTTATAGCATTTCTATGTCCTGGAGCTTTGGTGTCTTTCAATTATGATGTGCTTGAAACAATTCCACGGTTAACTGCTCTTCGCATTTATTGTGCTGGAATCTGGCATAATGCAGTTGTAAGTCACGATCTTTAAACTGAAATTTCATTTTGAATCATGATTCAGATTATATAGTGTTTTTTCTTGCTTCATTTGGTATGCAATTTCTTTTCTTTTCATGATCATATTATATTTTTAGATTATTGCATTTTTTGGCTAATGTAACAGATGTGGTTGGTAACAAAAAATCCATGCTATACTCTTGTGTCTCGCTCCAAACCGATATTTGGTTTCATTTTTGCAGTGTTGCCTCGTTTGTGGATTGGCTTTACTCCTGCTACCCATTCTTCTTCATCCACTCTTCATATACGGTGATGCCCCAATGGTAAGTTCCTATAGATACTCGTGATTTTATTGGATAAATATAGATTAACAATTAATTTTACAAGTAGAGACCATTTATGGGCGAATTAGGTAAGCACTGCTGCCCTTTTCCCAATCGTAACCAAACACATACCCTAATCTCTTATATCGCGACCCATGCCTTATCCAGAGTCAAACCTTTATACCTTTTGCTAGTTTAGGATTCTATGTTTTCTTTGGTTTATTGTAGTAATGTTTTAGTTCTAAATCTATTAGAACAAGAAATAGCCAAAAATGTAGTTGTAACACATATTGAGCCTATTTGGAAAATCACCGAAGTTAAAATTGAAATTGTTTTCTTTCGTCTGGAATAAGTGATTACAGTGATTTCGTTGCTTCATTTGTTATACCCAAATTTTATTATAGATCATGTCTGCATTATAGTGTTATTTTTTTTTGCTTTATTTGGTAATTTTTGACAAACATAATAAATGTAGATTTTTGTAGATGATGATCAACGTGATTTTCTCTATATGACAAAACAACCTAACGTTAATTTTTTTGGTCAGTAAATGAAGTTGGGTTCTTCTAGACTGATTCACAAGTTGGATTGAACCGAAAAAACCCATTACTATGACTAGTTAACTATCTAATGCTTCTTTCACCATCTCTAACATGTTCAAGATTGTTATACCAGGTTTTAGATGTGTCTCCTTCATCCCATTTTTCTGGAATTTTGTATCCGGGCGATTTGATTACTTCATTGGATGGTATACGCATCCATACCGCTCAAGAATGGAGTTCGGTTGCTGCAAAGTTACATGATCAAACTTTTCAAAGCTTCAATGAATCTCATAATTCTCAATTTATGATTGCAAATGGAAATAATAAGGGATACTGCGTTTCCCGATCTATGATACGACTAGAAGAAGAAATCAAGGATGTTCAAGTTTCTGCTGACCAATTTACATGTCCTCCCGACTTTGCAGCCTTCACTAATATTCCTTGTTTGACTGACATCACTGAAGAGGAGGATAACCGACAAAGAAAAAGATCATTGATTTGCTTGGTGGCCGCTGAAGTTATCAATCTTAAGAAATGTGGCGACGGTCGGATGCAGCTGCCCTTTAGAAATACAAGCCATTGCCCATGCTTAGAGGTAAAGAATCGAACACTCATGAAATTTGATATATCAATTTTGAATGTAGAATCGTATCTGGTTGAGATATTCAATTTTCTCATCTAGATTCGGATTCAGACCTATACTCTACCTAGAAAGTGTTTTCAAATGAAGACATATATTTGGAAATTAGTCTTAGGCCTTGTTTTGATTGGGTTATTTGAATCAATCTCAAATAACTCTTCATCATTTCATCCATCAATCTCAAAAAAATCACTTTTTCATCACATTATTTTGATTTCATAACTTTCAAATAACCCAAAACACCCCACATCAAACGAGTTCGTAAAATTTATTTGTTATTTCTAGTACTGAACAAAAATGACAAGTGTTCCCAAATTGAGAAGAAAAACAATCCAATACATCTTTTGATAACAATAACTTATTGATTCAGGAAGAATCTTGCTTGACTCCGGTCCAGATTCCCGGGGTTTCATGGATCGAGGTCACATATTCGAGTCCTTATCTGCCCGGATGTTGGAATTTGGAAATGGGCAGCAGTTGTAAGGGGAGCTTTATTGTCACTGGGGATTTGATCTCCATTACCCCGTCGATTAAACTAACTTCATATCAACCCCGTTTTCTGTTTTTCAAGTGGGCAAATCGTTTACCAAATTTTCTCGAAAAGTTTTTGTTATGCACGTGTTATGTCTCTGTTGCGCTAGCTCTTCTTAATAGCCTCCCGGTATGTTACCTTTTTGTCATATTTGTTTTGGTTGCTATATTTTTATTGTATGCGATAGATGATGGGCAATTGAATTTTGGTTAGGTATATTTTCTCGATGGGGAATACATTCTCGAATCGTCCATATGTTGCTTGAATCGGCTTAGCCCGAGGATGAGGCTCGGACTTCTTAGTTCGTGTTTGATTGGTGGGACTGTTGCCTCCATTGCGATGCTAACAAAATTATTCTTTTATGCGATCTTGTAAGAGCACGATGTGAGAACAATCCCGAAATTTTGTTTTCAATGTGTTTAAATACTTCCAAAGCAATTTTAAAAATGGAATGGATTATGAACTCTTTATACTATCCTATTATGAATCCTCAATCTTGTTATTTGATTTTATTTTTGTAAACTATTCTAAAGAAACAATAAGAATGACTAACCAAATTTAATTCAAAAAGAAGAAAATAAAATTAACTGTCATTCTCATTTGTTTAGATAAATATGACATTTTTTTCAATCAATTTAATAACAAATATTCTATTTTACCCCCAAAAAAAATAATTAGATATCTTTATGGTGAGACAGAAAGTGATATTTGTGAAGTTTTCATTTAATTTTAAGTTCAAAATTCATAAAGAGACAAAAGAGTGACAGATAAACCAGGGCCCATAGGCACTTCAATCAATGTATATATATTATATAGTTTTAAATTTTCATGTTAGTTACTTTTTTTTATTAAAAATTAAAATATTTATTATAAATTTTATAAATATAAAAATACTACAACTCATTACAAACCCATATAACTCACTTTATTTTATTATTATTTTATTATTATTAAAAATCAAATAATTAAAAATAAGTATCACTATCATGAATTAAATTATAGTAATCCCAATCTTTTAAGTAACAATGACATAAATCAAACCCTATCTAAAACAATCAATTATTATCTACTCCACAATCCTATCTCTTCACCATTCTATTTTTTTTTTTTTTTAAATTCCTCAAAAAAAATATATTTAATTATAAATATACTCACATACATATATATATTCACAAACTCAAAAAAAAATATCATTCTTCCACTCTTGTCTTAATTTTTTTTCCATCTAAATACACAAACAAACTTAATTATAAAAAAAAAACAAATAAACAAACAAACAATAAATTAATGCTTCAATCATCACAAATTCCATATCCCATCATCAAGGCTTAGCTGGTATTGTCTCCTCCACGACTGCCGGCGCTGCCTCCGCCGGTGCTTCAACCTTCGCCGGCTCCACCTCAGCAACCGTCTCCGGTGCCGGCGCCGCCGGCGTTTCTTCTTCCTTCTTCTCCTCTGCCTCAATCGCCACCTCTTTGTCCTTAATCTCCACGACGGCCGCCGCCGGTGGTTCTTCGGTGATGATAAAAGTAGAAACTTGCTCGAAGATGAAGATAACCGGTCCAGGAATCAAAGCCGGTCCAAATTTAGATGATGCTTCACGAATAGTCTTTGAACCAGGGAAATCTGTTGAAGATGATTAATTATAAGAATTTTCCTAATTGGGTTATTTGAAAAAAACAAGCTTTTTTAAAAATATATACCTATTTTTTCAAGTTCATCGAGGAATTTTTGAACGGCGGCAGAGTTCTTCTTAATGGATGATTCTTTTGGGTCTTTGATAAGTCCTTTGATAGCAGTGGAAGAAGCTTCATAGATTTCGACAACTTTTGTTTGAAGTTCAGATTTGTTGTCTTCAAGTTCTTTAGCGTATACTTCCTGAGGATTATTTGAAAAGGAATCATATGAATATGAATATACGGAGGAAAAAATAAGGGGTAGAAAGTAAAAAAGTAGAAACCTTGGAATCATCGAAGGCTTTGGCAGCTTCAGAAGCGGCGAGTTTCTTTGGAGTGTTTTTGTCGAAGACTTTCTTTAGTAAAGGTTCAACCTTTGTTTTCCAGTAACCCATGATGATGATCTTCCTTAATTATAAGCTATAAGATTGAATAAAAAGCAGAACATAATCAGAACAAGAAGAAGAAGATGATGAATTTATTAACACAAGTTTGACAGACTAATTACCTATGAACTTGGTGTTTCTTGTTTGGACAAAAATCCGAGGATGGTGTCTGTCTGGCCGTAGATGAATGATAGAATGAGATATATATATATATATATATATATATATATATATATATATATATTATAGAGAGAGATGAAGATAGACGTTGGTTTGCTAATTAACGGATCTGATCGGATCAGATAAACGCCTGAGAATCATCCAGCTAAACATGCCGGTTTTTTTCTCCGGTCCTACATTTATGGGCTTGACCGATTTCTATTTATTTTGTAATTATGTTATTTAGGTATATAGAGTAATATTTGATATTTTTAAACACTAAAATGATTTTAGTGAAGTTAGATTGAAAACATATATTACAATTTATAATAATTGAGAGCATAAATTACAAGAAAAGTAATTTTTAAGAAATTTTGGTAAGAATTGTGCCCTTCAAGATTGGAAGGAGATTATAAAATACATGTAAATTACATTAAAAATTACTACAAAAAAATTAATATAATTTTATTATATTTTTTTAAAAATCGTAATATATAAAATTTGGTTGATAATAATTATTTTATTAGATTTAATTCCGATAGAAATCATAGAAAATTCCGCATTAATTAAATTTAAGCGGAATTGAGTTGCTCGTGAGCCGCTCAGTCAAAAATCGACTTGAGTTTGACTTTGACGAAGTTCGAGTTGAGCTCGAGCTCATATAAATACTTACTCGAAGACTTATTGATCTTGCTTGGTCAAATTTTGTATGATTGCTTTTTCGAGCCTAATAATAAATAATATATATTTTTTTAATATTAAAATTTAAAATTAATATTTTTTCTACACAAATATTTAAAAATTTAATTTTATTCAAATTTTCAAGTCGAGACAAGTTTGTAGATAAATAGTCGAGTCGAATTAGAGCTCAAATTTATAAAGTCGTTCGAGTCGAGCTAATCAATACTTAATCGAGCTCGACTCCAACTAACTTGAATTCGATTTTACTCATTTGTTTCCTTAATTAAACTTATGTGAAAAAATGTTATAAATAGGCTAAGTAAAGAGAAAAGTATATTTTCAAGCACTAAACCTACTATAACATATTTAAACGGAAAAAAGTTCACTTAGACGTATGTACAAGTACAACTAAATCATTTAAACTAGCTCATTTAGACGTATGTACTAATAAAAGATCTTTAAATATATGTACTATCAAAATTGGCTCATTTAGCCTCTTTTAATAACCATGGTTAACTTTTACTTTTAAATTTATATATTTATTAATTAAATATTAATATATTTTTTCTCTCCTTCTTTTTCATTAATTAAACTAGGTAATTTATTTTAATCTTAAATTTTTTTATTATTTTAATATTAATTTCTCTTTTATATTTCATTTTTTTTATTAATTTTTATTTCTCATATTTTTTAAATTTTTATTTTCTTTTAAAATTTAACAACTTATTTATGAATTTTATGTTTTACTGTAATATTTTTTGAAAGATTTTTTTTATTTAATTTAATATAATAAAAATAAAAAAGAGTTTTTTCTTATTTAGTTTAATATAAATAAAATGAAATTAATAATTTTTTATTTAATTTTTATTCACGACTTATATTAGTAGTAAATGAATTGTTTTTGTCTTATATTAGTGTTTGATGAATGAGTTTTTATTATTATTCAATTCTTAATTATTAATTTATTTATTTTTGTGTTAAAGAATTTTTATTGTTGAAATAATTTTCATTATTATATTCAATTATTGGGATAAACAATTTTAAAATAATTAATAATTAATGTGAATATAAAAAAAAATATATAAACAAGAAGAAGAAATATAGAGTTAAAATAATTAATGATGAATGCTTATATATATATAAAATTAAATTAAAATAATCAATCATAAATACTCATATAGAAATAATAAAAAATTATAAATAAGATAAAAATAAAATATTCATTTATTAGTAATAAATGAAATAATAAATGAAAAAGAAAAAAGAGAAAATATATTAATATTTAATTAATAAATATATAAATTTAAAAATAAAAGTTAACCATGGTTATTAAAAGAGGCTAAATGAGACAATTTTTTGATAGTATATATGTTTAAATGATCTTTTATTAGTACATATGTCTAAATGTCTAAATAAACTAGTTGTACAAGTACATACGTCAAGTGAGCTTTTTTCCTATTTAAACTAATAAGAGTTACTATTAATATCAATCTAAGTTAAACAAAAAAAAAATAATAATTTACTCTTAACAAATAATATTATAATTTTAGTTGTTAACTTAATTTTTAGTCTCCATCTCCACTAAGGTTTAAGTAATTAAAGTGGTAAATTTTTTTTTTTTTTTTTTTTTGTGTAAGAAATCAAAAACAAGCAAAACAAAAATAAAATTAATCCTTTCTATAACATATCAATTTTAATTATTAAAATATAAATAAATAATTTTTTTTATTAACATCTTAAAGTTATGCTCAATTTTTATCTAAATCACCATATTAAAGTAATAAATTATCTTATGAATTGTTGTGATAGTATTAATTACTATCTACTTAAGTAATAGACTTCCCTATAAAAAAAATTGATACTAAAATTGGTTATAATTTTTTTAAGATAAATCAAGTTGTATAGAATAAATAAGAATTTAGTTTTTATTTTAATATATTTTCTAGTTGTATATGATATATATATTTTTTTATAATAAATTGTATTAATGCAAATAATTGTAGACAAAAATAAACATACAGCCGAACAAAAAAAGGGTTGTCGGGGAGTGGACAGTTGTCTTTCGATAGATAATTTTATGAATTTGAATGATTTGATTCAACTTGTATAAATATATATGAGTTTACAAATATAAAAAAAAAAAAATTAAAATGAAATGAAATAACAAAACTTATGCCCCTGAAGTTTTAACTATATCTAAGATAACCATTATACTTTTTGAATAGTTGTATGAGTCCTGGAATTATTTATTTTTAAGGTTAAACTTAATAAAGATATAAGATGGTGGTTTATTTGATTTAATATTTAGGTAAATGTGTAGAATTAATAAAAATTATATAAATGAGGGTTTGGATCTTTTATTTTTAATTAAAAATAATGGTATGTAATCTTCACAATATCAAATTTTCACAAATATAACTTTTAATGTTATAATTTTATAAGAACATTAAAAAAAATCAATTCTCTTATCAACAAATTAATAAGTACATTAAAGTCAAAAGTCAAGTAATTTAAATTCTATTAATAAAATAAGTTCTAAAAACTAATTGTGTTTTTATTAAAAACACTATATAAGTATGATTTTAGATAATTAATATTATAAAACTATTAAATTCACAACAAATTAGAAAAGACATAATTTAATATAAACAATTGAGATAATTAATATCGTGACATCCACATAGAAGAGAATTGCAATAAAAAAATAAAACGACATATATGCTTGGCATCTTCATATAATTTGACTATCTTAATAATATATTATTAAATTGTGATTGTATTGATTTGATAAATAAATTATTTATTATTTAGAATCATTTACTTAATTTAAAGTTGATGGTTACTACTTACTAGGGATTATTTGATTTTCAAAATCTACCAAATTGTTTTATTATATATATATATTATTTTATTTTTAAATGTTATATTATAAATAATAAAAAAATTGTTTAAACACAATATCAAATTATATAATGAAAAAAATAAATAAAAAAAACATAATAAATTATAAAAAATTTAAATTCTCAAAAAAAAAATATAACTTCTCTACAAACTCTATTAATTTTTCTAAGCATAATATTAGAAAACATTCTAATATAATAGTAATATGAATACGATAATCGAAAGTTATATTTATAACTATTTACATTTTTTTCTTCAAATAATATGATAATTTATAAAAAAAAAAAAATAGACCTAATTAAGAACAAATATAAAAATTGAAAGAGATATTTTATAAATTTAAATGTATTATTAATAAAATAAAATAAAATAAAAGCATCTTAGAAATATCTTATAAGGAGTTGGAGGGTGGGACCCACCTTTGAGCTGCCACACGTGGCTTCGCTGGTACAAACGTCAACAATTATCACGCCGTTGATAACTCACAAATTATTATTATTATTATTATTATTATTTTTTTAATTTTTTAATTTTTTGCTTTTCCCTTGGATTCTTTATTATTTTTTATTTTTTTTAATAATGTAGGGTTGAGTTCACATGCTAAAATGAGTAAATTCTTATATTATTAACTTAAACATAAATTAATATAATTAATTTTATTTTTTCTATGACAACTTTTGTTTTCTTGCATTACTTATAACTATGTCAGTCTATTCATTCTATTATTTATCATTAATGAGGTATTCTATTTGTACATATGTTTTCTAAAACATTATTGAATAGAGATGTTAAAATAGAAAAAAATAAAATAAAGGAAAAACAAGTTTAATAATAAAAATTGAAAATAATTAAAATAAGGGTTAACAAGTTTTCAAATCATATATCACTTTGTGGGTATAAATCTTCTAATGGACTTGTGAATATTCAGCCGGGAAATTTGAGGAAATGACCCCAAAAAGGGGGCTAATAGCCGATGGTGCGGGCCACTAATTTTTATAGCGCTGGTGACCCCCAAATTTTTTAATGACCATTTTACTCATGCGTCACGCACCCTCCAGATGCGTGACGCACCCTCCAGATGCGTGACGCACCCTGAACCCTATAAAGACTTATTTTTTTTTCATTTTCGTTTCATTTTCTCTCTCATCCAGCCCCTTTCTTCCCCGTCTTCTCCGCTCCGCCGTGAAACCCTAATGGTGGCGGAGGAGATTTTCTCTTCTTTTTCAGCGATGAAGAACGAATCGAAGAGGCACCGTCGACCATGGCACCATATTCAACGACCTATAGCTTCGAAGAACATCCAATGGAGACGAGTTTGCACAGCGCTTAGGATTTCGAACAAATTGACATTTCATTCGACCATTCCACTATATTTTGTGTTTATTTCGTTATTGTTTGTTTCGATTTCCTATTCAGTTCGTGTATATTTCCTTTACAGAACGTTCCTCATTGATTCGCTGATTCGTTGAATGCAGGTTGTTTGTTTGGTAGGATGCGTCACGTAGGATGCGTCAAGATGGATGCGTCAAGATGGATGCGTCAAGATGGATGCGTCAAGATGGATGCGTCAACATGGATGCGTCAACATGGATGCGTCAACTCCGATGCGTCAACTCGGATGCATCAACTCGGATGCGTCAACTCCGATGCGTCAACTCCGATGCGTCAACTCCGATGCGTCAACTCGGATGCGTCAAGTAGGATACGATGCGTCACATTTATTTTTATTTTATATAAAAACCCAAATAAGCCTCGACCACTATTCATGCTCTCTCTCTCTCTCGCACCCGACGACGCACCTGCCTCTACGTCTCTTCCTGCTCGTCTTCGTCTTCATCTTCTCGTTCATTCATTGACTTCATGAGGTTAGTTTTAGTTATGTTTGTTTATGTTCATGTTAGGTTTTAGGGTTGGTTGCTTCTTGTTTGCAAATGGTTCATTCATGGTTTATGTTAGGGTTTAGGGTTGCTTCATGCTTGCAAATGGTTCATGCATGTTTTATGTTAGGTTTTTAGGGTTGCTTCTTGCTTTCAAATAGTTCATGCATGTTTTATGTTAGGGTTTTAGGGTAGGTTGCTTCCTGCTTTCAAACGGTTCATGCATGTTTTATGTTAGGGATTAGGGTAGGGTAGGATGCTTCTTGATTTCAAATGGTTCATGCACGGTTTATCGGTTGGGTTGCTTCTTGCGGTTGCGTCAAGCAGCTGCGTCAAGCATCTGACAGTTGTTTCTAGCTATTTTGACGGTTGCTTTTCTTCTCGTTTGTTTATATTTGTTGTGAAATGTTTTCACAAACATTGTTGTTTTTGTTTTCCCTTTTGTAGATGGCAGACTTCACGGTTTATGATTTTCCTGGTAGGATTTCATTGAAATCTGTCCTAGCCTTGAAAAAAGTATCTGATAGGTTTGAAGCGCTGGGTCTTATGAAGAGGGCTCTAAATTCCCAATTTCAGTATTTATTGAGAGGAGTCCCAGACTTGTTGTTCTCAGGGACCATTTTACATCAGTTGCTGGTTCGGAAGGTGAAGGCCAATTTGAATAGGATGATTTTCAACTTTAATGGGGAGGAATATACTTTTGGTCTGAAAGAGTACGCATTGATTACAGGCCTCAACTTCGATAGATTGCCTGAATACAAAGATGAATGCCGAGGTTGTCCACCCTTGCTGATAAAATATTTCAAAAGTAATACGTCAATTCGAATGATGGATTTGGAATCTATTTTCATGAAATGCACCGATAAGGAAGACGCATGGAAGATCGGGTTGATCTGCTTGATTAACCAGTACCTCTTCTCATATGACCCAAAACGGCTTTTAAATCTCAAAATCATCCATATGGTTGAAGATGTTGAAGATTTCCTCCGATTTCCATGGGGGAAGGTGTCCTTTAGATTCACCATGAGGGGTCTTGACCAGGACATGAAACACCACAGGTCCGTATATATGTCCAGGAAAGGGAGTGGAGTTACTAATTCTTTTGCTTATAACGTGTATGAGTTTGTACTAGCACTACAAGTGTGGATCTATGAGATCATTCAAAACTTGGTCCCTAAATTCGCCACAAGGAAAGACGTTGATGGCCCTTTTCGCCCAAGGATACTGTTGTATCAATCCAAAAGGAAGAATACATTTCAGGAGGTACAATCTGCCTTTAACAGCGCTGTGTTTTCTAAGATGGAAGAGTCCTCCGAGGAGACGAGTTTGTACAGTGGGAAGGATTTTGAACACATTAACAATTCATTCGATGATTTGTTTGAGGGAGTTACTGATGGGGAAAAAAAGAGAAAGGCTGATGAAGATGTTGCTGAAGATGATGATGATGAAGATGTTGATGAAGAACCTACTACTGTCCAACCTTCCAAGAGGAAGAGGAATGTTGAATATGATGATATATCCCCCCCAGCAAAGTAGCCATCAAGCGTCATAGCCTGCGTAACATGAGTCCCCCATCCGCAACTTCAACACCTCCATCATCATCTGCACGTGAACCGGCACCGGCATCTCATGTTCAGATAAAGGATGTCGAAGTGATAAAGAAGGATGTCGAAGAGATAAAGAAAGATGTCGAAGAGATCAAGAGAGACATAAGAGACATCAAATTGAATCAACAAAACTACTTTATGAGGTTTGAAAAGATGATTCTCAGTCTAAGCAACCAGTTCGCCAGCCATGTCACCAACCAGGTAATTCTGTTAGAGCTTTCTGTTTTTTACTACTTTATGTCTTGACGCCGCTGCTTGACGCCGCTGCTTGACGCAGCTGCTTGATGCAGCTGCTTGACGCAGCTGCTTGACGCATCCTGAATTTAAATTCTTTTCACTTTTGTAGCAGAAGCAGAAGGAGAATGACATCGATCTGAATGACATTCGTGACGAAGAAGAGGAAGAAAAGCAGAATGACATTCGTGTTGAAGAAGAGGAAGAAAAGCAGAATGACATTCGTGACGAAGAAGAGGAGAATGCCATTGGTCTGAATGACATTCTCGATGAAGAAGAGGAGCAAAAGGAGAATGAGAAGGTTAATAATGGAGCCATTTTGCAAGACAATGTTGAATTGGAGCAGAAGAAGATTGAGAATGAGAATGTTGAGGATCCGCCGATAGAGAACGTTATTCATGAGGCTGTTGTCGAGAATGAGAATGTTGTCGAGAAAGAGGCCGTTGTTGAGAATGAGAAAGAAGAAGTGGAGATTGAAGAAGGGGAGAAGAAAGAAGAAGTGGAGATTGAAGAAGGGGAGATTGAAGAAGAAGGGGAGAAGAAAGAAGAAGTGGAGAAGAAAGAAGAAGTGAAGAGAAAGCCTATACAAAAGACTTTTCAGAAGAAGGTGGGGAAGAAGGTTGGGAAGAAGAAAGACGAAAATGACGAAGATGAACTGGAAATAGTGAATACTCCTCCTCCTCTTCCTAAGAAAGTCATATTGGTCACGAGAAGGAATAGGAGGCCGAAGAATGATCCAGATTTCACCGACCCCAATCTGAAACATCCCAAGTTAAAAGATCCTATCACCGTCAATCCACTTCTAAAATATGACGATCAACTTCTTCATCAATTGCAAACATGGCTTAAAGATCCAAAAACTGACAACACAAAAATTGAGCTCCATACTATATTAGGTGATAAGGAATTATTTCGCCGAATGCTAAAAAGGTTCACCTGGCTGACTAATGATGTAAGTAATATTCATGTTAGAATAATTTTAGATTTGCAGATTGTATTTTAAATGTTTTTCTCTTGTGTAGGAAATCGATGCAGGTTGCTTCATTCTGAGAAGAAGCGCTTGGGTATATCCAAAGACATATAAGAAGAACTTCTTTATTGGAGATTGTTGGCTCCATACCAGGTTCACTGCTGAGTACCCTGCGTTTAAGAAAAGTCGTATTGAGTTTGACATTGAAAACTTTTTCGAATACTTCTTGGGCAATGAAAGCAACTATAGGAATAGTTGGAAAGTATGCGATGATATATATATTCCTTTGAACATCAAAGACGTCCACTGGATACTTTGTGTTGTCCGTCTACAGCAATGGCGCGTAGACGTATATGACTGCGATCCTGGATGTTATGCTAATCTTGATGAGTTTGTGCTACCGATGTGCGAAATGATTCCGGTTATATTTGACAAGGCATTGCCTCTTGAAGATAAACAAAGATTTCCTCTGCTCAACCTTGATTCCGTTTTGCCATACACAAGACTTCCAGAGTCAAGTTCCCAAAGCAACTAAGAGTGGAGATTGTGGTGTATTTGTACTAATGTATATTGAGTACATGACTGCAGGTCTGAATCTAGCAGAAGTGACCTCAAATGAGATGAAAGCTTGGAGAGAAAAGTGGGCAGTGAGGTTATTTCATGGACTTGTAGATCCATAGGTTATTTATGAAACTTTTATACTGATATCAAATTTTTGTAATGTTAATCTCAAACCTTTGTAATATGGTTGATTTAATGATATCAAACGTTGTTAATGATATATATGTTATTGTAATTAATTTAATGCCTTAAGTACACAGTTATATAAACCATGTCTAATGTAATAGGTTCTGCACTAATGTAAACCATGTTTCGTCAAGCAGCTGCGTCAAGCAATTTCGTCAAGCAGCTGCGTCAAGCAGTTTCGTCAAGCAGCTGCGTCAAGCAGCTGGGTCTACAAAAACACTTGGTACAAAAACCCTGTCCATGTATTACATTCACCAGAAAACTACACAAACACCAGAAAACAACATTCAATGAATCCTTGTTACAATACACTTTACTGAATCCTTGAATCTTTGATGCAAAAACAACATTAATACCTCCACACAAGACACTTGGTAATAAGTCTACAAAAACAACATTAACACCACAACACAACACTAACAAGTTCATTCTAAGCTAATGGCTCGTAAGATTGAGATGATGGCTCGTAGAGCTGAGATGAGGGCTCGTACAGTTGAGATGATGATGGCTCATTCTGCTGAGATGATGAGGGCACATGCTGCTGAGATGATGAGGGCTCATACTGCTGAGATGATGCTCTTGCTCTTGCGGTAGACGGTGCAGGCATCACTGCTTTGCATGTTGCTCTATTATGTCCTAGACCTGCACATGAACTGCATCGTCTCGGGACCTTACGGACCTCACCTTGGGATGTCCTACGTTTAGTTTGTGGCCGACCTTTTAACCTTCACAGGTGGTTTTTGACACACGCGTTGTTTGATAATATCGGGAAGATCCCAATTCTCTTCATCACCAATCGGATAACATGTCTCCGCATATGCATTCAACCAAGATACAGTTGTATAATACCTATGAGAAGGAAAATAAAACGATTAAAAATAGGTTAAATAAATAGGTTCAAAACGATTAAATACCTTGAGCATAAGTCGTAAGGAACCACATTCATGTGACGGGCAGCAGCCAGTGCATGTGTACAAGGAAGACCGGAGACTTCAAATACCCTACAAGTGCAGTCCTTGTCCTTCAAATTGACTTTATAATGTGCCTCATTATCATGCACATACAACTCAAATCGGTTAAGGGATGATACGGTATAGAATCTTGCTTTCTCAAAACCATCACATAATAATTTTTCATACGTTGGAGATAAAAATTCTTGGTGGTTGGACGCTTTTTCTCTTCTATCATTAAACCACCCTTGTAATGTTGTTCTTAAAGACTCAAGAATTGCTGAAATTGGATACTTTCTGGCTTCCCTGCACTGACTATTCAAACTCTCTGCATAATTGCTTGTGAGTTGATTGTATCGCTTACCGGGGAAATATGCTCTACTCCATCTTTGAAACCCAATCTCTTCCAAATAGGCAGCAATCCTATGATCTTTAACCCTGATCTTGTCAAAAAACTAATTAAATTGGGGGATAGTGTACGCACGAGAAACCAAATCAAACTCGACATGACAATTATCAGTTTTGAATTTGGCATTAATATTCATCTTTATGTGATATGTGCACGCACCATGGTCTGCTTCTGGAAAAACAGCACACAAGGCATTGGCTATGCTTGGGTGTCTATCGGATACGAAGACGAGATCATCAACTAATCCAATTGCTTCTCTAAGTTTTTGCATAAAATAAGTCCACGAGTTATTATTCTCTGAATCAACAACGCCGAATGCAACAGGATACAGTTGCTCATTGGCATCCAATGCAACAGCCACCAATAGTTGACCTCCCACCTTGTGCTTGAGAAAACTTGCATCAACACACAATACGGGACGACAGAAGGCTTTGAAACCCCTAATTGATAGGCCTAGAGATATGAACATATACTTGAAGTGGTCGTGCTCGTCTGTCTGAATATCTGTTATGGTACCCGGATTATTCTTCTCCAACATGTATAGGTATGAAGGCAATTTTCCATAGGAATCCTCTACCGTTCCTCGCACCGCCGTTTAAGCCGTTTCCCTTGCCCTCCAAGCCTTATTATAAGTCAAAAACATCCCATAAGCTGACTTAATGTCCTCAATTATTTTTTTAGGCAAGTGGTTATGGTGATGGTCCATGTACTTACCCTTCATGCACTTCCCAATAACCCATGCCGGTGTTTGCATTTTTTTTTCCGGCCTCGACAAAACTGAGCATGAGTGTTGTCGATTGAATTTCCGAATCTCAAACATCTCGGAAAACTTACCTTTCACAGCACGAAAAGCTCCACTTGCATGTCTCATCCATACATTTCACATACCAAAGATGTTTTCGAGACTTTTTCACTTTGAATTCAAAATGATAAGTCATCGCATATTTATATAGCGTCAGTTGAAGTTCTTTTTTAGTATCAAATAACGTACCGACTTCCAATACGGTTTCACTAGTTAACGCCAATGCAAATGAAGGGTCTGTCGGTGATACGTCTGTCGGTGATACGTCTGTAGGGTCTGTCGATGGTGTACCCATTGACGCTCTTGCACTAGATGGTGTACCCATTGACGCTCTTGCACTAGATGGTGTACCCATTGGTGTAGGTATTGACTGGTGCGGCGTGCGTGCAACTGCTGATGCAGAACTAGTAGTAGCTTGGAAATCACTAACCCGTTCATAATTAAAGTCAATAACGCGTTCATGATTAATCAGTTCATGATGAGCCCGTTCATCTTTTTCTCCTCCTCCTTCATTATCACTTTCAAATAAAATCTGTTGAGAAACAACTCGAGAAACAACGCCGGGTATAGTTTTTTGAGTAATGATTGGTAGTGTAGTATCTTGACTTGGGTACTTCTCTACTAATGAGACACAAAGTGGTGACGAAGATGACGAACTTCGACCCGATATCAACCGTGATAAATACATGCCCACATCTTTATCTCCCTCAATAACAACAGGGGAAGTTTTGCAGAAGGATCATACATGACTTTAATCACTAAATCATATGCAGACTTTTGCACGTTAATCGTCTCATAGATTGTATCAACTAATTCAGCAAATGTAGTACATTGAGGTATATCCATGGTTTTGCATGATTGTGCAGAGAAAGACCTGGTACCATTGGCTGCAATTTGCCACTCTCCATTGTACACAACAATACGTCAGCAAATACTTCAGCTGCAATTGAAAAAATGATAGTATCAATCGAGAGACACCGTAACAATGAAATGCAAGTAAAGTGTCTTGGGTGCGTTACGCATCTGCGTAACGCAACTACGTGACGCAACTGCGTTACGCAACTACGTGACGCAACCGCGTTACGCACCCGGTTTTCCGCCGCGACGGTGGCATTCCACCTACTCATTCCCTAATCACTATACCCTAACAAACAAAGCGTGGAAAGAGAAATGAAGAAGGAGAAGAATACCTGTAGCAGCAGAAAGAGACATTGTGAAGGAAGAGAATGGATTCCGCCGTCGTCTTCGTCGGTCGGTGGTTGTCTTTTTTAGAGAGAAGGAGGAGAAGGGAAGTGAAGAAAGAGAAGAAGAAAGAAAGAAATGAAAAGAAAGAGAAAAATTGGAATTTTTTTTATTATATAGTAAGGGCATTGTGGACTTTTCACAATGTCCTCAGGTGCGTCACGCAACCGGAGGGTGCGTGACGCAACGGGGGTATTTTCGGCAGAAAATTGTTTGGGGGTCACCAGCGCTATAAAAATTAGTGGCCCGCACCAAACATAATTAGCCCCTTTTTGGGGTCATTTCCTCAAATTTCCCTATTCAGCCCACCTTGAAATTTATTTATTTTATAAGTTAAAAATGGGATATTATATTTTAATTTTAATTTTTTTAAATTTAATTCATTATTTGTTTATTTAATTATTAAAAAAATGATAAAACTTACCGTTATTTATTCGTTTTATATAAAATTTTCTCGTTATTTTTTATGCTCACCTAAATCTTTTTCAACACCACCCAAACTCAGATTCGAGAATTTGTCCCGATTAAGAGAATTGTATGAACAAGAATGGATCGGATTGGGTTTGGATTTGGGTTGGGACGAAAATGAGTGAGAGTGAACCCATGGATGAAATCCAATTGTATTATTAAAAAAAAAATGTATATATATGGACTCATTGTTGGGTACTACAATTTAAATTGTTTAGACCAATGGGTTATATAGCCCAAATGTTTTTTTCTTAGATATAGCCCAAATACTTAGTCATAACTAAAAAAAACTTAAATAATATATATATTTAAACTTAGTATGGTGTATGATATTTTCTTAGAAGTACATTTCTTTTTTATAAATACCATTCATTTTCAAAACCTTTGAAATAAAAGGTTGAAGTAATTATGTTTGAGTTTTGTATTAAATTGTATAATTGAGTGAAACTGTCCTAACATATCATTGAGTTTTATTATTATTTAAGTATTTTTTGCATACACCTAATATATATATGTGATGATAAATTAAGACACCCTATTTAATAAAAAAAAGTATTTAATTACCTAAAGTAAAAAATAAATGGAGTATTGAGTAGGACCTTTAATATACCTTTTTATTTGTTTTGTTTTTGCAACCAACAAGATTTAATTTCATGTCCACCAATGGAAGAGTAAGGATGACATTTTAAAGCCTATGATCCATCACAATAATAATAATAATGTAAACTTAAAAAAGATGTCTAACCCATTAATTAGCACTCATTAAAAAGCTTCATTCATTAATTACCAAAAAGGATTTTAATTAATTTATTAATTAAAGGCTTGATTGTCTAATGAGAAATTTGTGTGAATTTGCTGCCAAGTTTATTTTTAATCAAGCTTTTCCCAATGATTAGTACCATTGCATGTCATCTTTCATCTTATTGATGAACAACTTTGTGGGGATTAATTAACTATGAAATTCAACTCATATAATTAAAAAAAATGATTAAGGTTAACAAAAATCTAACAAAGTCAAAACTATAACATAGTTGTTTACACGTGCATTAGAGAGAAATAAAAAAATCATGTCTAACAAAAAAAAATAAAAAAATAACCATGTTGAGAAATTTTTTACCAGAAAAAGACATTTTTATGGTCTTACTTTCGTTCCCGAACATGAACATGATATTTTTTTAGTATGATTTTTTTTTTTATTTCTCTCCCCCGCATACGTGACAAATTACGTCAAATTCGTGGTCTTACTTTCGTTCACAATTTCGTTGACCCTATCACGACTCTATAATTAATTTTATGTCGGTATAAATATTTATAATCAACCATCCAAATCCAAATCCTGAGGTTCTAAGGATTACTATGCATGATCTTCGTTCGACAAATGTAACTATGGTGTTTGTGTGTATATAATGAAATGAATTTTCTTGTGAAATTTTATAACACTAAGTATAAATTGAGTCCAAATTAACCTAATTAATTATTAGCTTTCTTTCTAAAATTAAACCAGTTAATTATTTAAATATCAATAGCATTTCACAAAACCTAATATTATAGGGACAGTTCTCTTGTCCGCCACAACAATAATAGAATCTAGCAGGTAGAGAAAGAACATTTTTTGGTACCTGTCAACTTAGGGTTATTATTATCGATATTATTCGTTAAACGCTCAAATATGATTAGTACATCGTCTAAATATCACTTATTTATATTATTGTCGTTGGGTGTGTTTAATTCGCTAAATCGATAAATCAATCTTATTTGTCAAAATCTGTTGATGCCCGTTTGATATAGCTAGCTTAATTATTTGTTCAACATATTCATAGTTGTATTTAAAGAAGAATCAAATGAGTACTTTTGATTTCCAATGAGGCAGCATCAAATAATCAATCAAACGGGCGCATATAATTTTTGAGTACAGACAAGAAGAACAAATTAAGATTTAATATACTTACAAGATTTTATTCTCAATTTCAATTTTCTACTTTTATTTTTTATTTTTTAAAAGTTAAACAATTTCGCATCACGTGTGAAAAACAAATTAAATAAGTCTAATTTACACACTTAAATACAAAAATTAAGTATACATATATAAAACAAATTCAAAAAATTATTAGTTGTTATGAATTCAAATTTACATACAAAAGCAAACATTATAATAATCTTATTTTTTTTTAAGATTATTTGAATAATTTTTAAAAAAAATACTATTATCTTTTTAAACTATCCCCTTATCAATTATATCAATGAAATTATAAACTAAAATATTAAAAGAAATACACTCTATTTTGAAATAATAATAATAATTTCCCATTTTATATTAAACTCTTTAAATTTCAACAATTAATCTAACCTTTCACTACAATTTCAATTCAAAATAAAATAAAATAATATAATAATCCAATGATCTAGTTAAATAACTCAATAACCAAGTCTAAGTAGATGTGAATATTCCTCCATAAACAAAATTGTGACAAACTTAATTAATCCTATTAAAAATATAATATATTTAATATCATATTGTTTTTCTTTTACCCAAAACTCAATATATTTTCCATTTACACTTCATCTATTATATCACTTCTTATATTCACCAAAATATTAAAATAATTATAGAACTTTGAAATTTTTTTTTTTTTTAAAGTTAAGTCAAACAAAGATTTAACCCAAAATCCAGATAAAACTCAAAGATCAAACAAGTTTTATTTTTGTAAGATTAATTTAACAGATTTTTTTTTTAAAAAAAAATTGTTTGATTAAATAAAAAAATTCAATTTTTACGGTTTAATGACGAAAATACCCATAATTTCGTATTTTAAATAAAAAAAATCTTACAAAATAAAGATCAAACAAATTTGAGTGTTAACCTTATAACAATTGAGTTGATTAAATAATAATAACACTTACTTAATTTGAATACAATTGTCAATCAATATTTTAAATATATTTGAATAGTATATAATCCATTAGTAACTAAATATTGTTTTTTATCCTATAATAGTTTATATTTCACATCCAATGGTACTAAACAAGTACATAACACTATTTAATTATTTAAAAAAATATTCCCATAAGTCCTCCCCCATAGAAAGCAATCTCTCGTGACTCACGACAAGTTATAGCTTCTAAGTCCCTACTTATAAAAACCTCTCCTTTTCCTTCCACTCTTCATCTTCACCAATTTCTTCATCATTTTCTTTACAACTTGTAAGTTGTAACCAATAATTGAGTGTGCATGGAGTTCGATCAATCTCACTATTCCCTTACCAACAATAATAACGACAACAAAGGGAAACTAGCGATTCTAATGGCGATCAACGGCGCATGTCTTTTTGTTGGATCGGTCTCATCCACTCTACTTTCCAAATTCTACTTCATCCATAACGGTTCTAGTCGATGGGTCTCAACCCTAGTTCAATCCGCTGGCTTTCCTCTCCTCCTCCCTTTCATTTTCCTTCCACCTTACCTCTTTCCATCCACCCACCACCGAAAACCATTCGCTTGTTTCTCTCGAAAACTCCTCATACTCTCCATTCTTGCCGGTTTCCTCATCGGAGTTGATAACTTCCTCTTCTCTTGGGGCACTTCTTACCTCCCTGTCTCTACCTCATCTCTTCTCTTATCTTCTCAACTTGCTTTCAACCTTCTCTTATCGGTTATTATTGTTAAACAAAATATTACTTTTCATAACTTGAATTGTGTAGTTTTGCTTACGTTGGCTTCGGTTCTTCTTGCTATGGGCTCGACAAATGATCGAGTCTTGGGTTTGACCCGCCCCGATTACTTCGTTGGGTTCTTTTGCACGATTGGGGCGGGTCTTCTTTTCGCTCTTTATCTACCTCTCATGGAGATGATATATAGGAAGGTGGATTGTTTCGCTATGGTGGTGGAGATGCAGATGGTGATGGAGGCGTCCGCAACCGCACTTATAGTGGTCGGCATGACGGTTGCAAATAGGTCAGTACATTTTTATATGATTGTTAGCGATTTTGAGATATTTTTTTTTTAATTTAAATGATATGATTATGTTGAAATTATTTTTAAAATACAATTGATGTTTGATTATGTTAAAATTATTTTTAAAATATTGATTGATTGACATTGAGTAAATAAATAACACACTAGACACTAAACCCTAACCCTATTATTTTTCAAAAGCTTTATTAATTTCTCATTATAACTCGATAATTGTAGGTACGAGGACTTGGGGACGAAGGAAAGTGAGATATTCGACATGGGTCCTAAAGCATATTGGTGGACGGTGGTGGGAACAACGGTGACATGGCAATTGAGTTTCATGGGAACGGCGGGGGTGGTGTTCTTGACAACATCATTAACCGGTGGAGTATGCATGACAGCGCTTATGGCGGTTAATGTTTTGGGCGGGGTGGTTGTTTACGGCGATAAATTTAGCAGCTTAAAGGCAATTTCGACGATTTTATGTGGTTGGGGATTTTGTTCTTATGTTTATGGTATTTATTCAGAGACAAAGTATGTCGACGTCGATGATGAAGATATGAGTTTAAAGACCAATCATGATCATCACCGGCTAAGGATGGCGGAGAAGGACGGCGTTTAGTGGCGGCGACACCCTAAATATATTAATATGGTCGGGTAATATTATTATTGTTACCGTTATGTTATTTACTAGAAGTTGTTTGAAGTGTACTTTTCTTTGAGTAACTTCTAGTACTATAATATATAGAGAGCTTATTTTATTGGTTGTAACAAAACTATCAATTATAACCATTTAAAAACAAAAAAACAAATTACCTTAAATATATTATACTTCCAAATAAGTTATTTTGAGAATCTTTATCAAATCACAATATATGAAAATAACTTTTTAAATTTATCTTTATTATTATTCCTTCGTTAGAAGCCAAAACCGTACATTAATTCAACTTTTATCGTACTAAAATTATCCCTAGACACATGCAACTACTACAAAAATCAAAACCCATGTTTGTATGATATTGTCAAGATGTTGCATTCGTCACGGTTGCGTTAGTTTACTTTTTTACAAGTTAATACAAGATATCGGTTGAAAAATGAACTTATTTTTTGAAAATATTAGAATTTTTTTCATACATCCATAAAATTTGTATTGACTTATAATATGTATAATGATAATCAAATAAAAAAGCTAAAACATTCATGAGACAATCACATAAAAGAAAACCCTACACTCATGCCTAATAATGGTTACACTTTTTACCATAATATAGTATA
Source organism: Impatiens glandulifera (assembly GCF_907164915.1). Classification (NCBI taxonomy): domain Eukaryota; kingdom Viridiplantae; phylum Streptophyta; class Magnoliopsida; order Ericales; family Balsaminaceae; genus Impatiens; species Impatiens glandulifera. The sequence continues at coordinate 6,612,139 of NC_061869.1, read as the reverse complement.
ATGAATGTTATTATATTAAAAATGGAATAATGAGAAATTAAATATCCATCTCCCCCACTTTCTTTTAACCTTGATCTTGATCTTTTTGTCTTTTTCTTCTATATTATATTTAGGTTTAAAGATCATTGATTAATAATAATAAGCACGCATATAGCTAGCTAGGTCTAGGTCTAGGTTTTGTAGATATCCATGTCCTCTTTATCTACCAGAACATCACATCTCATTATTTACAATGAATGAAGAGAAAGATGCCTAATCTAATATAGACCCTATAAATTTATGTTTAATTTATCTAAAATTAAAGGAATAAAAGGAATAGATCTTATCTATATAATATGGCTTACACAATTTTATTTAAAACACTTTAAGTTGAAACGAGTGTGTTGTGTTGGTCTCTGACCCTAGGATAGAAAAAAGTGAAAAAAATTTGGTTGCCTTAATTTTTTTTAAAATAAAATTATTCATTTTTTTTATTTGAACCTATAACCAAATAAAAAAAAGTCTTATTTTAATCATAAACCACTTTTATGTTAAAATAATTAATAAATGAGTTGTCCCGAAGGATGGACTGTCATAACCTGTGGGCTTGCTGAACTTACCCTAAGATCGGGCCATGAACGAGTGTTATTATTGTGGAGTCATGTTAATATCGTCGCTATTATTTATGTAATTTTGATAAATATTAATTAAAATTGTCACAGCCCAATTTGTATATATTAGAAAACGTTGAAATAGAATATAAGAAAACACCCACTTGTACAAACCCACTTAGGGATAGTACAATTGTATACACAAGACATAATAATTTAGGGTTTGAAAGTATTTTTGAAATTATATTATAGTTGTATATATAGAAAAAAAAATAGTACTATTGTTTTGGATTTTTATGTTAAAGTTTATTTTAATTAAAGACTTGTTATTGTTGGATTAAATTATTTATTTTTAAAATAAAATGTTAAACATTAATGATTATTTAAAGAATAATTTGATTGTAATGTTATTGGTATATATTAACAAAAGATATTGAATCTCCATGATGTAACTATCCATATTTTAAGCATGGGATGAATTGATCTCCACTAAATAAAATTAAAGTATGATCTAGATTCTATGTACCCTTATAATTAAATCAAACTTTTGTTAGATCGCTAAATGCTAAATGATAGTTGAAGATTTTGAGAAATTCGATGACAACAGTTAAAAAATATTTTTTTATTATTGAAAACATCGACTCAACCGAGACGTTACAACCTAGTTTAACTTTTTTACTTTGAAAATAATTAGTTGGTTATTCAAACAAGACCTTATAGAAAGAATTCAAAAAGTTGATGACCCTTTAAATATTACTTTTGACCCCCAAGAAAAGACACTCTTGTGAAAGTTGCACCTAAACAAATGATGATTGAGCTTTTCCCCACTAATTAATGTTTATCCCCACTTTTTGTCCTTTCCTTATTGCCCCCTTTAATTTTTTCTTTTTTACTCAACTCAGGGTTGCTATCATCTTTTCTTTTTCCTTTTTTAATATATTGATGTTATTATCAATTTATACTAAATTAATCTATTATTTTGTAGTAATTAAGCTAATGTATGAAATACTATACATTGGAAAAGTTAGCACTGAAAAGGACATTAGCTAGCTATGATTATATTAAAAGCTAGCTGGTTTAAATTAGTACCAAGTGAATTCATAAAATACTTTATTTTTCTTCATTTTATAATATTTTTTGAAAAGCAATAAACTTTTTTTTCCACATATGTGGACAAAAACAAAAACAAAACAAAACGATATCAATAAAACAAATATGGCCAACATATGTCTTAGGGTAAACCTGTTAAATCTCGGGCTAGGGCAACCCATTCCCTAAGGGCAGCCTATTTATTAAATATAATAAGATATTTAGTTAAAATTATTGTAATTTCAAACATAAGACATTGTAGTTTATTGGTTTAAGATAAAAAAAATTAGAAAATTTATTTTATTATGGGTTTAAATCTCAAAAAAAGTATTTTTTTAATTTATTTTTTAAACTAGACCTAGGACAAAAATATATATATCAAACTTTTTTCTACCGGGTTGGGGGCAGGCCAAAACTCGGAGCCGACATTACATGAACCCACAGATTTTTTTATATTTGATCTCTCTTATGATTGGTTGAAAAAATTAGTATAATTGTTATATATTTCTTTTGATAATATTGTCAAATGATCCCAATTTTAGTAATACCTGATTTAGTGTTGTTGCATGGTTTTTCTCTATATTTGGTGGGTGACTCATGACTCATCCCATCCTCTGCATGGGATAGGGAAAGTGGAGGATTTTATTAATTATATATGGTTTTTAATTAAAAACTCTTAATTTAAAAAAAAAAAATTAATTTAGTTTATAAATCGCACATAGAAAGTATTGGATTGGAAAAAGAAAAAAGAAAAGACAAGATACTGCTTCACACCACCACTTCACCTAATTCAACTCCCACCCCCCACCCCCAAGATAGGGTGATTAATTTAGAAAGAAATAATTAGTTAATTTGAAAGAAAAAAAATGATAATTTGATACATTTGATTTGAATTATTTTTATTTATTATTTTTAAATATGACAATAGTATACATATATAAAGGGCCAACTCTAAGGTTTGGAGTGCCCTAGACAAAAAAAAATGTTTTCAATTTTTATTTTATGTTAGGTGGATTAAATATAAGAGTTTCTTAAGAATAAAAAACAAATGTTTGGTCATAGGTTATGTTAATATATATTATGACCATTGAGTGGAGAAATTTAATATATAATTTCTCATTTTAATCATATATTTCTAAATAGAATCAATAGAATATACCATGATTCATCTTAAGTTTGTGGCTAAGTTAATAATTATTTAGGATGTGTATGAATTAATTTTACTTTTTAAGTTTAGGATGTGAATGAATAAATATATTTTTAACTAAATTTAATGGATATAGATTGATAATCATGGATAAAACAACTTAGACAAAGAAACACCTAGAATTGTCCTTTTATTTTATTTTTTTGTCAAAGCTGCTAGCTAGTAGGAATATGATTCCTTTCATTTCATTTCATAAAAATAAAGCATTTTTTTTAATTGAGATGACAACTATCCTTTTTTTCTTTTGTATTGAAAGCTAAGTTGCAATTATCCTCTTTGCACACAAGAACTTGATTTTGAGTATAATTAAATTAAATAGAATTAAAAATATTAATATAAATCATTTATCTCATTATAGGTTGCTTAACGATTTCGAACATGTAATTGTTTCGAGTGCCTTTTCATTTTATGTCGGTATTTGTGGATGTAAAATCCCTCCTCCCATAAAATAAAGATAGAAAGTGAAGTTCAAGTTTTCGATGAATTAATTCAAAACTTTCTCGAACTATTACTCGACATAGGCAAATTAAAGTGAAACTTTCCTAGTTTAGGAAACCCTTAAGTGGTCTATAGCTCAGATAAGGAAAATTCCTCATCTGGATCAAATATCAATGATCTTACTTATAAAATAAAAGTAAAGATTTGATTTTCGCTACAAATATTGAACTAAAACTAGTATAAATTATAGAGATGAATCTAAGAATTATAGCTGGGTGAGCTTAAACTTTTTGTGGTGGATTTGAATAATATAAAAGGAAAATTATAGTTGAAACTAGTGAATGAATGTTGATTTGGCCTTTCTTTTTAAGAATTAAAAAAAAATAATGAATTAAATTGAAAAAGTGATAAATCATGTTAGTTTTCTACCATAAGAAAATTCAAATAGGTTTAAGCACACTTCAATCTTAACATAGATTCGTTCCTTATATGTAAAAATTATACTAACAGTCTCTGGAACAAATTCGGCTAAAATTTTCTTACAAGATATATAGTTATTATTTAATGTTTTCGAATGGAATACCGATTGTTTGGTCTTCTCGAACTCAATTTTTTATAGATTTTTTTACATGTTTTAAAATATAGAATTTTGTTTGGTTATTTTAGTTGTTTGCAATCAATTAAAACAAGTATGGATTTTAAAAAATAAAAACTATTTCATATCTTTATATTTATAGATATTGGGAGTTTTGTTATAAGAATTACTTCATTGGTGGTGGAATATTGTTTGAAAATTTGATGTCATTTCAATCACCAATGATCATCTAGTGACATAAAATTTAGAAATTGACTTATGACCAAATACATAATTTGGTCCTTTACCCAGCTTGCTACAAGCTATATTATTGTTTCCTATTCAAAGAGTGCATAATAAAAACCTAAAAAATATCATTTCTTAAAGAATGAATTATATAGTTTCAAGAACTCCTTAGAACATGGACCAATATCAAAGATTGGGCATAATATATATGAATCTAATAAAAAGTATTATTATAAAACCATAATATATATATCTCCTTGAAGAATCATAATAAATAAAATAATATCATTTTATAAATGAATTAAAGATACTTTCTTTAGAAAAAGTGATTGTTAAGAATAACATTCCAACATGGCCTTTCATCATTTTGATTGATGTTTTTTTGGCTTCTTTCAAGTGACCATTGATTAGCATTAATGTTCTTTCCTATTTTGTAAATATTATTTATCTCATAGAGTTTAGTTCATTAGTACCAAACAAGGCCTTAGAATGGTGATTAAAGATATAATTAAGGTAGCTAATAAACTTTCCTCCAAGTGATTAGCAAAAAAGCATTCCTCCACTCATGTTTGTTTGTCTTCCAACTTTGTCTAACACTCAGATAAATTAACTAATTCAAATTGTATTTTAATACAATTAACCTAAGAATCAACATTATGCTCATTTTACTATGCATTTTTAGGGAATGTTTCATGAGAAATGAAAAGATTGATCACGAATTCATGATAGCTTTTGAAGTTTGAACAACTCAAATTCTCTCAAGATCCGACAATTTGATGGGAAAACGACCATTTTTTAAATAGGTCATTGCATAAAAACCGCACTATGAAAGATGCACTTGGGTCACTAAGAACCTCTTTAAGTGCATCACTAAGAACCTCTTTTTGAGGATATTTAGGATCGGCTCGATAAGCGTATTAGATTTGTTTTAATTTGAATTTTGTGTTTATTTTGAGTTTTGGGATTTCGATTTGTTTGCTAAAAATAAAATTATAATGCAATTTTTTATTTAATAATTAATTAAACAAAAATTTAGGTTCTCCAAATACACATTTAAATCTATTTTAAGATTTTAAAATTAGACCACTATTTTTCTTTGCCATTTTTATTGATAATGGTCCGGATTAATTCGAGTCTGTTCTTGGGCCTAGCTAAATCATCTCTGGATCAACAACACAATTGAATTTGGGCCCAATTCATTACAAGTTGGACATGGGCCCATTATAGGATCTTGAAAATTTGTTTTTGTAGAAATTGTTTATAAAGAGGTAAAAAAAATGTTTTTTTAGTTTTTTTTTATTCATCCAAACAAAATCATTGTAGTCCATTTAAAAAAAAATTTATAAATCTAAATTCCAATATGGCGTAAATTTAAAATTTAAAATTGCAAAAATTTAACTAATTTAAAAATTTATACTTTAAAATCGTAAAATTTTGAAGTAACAAAACATGGGATGGAGAAATTGTGAACATGTTATAAATTAGAATAATATATTTTGCTAACATTAATACAAGAAATAAAACTGTAAGAAGTATAAAACAGAAAAAATAGAAAAGATGTTCATTATGATTAGATTTTGATCTGTTAAACTGATGTTTTTGTGTATACATGACAGTCAAGTAGCTTACGAATCGATGAATGGTCTTACGATATCGATAATAGGGGATCGACAAATTGGACATCTACCGCTACTTCTTTGCAGTTCATGAGCGCAGTTGAAACATGTGCACATATGCCCACATCTGTAAAACCATATATGTACTAAAATCATGTTTTGTTTTGGTTTGGAAATTGGAAATTATGAACCATATATTAAGAAATTATTACCTGTAAAGAAGTGAATCAACTTTCATTTCATAGCAAATGCAACAATTTCCTTTCAAACCTTTCAATGGTTCCTCCTTTTCAGCTGTAATCAAACCAAATTCAAAACGATATACGAGTGAGTGAGTGAGTGAGTGAGTGAGTGAGGCTCGATGATTTTCGTGTTTTTCATCGTGAATGAGAGAAACTGACCTGCTTTAACCATGACTGTAGTAACTTCATGTTTAACAGCAGCTGCTATATCGTGCTTAAGTGAATGTTGCAGTTTTTCTTGCATGCTGATGCATAATTTCAAGTATCTTCTAAGTTCCGACATTTCTTCTTGAAGTTGGCCTATATTTCCTTTCAAATCATTTAAGAAATCCAATTCCTGGTGGGCATTGCGAGCAAATTGTTGGTAACGTTCTAAACAAACAAAGGATGTGAGTATAGAAAAGAGAAATACTCACTATTGAACATCGAATGGTATTCGCAGAGGACTGAAAATGTGAAGATTCTTGTTGGGGACTGCTTTCGTTGTGATCAGGGGGGTTGTTATTAGTCTCCCATTCGACTTCATCAGATTGCCAATGGATTAGATTAGCTTCTTCTTCTTCTTCGATTTGTTCTACTACTGCATCTTCTACAAATACATCGTCCATCTCCAATCCTACTTCTTGTTCTTCTTGTTGATTGTCTAATGGAAGTGGTTCCCTTTGAGGCGAAAGAGATATTACTGATCGCTCCCTTCTTTCTCTCGCTGAATTTGGCTGTGTTTGTGTGCGAGACATCATCAAACTGTCAATTGTTTGTCTTAAGCCACTCGAAAGAAAGCTGGATACGCTTCCCCTGCTCAAAATGAATTAAGTAAACATTTAAAAACAAGAAAAAAAATGTAATATGGAAAAGAATGAGTAAATATAATGGATAATCGAGGCAACCTTTGAAGTAGTTCCCTTATGTCTTGCTTGTGCTGGAAAGGATCGAGCATCTCTTGATATCTTTCTTGTCGTAGATCTTCCCAATCGCTCCTCGGTCGAGAAATCTCCAATATCCAATCGGTGTTATCCCCCAGCTGGTCATAATCAGATTCATCACCTCCATTATATTGATCATCCTCGTTATCATAACCCCATGAACCTTGCTGCTGACTCATGGAATCTCCATCAGCGTTTTCTCCGCTTTCAAAACCAATCTGTTGAGGAATCTCATCAGCACTCGATTCATGATTGGATACTGTAAGTTCTTCTTGGACATTGATCTCTTCTTCCTGCGTTGCTGTTTCATGTTCATTTATGGTTGTTTCAGTAGTAGGACATGGCGATTCAGAGGAAGGAGCATTCTCTGCGTTATTTGAAGATGTACTTTGATTCTCGTCCCCTGTCAATGGCAACGACAATGGCAATGGCTCTGTCTTCTCTTTGAGTAGATCCGAGTTGGAACAACTTCCTGCACTACTACTACTACAACATGCCACGTCTCTTCGAGTCCATTTCAAATTTACAGCATCACAGCTGATCTCGGCTGCTCCGGCGTTGAATCTTTCCCTGAATCAACCAATTGTTCATACATTCATAATTCATTCATCTCAATTACTGGAGCCAACATAGTTTACGAATATCAAATAGTTTATAAAGCCACTGCTGCGAAATGAATCATAGCAATGAACATCAAAGAGAACAAACGTAACTAGGTTAAATTAGCTATTCACATTGCAATTTGCATACCATAGATTAGGAATATCAAATCATTTATAAAGCCGCTGCGAAATGAATCATAGCAAACTAGGTTAAATTAGCTATTCACATTGTAATTTGTATAACATAGATTACGAATATCAAATCATTTATAAAGCCACTGCGAAATGAATCATAGAAAACTAGGTTAAATTAGTTATTCACATTGCAATTTGCATAACATAGATTACGAATATCAAATAATTTATAAAGCCACTGCGAAATGAATCATAACAATGAATATCGAAGAGAAGAGAACAAACGTAAACTAGGTTAAATTAGCTATTAACATTGCAATCTGCATACATACATACATACCTCAGGACAACTACGGAGGAGGTTGAACATTCTAATTCCTTAGATTGTTCCGAATCGGTTGTAGCTTTCTCTTCTAACAAAGAACGTCGTTGATCCTCTTTCGAATTGCAACATTCTGTTACCAATAGTTCGGTACCGTCGGTCCGTTGCTCCGCCGAATCTGAATCCGAATGGGTTTGCTTCCGTCGGTTGTCGTCGTCGGGCTTTCGTGGCCTGGGAATCCTCTCGCCGGAGGACGTGCCGGAAATTAACAACAACTTTTTCCGATTGACGACGCCAAGTGCTGTTTCTACGGATCGCGATTGGCGTTCTTGTTGTTGACGATGATAATAATCGCTGTATCCTTCCTTCTCTATTCCTCGCCGCATGTATCTCAAACGAAGCATTGCCTGCATTACATTTATTATTATTATTAAATATTAATACACTTTTTATATATTTAAACTTTGCATTTTTTTTTTTTTTTTAAAAAAAAAAAAATATGAAACAACAAATTAAGTGTACGAAGCTCGTAAACACACTTAACCATTGATCATCATTTAACCAGGCGTAGAACATAAACTATCCGACGGACTCGAACCCAGGAACTCAGGGTTAGTAACAACCACTTATTGCCATTTTATTGTTAAAATTATACAAAATAAAGTCTTGTTTAACAACGAAAGAATCTAGAAATTCGAGTTATGATGGACTTAGTAGGCTTAAAAACGCTAACTTTCCTTCAGTAATGGCTGACTTGTTTTAGTGCCGACAATGATGTTTATTTTGAATTACATCATCGATATTGTGTTCTAAAAAATGTAAATAAATGTAAATTTTTTATGAATTAGAGAAGAAAATAGTAACTTTAATTAAAAAATTATGAATCATCTTAGTATTTTTACCATAGAACCAACCTTAATTTTAAATAAATAATTAATGTCACTGAATTAAGAATTTTTATTAAATTAGCAGTCAAAACTCTTAAATTTAAATTACTGAAATTAATTTTTAATTTATTTATAAATTTCATTTGGATTTTTATCATTAAGAAACAAATTGATTAAATATAATTTTAACACTAAAATCCCAAATTTTAAAATAAAAAAAAAAGTCCGAAAATCTCAATTAAACCTAAATAACGAGACCCAATTTACCAATTCATCCTATTATATTTTATAAATTTGTCATGATTATTAAAATTTACAAGATTTTCCTAATAACAATAATCTTAATTATTCTAACTAAATTTGGTATTTTCATAATAATAATAGCACAAATGAATACCATATTAGATATTATAGTAATAATATTAATTAATTACTAATAAATATAATAATAACCTGAATTCGGCCTCTATGAATGAATTTCGAAACAGCCCGACGTTCCAATAACCCATTAACCTCTTTTTCCCTTTCTTTTTCCATTCGCATTAATAAATCGGCCAACGCTTGTCGTCCTCTAATTCTCGGCAAAACCAAAGACGCCGCCGATTGCCACTTTCCCCTGTTCGCCGCCGGAATTTGAATTCTACCCAAAGATCCGTCGCCGGCTCCGGCGGCGGCGGCAGCATTATCGTGATCATTCTTCCAACTCATTAAAGAACCCTGCATTTGATTCTCCGTCGTCAATTTCTTAATCACATCCGCCACACTAGGCCTTTCCATCTCGCCGGAATTCGACCCATTTCCGGCGACGTTATCAACGCCGTCAACTTCCCAATCTGTTAAAGAATCAATCACTAACCCTGTTTCAAATTTATCTTCCCCGAACTCCGACGTCCCCGCTTCCGATACCGGCCGCGGCGGTAAAGGGCTGCCGGCGGTTGATGAAAAGGAATTAATATGAGAACCGGCGAAATCCATCCATCTTCTAACAAGAGATGAAACGCCACCCATGTTTGGAACTTCGACGGCGCTTTCAGATTGTGACCGGATAATCTCTCTTTCTTCCCGGTGCCGGAGATTTTGTCTATCCATTGCAACTTTTTCTCTAACTTTTGCCCAACGATTTGTGGGTCCTGTCCATGACGCCGGAGAAGATGAATCTTCATCGTTTTGAACCAACATATTGAAGTTCTTACTGATTAACGAAGAAGAAGATGAAGAATTAGGACTTGAATTTGTACTAAATCTATCACGAGGACTGTTATGATCTCTTAGAATACATCCAAATGGAGCTGATGAAGCTATTTCCACCTGAGAAGACGCCATTTCTGTTTTCTACAAACGATTTTCAAGATTTGCAGAGATGACGTCATCTTTGGTGGTGGTGGTCGTCGCCGGCGGCGGCGGCCGTCGTCATTTGGGTATTGGAAAAAGATTGAATCTTGGCCCTGAAATGTTGGTGGATGAAGGGTTTTTTGTGTGTTGTTTGTTTGAATTTGCTAAGTTTGGAGAATGCTAAATATATGCTGTTTCAATCTCTTTTGCTTTATATTTAGACATCTTTTTAATCAATATTTATTAAAAACAATATAAACCGTTGGTTTTGTGGCTTGAAAAATGTGTAGACAAAATGGCTGGTAATGAGTAAATATAATAAATATTTAAAAAAAAATAGTATTAATAAAAAGGGTATTTGGTTTTGGTCAGTTTATACAACTAAACATATATTATCAAATTTATTAATAGATTTCAGTTTAGTCATTAGTTGGATTAAAATCACTATCTCATTAAAAAAAACACCTAAAATCAATAAGAACTATTTTAAAATATATCATGTATAATATTTTCTAATTGAAAATTATAAAGTAATATGATAATAATTAAAATAAAATTTAATTTGAATAGATAAATATTATTAAATTTGTTAATATCTATAATTAAAGTTTAATATTTAACATCATCTTATCTAAATTAATTATTTTAATAAAATATTAAAATTTAATTAAATATTATTTTTTACTCAAACCCCAAAATTAGATATTGCTTTCCAAGGAGAGTTGGTTCAATTTTCGTTAAAAAATATTATTTACACAAATGTGGAATAAAAAAAGTCATACAAATGTTTAAATCCTTTAAACATAGATTTTTGGTGTTTTTTATTTATTAATGTTCATTTATATATTTTAACATTTCACAAGATTATATATTATTTGAAGTTAAGTTGTTCATTTTTTTTATGTTAAAATAATTTATATTGTTCTTCTTCTTTGTATGTATGTACTTAAATTAAGTGAAACTCTTATAGAAGTGAAATTTGTATGAATTCATAAATTACTTTGATTTAATAACTTAATGGTTTTCTAAATTAATTTTTTATTTATTTGTAAAATTTTAAGAAAGCTCATAAACTATTTTGATTTTATAATTTAAAAAATTAAATTCTTAGTTATTTGTAAAATTTTAAGATAATTCAAATTGTCTTAAAAATCATCTTTACTCTCTTAATATAAAGTGTATAATTAATTTTAAAAAAAAGTTAATTATACTTATCTGTAAATTATAATAGTTTTAAGATTATCTTTTATAAAACAAAATATATCTTAAAGAAATACTTTTTATATATAACCTTTTACTTTACTTTAATATTGTTTATAAAATCAAACATGATATATATATATATATATATATATATATATATATATATATTATCAACCATTAATCCAAAAAATATATATTTTATTCTTATAACATAACATTTAAGAAAAAGGATAAAATCAAGTATTTAAAAAAAATATAAATTCATTTATACTATCTTCCAACAAAAAATATATATATTATTCAAAATGGAGATAATTTCTTTATTTTGTAAGTGACTAATTTCTAAAAAAAAAAAAAACAAATTTATTTGTTTCCACTCATAATCTCATTACCAATTAAATTACATTTTAGCCTTTATATTTTCTTAACATTAGACTTAGAGAATACATATTGAATTTTTTTTTCTTGAAGCTATAACATTTTTGTAAGTAAAAAATAATAATACTCAATTCTCTTATTTATTTATTTTAAAAATAAATATTTTAATTATAAATGTTTATTTTATTTTTTTAATTTTTTATTTAAAAATTTTAAAGGCTCAATTTTTACTTTTTGAACTTTAGTCGTTTTTATTAAATGAAGGCTCAAATTTTGAATGGTTTCATATGGAGATTGAACTATCAAAATTGTAAAAATACGAGACTTCATTTGTTTATGTATTTTAATAATTCGACTTCGAGACTTATATAAAACAATTCAAAATTCGAGTTATACGATAAAACGCATATTAAAATTTTAAATAAATAAAAACCGAACAATATTTATTTATAATATTAAAACATGCCATCTGAATAATATATTAATAAAAATACAATTTTCAGAAATGAATATATATATGATTATTTTTAATCATATAAATTCATATAACCAACAATTTATTAAAAAAGAAAATCAAATAAATCAACTATCCAAACCTTCCATGGCATTTCTTCAAAGGAAGACCACAAAGATCAGCGTTTCCTTTAAACGCACTGGCCGGAAAACGCAAGAATCCGGCAGCTAATTTCCCCTTCAATTTATTATAAGAAGCATTAAAATTCACCAAACTTCTCATTTCACTAATCAATCCAGGAATTTTCCCACTCAAATCGTTATAAGAAAGATCAAGATCTTCCAATTTCGAAAGCCCTGCTATAGATTTCGGGATTTCACCACTCAGATTGTTATGACTGAGATCCAGAGAAAGATATAGATTTTGAAGATATCCAATTTCAGTAGGTATATCTCCGGCGAACATGTTTCCCGACAGCCGGAGTTCAATCAAATCGGTTAGCATACCTATAGCAGGAGGAATTCGCCCGGAAAATTTATTGTTATTCAGATTGAGAGTATTGAGTAACTTAAGTTTTCCGATTTCAACAGGGAGGTTTCCGGTGAGTGAATTGTTCTCCATAGAGAGAATCAGAAGCTTTGAGCAATTGAATAGCTCCGGCGGGAGAGACCCAGAAAACTTGTTGTATGAAAAGTTCATCTTTTCAAGCTCAGTCAAATTACCAAACCATGAAGGAATCTGGCCGGAGAGATGATTGGTATTGAAATCAAGATATGTTAGTTTGCTCAATGAGGAAAAGGATTTCGGGATTTCTCCGGTGAGGGAATTGCCGGAGAGATCTAATAGAAATAGTTCTTTATTTTGTCCCAACCCCGGTGGGATTCTTCCTGTGAATTTGTTCTTCCCCAATTTGAGAGTTTTCAAAGAAGGCAACAAACCCAATTTAGAAGGAATCTCGCCGGAAAAATCATTGTTTATAACATTTAGATACATCAATGACTGTGAATTACACAACGGAGCTAGGGTTCCGGTCAATCTATTAAACGAAAGAGTGATTATGGTTAAGTTTCGGAGATTGGATAGTTCATCAGGGAGATTACCTTGGAGATTGTTCTTGTAAAGTATAAGCTGTTCAAGAGAGGATAGATTACCAAACGTCGCCGGAATTCCGCCGGAGAATTTATTGTCTGCCAAGTCTAGGATTTTCAGTTGACTGCAGTGACCTAACCCAGATGGGATTTCGCCGGAGAGTTTGTTATCCCTCAGGTGAAGAAGATTCAATTGCTTCAACTTCCCAAACGTATTGGGTATTTTTCCGGTGAAGGAATTCCGGTAGAAATCAACCGATTGAAGGTTTGAGCAGTTTCCGATCTCCTCAGGTATCTTTCCGGCGAATTGGTTTTCATAGATATAAAATATCATAAGATTTCTGAGCATTCCAATCTCTTTTGGAAGATTTCCAGTCAATTTATTCTTATGCAATGCTAGTATCTGCAAATTGATGAGTTTTCCGATCATCGGAGAAATCGAACCCATTAACGAATTGTTGTAAAGACCGAGTAGGGTTAACTCAGTCAACTCATACAATTCCAATGGAATAGACCCATTGAGTTCATTATTAGATAAATCAATCTGTGTAAGTGATCGACAATTTCTTATTCCCGCCGGAATCCCACCGGAAAGTTGATTATAAGTCAGAAACAAAGCCTTCAGTTTCGTTAAATTTGAACATATTCTTCTCGGTATTTCACCAACAAGATTATTGTTTGATAAAACAAGATAACCCAATTGACCCAACTTCCCCAATTCCTCCGGTATCTCTCCGGCGAGATTATTTGATGATAAATCAAGAGTTTGAAGATTACCCAATTGACCCAATGACTTAGGTATAAACCCCGTGAGTCGATTTCCAACAAGATTCAAATAACTAAGCTGATTCAAATCACCCAACTTCTCCGGGACAACTCCGGCGAGAGAATTGTTAGCAAGATTAAGACTTTGAAGATTCTTGAGCTTACCCAGTTCATCCGGTACATTTCCATCAAGATTATTGAATTGTAATCTCAATGTAACAAGACCTAAGCAATTCCCAATCTCTTTAGGAATCTGACCATGAAGTTCATTTTCCTGCAAATTCAAAGTCTCAAGTCGACTAAGTTTCCCAAGCTCCGCCGGAATTTCGCCGCTGAGATTGCAAGAAACCAAACCCAGATTAACAAGACTGGTGAGATTCCCAAACGTCGCCGGAATACTCCCTTTCAAATCATTGTCACCAAGTCTGAGATTTTTTAAATTCTTAAGTGAACCCAGTTCAGATGGAATGGATCCAGAAAGTTTGTTTGAATTTAGAAACAGGGTTTCTAATAAGGATAATTTAGAGAGAATGGTTGGGATTGAGCCGGAAATATGGTTTTGGGAAAGATCTATGATGAGCAAATTGGTTAACAGTCCGATCGCCGGCGAGATTTTTCCGGCGAGAGAAGAGTTAAACAAGTTGATGCCGATGACTATTTGTGAATTTTTCCGGCAAGAAATTCCTTTCCATTTACAGAAATCTGGGTTTTTAGCCGACCAGTCATTCAATACATGACTCTTATTCTTTGTAAATGATTGTTTAATCTTCAAAAGAACTTTAATGGTTGATGATGAAGATAAATGATGATCATGGCAGGAGATTAGATTGAAGAAGATGCTAATCAAAACAAGTAAAATCAGAAAAAATGATCTAGAGAAACCCAGTTTGATCTTCTTCTTCTCCATTATGGGTTTTGAGTTGTGAATTCAAATGCTAGAACTAGCTTATTATATTATAAGTCTAAATTATAAAAAAAAAAAGAAAAAAAAGAATTTTATAATAATTAATTGGAGTTAATATGAATCTGAATTTGGTAAAAATATTTTTATATTATTTTTTTTTGTATGTAGTTTTCTTGCACAATATATATTACCTAATATGTTATACATAATTATTTAATTAAATAATATCTAAATTTGAATTCTGGCAATAAGTAAAAGATTTATCTTAATATTTTTAGTATCACCCAATATTACCACAATTTTATTTAAAGTATAATATTTATTGTAGTTAGAATTTAATGAGAATAAATGTTTTTGATGAATTAGTCAAATTAAAAATTGTTTAGTAATTTGAACCACTAATATAATATAAGGAAATGAGGAAAATGTAGACAAGTAAAATTATATTCCTAACATTGGGAATGTTTTTATTTTTTATTATTATTCTATATTCTACAAAGTTTCATATTATCATGTGATAGATATAATAGGATTTATGAATTATGATAGATTTAGGGGTATTTAGGGGCATGATTAACTATCATTTATGAAACATGTGTTTTTTTTCTTTCTTTTTTCATGAAACTTGATTATTGTAGTACATGCATATTTTGAAAAAAAATATTAAGAAAAGGTAAAGAAAAACTAGTTATAAGATGCAACTTATTTAAGTATTAAAAAAATAGTATTTTGGTCATGTATGTAATCTAATATTAAAAAGTAAATATAATAGTATATTTGGATTAAATTTTAGACAAGTATTTGTTTAAAGAAATTTATTGCAACAAATTTATATTTTTTTGTTCACTTTGACTTTGACTTATAATAACAAATAAGAGAATGGATTTTCACTTGTAATGGATTGATTTATAATAAAAAGATAAATAAATAATTGATTCCTAAATAGCCCATACATTTAAACAAATAAATATATAGAATGTCAAGTTTTCCCATCTTTTATATTAAAAATGTCTCAAATTTAATAAATCGATTATGATATAATAAAAATTTATTATGATCGGTTATAAAGTGTATTTAATAATTTAATCAATATAATTTACGCAATATATATATCTTTTTTGAAATTATGATGTTCGATTTTTATTTTTTTTATGAATATACGAACTTGATTTTTTCTCTTTGTCTTTGTTTAATAAAAAATATTGTTTAAAATTATGTTGAATTTTTAGAGTTAATTTTTGTTTGATTAATATCAAAACTAATATATAAATATGTGTAATACTTAATTATTGAATGAATAAGGTTCCATACTTAAAAAAAAGAAAAGTATAACTGAATATGATAGATCAAGATTTATGATATTAAATAATACTAGCATGTATATGTGCATTTGCACGAATAATAATAATATAAAAAATCGTGAAAAAATATTACGGTAAAAATTTTATGGGTGGGTCAACCCATAATCCGACCTAAGTATCAATTTACTCTCACATATATCCAAATTAACCACAGCTTTCGACCCGGCAATCCAAACACTTTAAAAATTAAACATCATTATATATATATAGATTAGTTAGTTAAAAAGTTGAACTTATATTGTTAAAATGTCACACATTTATCAAATTTATGGTTGAATTTAAAATATAAAGTGTTGTTAGTCTAGTTGGTTAAAAGGTTCTATTTGTTTTGTTAGGTTGCAAGTTCGAACCATACCTATAGCATTTTTAATTTTATTTTTAACCGTTTTAAATTTATGGGCGGGTCAACCCACAATCCGACCCAAGTATCAATTTACTCTCACATATATTCAAATTAAGCACAGCTCTCGACCCGGTAATCCGGACACTTTAAAAATTAAGCATCATTATATATATATATATATATATATAAGATGTATAACATAAAATTAATGTTATAAAAATAAAAATTGTGAGAATTCGATCATTTACTTAAAATATACAAAATAGTAAAAAACTTGTGTAAAGTATATGAGAGCATAATATTTGTTTTTTTTTTTTAAATGGTTAGAATCATTTCATTAAAATCTCAAAAGTGAGAGGGTTAGAAATCAAAGCTAGACAAACATTAGTTATGATTAAGGATTACAATAAAAAAAACCCTAAAAAAAACTTATTGGTAACATTCATACATTTTAAAAAAAAACAGAGATTACAAACAGAAAAGACTACATTCAAACTTAACTATCTCAGCCTAACATTTTCCAATGTCATCCGTTTTCATTGAGAGACCTTCTTCTCATTCCTATTCCTTTTTCCGTTCCTTTGACGATGAAAGGATGTTTTATTGAAGATGATGATGAGTATTGTTGTTTCTCATTATGAATTCTTTTTTTGTACGAGCCCGTTTTGATTTGATAGAAAGAATTGTTTCTGAGAATTTCAGGGTTTTATCTTTGTTATCTTCAACTTGAATTTCTGTGTTCTTGTCTTCATTATCTTCGGCTTCAGCTTCAGACTGCACATTTGTTTTGGATTCTTCTTTATCGGCTTTAAAATTATCTGTTTTAACTTTGAAATTTTGGGTATCTTTCTCTTGAGTTTCCTCAACAACAATTCGAGGTTTATCTTCCATTTACATTTTGATTATTCACATTATAGAAAATTTTATTTTTCTCTTCACATTAATTCTCTTTATTTTCTTTTTTTTTTACTGTTTTCCTTTTTTCAGAATCTTTCTTATTTTTCTCCTCTGCATTTTCTTCATTTTTATCTTTTTTATCACTATCCTTAACTCCATAATATACTCTTTCATTCTTAATTCTTTCGTTTCATTTTCCTACTTTTTTTTCTTTATGAGTTTTCATAATAACATGTATAGAAACCATAATACCTGGTGGTTTATGATAATAAAAAAAAACATAACATTTGTTTTAATTTGTTTTGTTTATATAAAATAATAATGATCTGTTATATAAAAAAATTATGATTCAGACCAAAAAAATAAATGTATATCAAATAAAGTTTAAAAAATCAGATTATAATAAAAAAGAAATATTCAATACAAGATCATGAAATAATTAGAAATTCAATAAAATAAACCAAAAAATGCAAAATAAATAAGGAAGAAGATAAAAAAGATTGTACAAGGAAACTAAACTTAGTTACAAAGGAATACTGTAAATTTACCGGCGCTTAATTAATCACAGCGTCTATAAATTTAGCGGCGCTTAGCGACACATATTTCATTATTGCAATTATCGACGCTTATTATATTTGGACTTATTTGAATAATATTTAATCTACTTCACGATATTTATCATCAAATATACATAATTTTAAAATACGGGGACAACCGGCCTAACCGTGAAACAGTTATATGAACAGTTTGACTTCTTAACTTAATACAGCCGATCAAAATCTGGTCCGACCCCGGATGGTTTAACTAAAATTCGAACCGAAATTTTCAGTTGAAAGGTTATCTTCTATTTGATGCGTTTCTCTTTATCTCTCCCATGATTTTAGCCGTTTGCAGCTCTAGTCCAAGTGGTTCCAAACCGGTGGTCATTCTCTATCTGATACGTTTCTCTTTCTTTTTCCCCATGACTATGGAAGTACGTTTGCAGCTCTAGTCTTGTTGGTTCCAAATAGGGCGACTTTTCTCTCCGATAACTGTGACCGTTTGCAACTCCAATCCGGTTGGTTCAAACTGGGCGTCCATTCTCCCTCTTATAATTGTGATTGTTTACCGCTCTAATCCGGTTGCTCCAATTAGGGAATTCGATTAGTGATGAGCTGAGATTTGATTAGCGATGAGTTAGTGAGAAAAAAAGTGAAAAGATATTAAAATTTAAAATTATTAATAATAAATTAATAATAGTTATAAACTTAAGTAGAGAGAAAAAAATATTAAATATTTTATTTTTTAATGACTTAATATATATAAAAAATAAAAATAAAGGACCTGGATTTGCCCAAAATCCGAGTTATAATCGGAACCGTATTGAAACATTGCAAATATATATCAAGAAAAGCAACCAAGGGTTCAAACATGAAATTCTAAAATTTTCAAATGACAAAAATCCAAATAAAATAAATATGTACATTTAAGATATTTCTTTACAATATTAAAAAAAAAAAAAAAAACTTTTATATAAATTCTTATGCAATAATAGCAAAATTAATGTGTAAACGTCTTAAATTAGAATTGTGGTTATTATTTTGAGAGTAAGGTTAGTTTCCAGACTTAAAAAAATAATTTATTCAAAATAATTTATTTTTTAATATTAAGATACAACTATGATTCCACCTTAATTTACAAGAACTATAACGGAACTTTTTTATTTCATTATAGATAAAACTCTTCTCAATCTACCTATATGTAAATCGTGACATATAGTAAAATAATACATGTTTAATAACAAATGTTACATTCGAGATTCGTGTGCAATATAGATAACTAAACTAAGATTTAATTTAAATAACAAATTTGTTTTCTTGCTTAATACAATGATTATAAAGATAATTTTGTTTCATCCAATCCAAAATATCGTCTCTATTTGAAGTTCCTATCTCAAGAAAATATCTTTACCCTTAATTGAAAAAAATAAACTTACCATTGTTCACAATTTTTAATTAAACATCTAATTTCTTCCATTTCATTTCATGTTTACCAATAAGAAAACCACCCAACTACATAATATTATCTCCAACTCTTTTATTCCCCTTTGTTCTTTACCCACTTATTTATTCTAACCTATGCATAAACATCTAGGTTTTTCTTCTCTAAATGAAATGTCTTATCGGTCGCGACACGACGAAGGAGATCTCCCACCTGCCTAGACGATGGCCTCTCCGCAGGTGCAGTCTTGGTGCATCCGAGTGCGATCTCCAAAACTTGAAACGCAGCCGATTCTTCATGAGGCATTAAGGGCTTCAAATTTGGATCAATTACTTCTTCCCTTATGTACCCTTCCATTTCGACTCGAGTCTCTACCCATCTCACCATGTCCATGTTCAAACCGAAACTTCCATCAGTAGGCATTCTCCCGGTCACCAACTCCATCAACACGATCCCCATGCTGTATACGTCGCTCTTATCCGTCGCCCTCATTGAATAAGCATACTCTGTTTATGTCAAACAAAAAAAAATTGTGTTAGCCTTTTCCTAAGAATAAAAACCAGAGTATAAAAAAGGAAAGTTTGTAATACCTGGTGCAATGTAGCCGAAGGAACCAGCAAACCACGAGTTCGAATCCGTGTTGATTGAATCGTAATTATCAACAGTCGAGATTGTTTTTGCGAGCCCAAAGTCCCCAAGATGTGGTTCCATATCGCCATCCAATAAGATGTTGCTCGACTTAACATCCCTATGAACGATTGGAGGGATGCAATCGTGATGAAGATACTCAACTCCGTGAGCTAGCCCGACTGCAATCCTAACCCTAGATTCCCAATCGAGATTCGTCTTCTTCTTCCCGCCTGCTCCTTCCCCGTGCAACCAATCCCAAAGGCTACCGTTCTCCATAAACTCGTATATCAACAAATGATCGCCCGAGTTCTTGTCACCACAATACCCCATTAGCTTAACCAAATGCCTATGTCGAATCCTCCCCAATGTCTTCACTTCTCGCGCGAAACTCTTCTCGGTTAATTCATCGTCTTTCGTTTTCATCCTCTTAACCGCAACCATTTCTCCTGTTAGAAGCTCAGCTCGGTACACCGTCCCGGATCCACCCGTCCCAATGATGAACTCGTCGCTTAGGTTATTTGTCGCTTTCATGATGTCTTCCGATTTAATATCTCTCCCATAAGGCGAACCGAATCGAAACAGCGGCCTTCGAATGGCGGTTTGTGACGACGCGGACGAGTAACCTCCGCCGCTTCTCACTTGTTTAGCTTTTCGATAGGATTCACTATTCTTCTTGAAGAAATAAGCAAGTCCTAAAATCAACACAATGATGGCTGCTAAAGATGTGACTGCTGAAATTGTAATGATCCTCGTTTGTCGACTAAGGCGATGGGATCGGTCCACCCCGCCGCATTCCTTAAGAGGGCCGCCGCATAGAAGGCCATTTCCGATAAACGAGTTGGCCGGGAAACGCGAGAATTCCGACTCGAGGTTCCCGGCCAGATTGTTGTAAGAGACATCGAACTTCGCCAAGCCTGGTAACTCGCTAATCTTTGGGGGTATTTTTCCGGTTAGATTGTTATGAGAAAGATCTATAGCTTGCAAACTTCCCATCTCTGAAATGGTAAAGGGAATGTTTCCGGTGAGGTTATTGTAACTAAGATCAAGAGCAATTTGAAGCAACTTAAGCTTTCCTATTTCAACTGGTATTTCTCCGGTGAACATATTTCTTGATAACCTGATATCATAGAGTGTTGTTAACATACATACCGCCGGCGGGATGGATCCTGTAAGCTTGTTGTTATCGAGATTCAAACTGTTGACGGCGGCGAGTTTTTCAATCTGAACCGGGAGGATTCCGGTGAGCAGATTGTTATCAAGGTAGAGAGTTAACAGCTTAGAACAATTGAATAACTCCGGCGGGATTCCACCGGAAAACTGATTATACGAGAGTTTCAACTCTCCTAACTCAGAGAAATTTCCAATCCATGAAGGAATCAAACCGGAAAGATGATTACTGTTTAAATCGATATGGGTTAAGTTCCTGCAGAAAGACAGAGTGTTTGGAATTTCTCCGGTGAGGGAATTAACAGAGAGATCTAAAAGTGACAACTTTCCGATCAGTCCCAACGCCGGAGGGATTTCTCCGGTGAAATTATTATTACCCAATCTAAGTCTTTCAAGAGAATTCGAAAGACCCAATTGAGATGGAATCTCGCCGTGAAAATCATTGTTTGTGACATCAAAAGATAAGAACGATTTAGACCCACATAATGGAGCTAGGTTTCCGATGAATCTGTTATCTGATATAGTAATTCTGGTCAAGTTTCGAAGATTTGATAACTCCATAGGGATGTTTCCTTCAAGAGAGTTATTGTAAAGCATAAGTTGTTCAAGAACAGTAAGATTACCAAAACTCGCCGGAATTCTGCCGGAGAGATGATTATCAGCCAAATCCAGGATTGTTAATTGGTTGCAGTACCCCAATGTGGCCGGAATTTCACCGGAGAGATCGTTTTCTCGGAGGTGAAGGAAATTAAGACTGTGTAGATTTCCGATTGAGGTGGGTATCTGACCGGAGAAAGAGTTCCCGTAGAAATCAACCTGTTGCAAGCTTGAACAATTTCCAATCTCCATCGGAATCTCCCCGGAAAAATGATTTTCATAAAGAAAAAGATTTTCTAGACTTTGAAGCTTTCCTATCTCTCTTGGAAGGCTGCCATTAAAGCTGTTATGATACAGAGCAAGAACATTCAAATTTGTGAGATTTTCAATCAATGGAGAAATTGATCCCACCAATGAGTTGTTATGAAAAGTAACTAGGTTTAGATTAACCAGCTGATAAAACTCCAATGGAATTGATCCGTTTAATGTATTATTAGACAAATCAAGCTGTTGCAATGACCGACAATTCCCTATTCCCGCCGGAATCTCGCCGGAAAGATGACTATTAGCAAGATTCAAATAAACAAGATTCGTTGTATTTGAACACATCTTTTTAGTTATGGTACCGGAAAGACTGTTGTTTGATAACACCAGCTGTTTGAGATTACCCAAGACCCAAAGTTCTTCCGGGATTTCTCCGGTGAGTTTGTTTACCGATAAATCAAGTGTTACAAGATAACCCAATTGACCCAATGACTTTGGAATTGACCCTTCGAGTTTGTTTCCCAAAAGATTTAAGTAATAAAGCTGGGAAAGATCACCCAGTTGCTCCGGTATCTCTCCGGTGATAAAATTGTTCATAAGATTAAGACTTGTGAGATTCCGAAGCTTACCAAGTTCAACCGGTATTGTTCCATTGAGTTTATTGCCTGAACCAGTGAAAACTTGTAGATTAGAGCAATTCCCGATTTCCGGCGGGATTTGACCTTCAAATACATTATACTGCAAAGACAGAACCTCAAGCTGAGTAAGCTTGCCGATCTCTGCCGGAATTTCGCCGGTGAATTTACAATAAGCTAGTCCAAGAGTAACCAGATTGGTAAGATCTCCAACCGACGTCGGAAAAGTTCCCGTGAAATCATTGTTGCCGATTCTTATAATTTTGAGCTTCTTCAATAAACCAATCTCCGGCGGAATGAAACCAGAGAAGTTATTAGAAGATAAGTTCAATATCTCTAAAGAAGATAGATTCATGAAAGTGGTTGAAATAGGTCCGGTGAGTTCATTAACAGAAAGATCAAGAACGACCAAATCAGTTAACTTTCCAATAGCCGGTGGAATTCGTCCGGCGAGAGACGAGTCAGTCAGGTTTAACCCCACAACTCGAGATGAACTCAACTCACAAGAAATCCCCACCCATGTACAGAAATCAGCATTTTTAGACGATGACCAGTCATTCAGTACATTTACTGATTCCACCATAAACGATTTTTTAATCTCCATGAGAACTCCAACGATTGAAGATGAAGATGAAGATGGTTTAGGTTTAACCATTGGTATTGTTTGGCACCCGCAGAGAAGAAGAAGGTTATACGCCATGAAAACCAGAAGAATAGCTTTGGAGAAGACGACCATCTTTCTTTCTCTCTCTATACAGAATCAAGATTGGATTTTTTCTTTCTTGGGGAGTGTGAAGAAGGCAATGCATGCAGCTATGGTTATAATCAAAGAAGAAAGACCGCCATTAATGGGCCACCACAACCACCGAATGACTGTGTTCCATTTAAGGAAGTGAGAAAAAAAGTAAGACTTTACAGTCTTACAGAGTCTTTAAATGATCCGTGACAGAAAATGGTTTGTTGGGCACATCGAAATTAATGAAAGAGAATCAAAAACAGAGAAAAGAGAAAGAGGTCAACGCAGTTATTACAGTAGAGAGAGAAAATTAGGGTTTGTTTGAATCAAACCCATTTGATGTCGTCGGAGAAGAAAGCGAACGGTTGGATTTCCAGATTTGAAAAATCTCTTCTTTCATAGTTTGATTCCTACTCCACACGTATGCAAGAAACACCAACTTCATCACTAATCCTTAAAAGCTAAAATTGTGTTTTTTTATTATTCAGAATGGAATCTAATTTTTTTAATCAATTTATTATAAACCAATTTCAATTTGATAAGTATTCAACCAATTACTAAGAACTTATTATAAGTTAAATTATTAAAAATTATTAAAATTTTAAAAAATGGAAAGAATGACTAATTTGGTATTTTAGTTGAATTGATTAATTATGAAAATGTAATTATTAGAATTAAATAAGCTATTAATTAATTATCCTTTTTTTTAACTATTTACATAATCTATTAGTCAACATTTATGTAAATTTTTTATTTATTTTTTCAATTTATGTGAAATATTTATTTATTTATTTTAAATAATTTTTATTACTTTTTAATATACATTGACTATTTTAAAAAAGTTAAACTTTTTATTTTACTTTATGGTTGAAAATTACATTATCAACTTAACTATTTTAGATAAGGATCAAATTAATGTAATAAGATAATTCAAATAGCAATAAATTAAAGTCAAAATGTTAGATAATTAAAATAATATTATTTTAAATTATTTTCATAAAATAACATCATGAATATAAATAAATAATATCTTTATCAATAATTAAATAATATGAATGAAAGGTAAATATATAATTGTTGGTTGATGGTTGAAGTTTAATATGAAATAAAAAAAAGTTTGAAAATTATCCCAAGGAAAGAAAGCATATCTAGAATATTGTTAACTAATAAATTGGTTTGGTATCAAAATTCCTTAAATGTAGTTAAATCAATTTTAAGAATTTTCTTGATTTGATATAAATTGTTTAGTAATAAATGTTATTTTAATTTTGTCAAACCACCCCTCAAACTATAAGGAATATTTAATCAATTAACTTATAAATATGGATATGTTCTTTAATGGCTTGTTTAATGGTTTAAGCTTCTACCAAATCCATGTGTCCTTTTGTGAACCTTTTTAGTGGTTGCATATAATGACCCTATTATTGCCTACTACAATACCCAAACCCAATTTGTCCATTTTTTTTCTTATGTTTTCTTATTTTGGCACCCAAAAACTTTTAGTTTTGAAAGTTTTTACCCACATCTTTATAGAGATGAACATTCATCTCCCTCTTTCTTAGGGCTTGTTTATGTTGGGTTATTTCAAAATAAAATGTTTTTGAAAAATATATGTTGTTTGATGTAAATGTGATTTATCTAGTTATGTTTTGTTAAATAAATTATTAAAATATTTTTAATATTTTAAAATACTATAAAAAATAGTTTGAATTATTTGATTTGATATTAGTTCATTTGAATTAAATCTAAAATTTTCACATCAACCAACTCTTAAGAATATTTTGAGAGTAAATATAGTTGATATAGAGAAGATGTGAGTTGATTTTATTAGAAAATTATTTAGTATAAAATGTCACAAAAGATCACCTGAAATTCCTCTATACCCTTCATAGGTAGAGGTAAAACGATCAATTTTTGTAATTATTATTTTAAAATTTTTTTGACCGTTTTGCTCCCTCTATGAGGGGAACATGAGATCCTTTAACCGGGAATCCTTTCTGATAAAATACATGACTTAATAATATGTTTTTGTTATAATTCAAGAATTATCTTTAAAATTGGACGATTCGATCCTGTTATGATACCACATATGTTCTAAAGATCAATTTTATCATGGATCTTATCGAAATAATGTGAGATACAAGCAAGAACAATAACCTTGTGAGAAACCAGTCCAAATAGAATTTTGTAAAACCACCCATAAATTTTAGAGGATCATTTTGAGGAACATGCTTAAAAATAGGGACTTATAAAAATTGAAGATGTTAATTCTAAAAGGGGCAAAATGAATTGATAATTAGTATTATAATATTGGTAGTTGAGAGACTTGGAATTTGGATTAGCTGTGTGAGCTTAGTGGGGACAATGAAGATTAGGATGAAGTTCAATCTTAGGTTAAAATATTAATTTCAATTTTGTAGTAACGCAGTTATTCAAGATTCTTATGCTATTGTAGGGTATCCACCCTTAATTATTGTCTCCATTCTTTATTATTACCAATACTCTAAGTTTGAAAAAAAAAACATTTGAATTTTGTTGTGAGATTAACCTAATTATCATTAAAAATTGAAGCAATAGTTGAACAAAATCAAGTGACGATCGATATGAATGAGATAGGTAATTTGACGTTTTTAAGATTAAAACGACGTCGTTTCATCGTGACACATTTTTTTTCAAACAAACTTGCCTTAACAATTTTTAATCAAGAAATTCTATATGTATACGGATAGGAAAGCAGCACAACTGTTCCATTGTCTAAAAATGAAATAATGGGTCCATTAATAAATAATCCGGAGATTAAGAAATATTTTATTATATATAGAGAATTTTATCCATGTTTGACAAAGAAAGAATGTTTTGTAAAAAGGCTTTAATATTTAGGAATATTTTAATGGAAATTAGTTAGGTCAAAGCTTTTAATGTTTGGGGGCATGTTTCCCATACATTTTTGGGTATTTAAAATAAATATTTTGAAATTGGTGAAATATTTATTGAAGTCATTTATTTTTTGGGGGGAGAAATATATTTACTAAAATTATGGTTGAAGAGTAGTAGATAGAGTATATGATTTGTAATATAGTAGGTATAAGGGATTTTTTTGTTTTTAACTTTTTTTTTTTGTTTTAAATTGACTTTCTATTGGTAACAAATATCTCAATAAACACATATATATGGAATTATGTTTGATTATACTTAGTGAGCATTTATGGGGATCGACTTCAAACTTACATTAAGTTATAGTTTAAAAAAGATCTAGATCTAAGAGTAGGTTACATATATAAATGTGAGGATATATATTTCAGTTATGAATGATTGAGACAATCAATTATATGATAAATGATACTTAACGTTTGGGAGCTCAGATAAAATAAATTTATTATTACTTTTTACTCTTGTTTGAGCAAGGTTTTTTTCGGGTTTTATCCTAACAAATTTTGTTGGTTAAAATTTAGAAAAAAAATTGGTTTTTCAAATTTGAAGACTAATATACCCTTTGACTTTAGAGGATATGGTGTAGGTGAGAGAATAATAGTTTAGAGAGTAAATAAAATTATATGATAATTTTGGTATTTAAATGATAAAATTATTTGATTGGATGGTTGATAAGATGTTTGAATTTCATGTTTGAGCTCTTAATATATATATATTTTATGTTAGATTGATTAAATGTAATAATTTTGTATTATTATTAAAATAAAAAATTAATCTTACTTAGTTAAATATTATGATCGCACCTAATAATATGATACATTAAACCTCACACTCAAAATTCAAAACTCAAAATTCTCAATTATGGCCTTGTTCTTATTCAAATTTTTAAATAACCCAACAAAATCAATTATCACATCACTCCCTTTCTCATTCATCAAATCAACAAATTCATTAACCAAAATACTAAAATACCCTCTATTTTAAATTATTATTGTTTATTTTATCTATATATATGAATACCCTTTAAGTCTTTTTACCAAAAAAACATGATTATTTTCTCAAAATTATCACCCATAATCATTATTTTCTCCCTTCAGGTTATTTAAATAACCTGAAACGAACAAGGCCTAACTGTTCAAACCTGGTTAATTCACTTTTATTTTTATTTATTTTTACCTTTGGCATAGGACTGTAAATGAGTCGACTCAATTAAATATTTATTAGCTCGACTCAAACTCGAGCTCGAACGATTTATAAATTTGAGCTCGACTCGACTATTTATCTACAAGTTTGACTCAACTCGAAAAACTTGAATTAAAATTAAATTTTCAAATATTTGTAAAGAAAAATATATTTATTTTAAATTTTAATATTAAAATAAATAAATAAAATATATTATTTATTATCCGGTTTGAAAAAGCCTTTGGAGGTATAGTATACCAATATGTTTAGAAAGAAATGCAAGAATATTCTTAGGAATTAGACGAAAAACAAACAAATTTAACGAGATATTCGAATGCGCGACATCCATTGCATGTGTAGCGATCACCCAATAGAATTATGAAACATGTCAAAGTTTTAGTATTCATTATGTCAAAATCGCAAAAAATACCCAATATAATACGATAAAGTTAGATTCATTTTATGTAGGTTTCTTAACATTACGATGTAATTGTTTAATTCTATTTGAAAATTTAGAATATGTTGTTTATCCTAACAAAATGTTTATATCATTTAATACTTTGGGATATTTTTAATGAAAAAATTAAGTCAATTTTTTTATTAAAAAAATAAGAATTCATTAAGATAACTCAAATAATAAGAGTTGATGTATAAGAAATCAAATGTTACATATGACTTAGAATCCCTAATTACTTTTAGATAATATGAACTCACAAAACTATGTTTTCATTTATTTATTATAATTATTTTTAAAACACGGGTCACCAATTGTTAGAACTTTCTAAAAAAATACCTATAAAATACTCACCATTGCTTACATTTAAAATAACAAATAAACTTCATTAAAATATACATTACTAATAGCAAAGGTCCAATTAACAATAAAAATTAGTACAACAAAATAAATGGTCAAAATGATTTGATTATATATACTATTATAATAATAATAAAAAAAGATAAATAAATATATGAGTGTGAAATGAGAATGATAAGATTGAAACTCTTATATCCTTTCTTTGCTGTTTTTTGTTTTTATTCAATTTTCAACACATTTTATTTTGAAGAACAAAAACTGAAACTCTTATCTTCTCTTATCATGTGACAGACATTTAATTTGGTCAAGATCGATATATAGTTTAAGAAATCTTGTTTGGTAGTGCAACCTAGTTGTTTTTTTGCTAATATAATAAATAAATAAAATCGTTTTAATTCACTTCGTAGTTTAAGTGAAAATAATTTGATTTAAAATAGTAAATATCTAATATTTAATTTTCATTAAGAACACCTCAATTAGTTGATGACAAGAATATGTTAAATTTTAAAATAAAAAAATAATAATAATTCAATTTTCTTTCTAAATATTATAAATTAAGTTCTGATTTTTTTTGTTTTGTTTATCCTTTATAAAAAAAATGTGTATTACTTAGACAATAAATAAATTATACATATTAATCTTTTTAAGGAAAGATATTAAATCATCCTCCTTGTTGTGTAATAACTTTTAGAAATTTAAAATTTTATAATTACTTAATTTGTGATTCAAATAGATTTTCTTCACTATAGCTAAAAATGTCGAGATAAATATTTTATTTTAAAATAGGAAACAAAAGAAGAGAATAATGAGGGGAAAAATCGACACAATGAACATCGATTAAAACAAATTATTATCATTTAATCTAAAATCTAATATATATAAATCCTAGTTAAAAAAAACATTCTTTTCAGCCATGTTAACATATGGATTAAGTATTGAGTAAGAAAATCTCTACTTAAAAACATTTTTCCTAACTTAAGTGATTTTGAAATAATTAAGTGATTTTCATCGATTAATTATCAAATGAAAATTTAACACCTAATAAATTTGAAATAAGTTACAAGTTGAATTTTTTTTTTTTTTTTTTTTTAAGAACGTTGAGTTTTTTCTCCTTCGGAGTGCAACTAATTCCCACGGGTTAAGCATATATCCCACAAAACAACTCAATCAATTAAACCGTATAAGCGAATCATAACCTCGAGAGACTGGGGACCTGAGGTATCCACCTCCTTTTGCCGTTAGACTAAAAGAGGTTATCAAGCACACAACTTTAATGTGAATCGCCATAAAAAATTGAGGATTTTGTTAGTTTCATTAACCAAATATTCTAAATTTAAATTGATTATTTAATTTTGATGGTCTGAAAACTTAGGATATAATGTTGAAAAAATTCACTAGTTTGGTTAGAAAAAACAAAGTAGAGACAACACGTTATTATTCAATATTATCTTTTAGAAGAGAAATTGAAACAAAATTATGTTTAATATGTATTGTTAGGAATTATGAATTATACAGGGTTTGAAATTATAAGAATGTATATAAAATGTATAATATATATTAATTTAAATTATACAAAATGGTATAAATTATATATGTTTCCAATTTTGTGTTTTATTGGTAGTAAAAAAATGTAATATAAAGATAAAATTATATTTTTGTTCTTTTAATTATTTTCTTAATACTACCTATTTTATTTACTGTTGTTATATATAATTTATAAAGGAGTTGATTAATTCTTAATAAAAATATTGTCCCCACATATATGATGTCTTTATTATTTTTTTTAAAAGTGTGACGGTGAAAATAATAATATGTAAATTTAAATGGAGATCTTACAACTCATCATTTTGTCATTTAATTAGTTGAGATAAGTTTAAATGTTTTAAAAATAAAGCACGTCTAAATATTCGAGATTTTATTTCTCTTAATAAGACTCTTCTATCAAAATGGTGCAGTAAATTTTCTACGGAGCCGAATAGTCTTTGGGCATCAATGATTAGATATAAGTATGATCATGATTTGTCTGATTGGTTCACCAAAATATCTAATTATCCAGCGGGGTGCAGGCGTGTAACATTTGCAAAGAAATTTATTCTACGTGGAAAACATTTCGTGGGCAGTCTAGGTTCATTGTGGGGATTGTTCTTCGATCAGTTTTTGGGACGACGTTTGATATAATGTTAAAAGTCTAGCTACGACGTATCCCGAACTTGCTTCCATTGTTATATGTAGAAAAATTACAATTAAGGACATGTTTGATCTTTGGTCTAGTGATTTCGTAAGCCAAATTAAAAAAATATGTCCACAAGGGGTTAAACATATAGCCCGCAAACACACTTAACCATTTAGCTAGGCACGAAACTTGCCGTCTGACGGACTCGAATCTAGGACCTCTCTAGGAGGCTGTGGATATCCACCTCTTGTTGCTGCTAGGCTAAAATAGGAGATAACTAGCCGAATTTGATATAGAATGAGATTAAATATTATGGAGAGTTCGTCCCATAATAAAGTTTTATTTTTGGTAGGACGTAAGTAAGTGTCCTTGTCTGAACAAGACGTTATGCGTTGTTATGACATTGATAGTTTCCATGTAGAACATTGCTACAATTTGTTCGTTAAGATGATTTTATATAATTTTTGTCAGGAAAACTTTGAGAGTCAAAGATTCCATCCAAGATCTCATTCTTTGGATATAACGTTATTCACGATGAAATTCTTACAGATGATATACGCATGAATAAATATTATATTATGGTTAGCCATTGTCGTATGTGTCACAAGGAGGTTGAATCGACAACTCACTTAATTTGCATTGTCAATGAATCACTAGTATCTATAATCTTTTGTAAAGTATTACTAAGATTCATTGGGTGATGTCTAGGTCTTTGGGTAGTTACTTGAAAGTTTAGATTGATGTAACTGATATGGTAGACCTATATATTTGAGTTATCATTTAAATTATTTTTTTGTGCACTACCTAGTTTGAGAGAAATCGTCGAACTTTCAATGATCGTAGTCGTCTGATTTGTATAATTCACAACATTGTTATTATTATGACTCTTTATGAGATTCGTTTCGGAAAGTCGATAGAGTATGTCGGAGTTAATCGTTCTTCTCGAGTACTTACGAGCTTAATAATTTATTGAATAACGTTTTTTTAATGTTTTATTTTTATTTTTATGCCATGATTTTTCGTTGTGCTCCAACAATTATTATTATTTTTAAATATAACGACCTTTTTTTAAATAAATTTAATTTAATATAAAAAAATTAATATAATATATTTTAATTTTATATGTTAAAGTTTATTTTAAATATTATTAATTAATTGTATATAAATAATAATACAACTTATCATTTAATAATTTAACTTAAATATAAAAGATAATGATAATTATGAGTATTGATAAGGAGAGTTGAGGCAGCAACTCTCAACAGACCCATCTGGTAATACTATTTATTGATCTCATAATCAAAACTCTTATTAACTGGTGTATTTAAAACTTTCATTCCTCTTTAGTGAAAAAATAAATAATTTATTACGAAATTTCCATATTAAATTCTTTACTTTTTTGAGTTGATGTACAATTCTATGAAAATCTTTCCACATTTTCGCAAGGTCATGTGTTTAAATCTTCTCGACAAATTTCAATTTTTGTTTTTGATAAATTCCTTAGAAAATATTTTTTTTTTCTTTTGTACCATGGTGTGTAAAAAAGTTAAGGCCGAACAAACGGGCCTTGACAACATTAATACTTGGGCTTGTTTGAGTTTTTAAATGTACAAAGAGAATTGAAATTATAATGATCAATATTGAAAAATAAAAAGTCAAAACTTTATTATAAAATATCAATAACATTTCATTTTCACACCATATTCAAAACCACTTGTTTATCAAATCATTCAAAATACAAACAATAATATAAGTCAAACACCAATATAATTAGCTATATATAAATATATATAATCAATTAATCCCAAGATATATGATCATCAATAGGACTCATCAAACTAGTATTATACATTAATG
Organism: Impatiens glandulifera; assembly: GCF_907164915.1. Taxonomy (NCBI): domain Eukaryota; kingdom Viridiplantae; phylum Streptophyta; class Magnoliopsida; order Ericales; family Balsaminaceae; genus Impatiens; species Impatiens glandulifera. Next base: position 6,579,577 of record NC_061869.1, on the reverse strand, counting down.
TTTCATACCCCATAAATCTATCCAAATCCAAGTTAGAACCATGAAGATAATCATAATCATGTTCATAAGCTTTCACTTCTCCTCCATTTCCATTTACACATTGCTTCGCCAAATTATCCATCAATCTTACATCTTCATCGCCAAAATGTCCAAATTTATCGTGATCCTTATAAATAGTTGTTGTCGCCTTCGAGATGTGATTATCAGATGAGATCACGAATGGAACTATTTCATTGATCATCATATTCACATGGTCAATAGTCGATGAAGCTCCATTTATCTCCTTGGTGGGCTTATGGGTATTTGGATCTAGTCCTCGAGCAATAAGCTTCTTTTTAATCCAAGAATTCCAATAATTCTTGATTTCGTTATCTGTTCTTCCAGGCAAGTGTTTAGCAATCTGAGCCCATCGGTTTCCCAAAATCTTATGAAACTCGATGATCATCATTTCCTCGAGCTCCGTAAATGATCCTCTTTTTAAATCTGGCCTTAAGTAATTTATCCATCTCAGTCTACAACTCTTTCCGCATCTCACCAAACCTATTATATGTCATGCATGTATCATAAGAATATTGTTTCAATTCAAAACCACATATTTATAAATTGTATGATCTTATGTATATGTATATACCGGCTAGCTTGGGGACAGAACTCCAGCAGCCATGGCCATGGGTGGAGATGTGTTTGATGAGCTTCTCGTCTTCCTCGGGAGACCATAGACCTTTTTTGACCTTCTGCTTGCTGCAACAATGGTGTACCATCTTCAAGCTTTGTTAATCCCTGCTAGCTAGCTCCCATAGTGTTCTTGTCTTGTGTGTATATATATATAGAGGATTTGCTAATTTTATGGCCATAACTTTTTTGGTAAATACCACTTTAATCATGATTTAATACTGTCCCCCACATCTTAAATTATCTATTGGGCCTATTTGAAATATTACTTTGGATTGGTAAGTTAAATTTGTTTTTATAAGGTATTAGTTCTCAATAATTTAAATGAGAATTACATCATAATATCTTCAAAATCAAAATATACACTAGATTATCTATATATCAAATTGTATAAACATTTTAAAAAATAAGACTTTCAATGAGAAAGATTCAACATTTATTCAATTTGTTGAGGGTTATTTCAAAGATGAACTCATTTAAGTCCTGATCCTGAACAATGAGTGAGTGTTGAAGTAGAGCAAACAGAACGAACCAATGAAACGATATCGAAAAAATCTCTTCCAAATATTCAGAGATGGAGATGTCGAATATGGAAAAAAAATTGACTTAACAAAAGTATTTTGTATTTTATTTTCAAAACTTAAAACCATGTTTCTTCCCATGATTAAATTTTGTCATGAAGGACAGGACACATTTGTATAGCTTTACCTTATTTCTCATTATTCTTTTAACTTTTATTAGGTTTTCATTTTATCTGTGAACATTGCCTTTACTATTTAACATTTGGATTTTTTATCTTTTGATTATCAAGATTCTCATTACAACTTTCAAATAGTCAATCACAGCCATTGATGAATCATTGTATGCACATCCTATATAAAAAGGTGAGAGGAAGTTGGCATCTTTGAATTATTCTCATAGAGAAAAATCAACGAGGAAAGCTAGAAAAAGTTAGTAATAGTAGTATTATGATCATTCATTCACTCAACCATTACTTGGAAGAGGAAGAAGAGTCAAATTTCTTGGTGTTACCATGATGATATAAAGTGTTAGCTTAGTATCAAAATTGGATTAGACAAGTTTGAAAAATAAAATGAAAAAGTTCTAAATAAGTTGATCGATTCAATGTTTTAAATACACCTAGCGAACATTCGAATAAATTTTACGATATTATTAAATAAGTTTAACAAATAAACTTAATTTACCTAATCCATGTTTTTGCCTCTTATTTCATAATTTTCATTCCCTCTCTTTTGGTGAATTGTTTGTTCTTTTCTTTTTACTATTTTTGTCCTTCACTTGTTTCTTCTATTAAAAGGACACATTCTTTTACATCTTTCTAGAGATTTGATTTTCTTCTATATCAAGATTGAAGGATTAATCTATTTTTTAGGCTTTTTTGTCTCCCATAGTGGAAAGACACTTTATCATATATGTTTGTTTTATCAACTAACTTGTAACCATACATTGCGATAATGGAAACGTCGAGTCTAGCGATCAATCTGCAAACCATTGAATTGGTCGATTGATTTGAACCGGGCTCGAGTTGTAAGGAGTTATGTGTTCGACCTCTTAATGTCTCTAGTTAGCATCTTGAATTATATTCTAAACAAACAAACAAACCTTAAATTTATTTTCCAACATGGTTGTTTTAGAGTTATGATGATTTAATAGATAATGGTTTCCAAATTTGTCTTGCCATTCATAATTGATAATAGGATTTCCCCTTTTGATACAAATGACTTTCTAACCTCATGCATGATTAAAGTTTTTTTCATGGTTCTTCATCTCCCTTTCCTCCATTAATTTGTGCAGGGATTTTCCACATGGGATAAATCATTAGTTGATTTCCTTTTGGAATGGTTATTTTAAAAAATAAAATGCAACATAAGTCATGAGATTCAATTAAATGGGTAAGATAATCTCAAGGAAAATTTGAAAATTAAGGGTAAAAAATTCAATCGAATATTTAATCAAACCATAAACACTTAACAATTGATTAAATAGACTCGATAAAAAATCTAAGTAAAGAGGAAATGTTTCGAGATCAATGTATGGAAGAGAGTCCAAACAATAAACCAATAGGATTTCTTGATCAAAGATTGAAATTGAATTTTGATCTCGACTTTATTCTTCAATCTATTTTAGATATTAAATTAGAAAAAAAAAGTCTTAATTTTTAATTTCAATCTAAGAATATATATATATATATGAAGGTTGAATAATGTTTCACATGTATAAATTTAAGATGAAATACCTATTTTTTTTACATATAATACCCAAAATAAGATCTTGAAATACACACACAAAAAAAAATGTAATGTAATAAACTTTTTAACAAAATGATTTTCCTTTTCCCAAAAAAACTTTGAAGTGTATGTCATTATTAAAAAAATAATAATAAATGGAAAATAGATATTTCAGTGCTTTTAATATGAAATAATTAAATATCATATTTTAGAACATTAAATTGAAATGTATGTAATTTATTTATTTTTGCTAATATTATGTTAATCGGTGCCGACAATTTTATAATCATATATTTAATTGCTTTTGGTTTTGATTATTACTCATCCACTTTCTCAAGCTATTTATGCAAAAAGACAAACTCACTAACCACCACCCATATTTTCTTTTAAATCACCACATTTTCCATTCCTTATATATATAACATTCAATTTGATGCTAACAAATATATTTAGCTTTAAGAAATATTTGTTTTTATGTCATTCGATATTCAATGATGTTGATATATGTAAAAGTAAAAATAAAAGTTAATTAACTTTTCTTTTAAGTGTTAAATAGTGAGGTTGGTTTTGAAAGATTTGGATATTAATTAGTCGGGTGATGGTGGGGAGACAAAGATTGATATATAGTACTAATTAATAATTAAATGTTACATTTTGATTTTAATTTTAACTAATTAATGACTTATGTGAAATTGTTCATTTTTCTTGTAGGTTAAAAGATTGTACCAAGTATTTTATCAAGTTATAGTTTTATGTTTGTTTGACAGCCAATTAAAGTAGCACTATTATTGTTATTATTATTGTGTTATTAAAAAATATCAGGAAATTATATTCTCACCAAAAAGAATAAGAGGCTAACCTTTTCAACTGAATTTTTTTCGGATGAACCGTCCGATCGGACCGAATTTTGGCCGATTCAATAGATAGATGTATTCAAGTAAGAATTCGGAATGGAATGGTCAATCAACTGTTTCGCGGTCTGACCCAGTTGAACCACTCCATATTTTAAAACCTTTCCAGGTAGTATTCAAACATGTTGAATTATAATTACAAATTTTCTTATGTCTATTAACTTGAAAATCGAGTATTTTGTTGGACATATTTATAAAGATGTAACAAATAAAATGAGCTCTTCTCTTTGTGAAATTTTATTTTCTTTTGAATTTTAGAAAGTAGCACCACTCCTTATAATTATGTCCCTCAATTTTAGTTTAGTTATGATTTTAATAATAAAATTAATTTAAAAGAGTACTTATTAGGCTTTACTAGTTCTACATTGAACTAACCTAAACAAGTGAGTTAAGGTGGAGCTTACTTAAATCGTTAACTATTGATAAACTCATACAAGAAGTAACAAGAGAAAGAGTATTAATCAAGCAAAGGAGTCAAAGACCGACCGTGAGTGTGCAATTCCTTAAAAAAAAGAACTCTCTTCAATTACAAATCTTTCGATCGATATAAACATCACAACGACTGATCAGTTAATAAAAAAGTAAAAGAAAATCAGTGTAAAAAAACTAAAACTTATAGAAGTTTGTTTTTATTCGTTTAAACATGTGAATATCTACTTTTTATTATTATAGTAAATTCCATGAGAACAAATCCCGTCTAGCTCAGTTGGTAGAGCGCAAGACTCTTAACCTTGTGGTCGAGGGTTGAGCCCCTCGGTGGGTGAATATTTTGTGGTTTTGGATTCGGCGCAACTAAAACTTATATAAGTTTGTTTTTATTCTTTTAAACATGTGAATATCTACTTGTTATTATTATAGAAAATTGCATAAAAACAAAGCCCGTCTAGCTCAGTTGGTAGAGCGCAAGGCTCTTAACCTTGTGGTCGAGGGTTCGAGCCCCTCGGTGGGCGAATATTTTGTGGTTTTAGATTCGACGCAACTAAAACTTATATAATTTTGTTTTTATTCTTTTAAACATGTGAATATCTACTTGTTATTACTATAGGAAATTGCATGAAAACAAAGCCCGTCTAGCTCAGTTGGTAGAGCGCAAGGCTCTTAACCTTGTGGTCGAGGGTTCGAGCCCTCGGTGGGCGAATTTGTTTTGTGATTTTAGATTCGACGCAACTAAAACTTATATAAGTTTGTTTTTTATTCGTTTAAATTGGTAGACCGCAAGACTCTTAGATTCGACGCAATTAAAACTTATACAAGTTTGTTTTTATCTAGCTTAGTTGATAGAGTTCAGGCTCTTAACTTTGTGGTCGATGATTCGAGCCCCTCGGTGGGTGTTCATGGTGTTGTTTTAGATTGACACAACTAACATTTATACAGTTTTTTTTTCAAAAAAAATGTTAAGATTAAATTCAATAATTATTTTGTTAAGGTACAATCTAAAAGGCCAGAAATCCCAAATATAAGCCTGAGCTTATTTTATAATGAGACTATGTGACATCCTTATACATAAAGCCCAATACCAATGACGGCAACACTCAAGAGTCAAGAGACCAATTAATATCAAATAAATAATAATAAATAAATGATCTTATAAAAAGTTATATACAAAATTAATTATATTAATTTAATTAAATAAACAATATATATTTTTTAGTTTATAAATACAAATTCATTTTTTTTAATCGTGAATTTAAAAATTTAAAAGTAAAAGTCAAGATTTTAAATTCCCGCTCTTTTAACTTAACTTTTAATTAAGTCTCGGATTTAACAGTAAAAAATACATTTAATTTAAATTAAAATCAACTTAAACAAATTTAGCATTAAACATTAAAAATTCAATAGTTTATGATAAGAATGAGTAAATAATAATAATCAGAGGACAAAAACAGTATTTATTCCCAAATAATTTTTTCTTAAACCCTACTTCCATCATTCTCTTTTTCACGAAACCCTAATTTCAAAAGGTCGCTCACGCCACCACCGTCTGAAGCCGAATTCATTCATCGCAGATTCATATAGGTTATAGAACAATGGCGAAATCAATTAGGTCAAAAAGAGAGAAGAGACTTAGGGCTATTCGAAGAGAAATCGTCAAGAAGGAACCTTTCTACGAGAATAAAGAAGCTGCAAAACTCGCTGCTCAGGAAGCTGCTCTTTCTGCCCCAAAGTTGCCTGTCAAAACTCCAAAAAACGATGATTCTGTTTCCATGATAGAAGGTGAAGTTGCCGCCAATGCCACTACCTCTGCCTTGACCGCGAACACCATGGGTATTCTCTTTTTCCTGCTTATTCGTATTTATTGGCTCTTATTATATCGTCTGTACTTGTGCGATGCTCATGATTGAATATGGAGAAATAGGCAGATGGGTTTTTCATCTATGTGTGAAAAGAATTCGTACTAGAAGTATTGAACTTTAGTGTCTATATATTATGAAGATATTCATATGTGTTCTTGTATTGACTAGTTGAAGATAAACAATCTGTTACAAGTTGAATTTGTAATTAGGGTTTTCTGATCCAATGGACCAAGAAGGATTCTGTTGTTTCAGGGCTCCGGGGAAGAAAAATGCAAGAATTCAAGGGTTTTGAGGAGAAGAAGTAGCAGAGATGAGACTAGAATACTGCGAGTTTTAAGATGAGGAAGGAAGATCTAGAAATTTAGTTGAGAGATAAGCCAAACTTTCACAAATTCATTAATGCCCTTAATTGGGGTGAGTTATAAGCCGACCTAACCCACTAGAGAATTACGGGAAGATTAATTCAAGGGATTCACAAAATTAGGTTTAGAAAAACAGAAATTCAAACGTCCAGATATCCAACTCTAACAATCCTTGTTGTAATCTGACCAATAAATAGAACCTTGATGGGCGCGATTCTATCCCAGCTAGCACAATCCTTGTTGTCATCTGACCAATAAATAGAATCAACAGCAAGAAGATTAGGGAGAGAAAATGCCCCTTTCATTCAATTGGGAGAAAGAATTAGGGTGTCACCACATTAGCCTAATCCTCCTCTAGTAGGAGTTCGGTGAAATTTGGAACATGTAAAGTTTGGTTTTACTTTTATCGTGTAGGATTGAGTTAAACACTTGAAGCTTCAGATGATGAGTGGTTTAGACGAACTTGATAGGAGAATTGAACTGCTTTCTTTCCCTGTTTAGTTAATTTTCAAAGCTTATACTATACAAACAATGGTAGAATTTTTAGAAGTTTATTGTATTATTGTTGTGTAATGTTTTGATAAATGATTTCACACAGATATGGATACGGATGAGGGGGATAAGAACTACCTAAAACCTACTGGTGGAATTGGGAAGAAAATGAAGAAGAAAATCAAGATAGCCAAAAAGAAGTCACGCGGTAAGGGCAAGATCCGAAGGAAGAACATCTAATCAGGAGGAGAAGCAATTTCATATTGTTAAGTGTCAATGTTATCTTTCAATATGATGACAAATTTTATTCTTAGCTGTCTTTTTTTGTTTGCAATATTACTATTACTATTATATCTTGACAATTCATTATAGTTATTGTGTTTTTATAGACCAATCTTAGTTCTTCTAAATCAAAATCCTTTGTGTTTTTCTCACTTTTCGAAAATTTTCTTTTTGGAGCATGGAATTGTTGTGGTTTTCGCCTCGTGCAAAAGGCAGCATCTATAATTCCAGAGTTTGGAAAATCTGTAGACTGTGTTTGGATTGATTGATTTTGGTGTTTGCTCTATCTATTTAGGGTTCAATTTATTGATTTTGATTTGAATTCTTTTTTATAGTTGATGATTTTGAAAAACACATCTCAAAGGCTTGCACCCTCAATATTAATGAAATTTAGTTTCTAAACTTAAAATATCAACTAACTCATAAAACCTTATTATTATAAATTAAATTAAATTTTTACTATTCAATATATTTATAAATTAAAATTTATTATTATTATTTTTTTAATTTATTTATATTTAATATATATATTTAAATTGATAGTTAGTGTAATTCACGTCTATAGGATAATAATGTGTCATTTTTAAATGATAAAAATTCTCTCTCCTATTAAATTTTCAATCTTGACGAATGCATTTTTTTTTTCAACACTTTCATGTCAATATTTTCACGTATTTTATCATTTCTCTTTTTTTACCATCTAAATTGGAGAAATATAAATGTAAAAAGTTAGAGATAGAAAATCATGTTCGAAAGTATTCCATCTCGAACACGGCAATGTTTGGGACAATTTTCGGGAGCATTTCGACCCGAACACGGCAATGTTCAGGAGCATTCGTAAAGGCGATGTTCGGACGATTTCGTTTCGAAAATGACTTTCTTTCTTTAATTTTTTACATGATAATTTTTTTTCCAGCCTTGACTTACCGGTGGAGGGGAGCGGAGCAGCTGCCTAGTGTCGTTCTTTCTATCATTTTTTTTATAATTCGGATCATTTAAACTTTGTTTAATAATTTGATCCATAGTTAGAAGTGTAATGGCTTAATTGTTATTTATACTGGCACGAGCGGATAACGTCTTCTTCTTCTTCTTCCTCCTTTCTTCTCTGGTTTGCTTCAGTCTCTCTGGTTTTGCTTTTCTTAAGTGAAGTATGAATCGAAGTGGATATCACTGATATACATACAGAAACCGCCGTATCAAATCCTTCTTCTTTGCAATGTCTTCCTCTATCTCGCTTCAACAGACTGTACACTGTTTCCTCTCCAACTTCCAGGTCAGTTTCTTTCTACATTCTCTTCTCAATTCGCAATCTTTCCCTGTCTTAAACTGACACTTTTCTCTCTAAAAACCGCAGCTTTCACCGAAAGTTCCACTTCCCGGATGGAGGATTATAACCGGTAGACCACAGAGAATTCGTCCCTTAAGAGCTTCATCATCACTAGCTGAGGCTCCTCCATCTTCATTTCCACTCTTTCAACAACCTCCAGAGCCTGAAGATTTAACCGATTCTAAGGTCCGATTATTCTTATTTTCTAGGTTTTACATTCCTTTAAATTTTGAAAAAAACAAACTAATGTTACATTACTTGAATTTCGTTGTTACATTCATCAGCTGGAACCAGTAGATCCTGATTTTTATAAGATAGGTTATGTTAGAAGTGTTAGAGCTTATGGTATTGAATTCAAGCAAGGACCTGATGGTATTGGTGTTTATGCATCAAAGGATATTGAACCGACTCGTCGCGCTAGGGTTTGTAAATAATCTCTTTTATCTCAAGCCTTAATTATTCTTTTTCTCTCTTAAATTATCATATATATATATATATATATATATGGCAGGTGATAATGGAAATTCCATTGGAGTTGATGTTAACAATTAGTCAGAAGACACCTTGGATGTTTTTTCCAGATATAATACCAATTGGTCATCCAATATTTGACATCATTAACTCAACCAATCCAGAGGTGGTGTGATATATTTCGTAATTCTTATGTTGTTTCTTTCATAAGGGAATGGGATTTAGTTTTCTTCTTACTTAGTTGTTTGTAATCTTTTCGATGTTGTGACAGACAGATTGGGACTTGAGGTTGGCATGTCTTCTTCTGTTTGCGTTTGATAAAGAGGGTAACTTTTGGCAGATGTATGGTGATTTCTTGCCAAGTGCCGAAGAGTGTACTAGCATGCTTCTTGCCACAGAGGTTTGTTCGTAAAATTGAGGCCACAACTTCAATTATTCTTTTCATCATTTGGTATCAATGCAAGGGTTTTTTATCCTTTCAATTGAATGAACGAGCTCTGTTTGCAGTCATTTATCAACAGTTGGTTGTGAATAAATCTTGTTTATCCAATTGAAGGGATATAAATCCTTGAAACCCTGCACTCTTATCAGAATAACTATAGACATGATCCTAATAAGAAGTCCAAATGGAATAATAATAAAAGGATGTTTGAATTCTTTAGTCAATGAATTTTTGAATATGTGCAAATCTGGATTCACATCTAGATAAGAAATATGAGAGAATAGTGTTTCCAAATGAAACCAAATCTTTTTTGTTTTGTGGGAGAGTGATCTTTACTGTCATGTTATTAAATAGTATTGTAGCAACTCGAAGTTCTTGTTACTCTCAAGCCTTTTAATCCACCAATTGACCATGTTTCTTTCCTACATGAAATTCTATAATATGCAGGAGGAACTTTTACAGTTGCAGGACCATAATCTGGCCTCAACAATGAGAGAACAACAACAACGAGCGTTAGAATTTTGGGAGAGGAATTGGGTATGAACAAGCATGTATAGCTCTTTCTACTTTTTTCTTAGTTTCCCCTCAATGGAGATCTACAGACCAGGTTGGTTATTTCTTTCTCACTATATTTATTGACCCCATTATTTGCTTACTTGCAGCACTCTGATGTACCCCTTAAGATAAAGCGTCTAGCTCAAGAACCAGAAAGATTCATGTGGGCAATGAGTATAGCACAATCTCGATGTATCAACATGCAGATGAGAATTGGTGCTCTTGTTCAAGATGGAAATATGCTAATTCCGTATGCAGGTGAGTTTTTTTGCCCATTATTTGCCTTCATTTTTTTTTGTTAACATTTGATAAAATTTAAAATTAAGTGTTAATGTTGAATACAGAATTTTAAATGTCTAAATTGTAAACTAATTTTGGAACTAGGAAGAGCTAATGTATCCTTATAATGACGTAATTTGATTAATTTTTAGGAGTTAAAGTTGTCTTTTAGACGATCTTACTAAGTCATTCATAGTTTACCGAATTAGTCCAAGTTTTAGCTTAATCTAAATAATTAAATGATTTTAACGTTATCAAATAAACTTAAATCAAATAAGCACTTAAATTTAGATTAATTGATAAATTGTAACTGTTGAAAATGCAAATTGATGTTAGAAGACCTATATTGATGTGAGAGTGCTCATTTGACTTGTTTGTTGACTAATTGGGTGATACTTGTTCTAGATATGCTAAATCATTCCTTTCAACCAAATTGTTTCTTCCACTGGCGTTTCAAAGATCGCATGCTTGAGGTGATGACTAATGCGGGACAACGAATAAAAAAGGGAGAAGAGGTATTACAAGAATTGAAATAATAAGATGCTCTGATATATATTTATAGGATCAAACATTATTAACTTGTTCCGCTCTCGCTTGCAGATGACTATCAATTACATGAGCAAACAGAAGAACGACGTGTTCATGCAAAGATATGGTTTATCATCACCAGTGGTAAGACTAACCTCTTTTGAGTGAAAGAAACTGATTTTGTTCTTCTCATTCCTAGGTATTGATTGATGGTTTTGAAAATTACAGAACCCTTGGGATGTGATAGAGTTTTCAGGAAATGCGAGAATTCATCTAGACACTTACTTGTCGGTGATGAATATCTCTGGCCTTCCGGATGAATATTACCATAACAGTATGCGGGTTTTGTTTTGTTTTGTTTTGTTTTTCATAACATAAAAAAACATATCTTGATTGGATTGTTTTGTTGTGGTGGGGGTAGAAGAACTAGCAAGAGATGGAGATAGTTTTGTTGACGGAGCTGTGATTGCAGCAGCAAGAACATTGCCGGTTTGGTGTGAGGGTGATGTTCCCCCTATACCGAGTAAGGAGAGAAAAGCTGTAAAAGAGTTGCAAGAAGAATGTCAACAGATGCTCATGGAATTCTCGACTTCATCCCAACAAGACCACCAAATCCTAGGTACAAACAAACAAAACAAACATGTTCACGAGACATATGTATATATTTTTCTTACAAATCTGGGTGTTTTGTTTGAACAGAGTCTATTATGGTGGAGGAAGGGGGGGAAAGTAGGAAGAGGCTTGAAACAGCCATAAAATATAGATTGCATAGGAAGTTGTTCATAGAGAAGGTGATAGAGGCACTTGATGTTTACCAAGACAGATTATTGTTCTAGAATTTTATTCATCTTTTTGTATTGGAGAAACAAAGTTTTGTATGAAATAGGATTAGCTTTCAAAGGCTTTGGGTGTATTTTATACTAGTTAAAAGCTCTTTATTTGGAAATATCATAATTTCAATTAATTTATAAATTCTATTCCAATGTAGAATCATAAATCAACAAAGGTCCATTGTAATTTGGGATAAAAATTTATTACGTAATTTTTATAATTAATTTTTTTTAATAATGACACTTATTTTTTTTATTTTTTCTAATAAATGTCAATTCATTAAAAATTAAAAAGAAACTTATATCGCTACACAAATTAAATTTTATCCACGACTTCATCTCTTTCACCTTAGTTTTACTCTCGTCTGCACCTTGCCTGACTCCCCTCCTCTTCATCTCGCAATTTGTCCTAAACTCGACTCAACTTAATTTCATTTTGTGTTTAGCCGATCATCTCCTGTCGCCGTTCATTCTTAGCTCCACGCTCACTGGTCATCTGGTAGCTGATCATTTTTAGTTTCCCTCACAGCTAGATTATGTACTCTCCACCTTGAATCTTTAATCTATGACTTGAATGGTTAATATAGGGATATAGTTTTTGAAATTCAATTTAAGATTTTTGTTATTAAATTTTAGGAATTTTTAAATTAAAGTTAGTATTTTTGAAATGAATTTAGGGCAGGGGCGAAGCCAGGATGAAAAATTACTTGGGGCCGATTCTAACTTGCACCTTCAGATTTAACTTTCTATGTTCCGTTTTTTTTCCTGTAATTGATACAATAAATTAATAAATTCAAACATAAAATTAATAGTTTTTCTTTTAGCTTCCATAGTTGATAAGTTCCATTATAACTCTAACAAAATTTAAATAAAACACACATAATATAATTTAATCCACTTCCTCCGGTAACGATGATCATCAATCATATATGCTCGGAAAATTTGATGGATATGTTAGACGTTTAAGAGAAAGAAAATAATTTTGTACATCTTTATTCAATATAGTAAATGTATTTATACTAGAGTTACGTTAACAATGAAACTATAATATAATATAATAATATATATCATTAAATCAGATGGATAAATATTTAAAATGGAAGAGACGTAGGCTCCCATGCGTGGCTGTGTACTTGAAATTAAAATTAAGATTTATTTTTTGAAATTGAAATTAGAGTTTTCTTAAATTCTTTTACAAGAAATTCGATTTAGGGATCTAGCAAGTTTTTTAAATCATTTTACTTACTTTGTTGATTATCATGGAAAGACTTAAATTTTTTAGTTTGCTAATATATAAATAAACCAAATCATTATAGATCAACCTTAAATTGTGGTTTCATACGGGATTCTATACTATTGTTATTACATCACATACATATGACCTTTAAGAATGAAAAAATAACAAAATAAACTTAGAAACAAGCCTTTTTAAGTTCAGCCAACAAGGATTTAAGGTTAAAAATTCATCTTCATTAAGAATTTCTAATATGTATAAGTATCACAACAAAGAAGGATCAAATTGATCGGACTAGCGAGTTGCCAAAGATGATAAGGAAATGAAGAATAAAGTAGATAAGCTTAAAGGAAAAAAAACTAATGCTCTGTATAATTGGTTTGAATCATTGGAAAATCGTCATCTTATAGCCTTGTAAAAATATTTATCGAAACAATTGCGGTCTTGAATTTTAGAATTCTTTTTAATTGAATTTAGTATTTTTGAAATGGATTTAGGTTATTTTTATGAAATCTCTATGCACTCGATGTGAAACTTTAAAAAAGTATGGAACAACTTAAACTTATTAGAGTATATACATAAAGTCTTCTTATTATTAATGCTGAAATTCATGTTTATTAAGTTATAATAATTTTTTTTTATGTATGAAAAACACCGTATCGAGAAAAACGAAACCTAGATACCTCACTAAGCTAATAAAACTTTCTTAAAATCTCGTAAGATAAATAGAAAATTAGAATTTTGTATTGTTTTTTAAAGATTTCTCTTTGCGTAACTTCTCAAATATTACACCTTAAATTTTGCACATTTTTGAAATTCACACATTATGGGCAATAAAATATGATGTAATTAAAGATGTTGATCAATTTTGTATTTGGGATTTGATGGAGTTTATTTAATCAATTGCCTATAAAAATCAGTCTCATTGGGTAATGTGTTTTAAGTTTCTTCAACATTGATCAACATGTTGTACAACCTTAAATTGAATATTGAAGAGACTTAAATTACCATCACCCTCGTAATACCAAAACCTAAGCAAAGACTAATTTTTATAACTCAATGATTGAATAAACTCCATATTTTGATCAACATCTCTAATGACCATCAAGTTTTCTTATGAATGTATTAGTCTCAAAAATTTGCAAAAATTTAAATATGATGTTTGAAAAATTACAAAATAGAAATCTTTGAAAGAGTACAAAATTCTAATTTATTATTTACCGTTTGAGAAAGTTTTATCGGTTTAGTAAAGTGTTTAAAGGGCTTCGTTTTCTTTCGATTGGATGATTTCTTCAAATTTTTCATCAGGAACTAATCAAACATTCATTTCAAAAATAATAATAAGAGAAATGTATGTATATACTCTAACAAGTTTAAGTTATTAGCATACTTTTTGAAAGTTTCATATCTAGTGCATAAAGATTTCAAACTCTATATCCATTTAAAAAAAAATTCAAGAACCTAATTGTTTTATGGACAAATGTTTTACGAGGCTACAATATAACAATTTTCAATGGTTCATACCAACCTAGATTGTATACAACTTTCTTAGAGAGATGTATACCTAGATCACTTGATCCTTCTTTGATTAAAAAAATAGAAAACTTTTGAATTTTTAACCTTAAATCCTTGTTTTTATTTTTGAAGTTCTATACATGAGCTATAATATTGGTAGAATCCCGTATGAACCAAGGTTGATCTACATCAACCTGATCTATTTATATATTATCAAACCAAAATATTTAAGCTTTTATAAAATAATCAACAAAACTAGTAAAACGATTTTAAAACCAACGAGCTAAATCCCTAAAACGAATTTCTTATAAGAAAATTTTAATAAAAAAACTCTAATTTCAATTTAAGAACTCAAAATATTAATTTCAATTTCAAGAACTCAAAATCTTAAATACATTTCAAAAAACACATTTGAAAAGGAGGAGTGTCAAGTTAGGACGAGTTGAAAAGGGTGAAAATAATGGAGTCTTCATGAATGTAGGGTTTTTATTTTTTATTTTTAATAAATTGACATATAAAAAATAAGTGCATTTAAAATTACGTGTTACTATTAATTTTTTTAATTATAAATGTTACGTAATATTTTTTTTTACGAACATTCATGTCCGTTAGGACAAAAAAATCTCATTTTTGTACAAATCTGACATTACGGAAATCCAAATTACAAGGTTCTAAAGAAGATGTCTCAGACTCTCAAATTACAATTAACCCTTTATTTCGGCCCAATAATAAATACAAGACAAATACACATTTGGAGGGACAATAAAATAATATTGTTGTTCTTCAATATTAAAAATTCACATAATAATCAAACAAATTAACAAATCTTTCAAAATCCTATTTCCAATTTAACATGAACCCTAGTAGAAGTTAATGACTTGTCCTCTCTTATTTAAAATATCCTCTTGATCGAATAGCAACAAGAATTTGGGTTATTCGACCTGCTAGGGGACCCAAGAATGGTCGGGAATAAACGTCACAAAAAAATTAGATTACTCCTTTGAATGTAAACCGACTTGAAAGAAAAATAAAACCACGAATATATCGTAGTTCTATGTTGTGCTTTCACTCGAGTACAAACAAGTATTACAACAGAAGATTTTTGGGAATTCATACCTCTTTTACGAGTTCCAAGCCTTTCGCATCTTTCTTCCAAGGTATCTAAAACCGCCAACAACCCCTACAGTTAACAAACCAGAAACGGCCTGCCTTGCACTTCCAATCATAACCTTATTCCTCATAACTTTCCTTAAGCATTCTGCACCCTCCTCTTTTGATGACATTATTATTTCCCGCACAATCCTACCTACAAATTCTATTAATATGACATGTTTCTTCAACCCTAAACTTGTTTCAAATTGGGTAATCACAAAACCTACCAGATTGGTTGACATTCTTCCTTTCACCAAGCTTAAACCCCATTTCACCTCTGATTGCACTAGGAAGTGAACAAACTAGAGAAGAGGCTGCTGATAAGCTACAGTCCTGTCATGTTTATCTAGTTTATAAGAAATCCCTAAGCCCGCGTTATTTCAGTAAAATGATATTAAGGGTATAAATATAATCAATATATAAGGTAGATTGGATAGTGATTATTTAGAAATAATCCACATGCAACAAGGCCTAAAACCTAAGGTTATGTCACATTTTCATTTCTATGTCAAAGATGAGCTTCAAGGATGAACTAACCTGCAACATATTTACTTGGTGACCAGAAGATGATGATGATTTGAACCTCAACAGATCCTTAGTAGCATATTCTTCCAGGATTGGCTTGTAGATTTCTTGGAATAGTCCAAACTGTCCCTTAACAATTTTCTTCACCTGGAATAATAGGTCACAAATATATACACTCGCTTCAGACAAGATTCTACTTTTCTTTTCTTTTTATTGCAATGGTAGGAAATTGTATGTGGTCGGCAAAAGAAACATGCAGTTATGTATGCAATTGAAGAGACAATAATAGACTGATTTGTGAGAAAATCTACAATTTTTTATGATTGTCAAAATTTACAATGATTCAGAAAATTATTTGACTGCTATCGAGAAAAAAATCTCTATCCAAAAAGTTACACTATAATTTGTATACTGAATGAAGCAACAAAAATCATGATAAACATACTAATATGATCATGATCTAGAAAATTTCTAATACCAAACAAAAAATAAAACCACTCTAGTTTTAACTTTGATACAGATTGTGACAAAATACTTGGTTTCCAAAATGGCTCATGTTCATTATTTTGTAAAAAGCACATTAAGAACAAACAGGATGGGATAAGAAAACGGGATGTTACACAGATTTGGAAATTCAATGGTGGTTTTGCTACCAGATTCGGAAACACGAGTGTTTCAAAATAAGGCCAATCTTATCTATAGCTGATTTCTCGCAAATAGAGATGGAAACAGTAAAAATGATAGTGGTTCTTGTAACTAAAGGTCAATTGACATGTCAAAAGTACCAAGAACTCACCTTATCCTTGTCCTCTGCAAAAAGCATACGCAAATCTCCCCTATATGAGAGACTACATATTCCGGCATAAAGACTTTCCTGAAGCCATATATCCCACATTAAGAACAAACAAAATCCAACACTTCATAAAAAAAGAAAAAAACTGAGCCAAGATGAAAGTTAACCTCAGTGAATTCAGAAGGAAGAAGAAGTAGAGCAGCCGAAGTTGCAGCCCTCAAATTGACAGAATTCACGTTCTCAATATCCAGATTATCCGTAATCATATGAACCTAGGAGAAGAAGGGGAAGAATAAAATGCATCTAGAAAAAAATATCGACGGGAATCAAGTAGAATTCACGAGCTAGCTTTCTACAGGGAAAAAATCCTGGTTTTCAAGAAAGAAAAAACAAAAGAACTCGGGAGGAGTTTGCATACAGGTTTTTGTAGGCGACCACTAAGGTAGAATCTGTCCCAGCTCAACAAGTCCTGAATCAAGTCATGCATTCGAACTACCCCATACTTGAACACCTATAATAATGGTTTAAGTAAAAACGGTTTCTTGTAGAAACCAAACGAGACAATATGCTCAAATTTGAGTTAACGAGGATAAAAATTCTTCCTCCCATACTTGAACATTTCTAATCTGTATCCATATCAAGATGAGAGCAAGTTTGAAACTAAACCGACATAGATTCAAAATTTTATTGGTCGTTTCTTATCTGGATTCAATACAGAAACGTAAACAAATGTTTCCAAACGAAGATAGTGAGTTATATTTTCAAATATAAATTATGCATGCTCTAGGATGAAAACAGAAATGCGAATAGTACCTTATCATTGAAAGAAACAAAGGGATTAAAGTGTACACCAACACCAATTTCATCTGCAATTTCAGTAATCTAGCACAAGAAACAAATACAAGAGGATTAATAGCTTTCAACTAGCTTCGATTATATAAAATTGAGTAGAGAATATGAAAATAGAGAAATACCAACTTTGCTCCACCAAGATGTACCAACCAAGAGGCATAGTGATCTTTATTCATCTTCAGATTCTTGGTTCGAGAAAATGAGAAGAATTTAAAATACAGTTAAGCCAATGATAATGTAATAAGGAAGAAGATACTAAAGCAAACAAACACTAACCTCAGCATGCCATTTCTGAGGATCTGCTACACCGAGAATACAATCTATCATGGATGACTAGATTAACAGATCCAGAGTAAACCAGTAATGGATTAATTGAACTCAAAATAAAGTATATTCAAGAAATCATGAATGTACAACAGAAACAACAACCTTATCATGATTATTTGGATGAAGAGATGAACCATAAATGCAGCAAAACTCTACAGGAGGAAGAACTTTGAGCAGAGCACCAAGTTCATCCCTGGTCTGGCCTTCCATTGCCTAAGAGAAACAAGAAACCTGTGAAGAGATCATATAAAATAAAATGAGATGGTTATCATAGTGAAAGAAGAAGACTTTCATCGAACAGTTGGTGTGCAAGAATTATTATGTGGGTAGAAGATGGAATTTTGCTGTTAAGGGTGGGTTGGAGAGTTGATTCTCGAGTAGGAAATCAATGTAGAAGAATTTTTGGAGACAAATGAAGGTGGGTACCTAAGAATGATCTCAAATTGGATTCTGGATTCTTCAAAAGGGCTTGGATTGATATAAATTATAGACAATGATCTAAACTTGAACTGTTGATAAGGCGATTCGGCCACCGATTATGGTTGATTAACAGAGGTGAGCTACACTTTGCTTCAGCTACGTAACCACCGCTACGGCTTTATTTTGAGCTCGAACAAATTTGACTTAACTTTGAAATATACGAAGTTAAATTCGAATTATCATAATTTTATTTTTTTCCATGTATTATTTTTGTTTTTTAAATTAATTTATCATATTAATAAGTAATTTAATTATTATAATTTGTTAAATTTGACTTGAGTGAAACTATAGGAACAAATATTGAAGAAAATATAAATTTGATATTTATTTTTATATAATTTCAAAATTAATTTACCAATTTAAATTGTATTTAATTTTAAATTTTAATATTTTTTTCTAAAATTTAAATAAATAAATGGGAATAGTTGTAAAATGATGAGAGTCTTAATTTTGTTTTACAAATATTTGATAAATTAATCAAGAAAAAAATATAATACATGAAAAAGAAAAGTTTGTAAAAAAAATATTAAATGTTTAAAATTATGATATATAATTGTTCAAATATTAATTGTGTAATATATATATATTATTTTTTTATAATATATTTAATTTAAATTAAATATTAATTTATATAAAATAATATTATAAAATATATTTTAATTATATATAGTAAATTAATATTATTATTCTATTAAAACCCAACTCATGTAAAAAATAAATAAAAAATATAGCAGCAACAATAATATATTTTTTTTTAATTTTAACATTCCTTAATGATTTTAAAAACTTAACTAATAAGAGGTTTAGTATTTAAAAACTTAACTAATAAGAGGTTTAGTATGAATTGGAACGAAGTGGGATCCTCTGCTCTCAATACAAATCGAGAACTCATTTTCAATTGCTCTCAATACAAATCGAGAACTCATTTTCAATTGGAACACGATCTGCTCTCAATACAAATCTCAATACAAATCGAGAACAGACAATCCCATTTTCAATTGGAACACAATCTACTCTCAATACAAATCGAGAACAGACAATCCCATTTTCAATTGGAACACGAATAAACTAAAATGTTGAATTCAATTGGCAAGGTTATTCGATTTAACTATTCGAAAACTAAGTGTTTGTGGTAGATAGTAAAAAAATAAAAGTGAAATTTGATATATAATTGTTACAATTTGTGACAAAATACAATAGATTTTATGTAATTTCCTTCCACCAACCCTTTGCAACAGCTATAGTTATATATAATCTACAATGAACTTCATCATGACATATCAAGAATACAATATTACAAGACACAACCAACCAAACTTATTCAAACAACATAAAAGGCATGTTGTTTTCAATTTCCCCTCCACATTATTTCTCCACAGTTATTTCGAGTATAGTAGTAAGTCTAGGCCTTTTATATCTTCTCAACAGTAGAGAAGAGCAAACCACGCTAACCGAGGACATAGCCATGCAAGCTCCGGCAGCCCACGGAGGCAATCTCAGCCTCGCCCACGGGTAAAACACCCCCGCCGCCACAGGAATAGCCACCACATTGTATGCCATGGCGAATGTGTAATTCCACTTTATTCGTGAAATTGTCTTCTTAGAGAGGTCTATTGCTGTGATTACGTCTTCTAGATTGTTCCTCATTAGAACGTAATCGGCAGCTTCTATCGCGATGTCTGTCCCTGCCCCGATTGCCATACCCACGTCTGACGCGACTAGAGCTGGCGAATCGTTGATGCCGTCGCCCACCATTGCTACTACGCTTCCTCCGTTTTCTTTTTGTAGTGAAGCGATCACGTCGGCTTTTCCTGCTGGCATTACCTCCGCTCTTACATCATCGATACCAACCTGCATGTTTTTGTTATAATTAGAATAATAATTGGAAATAATGGCGTTTAGGCCTTGTTTTAGTTCACATAAATCATTTTCATCAATAAAATGCAAGGCTAATGACTCTTTGCTAAAATATTAAAATACCCATCGACCTTTTTTGAAAAAAGTCATTGCATATAAGTCTTTAAACAAAACAAAGGAAAACAATCGATCAAAGGTAAAGAGGGCCTCAACGAGCTCTTAAATCTTCCAATAGGTCAATAATGTCCCCCCTAACTTGATTATTTTTAACCTTATCCTTAATAAATAACCTTAAATTACCAAAAATAACCTAATACTTTATCAAGATCCAAACAAATTTCAGGATTTGTCTCCAACTAAGTTTAGTTTTCAAACATTTTTTGCATATGGATCTGGGAGAAACAAAATTTTAAAAAACGTATTTCAAAATGGGGGGCCATATTACTGTCCGGTTTTCCTCTATTGGAATGACCTTTAAAAGAAAGAGAAATTGAAAAAGAACAAGAAGAAGAACAGACCTCTTTGGCGACTGCTCTGGCTGTTCTCCAATTGTCCCCAGTGACCATGACAGGTTTGATCCCCATTTTCTTAAGACCTTCAATAACTACTGCTGCTTCTCTTTTTAGAGGATCTGCCACCCCTAACATGCCTATAATCGTATTGTCATATGCAACAAGTACACCCGTGTTTGCATTTTCTTCCAACTCCACTACACAAATTTCGATATGATCTGGAATCAGGATTCCATTTTCTGTCATCAGTTTCCTGTTGCCTATCTGAAATTTGTTGTGCAAAAACCCACTCATTAACCTCTTTTTCTTTTTGCTTCTCAATTTCTAGGGGGCTTTTTTAATGTGGTCAATATCTTATGATCAACATTAACTATTAAGAAATTCTGGTCATTTGAGTCAGATAAACTACTTATTTTTCCGCTAAAACAATATTTCTTTTAAATAACAGATCCAACAAGTTCTAGATCTTAGTGAAACTCACCAGTAACAGTTTTCCACCTATAAAGCACTGGACACCTCTTCCAGGCATAGCCGAGAAATTTGAGGCTTCATGTAACCATCCAGAGTAGTTTGAAACATTGCCTTTCTTTTTAGGATCATTGAGAGTGGAAGGATCGTCAAAGAAATGGAAATGGCTTGCATATTCAGTGATTGCTTTAGCCAGTGGGTGTTCACTGCATGCCTGAGATCCACAGACAGTCAGTTAATCAAAGAAAACGAAATAAGTGGGAATGACTAATTCATTAGGTGTTTATTTGAATGACTTAAGTTCTCATCCATACATTCATAAGAGAGGCAATATAAACCTATAACACAATCTTTCTTTCTACATAACTGTTATTTAAAATCAATTCATTGTTTAGATTGAGCTAAAATTAAGCTAAAAAATGTTAAGATAAAATATCATGATTAATTCGGGATGCTTTGAAAAATATAGTAAGAACATCCAAAATACAAGTTTAACCCTTAAAAATTAATCAGATTACATCATTTTAAAGGTAAAATAGTCTTTTCCAGACATTAGGTCCACATTTTATCAAATCTATAGTACTTCAAATCTACATATTTCAATATGATTTATTCAGCATTTATTTTTAAAACACTTAATATTTAGTTTTATCCAACATACAAAGAAAATAAAGGAAAAATGTTTACCTCAGCTGAAGCTACCAATGTTAGAAATTCACCACGATCCATTCCCGTGAAAGTTTTAGCCACCGTAACAGAGGCCTTCCCTTGGGTAAGAGTTCCTGTTTTATCAAACACGACATACTTGATTTTATGTGCTCTCTCCAATGCATCTCCTCCTTTTATTAGCACACCATTGTTAGCTCCAACCCCCGTTGCAACCATAACAGCTGTAGGGGTGGCCAAACCAAGGGCACATGGACATGCAATCACGACAACAGATATCGAAAACATGAGGGAAAATACAAAGAAGTTGCTGTTTACAGGCAACCATTCTTTTGGATATGCCCCAAGAACTCCACTAATATACCTACAAGTCACCAGAAAAATGAAATCAAAACATTTAAGAGTTATTTTATTTAAAACATTAACAAGTGAATTAATAGCATAAACTGCATTAGTTTGCTGGCTTACCATCCCAACAAAGTCAGTAATGACATTGCAACTACTACAGGAACAAAAATGCTGGCAACCTGTACATTAAACATAAGAATGTATTAGAGAGCTTAGTCACATGTATTTAAAATCAACCACAACTCTTTCTAGGTCTCCTCTCATCTGTCTATTTCATTTGATTCCAACAAAGTGGTTATAATCCTATAGATGACAAAGACGACTAACAGAAAAGCAAACGATCAGTAGTAGTAAGAGTCATATTCCTCTAGTGGTAATTATCTAGCTTATTAGTAGTGCAAGTTACTTTTTAACATTGCATCAGAGGTTAACAATATTTGGGTTTCATCTGCTCCTCTACAAGAGCTGCAATTGACACCAACCATGGGACAAGTTGCCAAGCTCCTATTCCATTTAATGCCTATGTTTGTATAATGTAAACTGAGATAAGCAGATTCATCTTTATGCTCAAGGACGTAATAGGAAATATTGACTCTAAAATAGCATAATGTTGATTTTAATCTTCAAACATTACATTAGAAAGCAACACTTACAAAATCTGCAAACTTTTGAATTGGAGCTTTAGACATCTGTGCTGTCTCCACAAGACTAATTATCTGGCTCAAAACTGTGTTAGATCCCACTTTGGTGGCTTGTATATGCAAGGAACCATGCATATTCATTGTGCCTCCAATAACTGCTGAATTCACCTCCTTCACAACAGGCACAGATTCACCAGTAACCATACTCTCGTTGACATGACTAGTTCCTCTTACAACCAATCCATCAGCTGGCACTTTTGTACCAGGAAGAACTTTGAGTAAATCACCTGGCTGAATTAGCAAAGTATCTATCTCTCTTTCGCCAAGAATATTCCCATCTACAAGAAATTATAACTATTTTATTAATTTATCCAAATCTAAGCAGATATTCATTAAAATGAAAATAAACAATTGGTTCTCTTCCCATTTCAAGAACCAATTCAACCTGGCGGACGAAACGTTCATGTCACGCGTTCACATTGTTTATTAGGACTCACCTTGGTTAATACAAACTTAAACATTTTTAAAAAAATTACCACAAAAGAAAAAACAGGGATTGTAAAAAATTAACAAGGACCCAGAGACAAACAAGGAGAATAGATTCATATAGAGTCTTGCCTAAGAGACCTCCCACTGTGAACACCCTGAATGGAAGTGGGAGGTCATGCTAGCTTTTCTTCAGGTTACAAACCCTGATTTTAAAAATAAAAATAAAAATAATAGTATATTCATATTACATGAAGATAAAGAATACCTTTGTCTAGGACAAGTAACAGAGCAGTTCCAGGTGCTAGTTCCACTAACTTTTTAATAGCATCAGAAGTCTTCCCCTTGGCAAGTGTTTCCAAATACTTCCCCAACAGAACAAATGTGATTAGCATTGCACTAGTCTCAAAGTAAGTTGGAGACCAAAATCCAGTGATTGCTTCGTATAGAAGGGCATAGACAGAGTAGAAATAAGAGGCTGAAGTTCCAAGAGCTACTAAGACATCCATGTTAGTCGAACCATTTCTAAGTGCTCTACCAGCTGCAACATAAAAACGCTTCCCAATAACAAACTGAATGACACTTACAAATGCCCACTTCAACCAATCACCAGTCTTGAAAGGACCACATCTCCGGAGCAACATAGAATTCAAAAGGGGTATGTGAGGGCATACCACTCGCATGAAAAATACTGGAATCTGCCACAAATTTAAAAACAGTCAATAGAAGGACAAACATATACAAGAATGTACTGCTAATGTCCTTGAGACCGATAACCACATAGAAATATCTTGTATCGTTGACTTATTTAATAAATCTCAAAATAATTCAATTTATAGAAATTTTGAAAGTAACTGTTATTTAAATTCATAACCACCTGTGCAATGAAAGCCCAATATTCTCAGATTCCCTTGAGAGGGATTTTTCCACTAAATCAAATCACTATCAGAACAAAATTTCTATGTATTTTGACAGAGCAGAAAGAGTGCAGCAGTAAATTGATAATAAGGAACACTCATAGCTTGTTTGATGTAGCCTGTAGGGTTTGGATTATTTGAAAGAAAAAAAACTAGAAATCCTTTATATTTAATATTTAGGGTATTTTAGTTGAGGATGAAATAAGGAAACTTTCATCAACCAAAGCATGAGAATTGACGAAGAAAGGCATATGCACAATTTGTAACAGACAATGGAAAACAAGGAGACTCACACTAAGAAGCAAACTAGCAGTGAAGAGGCGAAACATATTTGAAGATTCTTCTAGATCTCTGGAAGTCATTCTGGTGTAAGGATTCTTAACATGTAACTTAAACTTCTCAATGCTTGCCTTCTCAATTGCATCAATTAATGACCTACAACCAATAACTTCAGGATCAAAGAGAATTTGTAGTTCTCTCGCTTCCCTATTAAAGTAAAACTGCCTAACTCCTTTCAAGTTACAAAGTATCCCATCCAAAAGATGTATATCCTCATCACCCAATATTCCAGAAACACCAACAATAATTTTATCCTGTTCGTTACTTTGAACGAAAGATGCTTCAAAACCAGCATCTTCAATCGCACTTACTATCTCACCCTTGTTTATCGTAACAGGATCATACTCAACTTCACCTAATGAAGTGGCTAAAGCAACCGTCGCCCTTTTAACTCCAGGAAGACTCCGTAATATCCCTTCAACAGAATTCACACAAGCTGCACATGTCATACCACCTATAGTAAACTGTCCTAGTAACATTTTGTGAACCTTCTTTCCAGATAAATTTTCTTCAGGCAATATTTCAGCATCAAATCCTGCATCTTCAATTGCATTTTTTATATCTTCTTCCTGAAAAGACAAGTTCATCAATACATTTTTCCCATTGTCTAATGTCAAACTGATCAGAGACCTAAATGAATCAAAATTCAAGATTAAAACCTAATGCAAGTCTTATTAAGGAAAAGTAAATCCAAATTTAGAAAAAAAAAGTCAAAATTAAAGAATCAAGGTAACTAAAAATACTGATCTAGTTGAATCAAAACATAATCTATTATCTACCTTAACCAAAGTTGGATCAAAAACAACATCAGCCTTATTCTGAAGCAAGGCAACAGAAGCTCTCAACACTCCATTAACGCTTCGTAGAGCTCCCTCAACGGAATTAGAACAAGCAGCGCAGGTCATACCTGTAACACTAACTTGAATTCTCTTAATACCTTGTCCTAGCCCCTCCTCTTGACGATCAAACGCATCTAGAAGACGAACATCTTCTAGATCGCCGGTTTCATCATTATCATCGTCATCGGAAGCAAGAACGAATCCTTGCTGCTTCTTTGGTGTGACGACCGTGAGTTGTAGGTCTCTGAAACTCGGCGCCATTGAAGGTACCGAGAAGAGACCGGATAAATTGTGGATTATTGTATGGACAAATTGGAGAAGGGCTAGGAAGGGAGCTCTGGAGAAGGGGGGGTGAGGAATTGAAGGTCTGGTTATGGAAATGGATTAGGTTAGGAAGGAAGGAGACTTCTTCTTCTTCTTCTTCTTCGGAAGGAAGATGAAATCAGCAATTTCGCAGACAAATATAGAATTCGCCATTTTTCTATCTGTACTAACACGCTTTTTGTACTGCACGATAATTTTGATGGGCATGACCGGACATTTATTTTTATTTTTTATCAACTAACAATTGATCCCCAATTGATATACATTAATTGTCATAATCTCTTATTTGAAAATTTGTATATAATTTATAACAAATAAATATTTTAAATATAACTTTTTTTTTATTTTTTTATTTTTATTATTATTATCATTATGGGAAACTTAAGTTGACTAACAATATCTCTAATAAATAGTCAAATTATGAAATTAGGACTGGGGTGAGGCATTTCAGAACATCTTCTTTTAAATTTCATAATTTGGGTTTTCAGTTAGATTATTAGTGTTAAAATTATATACAAACAAAATTTTGTATTAATTATTTCAAACGTTTTTAACTTATTATATATGAATTATTTATAAATAATACATTTATGACAATAATTTAAATACTAAATTTTAGCAAATTAAAGATTTTAACTATGGCGGTAAATGAGTTAAGTTGCTCGTGAGCAATTCGATCAAAGTTCGACTTAAATTTTGACTTTGACCAAATTCGAGTGGAACTCGAGTTGACTCGTTTAATATTAGAGTCGAGCTCGAGCTCATATAAATATTTACACAAAAACTTGTCGAGTTTTTTTGAGTTTTTTTTTATTATTTACCTAAAATTTGAAATAAATATTTTTTTACACAAATATTTGAAAATTTAATTTTATTCAAATTTTTCGAGTCAAGCTCGAGCTCATATTAATCTACTTGTTCAGGCTCGAGTTCGGGTTTAGCTAATAAATACTTAATCGAGTCGAGTTCGAATTCGAGCTCGGCTTGGCTTGGCTCATTTGCAGCCCTAGTTTTGACTACCGAATTTTAAAAAATCGGTAGTCAAAACTCTTACTTTGATTTTAAATTTTGTAGTTAAATTATTTACATGAATCTTTTATTTATTTATTTATAAATGACACATAGATAATAAGTTAACGATATTTGAAACTATTAAGACATAATATCGTTCTGTATAATTTTTTTCTTTTAACATTTTATTAAAGTATTAATTTATAATTTTTTTCTTTTAACATTTTATTAAAGTATTAATTTAGCTGAAATTATGTTAATTATGTTTATATTAAAAAAATTAATACTATTAGTTCATTTAATTCTAGCTAGATGTGTTTTCAAACATACTTAATTGACAAAATTATATTTTAGAGCAACTAATATTATTGGGAGATAAAAATAGTAGGCAATGTTTTTAAATATATAATTTATTACTTAATCTTGTAATATTTTTTTAATTATTAAAATTATGAATATATATTTGTAAAATTATAAGTCATATATTATTTGAAAGTTAATATCAAACAAGTCCTTAATATCTTTTAATTGTCTCAAAAGCCGTCACGCCAACAATGAGGGGAGAAGAAGTCATCGATCGGTCGTCAAATGTAGACAAGAGAATTCTGAAAAGGATTTCACAATAAGTAAAAAGACCAAAATATCCTTAAAACTTTGTTAAAAGGAAAAAATAAGCCAATGAACCTTCAAAATCAAATTAACTTTTCATTAACCAAATATTTTTGTTAAATAATACAAATATACCTAAAATTTATTTATTTTTAAATAATAGTAGTAATATATACTCATAAATCATAATTACAATATTAATAAAATTGTATATAAATCAATTTAAATATATATTTTAAATAACAGCAATAAAATTAATAGAATAGTAAAAATTAGTTGTTTTAAAAATTAAAGAAATAAACCTTCTATTATTATTATTACATTTTTAAAAATATTTAATATAGTTCAAGTTAGAAAAACCGCTAGATTCAATTAAGTTGTTTTAAAAACAGTTGGTTCAATCTTTTTTCGACTCTTCGACCTTGATCTTGTTAAGAGCGTTGTAATTTAGGTTGAAATAAGTTTATCATATGCATTATATTCTTTCTTTTTCTTTTTTCTTTTTTAATGTTGGAAGTCGTAGTAAACACTCATTTTTCACCCCTAACTATATAGTTTATATTTTTAATAAATTTGAGTATATACAGATTTCTCGAATTCATTTATGGGCTCATTGCATTATTTATTTTAAAGACAATTATTTTTAGAACAATTGAGTTTTTGGAAATAGTTGTTTTGGATTTTTAATAAAGTTAAGATAGTAATTTATCTATGTTACAACACTTAAAGAAGTTATTATGTTTAGAATGTTTAAGGTTTTATTTAATTAATTACTTTGGGTATTTATATAAAAAAAAATTACAAAATATATATTAACGTTTTTAAATCTTAATTAGGTATATTTTATATTTTGTTTTCATTAATTAGATTATTTTTGTTTTAAATTGTTATATTAGTTGTCGATTAGATAGTTAGTTAGCATTTTCTTTATAATTATAATTGTTTCTTAGAAGTATGAATAATTAAAAATAGTTGCTTATTTGTTTTTTAACAATTTTTTTTGTAGGATGAAGGAGTGTGTTAAGGTAATTAATTAAATAAAATCTTGAATATTCTAAGTATAATAACTTCCCTAAATGTTGTAATATAGATAAATCACTACCTTAACTTTATTAAGAGTTCAAAATTAACTATTTTCAAAAACTCAATTGTTCTAAAAATAACTGTCTTTAAAATAAATCGTACAATGAGCCCTTGAATGAATTTGTATAAACTCGATTTATTAAAAGCATAAACTATAAAATTTTGGGGTGAAAAATGAGTGTATACAAGTACGACCCACATTTATAACATCCACTCTAACTTATAATATTTTGAGTTAGAATTGAACTCGTAAACCTTATTGTTTTAGAACCACCCCTATCCTTTGGACTATTTTAATGACTTAAACAGAGGCATAATGCACCCCTCACATGTTGAAGATGAAAATACAAAAAGGAAAAATGGGTCAACATGGGAGAAAAGATATTGGTGGGAAAATGAGTATGTTTCCACTTGGAGAAATTAAAGCCAAAATTAATCGTGCATGGAAAGCACTTCATCTTATCCTTCCAC
The DNA here is from genome assembly GCF_907164915.1 of Impatiens glandulifera. NCBI lineage: Eukaryota > Viridiplantae > Streptophyta > Magnoliopsida > Ericales > Balsaminaceae > Impatiens > Impatiens glandulifera. Next base: position 6,550,434 of record NC_061869.1, on the reverse strand, counting down.
CCAAACAGACCTCTAGTAGACCCAACACTACATACAAATGCATTTTTTTAGGATCATGTCACCGGGCAAACATACATGAACCATTGTGTATATTTTTTTTATATAGTTTTAATTAAAATATTTATGTACAACTATATCGAACCAAAATGAGTATTTGGTGTCATCGTTGTATTTCTTTTAGGAGAATTTATACACACCTCTTTCGATCTTCGTGATCATCTCCTTCCCATACCAAAACATTCACTTTTAAGAAGTTGATTTTGGCTCGCAAAGTAATTTATATGTTTGTGAAATAAGATGCAAAATTATATTGCAAGAATTACATAATGGAGCACTAATAATTATTGGTCTACCCACACATTAATGTCCAATGGAAGTTAAGTAAGGACCAATAAGAATGAAAGCTACTCAAGCAACTATTAATGATATGTCAATATTTTTTTAAAAGTTAGTGACTATCTAGTGTAGTGAAATACAAAAAAGAAAAAAAGTGGTGTGATGAAATATATTTGTTCATGTTGGTTGGTTTTAGTACTTTTAAAACAGTTACAAGGTTTAGAGTTTGATTTTGAGACGAATAAATAAAGAAATTTATGTACATAATTAAAAAGATTAAAGAATATATATACATATGTCAAAACTTGAGTATAAATGTTAGGTTTTGTGGAATTATAATTTCACTAAAGAAGAAGGTTATTCTAATTATAAATATTTTGTGTATGTATAGTAAAAAAAATGTTTATCAAAATAAATAGAAATAAATAAATAGTGATAATTTTTTTCCTTTTTCGTGTAAATTATTTTCTCTTCTTCCTATTTTCGATTAGCCTATCATCTTCATGATTCATTTTATTTTTGAAATCTTCAAATCAATCCAAACTCAATTTTCATTTTGTAAATTTACAATCAAATTTTGTCCGAAACATTCAAGATTAACACATACTAAGAAATGATTTATACGAATCCGTATCGTTTGCCGCCGAAAATAATTGGACTCATCTATGGAGAGATTTTAAGTTGCGGGTAGACCTGACCACGGTTCGAATTCGAACGAATTTATTCGAATTCGAATTTATCAAAACATTAAACCATATTCAATTCTTTATAAGTCGAATCGAATACGAATTATGAAAATTTCGAATTCGAATCGAATTCGAATCGAATTATTATCAAATTATAATCGAATCGAATTATAATCGAATTCGAATTAATTTTATAATTTTAATACTTAATTAAAAAATTCTAAAACTTCTAATTTATTTAAGAATATTATTTTAATGTTTCAACCAAGTTCAATTATTTAATAAATAAATAGAGTTAATGTTTAATATTTTTTTAAAAAAATAAATAAATTAAAAATTGGACTTGCACTTAATGTACCAAATTAAGTTGCCTACGTATCCTTAGCTCCAAAGGAATCAAAGCCCACGTAGTTCTCTTACCTTTATGGAGCTAACTCACCTAGTCGGATGTGTTTGTGCTTTCGTCGGATGTGTTTGTGCTTTCGTCTCAAGTTACATTCACACTCACAAGTCACACCGTATAATCTATTATTATTATAATCTTAAATTTAATAATAATTTGTGTCGAATTAGAATTCGAATCCGAATCGAATTCGAATTCGAATTCGAATTTTAAATATTGAAAACCGTATTCAATTCTTACTCTAACGAATTCGAATTCGAATTCTTGACGAATCGAATCGAATTTTTAACGAATCGAATCGAATCGAATCTCGAATAAAATTCTATTCGTGGCCAGGTCTAGTTGCGGGTAGTCATCTATTTTGCAAATTTCGATTTCTCAATCTTTTCAAAACCAAATAAATTAGGTTGACTGCAATTGTTATTTGATTTGAGTTTTTTTTTTAAAAGATTATTTATGAACATTCTTTAAAAATGATTATTTGTGAACATTCGTGGAACTTCTACAAGAATGACAACATTCATGCAGAAAGTTATTGATAGGGCTAAAGAGGTGTGCGAGTTGTTGGATTATGAGATTAACTTTCGAATTCATTTGATGTTGTTATCTATGTGCAAGGAATAGGAAATTGGAGCTCGTAGGGCTACTTAGTTAAGATACGGTAATAAGAACACAAAGTTTTTTCACAGTGTTTTGAATGCTCGGGCTAAAAAATAATGCGATTAATTTTATCTCGGTTCTCGGGGTTACTCATGAGAATGAACCAGTTATTTCTGCAAACATTATCCAGTTTTATAAGAATCTATTTCTCGAACCGTTTGTCGATAGGCCAAAGTTAGACGACATAAACTTTGTGGCTATTAGTTCTGAGCAAAAGTGTATTTTTGATAGACGCTTTACGGTGCAAGAGGTGAAAGATATTATTAATGCGGTAGTGACAAAGCTACGTGTAGCGATGGTTTTACTTAGCTTTCTTTAAAAAGGTGTGGACCTTACTTAAGGAGGATGTTATGACGATTATTTAATAGTTTTATCGTTTCTCCTCTTTCGACAAAAGTTGGAATTCTACCTTGATTGTTCTCATCCGCAAGGCTTCAGGTACTATAGACCTAAAAAAATTTAGGCTTATAAGTTTAGTCACGTCTTTTTACAAAATTATTTTCAAAATGTTTGGCAACAAGTTGCGTGGGGTGTTAGAATCAATTATATTTGTTAACCAAATGAAGTTTATTAAAGGGCGTCAAATCTTTGATGCGACGTTGATTGCCAATAAGTGCATTCATTCAGCTAACTCAATGGTGCTCAATGCGCTTTTGTCAAACTTGATATTGAAAAAGTTTATGATCATGTTAACTGATATTTTTTTCGATGTCATGACTAGGATGAGAATGGGCAAAAAGTGGATTCGGTGGATAAAATTTTGTATTTTCATGGCTAAATTTTATGTTATTGTGAATGGTAATTCTCAAGGATTTTTTTAGAGTTCGAGGAGATTGGGCAGGGCAACACATTGTCCCATTTTTTGGGTGTCACTGTAATGGAAGATCTTTCTAGGATGATGATCTTCGCTGAAAATAACAGACTTATCCATGGGGTTGATTGCGGATCGAGGAGAGCTCCGTTTTCCATTTCTCACGTGTTGTTTATTGATGATACGCTCTGTATGATCCAGGCTTCCCGTAGAAATTTCAAGCACATTCGTGATATTTTGTAGTTATTTGGCGCTTGCTCGGGACTTCGTGTTAATCTTGGCAAATCAGAAATTTTCTTCTCTAATTCTGTGTTGGCTAGGAGAAGATCTCGTTTGATGGGTATTTTAGGATTTGACATTGTATATTTTCTAGCCACGTATCTTGGTCTTCCACTAGGTGCATATGCTCGATCTAAAGTCTCTTGGAAGTCGATTATCTCTAAGATGGAAAAAAATTCCCTACCTGGAAAAGCAAGTTGATCTCTAAGAGAGGTCGTATGTTCCTCATCAAGAGTGCGTTGAAATCTATGTCTACTTACATGATGTCATTATTTGTGATTCCTAAAAGCGTTACATTAAAAATGAAGATGTTGATGTGTAAATTTTTATGGGGGTCTTCTGAGTCTTTATTTTTACATTTTGTTAGTTGGGACAAAGTAAAAATGCCCAAAGATGAATGAGGTTTGAGTTTTGTGACCTTTGTGCTTTTAATAAGGCTTTATTGTCAAAGTGGTTTGCATATTTTGATTCAAAATAGGAAAGTTTCTAGGTATATATGATCAAAAGCAAATATGGGTTGGATTGGTCTAGTTGGTTTACAAATATATAAAGTCGCATCGTGGGATTTAACATATGGAGTGGCATATCAATCATGTGGAAAACTTATCGTAAACATTCTTTGTTTATCGTGGGTGACGGTTCATCTATCCGTTTTTTGGAGGATGCATGGCGCGGGGGAATAACTTTGTTGTTCTCTTTCCTGTGCTGACCTCTATTACTATTTATAGGGATGTCACAATCAAAGATATGTACAGTCATCGCTTTTAAGGGTTTGCACATTGTATCAGATATAGAAGGAGGTTAAAATTGAAGGAAAGTTCTTCTCATGATAGATTGTTATCATTAGTGTCCAAGGGGTGTCTCCATTGAACTAGGATACGTTGCGATGGAGAAATTTGTATAAATTTGATGTGGGACATTGTTATTATCTATTTGATAGAGTCATTCCAACTAAGTTGTGCTGAGAGAAATTATGGGAGTCTAAGATTCCCACTAAGATATCTTTTTTTGGGTGGAGTGCGATCCATGATGGTATTCTAACTAATGATAGATGTATGTGCAAGGGTTTTATCTTAGTTAGTCGATGTCGTTTGTGTCTTAAGGATGTGGAGACGACCCCTCATCTCATTTTACATTGTAAGTGTGTCGCTAGTATTTGGAGTCTTCTTTGAAGTATTATTGTATTCATTGTGTTATGCTGAGAACTATTGGTGTGTGTTAGGAAACGTGGATTGAGGCAGCTTTTGCGGGCCTGAATTATTTTCTAGTGGATAATTTGATTAGAGAGAAATTGTATAACATTCAACAATCTCAAACGACCGTTACGAATCCTTCACAATGTTATCATTCTAACATTATATGAGGTTCGATGTAGGAAGTCGACAAATTCAGTTGAAAAGCTCATTGCCCTTTTGGAAGATTTCCGCACACGTTAATTTTGTATTATTTGTGTGGTTTTTTTCCCACAAATATAATGATTTTGTAATTGTGCTTAAACGACTATTCATTTCATAATAAAATTGCATGGATCATTTAAAAAAAATGTGAATACACAAACAAAAGATATGACACCGATAATAATAATAATAATAATAATAATAATAATAATAATAATAATAATAATAATAATAATAATAATAATAATAATAATAATAATGAAACAGAAAAAAATTGAAAACCCATTAGAAAATAAAGTATGTATAAAAAACATGAAACCTTGTCGGATATAAAGTGTATGATCGATTGTTCATAAATAACAAGAAAAAAAACGCAAAAATAATAAAATAAAATTGTTTGTAAACCCAAAGTAGTTAGAAGTGTAAACAGTAGTTTATAAGAAATCAAAAGTTAAGATTCAATTTTCACTAACTAACTTAATAAATAAACGATTATGAATTAAGATGTTAATAAAACATTCCCTCTAAACCCAAAATGAATTGTATAATAAATTTATATTAGATAGATTATAGAAACCCTAATAGTACATTGTCTATTCTATGTTCCAAGAGGCCTAAGAAAGATATGTCATAAAAAGTAAAAAAAAATACCATGAAATAAATGGTTACGTGTAAGCATTATCTTGTTGCAATATTCAAATCATTGATAACGGCTTTTTGTTAATTTTTTCTAAGTGGGAACCAATATGAATGTCAATAATCTCATTTTTGTTTATAATTTTTTTAATAGATTTCATCTTTTTTTCATGAAATGCAGACCAATGATCAAACCGTCAAATATCATAGGCATACAATCCACTCTATATAGATTTCCTGGTGTAAGATAGTGTACAAATTAAAATTTATTTAAAAAAACAACTTAATCTGATTTGAGATCAATCTCTAAATTATATTTATATATATATATATATGTCACAATCTCTAAATTATATTTATGTATATGTCACAATCTCTAGATACATAAAATAAAACCATTTATTAGCACGTTATTCAAAACACATTAACAACAATGATGATCTATTTGTTAGGTAGTGATCTACCTAATATATTTGCTAAGACCTACATATGATATTCTAAATTAATTATTATGCTCAATTTGAAAACATTTATAATTTATGGTTTTTATTTGAATGCACAACAACAACAAAAAAAAGGTTCTAAAATGTTTACATCATCAACTCGATTTTTTGGACGAATTCCGGAGGTCCGACCATTTGAACTCGCGACTGGACCAAATATTAGTTTAACAATGTGGTTGCATTAAATTAAATAGTTAACCAATTGATAATTTCTAACTTATAGTAGAAAATCTAAAATCTACTCACATACCAAAAATAAAAAAAAAATAATAATAACAGAAATTCAAAAATCCACCAACAATTCAACAACACAAACTAACATAAAATTAAAAAACCGGCTGATTAGAAGTCAATAATTAACAATAATCATATCACATGAAGCATTGTCCTCAAAGGAGGAAAAAAAATGAAATTTAGGTTCAACCCCCAAAAAATTGAAAATTTGGTTGGAGGAGGTTTTTTATTTTATTTTTTTATTTCAGCAATCTAATGTAGGGATGACAATGGGTACATGTATGTCCGATACCTGTGGATATCCAATAGTCGGGTTCGGGTATTTTAAATCGGGTTTGGGGTCGGCATGGGGAGGTGGAGAAGATACTCGGTCGGGTACAGGGTCGAGAATGGAGAGCGTGTGAAACCCAAACTCGATACTCATAACCAATTATATTAATATTACATTTTTTATATATTAAAGTTTAATGTGTGACTTTTCAATTACTTAATGATTACAATTATATCATTTAATTTGATTTTATCTACATCGTTATAAATACACTACACTCTAATCTTAATTTTCTTATATTCCCCCAACAAATATTTCTTTATATTAATCTTTAACTTCAATTTTTATTTTAATAACAAAATATTACTTATCTATCATATTCTTCATGTTCAATTTCTAATTTTTTTTCAATTTTCATTCTCATTTTTCTCTACCCTAGTTTATCTTCTTCAAAATCTATAAAAATAAATATATAGGTAAGTAATGTTTTTATTTGTATTTTTAATATTTTTGTATTAATAAATTTAAAATTATTTATTAAAGTTCTGTTTCTTTTTTTTCAATATTTATAATCTTTAATCGGGTAATGAGGTACCCGTTGGGGATCCGGTACCTGACAAATTGGGGATGGGGATAGAAATAGAGATATCCGTCGGGTTCGGGGTCGGGTAGTGAAATGAAAATCGGGTTCGAGGATGTGTACTTAACTACCCGTCGGGTAGGGTACCCGTTGCCATCCCTAGTCTAATGGACCCATGATCGTTTTTGAATGCCCAATATGTAGGTTCTTCGCTTAGGACTATTCTAGATGGTCTAATTGTGACTTTTGTCTATGGTCTTTTTCACCCCATGATGTCGGAGAAGGTGAATTTGTTGGTAATGCAAATCCTTGATGAGAATGTTAAATCATATTATTACCTCTTTAGACTTCTCCTTTCATTCAAAATCATATTGAAATTTAGGTCTAGTTCATAGAGAAATGTTAACCTTTTCGGGTCAGATTTCCGAATCAATATACCCTTATTGAAATTAAAATCCGGAACTTGCACTCACCCATTTCGGACCACTTATTTTTAAATGTTCCTAATAATTATTTGAATGTGTACCAAACTAAGATCTTAGTTATATATACTCATCACATCTATATATATTTCTCAATTAATATCGTATGTATTTCCAAATCAAACAAAAATACATTTAATATAAAATATATCAGTAGAGCTAACTTCTTAAATAAAATATATATAAAAAAAAATCATTACATAATTGATTTTATATTGATCAAATTATAATTTTAAATATACCTATTTTGATTTTGTTACATTTATTTTAGAGGAGTGATAGAGTGAGGGAATTTAATGAGGGAATTTGGTGAGGGAATGACTGGCATCACCTTCGTTGGAAAATGTAAAAGTAGGAGGAAAGAGAGAAAACAAAGAAATTATTTGATTTTTTCAGCGAATAAAATTATGTCACGTTATTCCCTCACAGAATTCCTTCACCTAATCATTTCTCTTTATTTTATTGTTTCTCTATCACCATAGACGGCTGTGCTGCCAAGATAGGGCATTTAGTAAATATTCAGTCTTTAACTTTTTTTTTTAAGTGATCTTCATTTTGCGGCAGTGGGTTATGGCTTTCATCCTGGCTCACTCATCCATCTTCTCAATCCCAAAATCTGGATCCTTTTTCCTTCACTGTAATGGCTTTAGAAGGTTACCCATTTCAATTTCCTTCTTTCGCTACTGCACCACTTCTGCTTCTATCACTCAAAAGTGGAGACAACCTGTTGGAGCCGTCCTCGACCTTGGAGGACTCAAAATCACTAGAGAAGGTAAAAACCCATTTATCTTCTTTTCTAATTACAATCGTTGACTTTCAATTACATGTTCTACAGATGTTGTTAGGGATAATGATCCAACAAACAATGTTCCTGATACAATATTCTCCAAAATTGGAATGCAACTTCACAGGAGAGATCAACATCCTCTTGGCATTCTGAAGAATGAGATTTACAGATATTTTGATTCCAAATATTCGACTAAATTTGTCAAGTTTGATGACCTCTGCCCTATTGTTTCCATTAAAGAGGTACCATCTCCAACAATTGACTTATATTCTGACATGAACTGGGGAATTGCTTGCTGCATTGTTCTTATATCTTACATCTTGATTCTTGACAAATATGGTTAATGGGTTTTCAAGTTTCAGTTGTGGTTGCATGGTAGATGAAATAAGTGTAGTTATGTTTGGATTATCATATCATGCATCTGAGTTGAGTTGTGTTTTGCATAGGAGGCAATTGATGAATGTATGGAGTTATTTTAGCTTCATTCTTCACATTGATAATCTGCAGTCTATAAATGTAGGTTTTTGTTTTTGAAATAAATCATATTTTTGGGGGGGTGGGGGCGATATTGTTTAATATTGGGCAGTTTTCTTGCAGAACTTTGACGATGTCTTGGTGCCTAAAGATCATGTGAGTAGAAGCTACAATGACACATATTATGTAGATTCTCAAACTGTTCTAAGGTGTCACACTAGTGCACATCAAGCTGAACTGCTGAGGAAAGGGCACACTCATTTCCTTGTTACTGGTGATGTTTATCGTAGAGATTCTATTGATGCAACACATTACCCAGTATTTCATCAGGTTTATTAACATCACAAATGCAAATGATAGTCATAGGAACTTATCTTCATACCTTATCTGAAGTTTGCCTTTAGTGCAGATGGAAGGGGTTCGAGTTTTCAGTCCTGATGATTGGGAGGCATCTGGAAGGGATGCCACTTCCTATGCAGCTGATGATTTGAAAACGTGTCTTGAGGGTCTGGCACGACATCTATTTGGTATGGATTACTCAAGTTTTTTTTTTCTGTCACAATATCGATCACATTTAAAATCGAATTGAGAGTTTCTTTTAATATTTTCTGACTAGTCTTTGAATTGTTTTGGGTCATGATTATTTTTTGGATCATAATTCGGATTATAGTGTCATTTTTGTTGCTACGTATATAAATTATTTTCTTGATGATGATTTTAATATTTTGCTTCATTTGGTATAAAGAATATTTTTCTAAAGATAATGATCAGATTATTTTTTTGGATCATGATTAGATTGTTTTTTTCGATCATTGTAATTTTTGGCCAACATAACAAATGTAGAAACATGAAAATAAAGTTGGTAACAAAACAGACCATACTTGTTTGGTTTGAGTATGATGAAAGAACAAATATCAGTGGATAAAAGGAAAGCAAAAGAAGCATAATACATCTATCCTATTTTTTTTTCCGAGAACACATCTATCTCATTTTTATGGTAGTTTTGAAAAGTGTTACCAAATTATCCTGTTGTCTCAAGTTCGTTTCTCATGAAAGCACGAGACTGAAGTGGGAGGTCATGACGATGAGATGTTGTGCTAGCCTCCTCCAGGGGTTAGTCGAGGTGCCCGAAAAGCTAGCTCGATCTCCCTGGTTATAAAAAAGGATAAAAAGCTTTTAGAAAAACTTTTGTAATAGCCTTTACAGCAATGGAGGATTCTTGACCCATCCCTTTCAGCCTAATGGTTTTTAGCCTTTCAGGTTCTGTGGAAATGCGCTGGATTGACACTTATTTCCCATTTACAAATCCATCATTTGAACTCGAGATTTATTTTCAGGTAGGCTAATTTGTCCACGTGATATTATCATTTTCGTTGTTGATGCACCCAAATACTGTATTGGTTATGCATGGTTCAATACTTCAATCTAACCTATGCTTTAAACCTGGTATGCTGCAAATAGAGGACTATTAAGAACTGTATTGAAACTAGGAAGAAAATCTGAAGAAAAGATATTGCCTCCTTTTGTTACTTTGTCACTTGGAATTGTATGAATACTGTATTTTTGTATGTTTTTTTTTTGTGTTTTGAAAAAGTATTTTCTTGTATGTTGTTAACAACAGCGTTATGAATTTATCCCTCTGCCACTGATAAATGATCTCAGTTTGTAAAATTATCAAAAGCTTATAACTGAGAAATGAAGAACATGTGTCCTAAATAAGGAAGGGACATTTAATGTGAACATTGAGTTTTTCATGAATTATAAAATTTATAAAACTCGCAAATGTTACAATTTCTGAGCAAACCAAATTTTAACTTCAATCAACTGGGGGAAAATGTAATGTTTGAAGATAATGGTACTGGAAAGATCGTCATGATAATGGTTTCTTTAACCTGTAATGGAATCAATAATCCTTTGCTGTGCTTGTACAGGAGAAATGGTTGGAAGTTTTGGGTTGTGGGGTGACTGAACAGGAAATATTGAAGAGAGGCGGAAGAAACAATGAAGTTGCATGGGCTTTTGGACTTGGATTGGAGCGTTTGGCCATGGTTCTTTTTGACATACCAGATATCCGTCTTTTCTGGTCTACTGATGAGCGGTTTACTTCTCAAGTAATTCAATTTAATTCATTGAATTTTTTTGCATCCTCCTCTCCCCTCTTTACAACTCTTGTTCTTGTTTTAAAGAAGACTTATTCTTTGGTTACATAATATTTTCTATCAACAGTGCCTTTTCGTTCTATGTTCCAAGTAAAACACTTATTATAAGTAGATCACATCATTAAATTCTCTGATTATCTTTATGCAGTTTTCAAAAGGCCAGCTTGGAAAGAAGTTCAAACCATTTTCAAAGGTATGATTAGACTGTTTCTCTTTTGTCATTTTTTTTTCTTTTTCAAAAGAAAGTAATTTCAGTTGACAAATGTCTACTTTGCAGTTCCCTCCTTGTTACAAGGACATGAGTTTCTGGATTAACGAGTCATTCACTGAAAACAATCTTTGTGAGATTGTTCGAGGAATTGCAGGAGATCTTGTGGAGGAGGTATCTTAATAGGCCTTGTTTGATGAAGGGTTAATTTAAATTTAATCCAAATAACCCCTTGTTCGATTATCATTTACTTCATCATCATCATCCAAATCATCAATTACAAAACTTTTTTTTCTATAATCTTGCTTTTCTAGGGTTACTAACAACTCATACTCTATTGGATTAACCAATTGATGAAAGAAAACCCTAGTTTCTTTTCCATCCGTGTATTTTCAAAATGGACTGAAACAAATACTTGGTATTTGGTGGTTTATTTTCAGGTTCAGCTTATTGATAATTTTACAAACAAGAAAGGCATGACTAGTCACTGTTATAGGATAGCATACCGATCCATGGAACGTTCCCTTACAGATGAAGAAATTAATGATTTACAGGTATCTGTTTTTCTACATTTTTTTTCTTTCTTTTTCGTTTGCCTGTTAGTAGTTATAAGTTATAACACATAAGAGAATGTACTACACTTCTAATTGTTTATTCCGGTTTTCATTGGTTGTAGTGGAGTGTAAGGGAGCAGGTGGAGAACAAATTGAACGTTGTATTGAGATAAGATTCATGGTAGTTTTACATGTTTATTTATTTTGAGAATGTTCAATTTGGTGTCAATTTCTTCGATGTACACTTGCAGCAAAGCAAAATGTAGCTAGGGACCTTGATGAAATGCCAAAAAAGAATAATCGATGTTCCATTTGTTGAAAAATAACTACCATCTCTTTCCTTTTTTTTTAATATTGATAAATACGAGTAAAGTTATCCCGCATTGTGAGTTTTCCCAATGATTTGAATGGTTACTTACAACTGGTAGTTTGTGTTTTGCTTGTTGAATCGTCTTTTTTTCCTTTTCTAGGTTTGAAGGTTACTATAGGCTCCATTTGAAACACGTAAAATTGTTTGAATTATATCAATTTCATGTATAATTAATAGTGTTTCATTATCAGGTTTCTTTGTTAAGTATAGGCTCCATGTCTGTGTTGCTTGAGTTTGAAGTAGAAACAAGTTTTTTCATCATTGGTTGATGATGGCTACTGGCTAGCAACTCCATTTGGAATTGATAGATGGTTTTATTTGAAAAACAGTAACATCTTTTATTGTTTTCCATTTTTACCCCTACATTATTATTTTATATATAGCCAAAAGGTCAACGAGTATTGATTACGATAATGGTAAATGGGTCATTCACCATTCTTTTAATACCATTGTTCATTTTTAGAAGCAAGTATTTTTGTTATAGAAATGCATTTAATCCAAATCTAAAAAGAGAGTTATAAAAATATATAAGTGTTATTGGTCTCCAATGAGATTTGATATTACATTTTACTAATGATCCATGTTTGATAAATTAGACTATAAAATTAAACTTTTTTTAATATTTTAAAACGTTAGCACGATAACATAATTTTAAAATGTTTTGAATGTAAGTTGAATTAAGAGATTTATTCTCTTAAAAAATACCTGGATTTTATTGAATAAAGTTAGATAATGATTCAAAAGTTTTATATTAAAAAAAAGTTAACTTTAACTAGAGTAGAAAAAAAATAAAATAAAAATGAAAAAAAATTAGAAATTGAATAGGAAGATTGATGAGATAAAAAATTAATATTTTATTATTAAAATAAAATTTGAAGATTTATATAAAGAAATATATTTTTGGGAATATAAAATATTTAAAGTGAAGTGTAGTGTATTTATGATGATGTTTGGAGTGTAAATAAGATCAAATTAAATTATATATTTTTTTAATGATATTTTTAATATTAATATAGTCGTGTATAGATTTGAATTTTGCACCCTCCCTATCCCGGACCAAGTACATCCTCTACCTCCCATATATATATATATATATCTAATTTTTTAAAACTTTTTTTCTTTTTTTTTAGTATTATAATATATTAATCATTCATATTTTATTATATATTATTAAAATTTTAAAATAAAATATTTAACATTTTAGAACCACAAAATTTAAATTTGCATTAACTCAATTTTCAGGTACGGTCCTTTGTACTGTACCAATTGTTATCCCTTGATTGTTGATCCACACATGGTTATTATTTGTTTTTTTCGTTTTTATTTATTTGTAAAGCTGAAAAAGGATAAAAACAAGCAAACAAAAAATTTAATATATTAAATAAAAAAATTAAAATAAATATTATATTTTGTTAATTAATATATTAAATTATAATTTCTTAATATAATATAATATATATGGAATAAGAAAAAAATTAAAAAAATAATACAATTTTATATTTATATATAAGTAATACGACCTTATAATATAAAGGCAGTAATTTTATTAAATTTAAAAGAATAAACTTAATATTTTAACTTATTATTTTTAACATGTTTTTATTTAAGTGTATAATAATAAGGTGATTATAAATATGTGTTATCAAACTATTAAGTTCTTAATATATTTAATTAAATGATAAGTCAAATTATTAAACCAACCTGAACAAATCCAGCAAGATCACTTTGCTGAATTAATCAAGAAAACAAATCGAAAGCAAATCGTAGAGAGAAGGCAGAGAAAACTTATCAACTTCATTGATCAATCAGATATTGAAGTTACAAAGTATTAATCGGTTAAAACCCCCAAATTAGTTTTTACTAAACTAACAAATAGCCCTTACACTTTATATATATTACAATTTCAATCAACTTAAAACATTATATTAAAATATTAACATATACTTATTCATTTGTATTACAATTACAAATTTACAAATCTTCTTGATCATTTAGCTTGATACTCCCCCCTCAAGATGCACATCTTGTAAAAACAATCGCGATCGAAGAAAGCTGAATTGTGGATAGTCCAAAACCTTTGTAAAAATATCAGCAATCTGCAATTTAGTGGATATGTGCTGCAATTTTATAAAACCAGATAAAAATTGATTTCGAACTACATGACAATCGATGTCTAAGTGTTTTGTCCGCTCATGAAATACAGGATTTTCTGTAATATGAATGGCTGCCTGATTATCACAATGTAATGTAATGGGTAATTGAAGATTAATTCGGAAATCATTAATAAGATAGGAAAGCCACTTAATCTCGCAAACTGTCACAGCTAAGCTGCGATACTCGGCCTCGGCTGAAGAACGAGATACAGTGGGTTGTTTTTTTGTTTTCCAAGAGATAATCGAATTTCCAAACATGATACAATAACCTGATAATGATTTTCTTGTTTCTAGACATGAACCCCAATCAGAATCAGAGAATGCCTCAATATGTAGTGAATTATCAAATGGAAAAAACAGTCCCAAAGAGATTGAACCCTTTAAATATTTAACCAAATGTAAAGCTGCTTCCCAATGACAATTCATTGGTTGATTAACAAATTGAGACAGTTGTTGTACAGCAAATGTAATATCTGGTCTAGTATAATTAAGATATAACAATCTCCCAATAAGTCTCCTATATTTAGAAGGATCTGCCATTATATTCTCATGATCATTGGAAAATTTAATGCCTTTGATCATGGGTATTTTAGTTGGTTTACAAACCATAAGACCAACATCACCAATAAGATCGAGAATGTATTTCCTTTGATTAACACAAGAAAGAACTTGGCTTTCCCAAGGTCTTTTATGGTAAATTTAGAATCAATAAAATTCTTTACCAAAGAAATTTCAGTCAAATCATTTCCAGCAATAAGAAAATCATTAACATATATGAGCAAAATAGTGATACTAGATTTAGAATGTTTAATATAAAGACAATGATCATGTTCTGATTTAATAAATCCTATTGTAGTCAGACTTAAAGAAATTTCAGCATGCCATTGTCTTGAAGCCTGTTTTAAACCATATAAACTTTTATTTAGTTTACAAACAGGTTTTTTTAAATCAGAATGTACACCCTCAGGAAGTTTCATATAAATTTCCTCATCAAGATTGCCATGAAGAAAAGCATTATTGATGTCAATGTGATGTAAATGCCATCGTTTAGAGGCAGCAAGTGCAATTAAAAAACGAACTGTAACTGTTTTAGCAACAGGTGCAAAACATTGATGGAAATCAATTCCATCTTTTTGATTAAAACCTTTAGCCACTAAACGTGCCTTACATTTGTTTAAACTGCCATCAGAATTTAACTTTGTTTTGAAAATCCAGCGACAACCAATGGCTTTTTTTTCTTTTGGTAAAGTTGTAATTTCCCAAGTATGATTATGTTTTAGAGCTTCAAGCTCATGTGTCATGGCTTGAATCCAATCAGGATTTTGTGAAGCCTCTAAAAATGATTGTGGTGTGTAAGTATGATCAACATTAGAAAGAAAATTAATGTATTCATAGTCTAATAGAGAATTTATAAAAGGATAAGTGTTAGGGGTGTATTTACTGGAATTTGTGGATTCAATCTCAACATGATTTATTTCAAAATCTTTCAACCAGGAGGGTGAATGTTTTTCCCTAGTACTTCTTCTATTTTGATGAACATGATGAGAATCAATTGAATTAGGTAAAGTAACAATATGATCAGTTGATAAAACAGGTTGGTCATCAGATAATTGTAAGTCAGATTGAGAAAAATGTTCAAGCAAATTAAGTGGACTGTCAGAAATAACTTCATGTGTTTTATCATCATCAAAATGTATTTCATTATCAAAAATAATAGATGATTCACAACTATTTGGAACAGATATTGTGTAATGTGAATTGTCAGTTATATTTTGATATGGAAATATATCTTCATAAAAGACAACATCTCTCGAAATAGTAACAATACCGTTATTAATTTCATAAACTAAATAGCCTTTTTGATCAGATGGATAACCAATAAAAATACATTTAATGCCACGATCTTCAAATTTGGTTTTATGCGGCAAAACATTTGCAATGTAACATAAACATCCAAAAATTTTAAGATGATTATATGAACAGTTATCTTGATGTAGCATAAAATATGGTGTTTTAAAATCTAAAACTGAAGATGGTATTCTATTAATTAAATAAGTTGCAGTAAGAAGAGAGAAAGGCCAGAATTTAATATGAAGTTTGGATTGATTCATCAATGACCTTGCCACATTAATCAAGTGTCTATGTTTTCTCTCCACAACACCATTTTGTTGTGGAGAATATGCACAAGTTTTTTGATGAATGATACCTAAAGAATTAAAAAATATATTGAATTTTGAATTTATAAATTCAGTACCATTATCACTTCTTACTATTTTAACTGAAGATTCATATTGATTTTTCACCAAAGTAATAAAATTTTTCATGTTTTCAAATACACATGTTTTATCTTTGAGAAGAAAAATCCAAGTGCATCTACTATAATCATATACTATGGTTAACATATAAGAAACTTGAATTATTGAAGGTTCCTTATAAGGTCCCCAAAGGTCAACATGAATAAGTTCAAAACATTTTTTTGAAACAGAACAACTATCAGGAAAAGGCAATCTTGACATTTTTGAAATGGAACAAACTTCACAATGGTGTATTTTATTTCCCAAACCAGGGTAGACATTATTCATGACTTTAGGAGATGGATGACCAAGTCTATTATGCATTCTAATACAATCAATAACAGGAGATGAAAATTCAGTAGAACTACTATGAGAAATGTCTTTAGAACAATAACGAAGAGAAGAGAAAAACAAATTTCCAATTTTCTTCCCAAACTAAAATTTGTTGACCAATTTACGGTCCTGCAAAATACATTCATCTTCATCAAATATGCACATCATGTTCTCATCTTTAATCAATTTTGCTACTGATATTAGATTGTATTTGAAGTCTTTTGCTATCATGACATCCTTTAGAACTAATCTTTCATTTAGTTTCATATCTCCTAATTCAACTATTTTTTTAATTGATCCATCCGCTAAATATAGGATCCTTACTTTCTCAAGTTTTCTAATATTAATGAGCAGTTTTCTAGTATTGCAAACATGACTGCTTGCCCCTGAATCTATCAGCCACATTATGTCATTGTTATCATCATGATATGTGCTCATACTGTGTTCAAATGTAAATGCATAACAAAAATCATAACAGGTTGGAATTTTAGTGTACTTACCTGCACTATACTCTGAAGTTCCTGCTGCTACATTCCCTTTTCCTTTTGAATTTGCCTTGCACCATTCTTTGAACTGTTTATATTCCGTTCCAGTAACCTCTACCTGTTCTTCAATGTCATCCAATGGAGAATTTGCCACATTTGCTGTGTTGACAGCAGCCTGTTTTTTTCTTGATTGTTTGAACCACTCCGGATATCCAAGTAATTTGAAACAACCTTCTTTTATGTGACCTTTTCATCCACAGTGAGTGCAGATAGAGTTCTTGTAAGGTTTGAATTTTTCAGCAGATAATTTTGAACTTCCTTCAATTTTCTGATTCTTGTTGTTCAATTCTGTCTTCTCCTTCACCATCATTGCAGTGTATTCTCCTTTAGATATGCTAATATTCCTCTTAGTTTCAACATTAACTAGAATAGTAAATGCCTTATGAACTGAAGGCCATGGATCAGATGCTAACATATTATCCACGACATGTTCATAAGAGTCATTTACTCCCATCAGAAACTGAAGCAACTTTGCTTCTTCAACATCTTGCGCTACTTCACTTACAACCTTACATCCATAACAATTGACAACATCTGATCTATCACAGTTGCACTTTCTTGCTGGCTTCAAATGTGCAGTTTCATCCCAAATCAATTTAACTTTGGAATAATGCTCAACTATATCAGAAGTACCTTGTTGAATAGTGGATATATCCTTCCCTAACTGAAAACGTCTTGGTCCGTTGTTGCCTTCATATGTATTTCGAATATCTTTCCATAGTTGTTGAGCAGTTACAGCATTCTGGAAATGAATTTTCAGGTTTTGATCCATAGTGTTCATTTTCCAGTTTCTCACCATAGCATCCACTAGCTTCCATTGCATTACTCCATCTATATCTAGTGGCATCTTACAAGATCCGTCGATGAATCCGAGCTTCATTTTTGCCTCCAATGCTAGTCTAATACTTGTACACCACTCATAGTAATGAGATCTTGTTAGTATAGAATTAGTAATTATTGCACCTGTGATGTCTCCATTTTGAAGAAGTAGTGGATCGGTGTTGTATTTCCTCTTGTTCGCCATTCTCCTCTTCAATCGAACCTCTGTTTCTTGATCTGAGTTTGAAGACGACGATCCTTCGCTGATAGTCAAATTAGGGTTTGAAATCTTCACTTCTTGATTCTTGTCGGTTGAATCACTATCTTCTGAGTTTGAAGAAGAATATGAACCATGCTCTGATACCATGAACAAATCCAGCAAGATCACTTTGCTGAATTAATCAAGAAAACAAATCGAAAGCAAATCGTAGAGAGAAGGCAGAGAAAACTTATCAACTTCATTGATCAATCAGTTGTTGAAGTTACAAAGTATTAATCGGTTAAAACCCCAAAATTAGTTTTTACTAAACTAACAAATAGCCCTTACACTTTATATATATTACAATTTCAATCAACTTAAAACATTATATTAAAATATTAACATATACTTATTCATTTGTATTAGAATTACAAATTTACAAATTTTCTTGATCATTTAACTTGATACAACCTAAAACTAAAACTAAAACTGATAAAATCGTACTAATAAAACCAAGTGAAAACATTTTAAAGCAAGAAAAAGAAAAAAAAAATATTTTCAAAAGTGTCCTCAATCACATTTCACTTTATCAATTCTTTTCATTCCTCCTTCTCCTTTCCCTTTGCAAACTTCTTCATCAGAACTTTCATCACCTCTCCCTCCAGTTGATCTGTTCTTCTCCATCTCCTTCAATTTCAACAACATCTCAATGATATCGCGAGCTGAAGTTCTTGCACGGCCGTCTGTATCTTTCCCCCAGAGTTTGTCCACAGATTTCATCTTCTGTTTCAACATAGCACATTCTGCTTTAGACATGCCACTTGTTCGAAAGATCGAATCAACAGTGGAGTGGTGATCTAAAAGCTTTTTAGCATTGCTTTCATCCATTCGACAAGCCATCATAAGAAGATGTTCCATTGGAGGAAATTTCGACAACTGTTTCTCATCACCCTTTTTGTTACTCAGATTGTAAACATAATTTGCAACAAAACTCAAACCAGCATGTCCATGAATGGCCCAATTGTCTTTGCCAACTTTTGATTCAGGGACAATACATGCATGGTTAACATTTGCTCCAAGCTTTGCAGGCTCCAAATTTGCATGAAGATCATATTCAACCATTAATATTGAGACAACAGCTTGGCAAAGACGATAAGTCAGGATAGGCAGCACAGAATCATCTTCAAGCTTGAAGATTGTTGGCTTGATGTGTTTGGAATCAGTTGAACCTCGAATGACATAGGCAAAGACAGTTGTGTCATTCAGTTGAAGCTCTAGACCTCCATCAATGCCAGCAGGAAGATCAGCAGTGATTTGCCCAGCTAGTACTACATTAGATCCAATCCTTGGAATTCTTTCTCTGAATTCTTTTCCTTCAAAAACCACCAGATTGTACAGCCCCCCCAACCACCTTTTACCAACCTCAGACAAACTCTTTCCATTAGATCCATCTTTTTTGTCCTCCATGTAAACACTGTTGATAGTACTTGTGCACAAGGAGACGAATTTGGCAACTTTCAATCCATCTTTTACATTTCGATCCATCTTTTTTCCTTTAGAATGTGAACATCAACATTCAAAATTAAATACACAAATTCTAAACCCTAAACGGTTTTATGCATGTTAAAAGAAAGATAATAAAATTATGCAAATATATTTAAGATGACATGTATTTAGGCTATCTTCAACTGCACGCATTTGCGCGTCTTTTTTCCTTCAACACGGGCTATGAACACATATTTGCGTTGACACCGTTCATCCACAATTTTGGCTAACGTTAAAAAATGGCTCTTAAGCTATTTTTTATTTTTATTTTTACTTTTGATGTTCATATATTAAACTTCCACTTATTTTTTATTTTTAGATAAAAAGTTATTATAAATATATATATTATACTTCGAAATTTTATCTAAGTTATAATTTATTTTATATTTTTACGTTATATTTTATAATTTAAGTTATTAGATTGTAAATGAATTACTGTTGTTTGAAGTGACATTTACTGTATTTTAGATTTAAGAATGAATTTGTGAGTTAAAAATGGTCTTATACATTAATTATATTATTGTACATTAAATTTTTATATTCCTTAAAAAATATATTTCTCTATATAAATCTTTAACTTTTATTTTAAATATCATTCACTGCATGTAATGAAATATTATTTATATATAAATATTTTTATTCAAATTTAAATAATTTTGAATTAGTTTTAATTTATAAAAATTAAGTTTAATTCAAATACGTATGTATATATTTTTAAATTCATTAAATATATATAAAATTTGAAAAACATTTAAAAAAATATTTACCTTAACAAAGATCAATCATATAAACATCATTTATTAGATAAAAATAGAAGTTATTTAAAAAAAAATATTCTTCAAATATTAAATTTGAGATCAAATTAACAATTAACTAAATTATATAAAGTTCAACTCTGTTCAAATATTACTTATTATTATATAAAAATTAAAATATTAAAAAAATTAAA
This sequence comes from Impatiens glandulifera, assembly GCF_907164915.1. NCBI lineage: Eukaryota > Viridiplantae > Streptophyta > Magnoliopsida > Ericales > Balsaminaceae > Impatiens > Impatiens glandulifera. The sequence goes on along the minus strand of NC_061869.1, from coordinate 6,529,767 downwards.
TAACTCATTCATTTATATTTTTTATATCTATAAAATTTTGTTTATTAATTTAATAATATTTAACATTTATCAAAAAAAAATATAATTAATTATTTTAAAATAACTAAATTAAAATAATATAAAAAAATTAAATTAATATACATATATTTTAAAAATTATGTGGTAATAAAAAAAAAATTATTTATCTTGTTTTATTATAATAATAAATTATTATAATAGATAATTGAACAAATATTAAATAATATTTAAAATTAATATAATAATTAAATTAAAAAAATTCATATGATATGTCTGTACGCGTTTTTTTGTTTATGTTTTCATCCTACAGAAAATATACCCCGTCTTTAAGGACAGTTCGTGCAATTCAGAAATTATATATCGACCCCGCGATGGGAGATGGAAGATTTTTATGGTAGGTTTGACCCGTGCACTGTTTTATAAGAGAAAATATTTTTCATTTGTTAATGTGAGGTTTGTTAAAAACTCATTGACTTACCTCCCTTTGAATCTCGTAAAAAGTGGAAAGGGATGATGAATCAAAAATAGAGTTTTCTAGCATATGCCTCTTGAATTGGCCCGTACATGTTTCAAATCAATCCACTCGCGGATGTATCGATTTAATTGACTTTAGAGTCGTCACTTTAGTTTTCTTCTAAAACGAGTACAACACTCTAAAACGAGTCATTTCAAAAAATGATTCACAAAATTTCCGAAATTTCACATTATAGTCCAATATATTTTTAGAAGCTCAAAATATCGAGTTTGAAATTTTCAGAGTTGTTGAACTAAAGACATGATACTGTGAAGATAGACATTTTTCCAAATTAATCCCAAAAATTTTAAAAATTTTTATGGTTATTAAAAATATTTTTAAGCTACATTTTTTATTTCATAATTTTTTAACTTATGAAATTCAAGTTATAATTTTTTAAAGTTTCATAGCATTGAACCAGATACTTAATACAGGCCAAGCAGCTAAGAAGAAGTGTAAAGAACGAGAGTTATTGAAACTAGCATATTGAAAGATCAATCAGCCAAAATAACCATGAGTAGCTACAATATTATAAGTTTCTTCCTCTTGAATGAATTTGTAACCTTCATTAGCAAATTCATTTTCTGTAGTTTCTCTGATCAAACTAGAAGTTACCAAGGAATCATGCATAGCAAAAATTCCATCGACACATCAACGAAAGTGTGCATGCTAAACCAGCCTATCCGACCTTGTAAGATCGAATAATTCAAAGGTGTTAATCTGGTCTTTAGTTGTCTCCACAAATTTAAAATTTAATGAAAGATGGCGAAGCCTGCCCTAGAAATGGGGCGGAAAAGAATGTGAGCAAGTGTGAGTCTTTTTTCATTTCCTATTAAGATTGGAAATCCTGTATTTTAGATATCCATGCGATTGAGTCTTATGTTTTCGAAATAGTGTAAAAAGGAGTGCTTTGAATCATTGTTATTTGACTCAGGCCTTTATTTGTAGGAGTACATCTTGAATTTAGTGCTTTATTTTTGAATTTTGGGAAAATTTGAGGAAATTTAAAATATGTTTGGATGTTTTAATTATCATTTTAAATTTGTTTGTTAAATTCTGAAAATATGTCGGACTTAAAAAATTATTTTATTTTTAGATTTTTAAAGTTTGAAATCAAAATTAAATGAAAAAGAAGTTCGGGTCTAATTAAAAAATAGAAAGAGTTCAGTGTCCACTTTAATTTCGACGAATGTTTCTAGGTTGTTTTAAAAGAATAACAGGGCCTCTTTAAAACAAATGGGGAAGTTTGAGGAATCACAAATAAGAAAATTAAAAGATCTCTCTTTCTTCTTCCTCCCATCTCCGGCAGGGATCTCCTGAATCCGTTCATCTTCCGGGCATGGGGCATCGCAGACGGTAGCTCGCTGCTATAATGGAACACAAAGGGGATCGAAAGAAGATCCCTTCAGATTTGAATGAAAACTAACAATAGTTACAGGCTGTAACTATCGATTTGTTTCAAAGAAAATGATCAGATCGCTAACACCAGAGGTTCTTCCATCTATTGGAGTTGTGTTTCAATAGATTCGAAGATCTGATCAACAGATACAGACTTCAAACTGAAAACTAATCGATTGCTGCCTAAACCTATTTCAATCCTAACTAAACTTAGAACATCAAGAACAAGCTATGAATCAGACCGTAACCTTCAGATTTGTATAATCCATCGACGCCGGTGTTCAGAACCGACGTCTCCAATATGATATGAAGTTACAGTTCGAGGAAAATGTACCTGAATCGTGAAGAACGGTGAATGAAGAGATGAACTGAAGCTCGTCGGAATCGCCCTTGCTTTTCCTTGCTTCGGTTTCTTTTTTCCGTCTCCCAACCATCTTTTCTACACAATGGAGCAAGGAATCTTTGTCCTTCTTTGTCGTCTATCCCCTCTGCAGCTTTTCTTCTGCCTTTTGACCGTCCTTTTCTTTCGACCTGATGGAACAGCCAGCTAGCCCGATGGAACTAGGTGAACTCACCTCCTTTAGAACTGAACTGGATCTCTCTGCACTGGAACGAGATCTCCACAATGGAATTCGACCCGATCCTGTGCAGAGATAAATTCGATATTCAGTTACTTTCTCCACTAAAGCCCTCCCTTAGACCATCTCCAACCGATACCAATATCCAAACTCAAAATTCATTTTTTTACTCCAACCGATACTAATACTCAAACTCAAAATGAGTTTTCCCATCTTTTCTCTCCGGTAAATGCAAATTTACACTATTCATGAAACTCAAAATTTTATGTTATTTTATACATTAAATTTATTTATATAATTTATTATTTTAATTTATCTATATAATTTAATTTATTTATATAATATTTTTTATATAACATAAATTTATAATAATATTTAAAAAAAATTATAACAATGTTCAATAATTATAATAATGTTAAAATATTATAATATAACATTTAAAATTTTATCTTCTTTTTATTTGTAAGAATAACTTTTAATTTATTTTGTGTATTGTAATTTTTAAAATTTTTAATTAATTTAAAGTCAAATTTAAAATAATGGGATAATATTAAAATATTATGATGTAATTTATAATATTGTAAAATATATAGGGTAATATTAAAAAGTTATAAAAATTAATGTAAAGAAAAATATTATAAGAATATTCTTTTGAATTTGAAAATTTGGTTGGAGTAAAATTATTTTTTAATTACACTAAAATAAGTTTGAAAAATGAATTTTTCAGTTAGAGATGGTCTTAACTAAAATGGAACTCCAACAACCTAATCTTTTAACCATTTAAAAATTAATTTTGTAATATATATTAAATAAAGAGAGCAAGTTAATGAGAGAGAAAAACATAATATTAAAAGTGTGCGAAGACTACCGCTCGAGAAGAATACCACAAAACTAAATTGTAATATTATTTTTAACTTAAACTGTAATGTATAAACTAAAATGTCTTTTAAGATCAAGTGTAATGTTTAAACTTTTAAGAGGTTATCAAAGTATGAATAATATTTATGATTATGATATAGTCACATTGAAAGAAATCGGTATAACTATTTTACCTTATTTATGCAAAGTGATATGGTGACATTGAAAGAAATCGGTATAACTATCTTACCCTAATTATGCAAGAGTTCTAGCATATTGCAGCTCAATTTGATCATAATACTTTTTTTTTGGCTGAAGTGGTCAAAGAAGTGAAGAAAAAGTTCAATACATATTCGACAACATCTGCTTCTACACCAACTTTTGCACATACACCTTCTACACCAACACATTCTTCACGGGGCTAAGCTTGTTATATCGAATTCTGACTTTGTATGTATCTTAATGAATTGAAATGAAAACGCATGAAAAATCTTTGGAGAGTAAATTAAGATAATTCTCCAAAACATTATCTGTCTATAAAGATGATTTGGTGATCTGTTAAAATCTTTTTAAAAATTCAATCATTTTTATTTTTTTTTGAAAAGTTTTCTTGTAATCCAAGCTAATATTTTTTTAATACAATGGTTCTATTCCTTAATTGATTTTTTAATCATAATATTCATATATGGTAATTTTATTTGGTCTGATGTCAAGGTTTTTCTACATTTCTTTTATAATTTTCCAATTCAATTCTGTTTGAATTGTGTTACATGTATGGTAAAGATTCATTTTCATGATAATTTTATTAGAAAAACTTTAATAATTTTAATAAAAATCTTAAGATAATGTTGAACTTTTTATTATTAGGTATTTAACCCTCACAAGTTTGATTTAATTTCAGTTTATTTGGTATATATATTTTTTTTATTCAAACAAGTATAAGGGTTGGAAACAATAAATTTACCTAAAACTTTCAGGGAATATTTGTTTACCTTGCAAAAGTTTGAGGACTAATGTGTTTTTATCGAATCAACTGAATTGATTCTTCTTCCGATAACAATACCGTTATTAATTTCATAAACTAAATAGCATTTTTGATCAGATGGATAACCAATAAAAATACATTTAATGCCACGATCTTCAAATTTGGTTTTATGCGGCAAAACATTTGCAATGTAACATAAACATCCAAAAATTTTAAGATGATTATATGAACAGTTATCTTGATGTAGCATAAAATATGGTGTTTTAAAATCTAAAACTGAAGATGGTATTCTATTAATTAAATAAGTTGCAGTAAGAAGAGAGAAAGGCCAGAATTTAATATGAAGTTTGGATTGATTCATCAATGACCTTGCCACATTAATCAAGTGTCTATGTTTTCTCTCCACAACACCATTTTGTTGTGGAGAATATGCACAAGTTTTTTGATGAATGATACCTAAAGAATTAAAAATATATTGAATTTTGAATTTATAAATTCAGTACCATTATCACTTCTTACTATTTTAACTGAAGATTCATATTGATTTTTCACCAAAGTAATAAAATTTTTCATGTTTTCAAATACACATGTTTTATCTTTGAGAAGAAAAATCCAAGTGCATCTACTATAATCATATACTATGGTTAACATATAAGAAACTTGAATTATTGAAGGTTCCTTATAAGGTCCCCAAAGGTCAACATGAATAAGTTCAAAACATTTTTTTGAAACAGAACAACTATCAGGAAAAGGCAATCTTGACATTTTTGAAATGGAACAAACTTCACAATGGTGTATTTTATTTCCCAAACCAGGGTAGACATTATTCATGACTTTAGGAGATGGATGACCAAGTCTATTATGCATTCTAATACAATCAATAACAGGAGATGAAAATTCAGTAGAACTACTATGAGAAATGTCTTTAGAACAATAACGAAGAGAAGAGAAAAACAAATTTCCAATTTTCTTCCCAAACTAAAATTTGTTGACCAATTTACGGTCCTGCAAAATACATTCATCTTCATCAAATATGCACATCATGTTCTCATCTTTAATCAATTTTGCTACTGATATTAGATTGTATTTGAAGTCTTTTGCTATCATGACATCCTTTAGAACTAATCTTTCATTTAGTTTCATATCTCCTAATTCAACTATTTTTTTAATTGATCCATCCGCTAAATATAGGATCCTTACTTTCTCAAGTTTTCTAATATTAATGAGCAGTTTTCTAGTATTGCAAACATGACTGCTTGCCCCTGAATCTATCAGCCACATTATGTCATTGTTATCATCATGATATGTGCTCATACTGTGTTCAAATGTAAATGCATAACAAAAATCATAACAGGTTGGAATTTTAGTGTACTTACCTGCACTATACTCTGAAGTTCCTGCTGCTACATTCCCTTTTCCTTTTGAATTTGCCTTGCACCATTCTTTGAACTGTTTATATTCCGTTCCAGTAACCTCTACCTGTTCTTCAATGTCATCCAATGGAGAATTTGCCACATTTGCTGTGTTGACAGCAGCCTGTTTTTTTCTTGATTGTTTGAACCACTCCGGATATCCAAGTAATTTGAAACAACCTTCTTTTATGTGACCTTTTCATCCACAGTGAGTGCAGATAGAGTTCTTGTAAGGTTTGAATTTTTCAGCAGATAATTTTGAACTTCCTTCAATTTTCTGATTCTTGTTGTTCAATTCTGTCTTCTCCTTCACCATCATTGCAGTGTATTCTCCTTTAGATATGCTAATATTCCTCTTAGTTTCAACATTAACTAGAATAGTAAATGCCTTATGAACTGAAGGCCATGGATCAGATGCTAACATATTATCCACGACATGTTCATAAGAGTCATTTACTCCCATCAGAAACTGAAGCAACTTTGCTTCTTCAACATCTTGCGCTACTTCACTTACAACCTTACATCCATAACAATTGACAACATCTGATCTATCACAGTTGCACTTTCTTGCTGGCTTCAAATGTGCAGTTTCATCCCAAATCAATTTAACTTTGGAATAATGCTCAACTATATCAGAAGTACCTTGTTGAATAGTGGATATATCCTTCCCTAACTGAAAACGTCTTGGTCCGTTGTTGCCTTCATATGTATTTCGAATATCTTTCCATAGTTGTTGAGCAGTTACAGCATTCTGGAAATGAATTTTCAGGTTTTGATCCATAGTGTTCATTTTCCAGTTTCTCACCATAGCATCCACTAGCTTCCATTGCATTACTCCATCTATATCTAGTGGCATCTTACAAGATCCGTCGATGAATCCGAGCTTCATTTTTGCCTCCAATGCTAGTCTAATACTTGTACACCACTCATAGTAATGAGATCTTGTTAGTATAGAATTAGTAATTATTGCACCTGTGATGTCTCCATTTTGAAGAAGTAGTGGATCGGTGTTGTATTTCCTCTTGTTCGCCATTCTCCTCTTCAATCGAACCTCTGTTTCTTGATCTGAGTTTGAAGACGACGATCCTTCGCTGATAGTCAAATTAGGGTTTGAAATCTTCACTTCTTGATTCTTGTCGGTTGAATCACTATCTTCTGAGTTTGAAGAAGAATATGAACCATGCTCTGATACCATGAACAAATCCAGCAAGATCACTTTGCTGAATTAATCAAGAAAACAAATCGAAAGCAAATCGTAGAGAGAAGGCAGAGAAAACTTATCAACTTCATTGATCAATCAGTTGTTGAAGTTACAAAGTATTAATCGGTTAAAACCCCAAAATTAGTTTTTACTAAACTAACAAATAGCCCTTACACTTTATATATATTACAATTTCAATCAACTTAAAACATTATATTAAAATATTAACATATACTTATTCATTTGTATTAGAATTACAAATTTACAAATTTTCTTGATCATTTAGCTTGATACAACCTAAAACTAAAACTAAAACTGATAAAATCGTACTAATAAAACCAAGTGAAAACATTTTAAAGCAAGAAAAAGAAAAAAAAAATATTTTCAAAAGTGTCCTCAATCACATTTCACTTTATCAATTCTTTTCATTCCTCCTTCTCCTTTCCCTTTGCAAACTTCTTCATCAGAACTTTCATCACCTCTCCCTCCAGTTGATCTGTTCTTCTCCATCTCCTTCAATTTCAACAACATCTCAATGATATCGCGAGCTGAAGTTCTTGCACGGCCGTCTGTATCTTTCCCCCAGAGTTTGTCCACAGATTTCATCTTCTGTTTCAACATAGCACATTCTGCTTTAGACATGCCACTTGTTCGAAAGATCGAATCAACAGTGGAGTGGTGATCTAAAAGCTTTTTAGCATTGCTTTCATCCATTCGACAAGCCATCATAAGAAGATGTTCCATTGGAGGAAATTTCGACAACTGTTTCTCATCACCCTTTTTGTTACTCAGATTGTAAACATAATTTGCAACAAAACTCAAACCAGCATGTCCATGAATGGCCCAATTGTCTTTGCCAACTTTTGATTCAGGGACAATACATGCATGGTTAACATTTGCTCCAAGCTTTGCAGGCTCCAAATTTGCATGAAGATCATATTCAACCATTAATATTGAGACAACAGCTTGGCAAAGACGATAAGTCAGGATAGGCAGCACAGAATCATCTTCAAGCTTGAAGATTGTTGGCTTGATGTGTTTGGAATCAGTTGAACCTCGAATGACATAGGCAAAGACAGTTGTGTCATTCAGTTGAAGCTCTAGACCTCCATCAATGCCAGCAGGAAGATCAGCAGTGATTTGCCCAGCTAGTACTACATTAGATCCAATCCTTGGAATTCTTTCTCTGAATTCTTTTCCTTCAAAAACCACCAGATTGTACAGCCCCCCCAACCACCTTTTACCAACCTCAGACAAACTCTTTCCATTAGATCCATCTTTTTTGTCCTCCATGTAAACACTGTTGATAGTACTTGTGCACAAGGAGACGAATTTGGCAACTTTCAATCCATCTTTTACATTTCGATCCATCTTTTTTCCTTTAGAATGTGAACATCAACATTCAAAATTAAATACACAAATTCTAAACCCTAAACGGTTTTATGCATGTTAAAAGAAAGATAATAAAATTATGCAAATATATTTAAGATGACATGTATTTAGGCTATCTTCAACTGCACGCATTTGCGCGTCTTTTTTCCTTCAACACGGGCTATGAACACATATTTGCGTTGACACCGTTCATCCACAATTTTGGCTAACGTTAAAAAATGGCTCTTAAGCTATTTTTTATTTTTATTTTTACTTTTGATGTTCATATATTAAACTTCCACTTATTTTTTATTTTTAGATAAAAAGTTATTATAAATATATATATTATACTTCGAAATTTTATCTAAGTTATAATTTATTTTATATTTTTACGTTATATTTTATAATTTAAGTTATTAGATTGTAAATGAATTACTGTTGTTTGAAGTGACATTTACTGTATTTTAGATTTAAGAATGAATTTGTGAGTTAAAAATGGTCTTATACATTAATTATATTATTGTACATTAAATTTTTATATTCCTTAAAAAATATATTTCTCTATATAAATCTTTAACTTTTATTTTAAATATCATTCACTGCATGTAATGAAATATTATTTATATATAAATATTTTTATTCAAATTTAAATAATTTTGAATTAGTTTTAATTTATAAAAATTAAGTTTAATTCAAATACGTATGTATATATTTTTAAATTCATTAAATATATATAAAATTTGAAAAACATTTAAAAAAATATTTACCTTAACAAAGATCAATCATATAAACATCATTTATTAGATAAAAATAGAAGTTATTTAAAAAAAAATATTCTTCAAATATTAAATTTGAGATCAAATTAACAATTAACTAAATTATATAAAGTTCAACTCTGTTCAAATATTACTTATTATTATATAAAAATTAAAATATTAAAAAAATTAAATAACTCATTCATTTATATTTTTTATATCTATAAAATTTTGTTTATTAATTTAATAATATTTAACATTTATCAAAAAAAAATATAATTAATTATTTTAAAATAACTAAATTAAAATAATATAAAAAAATTAAATTAATATACATATATTTTAAAAATTATGTGGTAATAAAAAAAAAATTATTTATCTTGTTTTATTATAATAATAAATTATTATAATAGATAATTGAACAAATATTAAATAATATTTAAAATTAATATAATAATTAAATTAAAAAAATTCATATGATATGTCTGTACGCGTTTTTTTGTTTATGTTTTCATCCTACAGAAAATATACCCCGCCTTTAAGGACAGTTCGTGCAATTCAGAAATTATATATCGACCCCGCGATGGGAGATGGAAGATTTTTATGGTAGGTTTGACCCGTGCACTGTTTTATAAGAGAAAATATTTTTCATTTGTTAATGTGAGGTTTGTTAAAAACTCATTGACTTACCTCCCTTTGAATCTCGTAAAAAGTGGAAAGGGATGATGAATCAAAAATAGAGTTTTCTAGCATATGCCTCTTGAATTGGCCCGTACATGTTTCAAATCAATCCACTCGCGGATGTATCGATTTAATTGACTTTAGAGTCGTCACTTTAGTTTTCTTCTAAAACGAGTACAACACTCTAAAACGAGTCATTTCAAAAAATGATTCACAAAATTTCCGAAATTTCACATTATAGTCCAATATATTTTTAGAAGCTCAAAATATCGAGTTTGAAATTTTCAGAGTTGTTGAACTAAAGACATGATACTGTGAAGATAGACATTTTTCCAAATTAATCCCAAAAATTTTAAAAATTTTTATGGTTATTAAAAATATTTTTAAGCTACATTTTTTATTTCATAATTTTTTAACTTATGAAATTCAAGTTATAATTTTTTAAAGTTTCATAGCATTGAACCAGATACTTAATACAGGCCAAGCAGCTAAGAAGAAGTGTAAAGAACGAGAGTTATTGAAACTAGCATATTGAAAGATCAATCAGCCAAAATAACCATGAGTAGCTACAATATTATAAGTTTCTTCCTCTTGAATGAATTTGTAACCTTCATTAGCAAATTCATTTTCTGTAGTTTCTCTGATCAAACTAGAAGTTACCAAGGAATCATGCATAGCAAAAATTCCATCGACACATCAACGAAAGTGTGCATGCTAAACCAGCCTATCCGACCTTGTAAGATCGAATAATTCAAAGGTGTTAATCTGGTCTTTAGTTGTCTCCACAAATTTAAAATTTAATGAAAGATGGCGAAGCCTGCCCTAGAAATGGGGCGGAAAAGAATGTGAGCAAGTGTGAGTCTTTTTTCATTTCCTATTAAGATTGGAAATCCTGTATTTTAGATATCCATGCGATTGAGTCTTATGTTTTCGAAATAGTGTAAAAAGGAGTGCTTTGAATCATTGTTATTTGACTCAGGCCTTTATTTGTAGGAGTACATCTTGAATTTAGTGCTTTATTTTTGAATTTTGGGAAAATTTGAGGAAATTTAAAATATGTTTGGATGTTTTAATTATCATTTTAAATTTGTTTGTTAAATTCTGAAAATATGTCGGACTTAAAAAATTATTTTATTTTTAGATTTTTAAAGTTTGAAATCAAAATTAAATGAAAAAGAAGTTCGGGTCTAATTAAAAAATAGAAAGAGTTCAGTGTCCACTTTAATTTCGACGAATGTTTCTAGGTTGTTTTAAAAGAATAACAGGGCCTCTTTAAAACAAATGGGGAAGTTTGAGGAATCACAAATAAGAAAATTAAAAGATCTCTCTTTCTTCTTCCTCCCATCTCCGGCAGGGATCTCCTGAATCCGTTCATCTTCCGGGCATGGGGCATCGCAGACGGTAGCTCGCTGCTATAATGGAACACAAAGGGGATCGAAAGAAGATCCCTTCAGATTTGAATGAAAACTAACAATAGTTACAGGCTGTAACTATCGATTTGTTTCAAAGAAAATGATCAGATCGCTAACACCAGAGGTTCTTCCATCTATTGGAGTTGTGTTTCAATAGATTCGAAGATCTGATCAACAGATACAGACTTCAAACTGAAAACTAATCGATTGCTGCCTAAACCTATTTCAATCCTAACTAAACTTAGAACATCAAGAACAAGCTATGAATCAGACCGTAACCTTCAGATTTGTATAATCCATCGACGCCGGTGTTCAGAACCGACGTCTCCAATATGATATGAAGTTACAGTTCGAGGAAAATGTACCTGAATCGTGAAGAACGGTGAATGAAGAGATGAACTGAAGCTCGTCGGAATCGCCCTTGCTTTTCCTTGCTTCGGTTTCTTTTTTCCGTCTCCCAACCATCTTTTCTACACAATGGAGCAAGGAATCTTTGTCCTTCTTTGTCGTCTATCCCCTCTGCAGCTTTTCTTCTGCCTTTTGACCGTCCTTTTCTTTCGACCTGATGGAACAGCCAGCTAGCCCGATGGAACTAGGTGAACTCACCTCCTTTAGAACTGAACTGGATCTCTCTGCACTGGAACGAGATCTCCACAATGGAATTCGACCCGATCCTGTGCAGAGATAAATTCGATATTCAGTTACTTTCTCCACTAAAGCCCTCCCTTAGACCATCTCCAACCGATACCAATATCCAAACTCAAAATTCATTTTTTTACTCCAACCGATACTAATACTCAAACTCAAAATGAGTTTTCCCATCTTTTCTCTCCGGTAAATGCAAATTTACACTATTCATGAAACTCAAAATTTTATGTTATTTTATACATTAAATTTATTTATATAATTTATTATTTTAATTTATCTATATAATTTAATTTATTTATATAATATTTTTATATAACATAAATTTATAATAATATTTAAAAAAAATTATAACAATGTTCAATAATTATAATAATGTTAAAATATTATAATATAACATTTAAAATTTTATCTTCTTTTTATTTGTAAGAATAACTTTTAATTTATTTTGTGTATTGTAATTTTTAAAATTTTTAATTAATTTAAAGTCAAATTTAAAATAATGGGATAATATTAAAATATTATGATGTAATTTATAATATTGTAAAATATATAGGGTAATATTAAAAAGTTATAAAAATTAATGTAAAGAAAAATATTATAAGAATATTCTTTTGAATTTGAAATTTGGTTGGAGTAAAATTATTTTTTAATTACACTAAAATAAGTTTGAAAAATGAATTTTTCAGTTAGAGATGGTCTTAACTAAAATGGAACTCCAACAACCTAATCTTTTAACCATTTAAAAATTAATTTTGTAATATATATTAAATAAAGAGAGCAAGTTAATGAGAGAGAAAAACATAATATTAAAAGTGTGCGAAGACTACCGCTCGAGAAGAATACCACAAAACTAAATTGTAATATTATTTTTAACTTAAACTGTAATGTATAAACTAAAATGTCTTTTAAGATCAAGTGTAATGTTTAAACTTTTAAGAGGTTATCAAAGTATGAATAATATTTATGATTATGATATAGTCACATTGAAAGAAATCGGTATAACTATTTTACCTTATTTATGCAAAGTGATATGGTGACATTGAAAGAAATCGGTATAACTATCTTACCCTAATTATGCAAGAGTTCTAGCATATTGCAGCTCAATTTGATCATAATACTTTTTTTTTGGCTGAAGTGGTCAAAGAAGTGAAGAAAAAGTTCAATACATATTCGACAACATCTGCTTCTACACCAACTTTTGCACATACACCTTCTACACCAACACATTCTTCACGGGGCTAAGCTTGTTATATCGAATTCTGACTTTGTATGTATCTTAATGAATTGAAATGAAAACGCATGAAAAATCTTTGGAGAGTAAATTAAGATAATTCTCCAAAACATTATCTGTCTATAAAGATGATTTGGTGATCTGTTAAAATCTTTTTAAAAATTCAATCATTTTTATTTTTTTTTGAAAAGTTTTCTTGTAATCCAAGCTAATATTTTTTTAATACAATGGTTCTATTCCTTAATTGATTTTTTAATCATAATATTCATATATGGTAATTTTATTTGGTCTGATGTCAAGGTTTTTCTACATTTCTTTTATAATTTTCCAATTCAATTCTGTTTGAATTGTGTTACATGTATGGTAAAGATTCATTTTCATGATAATTTTATTAGAAAAACTTTAATAATTTTAATAAAAATCTTAAGATAATGTTGAACTTTTTATTATTAGGTATTTAACCCTCACAAGTTTGATTTAATTTCAGTTTATTTGGTATATATATTTTTTTTATTCAAACAAGTATAAGGGTTGGAAACAATAAATTTACCTAAAACTTTCAGGGAATATTTGTTTACCTTGCAAAAGTTTGAGGACTAATGTGTTTTTATCGAATCAACTGAATTGATTCTTCTTCCGATAACAATACCGTTATTAATTTCATAAACTAAATAGCCTTTTTGATCAGATGGATAACCAATAAAAATACATTTAATGCCACGATCTTCAAATTTGGTTTTATGCGGCAAAACATTTGCAATGTAACATAAACATCCAAAAATTTTAAGATGATTATATGAACAGTTATCTTGATGTAGCATAAAATATGGTGTTTTAAAATCTAAAACTGAAGATGGTATTCTATTAATTAAATAAGTTGCAGTAAGAAGAGAGAAAGGCCAGAATTTAATATGAAGTTTGGATTGATTCATCAATGACCTTGCCACATTAATCAAGTGTCTATGTTTTCTCTCCACAACACCATTTTGTTGTGGAGAATATGCACAAGTTTTTTGATGAATGATACCTAAAGAATTAAAAAATATATTGAATTTTGAATTTATAAATTCAGTACCATTATCACTTCTTACTATTTTAACTGAAGATTCATATTGATTTTTCACCAAAGTAATAAAATTTTTCATGTTTTCAAATACACATGTTTTATCTTTGAGAAGAAAAATCCAAGTGCATCTACTATAATCATATACTATGGTTAACATATAAGAAACTTGAATTATTGAAGGTTCCTTATAAGGTCCCCAAAGGTCAACATGAATAAGTTCAAAACATTTTTTTGAAACAGAACAACTATCAGGAAAAGGCAATCTTGACATTTTTGAAATGGAACAAACTTCACAATGGTGTATTTTATTTCCCAAACCAGGGTAGACATTATTCATGACTTTAGGAGATGGATGACCAAGTCTATTATGCATTCTAATACAATCAATAACAGGAGATGAAAATTCAGTAGAACTACTATGAGAAATGTCTTTAGAACAATAACGAAGAGAAGAGAAAAACAAATTTCCAATTTTCTTCCCAAACTAAAATTTGTTGACCAATTTACGGTCCTGCAAAATACATTCATCTTCATCAAATATGCACATCATGTTCTCATCTTTAATCAATTTTGCTACTGATATTAGATTGTATTTGAAGTCTTTTGCTATCATGACATCCTTTAGAACTAATCTTTCATTTAGTTTCATATCTCCTAATTCAACTATTTTTTTAATTGATCCATCCGCTAAATATAGGATCCTTACTTTCTCAAGTTTTCTAATATTAATGAGCAGTTTTCTAGTATTGCAAACATGACTGCTTGCCCCTGAATCTATCAGCCACATTATGTCATTGTTATCATCATGATATGTGCTCATACTGTGTTCAAATGTAAATGCATAACAAAAATCATAACAGGTTGGAATTTTAGTGTACTTACCTGCACTATACTCTGAAGTTCCTGCTGCTACATTCCCTTTTCCTTTTGAATTTGCCTTGCACCATTCTTTGAACTGTTTATATTCCGTTCCAGTAACCTCTACCTGTTCTTCAATGTCATCCAATGGAGAATTTGCCACATTTGCTGTGTTGACAGCAGCCTGTTTTTTTCTTGATTGTTTGAACCACTCCGGATATCCAAGTAATTTGAAACAACCTTCTTTTATGTGACCTTTTCATCCACAGTGAGTGCAGATAGAGTTCTTGTAAGGTTTGAATTTTTCAGCAGATAATTTTGAACTTCCTTCAATTTTCTGATTCTTGTTGTTCAATTCTGTCTTCTCCTTCACCATCATTGCAGTGTATTCTCCTTTAGATATGCTAATATTCCTCTTAGTTTCAACATTAACTAGAATAGTAAATGCCTTATGAACTGAAGGCCATGGATCAGATGCTAACATATTATCCACGACATGTTCATAAGAGTCATTTACTCCCATCAGAAACTGAAGCAACTTTGCTTCTTCAACATCTTGCGCTACTTCACTTACAACCTTACATCCATAACAATTGACAACATCTGATCTATCACAGTTGCACTTTCTTGCTGGCTTCAAATGTGCAGTTTCATCCCAAATCAATTTAACTTTGGAATAATGCTCAACTATATCAGAAGTACCTTGTTGAATAGTGGATATATCCTTCCCTAACTGAAAACGTCTTGGTCCGTTGTTGCCTTCATATGTATTTCGAATATCTTTCCATAGTTGTTGAGCAGTTACAGCATTCTGGAAATGAATTTTCAGGTTTTGATCCATAGTGTTCATTTTCCAGTTTCTCACCATAGCATCCACTAGCTTCCATTGCATTACTCCATCTATATCTAGTGGCATCTTACAAGATCCGTCGATGAATCCGAGCTTCATTTTTGCCTCCAATGCTAGTCTAATACTTGTACACCACTCATAGTAATGAGATCTTGTTAGTATAGAATTAGTAATTATTGCACCTGTGATGTCTCCATTTTGAAGAAGTAGTGGATCGGTGTTGTATTTCCTCTTGTTCGCCATTCTCCTCTTCAATCGAACCTCTGTTTCTTGATCTGAGTTTGAAGACGACGATCCTTCGCTGATAGTCAAATTAGGGTTTGAAATCTTCACTTCTTGATTCTTGTCGGTTGAATCACTATCTTCTGAGTTTGAAGAAGAATATGAACCATGCTCTGATACCATGAACAAATCCAGCAAGATCACTTTGCTGAATTAATCAAGAAAACAAATCGAAAGCAAATCGTAGAGAGAAGGCAGAGAAAACTTATCAACTTCATTGATCAATCAGTTGTTGAAGTTACAAAGTATTAATCGGTTAAAACCCCAAAATTAGTTTTTACTAAACTAACAAATAGCCCTTACACTTTATATATATTACAATTTCAATCAACTTAAAACATTATATTAAAATATTAACATATACTTATTCATTTGTATTAGAATTACAAATTTACAAATTTTCTTGATCATTTAGCTTGATACAACCTAAAACTAAAACTAAAACTGATAAAATCGTACTAATAAAACCAAGTGAAAACATTTTAAAGCAAGAAAAAGAAAAAAAAAATATTTTCAAAAGTGTCCTCAATCACATTTCACTTTATCAATTCTTTTCATTCCTCCTTCTCCTTTCCCTTTGCAAACTTCTTCATCAGAACTTTCATCACCTCTCCCTCCAGTTGATCTGTTCTTCTCCATCTCCTTCAATTTCAACAACATCTCAATGATATCGCGAGCTGAAGTTCTTGCACGGCCGTCTGTATCTTTCCCCCAGAGTTTGTCCACAGATTTCATCTTCTGTTTCAACATAGCACATTCTGCTTTAGACATGCCACTTGTTCGAAAGATCGAATCAACAGTGGAGTGGTGATCTAAAAGCTTTTTAGCATTGCTTTCATCCATTCGACAAGCCATCATAAGAAGATGTTCCATTGGAGGAAATTTCGACAACTGTTTCTCATCACCCTTTTTGTTACTCAGATTGTAAACATAATTTGCAACAAAACTCAAACCAGCATGTCCATGAATGGCCCAATTGTCTTTGCCAACTTTTGATTCAGGGACAATACATGCATGGTTAACATTTGCTCCAAGCTTTGCAGGCTCCAAATTTGCATGAAGATCATATTCAACCATTAATATTGAGACAACAGCTTGGCAAAGACGATAAGTCAGGATAGGCAGCACAGAATCATCTTCAAGCTTGAAGATTGTTGGCTTGATGTGTTTGGAATCAGTTGAACCTCGAATGACATAGGCAAAGACAGTTGTGTCATTCAGTTGAAGCTCTAGACCTCCATCAATGCCAGCAGGAAGATCAGCAGTGATTTGCCCAGCTAGTACTACATTAGATCCAATCCTTGGAATTCTTTCTCTGAATTCTTTTCCTTCAAAAACCACCAGATTGTACAGCCCCCCCAACCACCTTTTACCAACCTCAGACAAACTCTTTCCATTAGATCCATCTTTTTTGTCCTCCATGTAAACACTGTTGATAGTACTTGTGCACAAGGAGACGAATTTGGCAACTTTCAATCCATCTTTTACATTTCGATCCATCTTTTTTCCTTTAGAATGTGAACATCAACATTCAAAATTAAATACACAAATTCTAAACCCTAAACGGTTTTATGCATGTTAAAAGAAAGATAATAAAATTATGCAAATATATTTAAGATGACATGTATTTAGGCTATCTTCAACTGCACGCATTTGCGCGTCTTTTTTCCTTCAACACGGGCTATGAACACATATTTGCGTTGACACCGTTCATCCACAATTTTGGCTAACGTTAAAAAATGGCTCTTAAGCTATTTTTTATTTTTATTTTTACTTTTGATGTTCATATATTAAACTTCCACTTATTTTTTATTTTTAGATAAAAAGTTATTATAAATATATATATTATACTTCGAAATTTTATCTAAGTTATAATTTATTTTATATTTTTACGTTATATTTTATAATTTAAGTTATTAGATTGTAAATGAATTACTGTTGTTTGAAGTGACATTTACTGTATTTTAGATTTAAGAATGAATTTGTGAGTTAAAAATGGTCTTATACATTAATTATATTATTGTACATTAAATTTTTATATTCCTTAAAAAATATATTTCTCTATATAAATCTTTAACTTTTATTTTAAATATCATTCACTGCATGTAATGAAATATTATTTATATATAAATATTTTTATTCAAATTTAAATAATTTTGAATTAGTTTTAATTTATAAAAATTAAGTTTAATTCAAATACGTATGTATATATTTTTAAATTCATTAAATATATATAAAATTTGAAAAACATTTAAAAAAATATTTACCTTAACAAAGATCAATCATATAAACATCATTTATTAGATAAAAATAGAAGTTATTTAAAAAAAAATATTCTTCAAATATTAAATTTGAGATCAAATTAACAATTAACTAAATTATATAAAGTTCAACTCTGTTCAAATATTACTTATTATTATATAAAAATTAAAATATTAAAAAAATTAAATAACTCATTCATTTATATTTTTTATATCTATAAAATTTTGTTTATTAATTTAATAATATTTAACATTTATCAAAAAAAAATATAATTAATTATTTTAAAATAACTAAATTAAAATAATATAAAAAAATTAAATTAATATACATATATTTTAAAAATTATGTGGTAATAAAAAAAAAATTATTTATCTTGTTTTATTATAATAATAAATTATTATAATAGATAATTGAACAAATATTAAATAATATTTAAAATTAATATAATAATTAAATTAAAAAAATTCATATGATATGTCTGTACGCGTTTTTTTGTTTATGTTTTCATCCTACAGAAAATATACCCCGCCTTTAAGGACAGTTCGTGCAATTCAGAAATTATATATCGACCCCGCGATGGGAGATGGAAGATTTTTATGGTAGGTTTGACCCGTGCACTGTTTTATAAGAGAAAATATTTTTCATTTGTTAATGTGAGGTTTGTTAAAAACTCATTGACTTACCTCCCTTTGAATCTCGTAAAAAGTGGAAAGGGATGATGAATCAAAAATAGAGTTTTCTAGCATATGCCTCTTGAATTGGCCCGTACATGTTTCAAATCAATCCACTCGCGGATGTATCGATTTAATTGACTTTAGAGTCGTCACTTTAGTTTTCTTCTAAAACGAGTACAACACTCTAAAACGAGTCATTTCAAAAAATGATTCACAAAATTTCCGAAATTTCACATTATAGTCCAATATATTTTTAGAAGCTCAAAATATCGAGTTTGAAATTTTCAGAGTTGTTGAACTAAAGACATGATACTGTGAAGA
Source organism: Impatiens glandulifera (assembly GCF_907164915.1). NCBI lineage: Eukaryota > Viridiplantae > Streptophyta > Magnoliopsida > Ericales > Balsaminaceae > Impatiens > Impatiens glandulifera. The sequence continues at coordinate 6,510,392 of NC_061869.1, read as the reverse complement.
TAGACATTTTTCCAAATTAATCCCAAAAATTTTAAAAATTTTTATGGTTATTAAAAATATTTTTAAGCTACATTTTTTATTTCATAATTTTTTAACTTATGAAATTCAAGTTATAATTTTTTAAAGTTTCATAGCATTGAACCAGATACTTAATACAGGCCAAGCAGCTAAGAAGAAGTGTAAAGAACGAGAGTTATTGAAACTAGCATATTGAAAGATCAATCAGCCAAAATAACCATGAGTAGCTACAATATTATAAGTTTCTTCCTCTTGAATGAATTTGTAACCTTCATTAGCAAATTCATTTTCTGTAGTTTCTCTGATCAAACTAGAAGTTACCAAGGAATCATGCATAGCAAAAATTCCATCGACACATCAACGAAAGTGTGCATGCTAAACCAGCCTATCCGACCTTGTAAGATCGAATAATTCAAAGGTGTTAATCTGGTCTTTAGTTGTCTCCACAAATTTAAAATTTAATGAAAGATGGCGAAGCCTGCCCTAGAAATGGGGCGGAAAAGAATGTGAGCAAGTGTGAGTCTTTTTTCATTTCCTATTAAGATTGGAAATCCTGTATTTTAGATATCCATGCGATTGAGTCTTATGTTTTCGAAATAGTGTAAAAAGGAGTGCTTTGAATCATTGTTATTTGACTCAGGCCTTTATTTGTAGGAGTACATCTTGAATTTAGTGCTTTATTTTTGAATTTTGGGAAAATTTGAGGAAATTTAAAATATGTTTGGATGTTTTAATTATCATTTTAAATTTGTTTGTTAAATTCTGAAAATATGTCGGACTTAAAAAATTATTTTATTTTTAGATTTTTAAAGTTTGAAATCAAAATTAAATGAAAAAGAAGTTCGGGTCTAATTAAAAAATAGAAAGAGTTCAGTGTCCACTTTAATTTCGACGAATGTTTCTAGGTTGTTTTAAAAGAATAACAGGGCCTCTTTAAAACAAATGGGGAAGTTTGAGGAATCACAAATAAGAAAATTAAAAGATCTCTCTTTCTTCTTCCTCCCATCTCCGGCAGGGATCTCCTGAATCCGTTCATCTTCCGGGCATGGGGCATCGCAGACGGTAGCTCGCTGCTATAATGGAACACAAAGGGGATCGAAAGAAGATCCCTTCAGATTTGAATGAAAACTAACAATAGTTACAGGCTGTAACTATCGATTTGTTTCAAAGAAAATGATCAGATCGCTAACACCAGAGGTTCTTCCATCTATTGGAGTTGTGTTTCAATAGATTCGAAGATCTGATCAACAGATACAGACTTCAAACTGAAAACTAATCGATTGCTGCCTAAACCTATTTCAATCCTAACTAAACTTAGAACATCAAGAACAAGCTATGAATCAGACCGTAACCTTCAGATTTGTATAATCCATCGACGCCGGTGTTCAGAACCGACGTCTCCAATATGATATGAAGTTACAGTTCGAGGAAAATGTACCTGAATCGTGAAGAACGGTGAATGAAGAGATGAACTGAAGCTCGTCGGAATCGCCCTTGCTTTTCCTTGCTTCGGTTTCTTTTTTCCGTCTCCCAACCATCTTTTCTACACAATGGAGCAAGGAATCTTTGTCCTTCTTTGTCGTCTATCCCCTCTGCAGCTTTTCTTCTGCCTTTTGACCGTCCTTTTCTTTCGACCTGATGGAACAGCCAGCTAGCCCGATGGAACTAGGTGAACTCACCTCCTTTAGAACTGAACTGGATCTCTCTGCACTGGAACGAGATCTCCACAATGGAATTCGACCCGATCCTGTGCAGAGATAAATTCGATATTCAGTTACTTTCTCCACTAAAGCCCTCCCTTAGACCATCTCCAACCGATACCAATATCCAAACTCAAAATTCATTTTTTTACTCCAACCGATACTAATACTCAAACTCAAAATGAGTTTTCCCATCTTTTCTCTCCGGTAAATGCAAATTTACACTATTCATGAAACTCAAAATTTTATGTTATTTTATACATTAAATTTATTTATATAATTTATTATTTTAATTTATCTATATAATTTAATTTATTTATATAATATTTTTATATAACATAAATTTATAATAATATTTAAAAAAAATTATAACAATGTTCAATAATTATAATAATGTTAAAATATTATAATATAACATTTAAAATTTTATCTTCTTTTTATTTGTAAGAATAACTTTTAATTTATTTTGTGTATTGTAATTTTTAAAATTTTTAATTAATTTAAAGTCAAATTTAAAATAATGGGATAATATTAAAATATTATGATGTAATTTATAATATTGTAAAATATATAGGGTAATATTAAAAAGTTATAAAAATTAATGTAAAGAAAAATATTATAAGAATATTCTTTTGAATTTGAAAATTTGGTTGGAGTAAAATTATTTTTTAATTACACTAAAATAAGTTTGAAAAATGAATTTTTCAGTTAGAGATGGTCTTAACTAAAATGGAACTCCAACAACCTAATCTTTTAACCATTTAAAAATTAATTTTGTAATATATATTAAATAAAGAGAGCAAGTTAATGAGAGAGAAAAACATAATATTAAAAGTGTGCGAAGACTACCGCTCGAGAAGAATACCACAAAACTAAATTGTAATATTATTTTTAACTTAAACTGTAATGTATAAACTAAAATGTCTTTTAAGATCAAGTGTAATGTTTAAACTTTTAAGAGGTTATCAAAGTATGAATAATATTTATGATTATGATATAGTCACATTGAAAGAAATCGGTATAACTATTTTACCTTATTTATGCAAAGTGATATGGTGACATTGAAAGAAATCGGTATAACTATCTTACCCTAATTATGCAAGAGTTCTAGCATATTGCAGCTCAATTTGATCATAATACTTTTTTTTTGGCTGAAGTGGTCAAAGAAGTGAAGAAAAAGTTCAATACATATTCGACAACATCTGCTTCTACACCAACTTTTGCACATACACCTTCTACACCAACACATTCTTCACGGGGCTAAACTTGTTATATCGAATTCTGACTTTGTATGTATCTTAATGAATTGAAATGAAAACGCATGAAAAATCTTTGGAGAGTAAATTAAGATAATTCTCCAAAACATTATCTGTCTATAAAGATGATTTGGTGATCTGTTAAAATCTTTTTAAAAATTCAATCATTTTTATTTTTTTTTGAAAAGTTTTCTTGTAATCCAAGCTAATATTTTTTAATACAATGGTTCTATTCCTTAATTGATTTTTTAATCATAATATTCATATATGGTAATTTTATTTGGTCTGATGTCAAGGTTTTTCTACATTTCTTTTATAATTTTCCAATTCAATTCTGTTTGAATTGTGTTACATGTATGGTAAAGATTCATTTTCATGATAATTTTATTAGAAAAACTTTAATAATTTTAATAAAAATCTTAAGATAATGTTGAACTTTTTATTATTAGGTATTTAACCCTCACAAGTTTGATTTAATTTCAGTTTATTTGGTATATATATTTTTTTTATTCAAACAAGTATAAGGGTTGGAAACAATAAATTTACCTAAAACTTTCAGGGAATATTTGTTTACCTTGCAAAAGTTTGAGGACTAATGTGTTTTTATCGAATCAACTGAATTGATTCTTCTTCCGATAACTTTCACCTTCCTACGGTTAGTTTGTTACAGAAGACATGTACAAGCCTCCAACCGATAGCCATTGCAAGAAAGCTCAAATGAAACCACCAATGGATTCAAAGTATATATCTATAGAGGAGCTATGGTGTGTCAAATTACAGTTCAAAGAAGTGAAATCAAGAAAAATCGATGGTAGAGGAGATGAGTCATCCGGCGGTAAAGCCAAATCCGGCGGAAACGTCCAATCCGGCGGAAACGTCCAATCCGGCGGCAACAACCGATACTTCGGTAAATTTCAATCCGGCGGTAACGTCCAATACGGCTGTAGTAGAGGAGATGAGTCATCCGGCGGCAACGTCTTCCAATCCAGAGGAAACTTCCAATACGGCAGTAATGTCCAATCCGCCGGCAACGTCCAATCCGGCTGTAACGGCCATTCCGCCGGCAGCGTCCAATACGGCTGTATCCAATCCGCCGGCAGCGTCCAATCCGGCGGTAAAGTTCAATCCAGCGTCGACGTCGTCCAATTCGCTGGAAACGTCCAATACGTCGCTAAAGTTCAATCCGGCGGCATTGTCCAATTCGGCAGCAACTTCCAATCCGGCGGTAAAGTCCAATCTGCCGGTAACATCCAATACGGCGTTAAAGTTCAATCCGGCGGTAATGTCATCCAATCCGGCGTCAACGTCGTCCAATCCGGCGGCAATGTCGTCCAATCCGGCGGCAACGTCTACGGCGGTAAAGTCCAATCCGACTGCAACGTCCAATACGGCGGTAAAGTTCAATCCAGCGGCGACGTCCAATCCGGCGTCAACGTTGTCCAATCCGCCGGCAACATCCAGTACGTCGGTAAAGTTCAATCCCGCAGCAACGTCCAATACGGCTATAACGTCCAATTCGGAGGCAAAATCCAATTCGGCGTCAACGTCCAATGCGGCGTCAACTTCCAATCCGGCGGCAAATTCCAATCAGGCGTCAACGTCGAAAATTCCAACGGGAAAGTCCAAGCCGCCGAGGCCACCGAAGCCACCGAGGCCGCCGAGACCAGCGAATATTCCAACGGGAAAGTCCAAGACACCGGAAAAGTCGAATCCAACAGCAAGTTCCAAGCCATCGGCAAAGTCCAAGCCATCTGCAAAATCAAATCCGACGGGAAAGTCCAGTCATGCGAAAAAGTCCAAGGTCCCTATCTTGATATTTCCTCCTGCAGCCCTTCTCGAGAGGCTCAAAGATCACCGCCAAGTGGACGTACTTCGCTTCTGGGACGAGCTATCTCCTGAAAATCGCCATCATCTTGTCAAGGACCTCGAGGTATTCTCTGTGTGATCCCTCCATCCCTGCATGCATGCCTCCTTTTTCTTTACCAGCAAGATTTACTAGCCATTTGTGTTTTATTAGTTTTATTCTGGATATGGTTGCAATCTAAGTTTTTCATTAATTTCAGAGCATAAATCTTCCAAGGGTAGACAGGATCATCCAATTGTCACTAGAATTTAAAGGTATAATGTATATTGCATATTGTTTAATTCTCCAACCAACTGATTGTTCTTCATTCTCAGCACTTCCAAGAGTTGCTATTGAACCTGTGACTGAAAGTAATGTCTCGACTGTGGCAATGAGAACCTTTGAAGACAGGGTGAAATGGTGGAATATGGGTCTTAAAGCTATATGTGAAGGGGAGTTAGCTTTAGTGCTTCTGTCTGGTGGGCAGGTATTGATTTTGGTTAATTACCAATATTGGTTTGTATAATTTGGTTTATTCTGTACAATGTAACTAATATTATGGTCCGAAACTTAACTTATGCTTATGAATCTTTGAAACATGAACGTAGGGAACTCGGCTTGGAAGTTCAGAACCCAAAGGATGCTTTCGTAAGCGAATTAACAAATTTTCTTAAGTTGTTTGTTTTTGTGAGAATTCACATCCATGTTTATGTTCATCTGGTTCGTAAATGAGAAGAAGAAAACATAACCTTCTTATAAATCCAAACAGAAAATAAGCTCTTATAGTTACATGTATTATGAATCTTGCACAAAAGGAAAGACAAATCTTAGGACTAAAAGGGCCAGAATTCATATTGATTTGAGCTCTTGATTTATTTTTTCTACTTGTTTTTGATATTATGTTCTTGTTGTCTCTTTTCTTTGTAGTTGTTTTTGATGAAATCATGTCATAACTTGTATCTTTAATGAAAAAAAATCTCAAGTTCTAATACTCTCTCCAATAACAAAATCACTTTTTTTCTTTTATTTGACAGAAATTGGACTTCACTCTAAAAAGTCATTGTTTCAACTTCAGGCAGAAAGAATCTTCACTGTGCAAAATTTAGCCTCTGAATCAGTAAATAATGGTAAGATGAATCTCCCATCTTTTTAATTCTTCTTCTTCTTCTTCATGGTTTGTTTATCCATATGCTTACTTTCTCTGTTTTCTGAAAAGCGATTATTGTGCGGATACACTGGTATATAATGACTAGCCCTTTCACTGATGATAAAATCCAAGAATTTTTTAAATTTCATAAATATTTCGGTCTTGAAGCTGATCAAGTAAGTGGAGCCTCATGTTTTATCTCTTCTATACATGATTTTAATATTTTATTAGTTCCATAATCACATTTTTCAATTTCAGATAACCTTCTTCCAGCAGGGTATTTTACCATGCTTCTCGAAAGATGGTAAATTCATAATGGAGACTCGTTACAATGTAAGTTTTCTACTTCTTACATTGAGCTCTTTCAGTTTTTTTGCAACTTCAATCAAAGTTCGTCACAATCTTTTATTTTGAATCAGGTGGCAAAAGCTCCAGATGGAAATGGAGCAGTTTTCAGTGGTACTTCATGGATTTAGGGTTGTGGGCTATTATATTTCTGAACTTTTAATGCATTCTTAATTTTTAAATCTTATGATTAGCATTGAAATCTTCGATACTACTTAACGATATGGTGATCAGGGGGATTAAGTATGTAGATTGCTATGGGGTTGATAATGCACTGGTGAGTCCTCATAACAAAATAAATATTTCAGTTAGATTGCTAACAGATCAAAATAGTCCCATCCTGTGAAAAATCCTCCTTTCTTGATCGAAGCCACATTTATTTATGCTTTCTCAGTTATAGTTTAAGTAATATCATGGATGCAGGTCCGAGTCGCTGACCCAACATTCTTAGGTTATGTTATTGACACTGGTGCAGCTGCTGCAGCAAAAGTAGTTCGAAAGGTTAGAGAAACCTTCCAGTTTGTAGATTTTTATTTTAGTAAATGATCCTGTTACGAAGAGTGCAACTCAAATTGAAACACATAAACATTATAAAATTAAATAAATTGACGACATTTCTTGAACTAAAATACATGCAGGCTTATCCAAGAGAAGAGGTTGGTGTGTTTGTAAAAAGTGGAAGTAAAGGTACTTTATCTGTGGTTGATTACAGTGAATTGGAACCATCACTTGGAAGTGCAATAAATCATGAAACTGGCCAAGGGCAACTTCTCTTTTGCTGGAGTAATGTATGTTCTTATATCTTTGCTTCATATATAAAATATGTTTGATTTAAATGTCAACTTTATATTACAGGTATGTTTGCACATGTTTACCCTGGCTTATCTAGTCCATGTAGCAGATAAGTTTGAGAAAGATAACATGTAAGTGAAGAAACAACTTGATTTTGAATGAATGAATGAATAATGAGAATTTGATTATATATGAGTGTATGTAGTTATCACCTGATTGAAAGGAAAATTCCTTCAATTAAGGGACTCACAAATGGATACAAAGCAGAGAAGTTTGTTTTTGATCCCTTCCCAAATGTATCTTCTAGCATAGTGCTTTATGAGGTGATTTTTGAATGATGACTTATTGTATTGTTAGTTAATTTATTGGGGATGACATAAACATGATATATATATATATAGGTATTGAGAGATGAAGAATATGCACCAGTAAAGAATGCAAGTGGATCGAAATATGACACGCCAGAAAGTGCTAAACGGTTATTGATCAGTCTACATGCTCGTTGGGTGGTTGGTGCTGGTGGTGGCTTATCGATTTCAGAACCATCTATATATACCAGAGGTAATAGTAATAATATATATTAACATTAACATTATGATTATTGCATTATTGCATTATTGAAAATTCCCATTTGTTTTGGTTTTCGGTATAGCTGTAGAAGTATCACCACTTTGTTCATATGCTGGAGAGAATCTAGCATCTGTTTGCCGTGGAAACTCATACTATGGTCCTTGTGAAATTCAGAGTTTTCCTACTTGACTTCTTTTTCATTACTTCTCTATTGTCTCATCATACATTTCATACATACTTTGAGAATATAATTCAATATACAAAGCAAGTTTGATGTTTAGCTTACACTTTTCTCATTAAAACGACCTGAAAGTAAAACGTTGTTAGTAAAAATTGAATATTTAAAACCGGCTCTCGATAAGCCCAACAAGTCCATGAATTAGGACTGACTAATATAGTCTCTAATTTTCAGTTTAGTCTCAATTATATTGGATCAGTTCTATTCTCTATTCCTGTTTTTTCACTTTCTCTTTCACTTCATCTCAATTAGGATACCATTTTAAAAAACAAAATAGTATAGAATGGTGTGCTTGAATCTATAGTCAATTAAATGGAACAAAATTGAAGCTTTCAATCTATAAAGTGTCAAATTGAAACATTTTTCAAGTTAAAGGGAGAACTTGACATTGTGTGAAAGTTTAGATGCTAATTAAATTTAACATGAATGATTAATTGTCTTTTCATTTTCAATTTCAATTTCCTATCCTCTCATGATTCATGTGCTCCACTCTATATATCTCATTCTCATATTTTATATAAACTTTTTGCAATTAATTCAAGAGTGAAAGCAACAAAACTAAACAATATTTGAGTGCTTTGTTTTTTATTTTTCTCAATGATAATCTTATGTTTCTTTAATCTAAATTTAAATGTCCCACAATATAATTTGTATTTTACTTTTAAAATTTTAAAAAACTAGCACAATTCATTGCCCCCATAGTCATCGTCTTCACCTCAACTTAAAACGTTTTAAATAGTAAAATCGAACTTATAACGATTATTGTTCTCTTAAAAATAAGTATTATCACTCGAAATATCTTAGTCTTAGTGTTTTAATGACTTGTATAATAATTATTTGAGATTATTAAAAAATTATGTACTTTTACCTATTAATATAGTATAAATCAATAATCAAAATAGCAAAGATATTTTTAAATTTTATTTATTCTTTATTTTATTATTAATATTGAATTCTTTTTTTATTTCTCTAAGGATTTTTTTTATTGTTTTACTAAACTACATTTACAATAAATAAATTATAAATAATAACATATGGATCCACTACCATCCTATCAATAATGAGAGGAGACAAGGACTTATGATGATATAGTCAAGATTTAGTCAAAAGGTACCAAATATATACATCATGTGGAGTGTGGACAACTCTAAAAAAAAGTTATAAATTATAAATCATCAAATTCAAAGCTTAGATTGATTCACCCATTGATTTTTCCTCAATAAATTATTATAATTTTAACTAATAAGTTTAATAAATTCAATACTATCAAATTTATTTAAGTAATTTATTAATAAATTAGATCAAATAAACTCAATCAAACTAACCTTTATATATATAAAAGCAGACAGAGAAATCTAGCCAGGTTCTTATCTTATTATTATCCATTGGTGGCACATGCATATATGCATGAAAGTTTTTTCAGATCAGACAGATGGTTAAGATTCCCCTTATATTAGTAAGCCAATATATATATTAAAAAAAATAAAAGCTCTAAAATGTAGGCTCACATGTCATGTAATTAATTAATAATGTGTTAATTGATAGTCTGAAATAATACTTCATTTTTCTAGTCTTTATCAATAATAAAAAATTATAATTTGAATCAAAATATTTTACATATTTAAATATAAATATACATTAAGTACATTGATAAAACAAAGTTTAATCAAAATTAAAATAAAAAAACCCATAAAATATGGTTGTGATGTATGGTTGGTTTTTAATCGGCTCGGTTGGATTTCATCGATTTTAGTCGGGTTTTCATACAACTCCTAGTTTGAGGGCTTGATTATTATTTTTACTAATAAATATTTGGTTTGATTTGCCTTTCATAAGGTGTATAAGTCCCTGGACCAAATGAAAAAAAAAACATTTTTTCTTCTTATTCAAATAATTCAAGATCTTTCTATATATTATTATCAATCATATTAAAAGAAACTAGTTGTATATTATATATTAAAAAATATAATTTTGAACAGAGTTATTTAAATAACTTTATACCTAACATGTTAAGTCATTTTATACATAATATATGATATGCATCAAAATTAGTGTGTAATTAAATTTGGTACTCTTTGTTTATTTATATTCAATGTATGTATCCTTAATAAAAAATTATTTTGAAATGCGAAAGTGTTAAATAAAAAATAAAATCTATGTCTCCCATTCAGCTAAGTCCGTGCATGCTTCTATTGTAATTTCCAATGTCAAAATTCTCAATTTTCAACACCATATAAAATAATGAGTCAAAATAGGAAACTAAACTTAGGCACTAGCCACTAGGTAGACAAAATTAAGGGTTGTTTTATTCTTCGATGATGCATAGTAAATAATTATTTAATTAAAGGGTTATGGAAATGTATTTTATCTTTTTGCTAATACTTTTGGAATTAATTAAGATTTTAGCTTATGATCGGTCCCACTTTAAAGGAAGTTAGACTAGGTTTTGTTTGAATTTGAGTTTTAAAAATAATTTGGATTTAGAAAAATAATAATGATGGATGACGATTTTAAGGAGATATAAATTTTTTTATTCTTATAGAATGACTTAAAGTTTATTAGTATGTAATAAAAATTAAAAATAAAATAAAATTAAATATAATATATTTTGATTAATAAATTAAATAATACGATAAAAGTTTAAAAAATGAAATAATATTTGATTAGTTTGAATTATTACACTGGGCTAGGGCCAGTAATTTTAGACTCGACACGAAAACACAACCCGAATCGAACACGAAAAAATCAGGTTAGGGTCATGTATTTTTTTGTTCGGATCAAAATCAAGCAGACTTATTTAACCTGGTTAATAAACAGGTCAAAGTCGTGTCGACCTGAAAAGACCCGAAGTAGATCCGATAATTCGTTTATAAGTTTCTTTTGTTGAGTTTTGGGTTATTATTTTATATTAATTCACTCATTTTCTTTTATAATTTTTTTATAAGCGAATTTGTTATTTAACTTCATTTTTGTTTTGTGTTGATGTCATTTTAATTTTAAACATAAATGTGAATTAATTGCATCGAGTTTGATTCAAGTTGAGTTAGGTAAATTAGGTCACACGGGTTAGGTTCGGGTCAATCACAAATAAACAGATCAAGTTCATGTTAGAAATTTTGACTCAAATTACTAAACGGGTCAGGTTCATGTTAATATTGTTCAAACCGTTAACTCGTCATCCTGAAATTAACCTAAATTAACACCCTACAATACGCCCGAACTATCAAACTGATTTATCTTTAAAATTGATAAAAAAAATTTTTTTTATCAAATATATGAATATATATAATTAAGATATATTTTAAAATATTATTTGATTGTTTACATAAATAAAAAATAAAAAAATATAAATTTGTTGAATATAAATATAAGAAAGGAATAAATATACCAAACAAATTATTTAGTTTGAGAATGTGTTACTAAATTAGTTTTATTTGTAGTAAAAAAAGTATTCTGATAAGATCAAAATAAATAAAGTTAGTTAAGGATTGGTATAATCTATAGATTTTTTCTTACTCAAATTGATATCTTTTAATTTTTTTTAGATTAATACTCTTTATAACTTTAATTAATTTAATATTTTTTTTTACTTTAATTTCTTCATAAAATGATTTCTCAATAATAACAAATTACATATTAACAATATAAAAGTAAAAAAATATAAATTATTAATTTTATCACAATCTTATCCTTATTCATTAATAAATTACAAAAGTTAAAATAAAAAAAATATTTTTTACTTAGGCACAATTTCTGTAATCATAGTTTATAGTATACAACTTATTTCATTAATGTATAATCCTTGTCTTTATTTAATAATACCTTTTTACTTTATTTAATATAAATATTTTTCTTATAATAATTTAAATATTTTATGATAAGAAATAAATTCATTGAATCGTAGACACGTGACTACTTACTTCAACCAATAATAAATAAATAAAATAAATGACAGCTAGCAATTATATATAAAATTAATAATAAAATTAATATATATATATATATAAGTGATAACAAATTAACAATTACTCTCATTCGAATTGTCCGTCAAATTACTTTGCATTGGATTCCATCTTCTTCCCCAAATTTCTCAAAGAGAAGATCGAAGATCCAATCGGATCGAAGAAGAAGATGAGAATCGTAATTCAATGTAGATCTAAAGTCTGTAACGCTACAATAAATCCTAATTCAACTTCAATCGCAACAGTTGGAGGAGGAGGAGGAGACAATCAACGCTCGATTTCATCACGAAAAGTTTCCGTGGATTGTTGCGGTCTATCGAAGCTACTGAGGAAGTTCATTTCATCGAAGAAGGAGAGCAGCGGTGGCGGGATCAGGATCTCTACTCTGTTAATGAGGAACAATAGGAAGAGTAGGAGTAGACAATCATCGTTTAAATGCCGGTACGATCCTTCTAGTTACTCTCTCAATTTCGATTCATCAAGCAGTGCTAGTAATAGTCTATCATCTGAAGAGGATGATTATTACTATCAATTCTGTGCTTTCTCTTCTAGATTCGCTGCTGCCGTACCTAGAATTAGTACTGTTTCGCCTTCTTCGACCTTGACGAATGTGTTTTCTTGATTGATATAGATCTAGGTTTTTGATAGACGGAAACGGTTATTGGCTACAATTATGATCGATCGATGGATCTATTGATTCGATTGGAATTAATATGCATCAGTTTTAGTGTTATCATCTAGCGTTTTTGAACTTATACTGCTAGTGATAAATTGAAGTTATTGTTGTTAAATTATCCTTTAATCTTGATATGATTCATCATTATCAAAAGGATTACTATAAATTTAACATGATTTCATATTTTATTTTGTTAGCCGATTATTTGAAAATAGCTTCAAAACGCTTCTAGTGAGAATCGAAAAGAACTTTTGATCTCTTAGGTAGATTATTTTCATCGAACCACTTTGGTAGGGTTTCAAAGTTAATGTTGCGATCATGATAATAAAAAAGTGCATAAATGATTTTTTTTTATATTTTAGTGTCACGTTTTTAAAACCTATCAATATTCAATACGGAACCTTTATACCATCTAAACTATTCACTATATCATTTTAATGAATGTTCCTACAAATTAAGGTTTACAATCTAGGATTACATAAACTTTCATATACAACATCATCGTTAAAGATGGTACATACATATCCTCTCACCAAATCGAATATACTCTGAAGCGTTCTTTCATTGTTGAAAAAAATGAGAGTTTTACTTTGTGATGGTAATTGTTTTCATCTCCCTCTTATGTCGTGTCTCTTGTCTATCTGTCCGGAAACCATTGCTACTGGCCAATAGGTCGGACACCCAATAAATCCCACATTCATTAGTCGTATGAATAAATTTTCAAAAAGACGATCTTGATACCATTTAAATTAAAGCGTTTTTAATTAAAATGAAATGTGATCAATTTTGGACTCATGATAATTAGATTTTGTATATGTATTATTATTTTGTTTTTTGAATTTTTAAGAAACTAACATTTATGTTGTTTTTAGTAAAAAACAAATTTAAGACAATTTATTTGTTAGAGGTAATTTATTTTGTATACTTTTATTATAAGCTTATTGAAGGATATTTATATATGTATTGGATACAAATGAAAACAAAAATTAAAAGATTTTAAGTGCACTATCAAAATAAAAAATTCATTAATTTTAAGTTGGTAGATGAAGATTGAGAGACAATTAATGCTGTCAAAGTTAGACCACAATCCCCATCTAATTTAGAAACATTCTTTAATAGGTCCCATATCTTCTCTCAACAATGGAACTACAATAAATGATTTATTAAAACAAAATTAATACCATTAACAATTTTGATCAATGTCTTTCTTAATATGTAATTATCAATAGAGTACCTAATAAGGTAAGCAATTAATTTATACATGTTCTCCAAAAAAATCATTAAAAAACTTTTGAAATCACACCCATTATTTTTAAGGTAAAATTACATGTTTTAAATCTTCACTATTATACAATATTTTACAGATTAAATAGGGATGATAATGAGGTTGAAAAAGAGTGAGGAAATTCATTTACTATTCCCGTTATATTCTACTTCGAATATTTTTTTACTACAATTTATGTACCATTTGATTTTAAATTTTTTTTTGCCGCACCGAATAAAAATGAAAATAAAAAAATATCCCGAATAAAAATATTTTTATATCTCTGAACTCTTGAAAAAAATGTATAACACTTTTATAATATTATTATATTGGTAACTTATCATCATATAATTAATAAAAATATTTGCAATTTTTATATTGATCGTAAATTGTAATATAAGATAATATAATATATTTTTATTGTTGAAAAGTAAATATATGTGATTTTGTCATGTTAAACAAGAAAAGCTTAGGTTAATGTAAATTAGGATTTTTGTTTTGTTTAAGGTAATGGACAAAATGGAAATGAGTGTGAAATTGATTGGTTGAGTTAAATTTTGTCTCTCAACGGTACTTAAGTTTTCTATCATTATTAATGAGAGTTCTCGAGAATTTTTTGAGAGCTCTAGAGGGATTAGACATAGTGATTCACTATTTTTTTTGTTCGTCATTATTATGGAAACTCTATAAAAATGATAGTTTTCGTAGAAAATTCGGAATTTATCCGTGGAGTGAGTTGTGGGTCAAGAAGATATCATTTTGTCATATCACATTTGTTTTTCGCTAATAACACGTTCTGCATGGTTCAGGCTACCTATAGTAATTTTAAACACCTTTAAAATATTTTATGGTTATTCGGTGCATGTTCAGATCTTCGAGTTAATCTTAAAAGTTAGACATCATTTTTTTCAAATTCTGTTTTGAATAGAAAAGGATGAGGTTCATTGAGGTTCAGAATTTGTGGTCTTCTGTCAACATATCTTGGTATGACATTAAATGCTAAATTACGATCCAAAGTTTCTCGGGACTCGATTATCACTTAAATGGAATGTAAACTTTCTAGATAGAGAAGTGAAATAATCAAAGGGGATCGATTAATCCTCATTAAAAGTGTGTTGTCATTTATGCCCACATATATGATGTCGTTATTCATTCTTTTTAAGAATTTTTGGCGGAAAAATGAAAAAAATAATGTGTAAATTTCTATGGGAAACTTTTAACTCATCGTTTTTTGATCTAGTTAGTTAGGATAAAGTTAAATGTTTTAAAAATTAAGGAGGTCTAGATATTCAAGATCTTATTTCTTTTAATAAAGCTCTTCTATAAAAAAAAATAGTGTAGTAGATTTGCAACGGAGTCGAGGCATCGGTAATCAGATGTAAACATGGTCATGATTTGTCTAGTTGATTCACCAAAATGTCTAATTATCGAGTATGGTGTAGCATTTGAAGGGGAATATATTTTATATGAAAAAGTTTTCGTGAGTAGTCTAAATTCATTGTGGAGATAATTCTTCGATTAGTTTTTGAGACAAAATTTGATGTAGTGTTAAAAGTCTAGCTACGATGTATCTTAAGCTTGCTTTCATTGCTATATGTAGAAATGACACAGTTAAGGACATGTCTGATTATAATTAGTCTAGTGGTTTTACTAACCGAATTAGATATAAAATGAGATTAAATATTATGGAGACTTCGTCACAAAATACAATTTTACTTTTAGTGACGCAAACAAGTGTCCCCGTCTGAACAAGACGTTTTGCGTTGACAAGATATATATAGTTTCCATTTGGAGCATTGTTACAAGTTATTCGTTAAGATAATTCCACATAATTTTTGTTGGGAAAAACTTTGAGAGCCAAAGATTTCATCCAAGATCTCGTTCTTTGGATGACGCATTATTCACGTTGCAATTCTAACGGATGATATGTGCATGAAAAAGTTATATTATAGTTAATCGTATGTGTCACGAAGAGGTTGAACTGGTAATCTCATTTACTTTTTCATTATCGATATGTGACTAATATTTAAAATCTTTTGTGGAGTATTACTGAGATTCATTGGGTGATGCCCGAGTCTTTAGGTAGTTGCTGAGAAGTTTAAATTGATGCGACTGATATGACAGACCTACATATAAATATTTGGGTTACCACATAATTATTTTTTGGTAGACTATCTGGTTGGAGATAAATCGTCGAACTTTCAATGATCATAGTCGTCTGATGCGTATCATTCATAATGTTATTATTATGATATTTTCTGAAATTCGTTCAGGGGTCAATATAGTCTATCGGGGGGAGTTAATCGTTTTTCTCGAAAATTTACGAGCTCGATAATTTATTAAGTACCGTTTTTATTTTTTTCATGTCATGTCATGTTTTGTTGTTGTGTTTAAACGATTTTTTTCATTTTTAATAATAACAATATAATTTTATTTTAATATTATAAATTCATTTTAAAAATAGTAATATTTTTATTATCAATTATTACTATTATCCTTAACATTTATGTTTTAAAATTATTATTATTTATAATCAATTAATAAAGTTTAATTAAAATAAATTTATATATGAACAAAACATTATGTCAAAACCATACATTATAATAAAATTCTATATATTAATTCAAAATCCAATTAATTGTAAAATATATTAAATAATTATATTCATAAATAAAATAGTTGAAAAGAGTGATAAAATCTTTGAATATGAAGAAAAAAAAAAAGTTCATTCTTGATAGTTATTTTAATCGCAAAGATAGTATATATATATATAACAATTTTATAATTTATGACACACTAACTCTATAGCATAATTCAACGATTAAGGCTGGTTCTCGTTAGATAAATAACTCAAATTCAAAAAATATTTTTAACTACTATTTATCTATTATATTAATTAATTTATTAAATAAAATATTAAAATTATTCTTTTTATTTTATCTTAATATATTAATACTCTTTAAATATTTTTACTAAAAATATTATATATCTCCTCAAAATCACCGTTAATCATTATTTTTTAATTCTAGGCCTAAAATTAAATTGTCTTAAAAAAGCAGCAAAAGAATCACTAAAAACACACTTAATTTAAATTAGGTATGAATTTTAAATTTATAATTTTACTAGGTTCATTGAATTATTAATGTTTTTCTTTTAGGGTGTCAATTCAGGTAAGTTTCAGGATAGCGGATTCGGGTTGACAGATTAACGGAATCAACGATTCTAACCTAAATCTGACATGTTTAACAATTTGGGTCAAAATTCTCTAACTTAAACCTGACATGTTTATTTGTGTTTGACCTGAGCCTGACCTGTTTAACCCAATTTATCTAACTCAACTCGAACCAAACTAAATGTAATTTTTTTTATATATCTATATTTTAAATTAAAATGACATCAATACAAAATAAAAATGAAGTTAAATCACAAATTTACTTATACAAAATTTTACAAAAGAAAATGAGTGATTAACTAAGAAAGAATAACACAAAACTCAACAAAAAAAAAACTAATAAACGAGTTATCGGGTCTACTTTGGGTCATGTCAGGTCGACCCAATTTTGACCTGTTTATTAATCAGGTTAAACAGGTCGACCTGATTTTGCCCCGAACAAAAAATACATAACTAACCTTATTTTTTCGTGTTTGGTCCGTGTCGTGTTCAAAATTGTCGGTCCTAGTTTTTTTTTATACTTATAAAAATATATATACATTATTATATATACTTAATGAATAATATTTTTAAGAAAAATTGACAAAATCATAAAAAAGAGGTGAGTGTCAACCATAACCCATCCAAAATAATTAAGATTAAATATTAGAGTACATTATAAACATAAAAAAAATGTAATCTTAAGATAAACAATTTACACTTAATAAAAATACTTTGAAACACTCAAGTCAAAATTTCCAATATCAAAAATCTTCAAAAATATACTAATAAACACTACAAATTCACAATATATAAAGAATAATTTATACATTTTCTCTATTTTTCAAAACTAATCACTCCTCTAATTTGATTATTATTTTTTTCTAAAAAATTGATCATAATAGTTAACACACTGATTTATTAAAATCCTCAATAAACTTGGTTTGACATAATATTGTCAATTTTATTATTAAAAATAAAATAACAAGTTTAATTGACATGATTCTAAATCACTATTATTATTGTTACGAGGTTATAATGAGTCTCAAAAAATGGATCAATGGTCTTCTTCAATAAATTCAATTCATTGTATCATGTCTAATGAAAATGTGTGTGTGAGATAGAAAGTGTGACAGTGTGTGTGAGAGAAAATTTTGAAATTATGAATTTTATGAATAAAGCTGGCGTGCATGTGAACTGTTGAACCCAATGTTTATTTTAATAAATTTTATTTTATTTATTTTTTAATTCATATGTTGCAGACAGACAAATTCCGCTATATCTGGGTGGCAGAACGGATAAATGTTACGTACTTACGTTCATGTTTTTTTTTTTCCTTAAAAACAATATTTTATTTTTACTTTTATAGTTACATGCATGTGATAAGTAGCCTAAAGCCCTCACCCCCAACAAGGCACAAGTAACCAAAAAAAAATTCTCATTTAGTTTAAATCAGGGTTAATTATATTACACCAATATATTATTAATGAATATATATATATTTTTGGATTCTAATTTGAATTTTGAGAGAAAAAAAAAAGTAAAGTTTCTAGCAAAATTTTTTTATAAACATATATATATAATATAAGGGTGCGAGTTAGAGAAAATAGAATAAATGATAAGTAGAGATGAATGAATGAGAGAGAAAGAGATAATATGAATAATGATAGAAGAGAGATTATATTTTCTATGTATATATTTGATATTACATTAACACTATTTATATACATTACATTCATTGAAAAATTAAAAGAATAATAAATAACAACACTAATGATATACACGATTCAATGTGTTGGGAAACAACATCATTTATTAATTGGCAGACCCTTGGTAGGTGTGACGTTTATTTGTGAATGAATGAGACTTCATGTTTTCTAGTCTCATTGGAATGTAAAAAAACATCCTTATCTTTAATAGCCTTCATATCTTCACACACCCTGAGTTTGTTACGAAAAAAATGAACCGAGGTGATGACAATCATTTTGTAAATATGTCAGCAATTTGATCATGAGTCGGGACATACTGAATAAGTAAAGATTTTTTAGTCATTTTCTCCCTAACAAAGTGGAAATCAATCTCAATATGTTTGTACGAACGTGAAACACTGGATTTGCAGAGAGAAATGTTGCGCCGATATTATCACACCACAAAGTCGGTGGATGGATTGATGAAATTCGTAATTCACTCAAAAGAGATTGAAGCCAACAAAGTTCGGTAGTGGCATGAGCTAAGGCTCGAAATTCAGATTCAGTACTTGATCGAGCAACAACATGCTGTTTTTTGGAGTTCCACGAGATGAGGTTATTACCAAGAAAGATACAATATCATGTAGTGGATCGACGATCATCAGGACAACCTATCCAATCAGCATCAGAATAGGCCTCAAGGGTGAGGGATGTCGATGGACGAAAGACAAGCCCACGGTGTGGAGTATGACGAAGATATCGTAATATACGTTTGACCGCAACCCAATGGGTGGATGTTAGAGCGTGCATGAATTGACAAACACGATTGACCGCAAATGCTAATTTAGGACGAGTGAGAGTTAAATATTGTAGAGCTCCCACAATACTTCTATATAAAAAGGGATCAGAAAGGGGATCACCATCATATCTAGAAAGTGAAGAACCAGTAGAGACGAGAGAATTAAGTGGTTTGGAGTATTGCATGTCAGCCCTAATAAAAAGGTCCTGAATATATTATGACTGACTTAGAAAGAGCTCATCAGATTAGCGAGAAGCTTCAACACCGAGAAAATAATGGAGTTGTCCATGAAGAAAGGCGTTATTAACATCAAGTTGGTGAATATGCCAATTTCGGGACACATCAAGTGCAAGAATGGTCCTTATGGTTGTTGGCTTAATAACTGGACTAAAAGTCTCAACACAGTCAACACCAAGTTGTTGATGAAAGCCTTTCGCCATAAGACGAGCTTTATGACGCTCAATTGAGTCATCCGCTTTTCGTTTGAGTTTGTAAACTCATTTGCAACCCACAATATTTTGTCTAGAGTTAGGATGAACTAGAGACCATGTCTGATTCTGAATAAGAGCATTATATTTGGAGTTCATGGCTGAACGCCAAAAGGGATCTTTATTGGTAGAGGAGAAGCATGTCGGCTCAAGGGTGATGGTTGTGAAAAGGGCGGAAGAAAAAGGGAGACGGGACTTGGCACGGTTGCGCATAGGATGATTGGAGCAAGTAGGGGCTTTGAGAATTAGAGTATGACATTGATTGATGATGGGTGAGGGGGTAGTAGGTAGTGAAGAATATGGAATGGGTGATGAAATATTTGAAGTAGAGGGTGAACTGCTTGAGTTAGGTGAAGGTGGAGGTGATGAAGAGGGTGAACCGTTTGGGTTAGGTGAAGGTGGAGGTGATGAAGAAGGTGAACCGCTTGGGTTAGGTGAAGGTGGAGGTGATGAAGAGGGTGATGTGGTTTCAGGTGAACTAGTGTGTTCAGGTGGACTAGGGATAATAGATGTGATAGGTAATAAAGAATGAGGATTTGTTGTTGGTGATGTATATATAGGTTGTGGGTTTTGTGGGGGAGAGGATGAGTTGTAGGGAAATGTGGTTTCATCAAAAATGACATGGCGTGAAATAAACATGCGTCCCGTGGGGATGTGAAAACATCGATAGCTTTTATGTGAGGCACTATAGCCCAAAAATAAGCACTTTGGGGATCGAAAGTCAAGTTTGTGCTTGTTGTAATCTCGAATAAGAGGATAGCAATGGCATCCAAAAGTGCGCAAAAAGTTGTAATTGGGAGTTTGATTTAACAATACTTCATAGAGAGATCGATTACCCAAGACAGAAGTAGGTAATCGATTGATAAGATAGGTACCTGTGGAGAAGACTTCATCCCAAAAATACAGGGGAATAAATGCATGAGCAAGTAGAGTAAGAGACGTTTCAGTAAGATGACGAATTTTACGCTCGGCTACTCCATTTTGCTCACTTGTATGAGGGCATGAGAGTCTATGATGTATACCATTAAGAGAGATAATATGTCCAAATGTACGATATTCGCCTCCCCCATCAATTTGTAGAGTTTTTATCTTTTTACTGAACTGGTTTTCAACTAATGTTTTAAATTGAATAAATATTGTCAACACATCAGATTTGCGTTTGAGCGTATACAGCCAAGTAAATTGACTACAATCATCAATAAAAATAACAAAGTACTGAAAACCATTAGAGGAAAAAAATTGGAGCAGGTCCCCAAACATCTGAGTGAATAAGCTCTAAAGGTGTAGAAGAGCACGTTTTGGATAATACAAAAGGAAGTTTATGAGTTTTCCCAAATTGATAAGCATCACAAAATTTAGTATGCATATTACCTAACAAAGGTAATTTAAAATGAGACATAACATAAGTAGAAGTTGCAGGAGACGGGTGACCCAATCGAGAGTGCCAAACTAATGGAGTTGATTGGGAACTAATAAATGTTTGTTTGGGTGCACTCTTTGAACTGAGTAGTTGATATAATTTCCTTCTTCGTGACCTAATCCTTCACAACACAAAAGGTGGATAAAATTCAAAGAATACATTATTGTCGGCTGTATCGAGCCACACTAAGCAAGTTCTTCGTAATCATGGGACATGCAAAATATTCTTAAGATACATAGATCTGTGCGTACCAGTAAATGACGAATGTCTAATATTAGAAATATTTAGCTCATTTCCATTCCCAACTAGAATTTGTTGCTCGTCATTGTAAGGAGAATGAATGGAGAGATTATCGAAGTTAGCGGTAAATGATCAGTTGCTCCAGAATCAAGGTACCAAGCTGAGTTAGATACAATAGATGGAGTTGTCATCATAGCTGCCGATGAGGAAGATGAACAAAAATTTTGGACGAATCTACGTCGACAAGTTCCCACAGAATGTCCTAAAATATTACAAAGTTGACAAATTAAACCAGAACGACACATATTAGAGAGATGTCCAAAAAGATCACATGTTTGACATTTAGGCCGATTTTGATTTTGATGACCACGATAGGGACGATGAGGGCGAAATGGGCCAGTCATTAAATTAAAGAAATTTGATGGCTGACCTAAAATAGAAGATGTAGTATAGGCACTCTGTTGTGAGTGAAAAGAGCCACCTGGTATCGATGGACAAATAGCAGATCCAAAAGAGGGAGAAAATACAACTTTATCCGTATGATTCGTAGTCGCTAAAGTTTCGCGACAGCTATATACAACATTAGCAGTTAGCGAGTTGGCATAGAAAGACTCAAGTCTGATTTTATGTGTGAGAAGTAATCCAGAAAGATCGTCGACATTAATAGAATATGGACGTGTAGTAACTGCGACTAGAAGGGATTCATACTCAGGTCTAAGGCCGCCAAGAACGTAGAGAATAAGATCTTCGTCTGCAACTTTCTGCCCGGAAGCCGCAAGGTTATCAGTTATGACATTGATATCTTGGAGATATGACTCCATAGATGATTCTCCTTTTTTGATAGTTTGAAGTTGAATGCGGAGCTGCATTAGTCTAGCTTTAGATTGAGTAGCGAAACGTCGGTCAAGTGTTTCCCAGAGGTACTGAGATGAGTGTTCCGAGGAGCCAGCTTAACAAACGTTGATCTTGTTGTTCCCAGGCCTGAAGCTCAGTGGAAGTCGATGCTTCTTCGGTTTTAATAGGAACTGAGAGATCTCCATTGACAATCCAAAGAATCCATACCCTTTAAGAGCAGGTACAACTTGAGAACGCCAGAGAACAAAGTTTTTTTGGTCGAGTTTGATAATAGATGTATGTTGAAGAGAGTAGGCATTATTTTGAGCCATTTGAGAAGGGGATTGATGTAAAAATGTAAGAGGGTTTCCCTGATTCCAAATTAGAGAAGATAGAATAAATGATAAGTAGAGATGAGTGAATGAGAGAGAAAGAGATAATATGAATAATGATAGAAAAAAGATTATATTTTTTATATATATATTTGATATTACATCAACACTATTTATATACATTACATTCATTGAAAGATTAAAAGAATAAATGATAACACTGATGATATACAAGATTCAATGTATTGGGAAATAACATCATTTATTAATTGGCAGACCCTTGGTAGGTGTTGACGTTTCTTTAAAAATGAATGAGACTTTATGTTTTCTAGTCACCTTGGAATGTAAAAGGGGCATCCTTATTTTTAATAGCATACATATCTTTAATAGTGCGAACCATGCAATATCAAAAATTTTGATATATGATAATATCAGTACCCTACTAAAATCTCAATACGATACTAGTAACATACCGACCAGAAACAATAAAATGTTAGATGAGAAAGAAAAGAGATTTACTAGTATTAGAGAAAAATAAATATTTAAGAGTTAATCCTAAATCTTTTCAACTTTTTTTTATATTAAAATTAGAGAGAAAATATAAATATTTATGTATGAATCTCAAATTTATTCCTAGAAACAAAGCTTATAACATGTGTGAATCTAATTCAGGAAAATGAAAATTAAAACTTTGTTATTTATAATTTACATAGTTATAATTTATTTATAATTCAATTTTTTCCATATTTATGTATACTAATAATTTAGTCAGTTATTGCCAAATTTTTATAGTATATTAAAAGATCAATAGTTTATGTTACAGAATTTTAGATATATCAAAATTATTGATAACTTTTTTACCCCTAAGCATATCTCAAATTTTAAATTGAATTTGAATAATAAGAAGTAAAAAAAAATAGAAAAGGATCATTCTTAACTCTAATGCTTAAAACAATATTAGCCTGGTTAGATATTCCTACATAATAATAATAATAAAATAGAGAAAGAAAAACAACCATATTAGCCTGGTTAGATTAGATATATCTACATACATAAATATATAATATATAAGACTAACAAAATAACTAACTACATTTCTCTTGCACAATTCTTTACAAAATTACAATAAAATTATATAAGCTTTCCTTCAATGGATAAGTAGTTATCTTGCTTCTCTAGTCAAGTCTACAAAATTTTAAACCAAAATAAATCACATTCAATCGCAATCGCGATGATCCGACACAGTCCCTTCTGATGATATCTCCTCCTCTACCATATCCCCCTTCTCATCTGACTCGATTTCGCTAGACTCCCCAGCCACTTTCTCCTCGGAGGGAAGATCGGCTGCAGCAGCAGCAGTTATCACATTTAGGTTTAAAGGGTCATCCGAAGGAGCTATTTTCGATTCACTTGACTTGTGCTTTCTTTTCTTCTTTATATTTGCCAGCCTAGGATCCTTCGGTTCTGAAAGGGGAGGACCAGGCACTAAAAAAGGCGGAATAGTTGCCCGATTTTCTGGCCCGTACAAGAGGCGAATCGACTGTGTAATTGCTGATACAGTTGGTGGCAGTTGAGGATCTGGGGATTTCTGAGGAACAGTAATAACTGCTTCCCGAAGCCAATGAGGAAGTTTACTACTGATGTTGGAACAACTGCCCACAGGTTCTTCACGGGCAGTCGACTGTAACAATGATGTACCGGGCACATTCAAACTGGGCGGGCACGGGGTTCCAAATGAATTAAAATGAAACGGGTGGGCCTCGACTTGTCTATTATTGATGATGCCCCCCATAGGAAGAGCGTCGAGGCCCAATTTCATATCTGTGAGGTGACCTTGGAACCTCGATGGACTGAAGAATCTACTCCCCTGCAATGCCCTAGCCATCATTGCGTCCGATATAGATGGAAACATGGACCCAGCTTTTGTCTGTTTCGGAGGAGGCCGGAGGAAAGGTTTCGAATTCGAAACCGTAGGCCCATTCATCAGTTTGGATTGTTCTTCATCCCATCTTGCTGACATGTCTTCAGCGGTTTTTAACTTAGAGAATCTCAACCTAGGATCTCGCAAAATATCGTCCCAGTTTCCACGACCGTGTCTCCTGACGCCAACCCACAAGAAATCGAGTTCTTCTTCGGACCAAATATCCATTCTTGGCCCTGTTCTCATCATGATGGTTTCAAGAACCCTTCTGTGGTTCTCGGGAAACGAAGGGAATGGAGGTTGCATCGGTCCTGCACCTAAACCAAACTTCGAAGTCCAATTCCTGTCGGGTAAGTCTGGGGGGAATTTCAGATTTGGGAACAACGGCATTGTTGGTAAGTCATGAACCATGGCAGCCTCGTTTGGATCTGTAGTTCTGGTCCCAAGTGATAAATTTGGTATAAAGTCCGGAAGTAAATGATTGGTGGGAAAAGGAAACCTTGGCGGCAGAAATTTTTCGTCGAAAGGTAATCTAGGGAGAGACATCTTTCCTTGAGAAGAAGAAGGACCCAGATTATCGAATAGCTCAGGAGCTTTCCCGTGTGAGATTGGTGGATGCTGTTCATAATAGAAAAAAATAAAAATTAATCCGAAATTAGTGATCTAGATATATTAGTATCATGATTGAGATGATTTCATAAACTTTGAGATGATTTCATAAACTAAAATGTAGACTTGTGAGGATTATGAGCAGAGGAATCGAAGAACATAAGAATGAAAAGCCTTTTTATTCAAAAAAAAGAAAAGAAAAAAGGTGGCTAACCTGCAGTTGCAGATGTTGAAATGTCTGAAGAGATGCCTCCAAGGATGGTGCAAGTCCAACCCTATCCGATACTGGCTCATGATTATTAAGATTGATGTCGACACGAAAAGGAAACTCTTTCGGCACCACCATTTGCTTTCCTTGTCTTCTATAAGATTTGGAATACCGGCGATTTGATGAATCGATTTGATTAGCATTTGGAGCACATAAACCCAGGACAGGCAATAGATTGTTGTTGGTTGCCTCAACAAGCTCTGCACTAGCTTTCTCTTCAGCATGTTGAAACACATTATCATGTTTATGGTCAGATACATCAACTTGAAGCGACGTCTTCATGTCAACTGCATGGCTAGCAGCAGAAATTTCGTCATTTCTGCGAGCCAACCGTTCCTTTTGCCGGGCTCGTAGCTTGGTACTGTTCAAAGAGACAAAACAGTTAAAACAGCACTCATTGGGATGACAATTTCAATGTCAAAAGTTAATATTTTACTTTTCAACTATTGCCACATGCAGTTAAAGAATAAATAACAAACTCACTATTTTGTTTTAAGCGCTCTTCCTGCTGCTGAATATTCACGTTCTGGCTCTTGTTGTTCCGCCTCTGGCTCTACTTCTGGTTCATTAACACCAATCTGCTACAACAGAACTCAGTTTTATTTGAAGATGACTTACAAGCTAAGAGAATTGAAATTACCTCAGTAGATTGTGGAGCATAAGCCTCCCTGTATGAAACCGCTTTCCTTAGCCTTTTCCCTCTGCCAAGAGACGCTTCCTCTTCATTTTGATATCTTTCCCACCTAGAGTATATATATATATATATATATATACAAGCAAGGGTAAGAAAAATTACAGACAAATCTGCTACAAAAAAACGCAAACTGTTTACCTCACTCGGAGAAGCCTATCCCATTCATTTTCATCGCTAATACCAACTGAAACGTCCTCTTTTTTCTCTGGCTCTTCAGCCAGAATGCATGGAGATTCAGCTATTCGCGGCTCATCTATCGGTTCACCGTTCCATTCCAGAGACTACTCGGGGATTCAGTAGCCAGAATAATACATGAAACACAGAAAATAAGCACTCTTACAATCAGAAAGAAAAAAAAAGTATGTTCTCACCTTTACGGATCCAAGCATATCATTTTCGAGATCCTCTTCTCCATTTTCAGCTGAATTAAACTGGATATTTGAACGGTCAAGCAATTTGAGGATCGACGTTTCATCCCATGTTATTTTTCCACTACTACCATCTGTACATTTATCTTTATAGACATCCCCTAATCCACCGGTTCTCCTTTTCTTGTGTTCAACATCTGCAACTACTTCAACCTTATTCTCATCATCATTCATGGGATGATCGTAAAAGAGTTCTTCTGTGCCCCATCGAATGATATCCTCAACCTCCTTCTGCGATCCCGATTTGTTCACAAAAAGTTGGTCAAGCATTAATTTCTTCTTTGCAAGTTGTAAAATACGTTCCTCAACACTAGCTCGAACAACTAGCCTGTAAACCAAGAGCCTGTTCGATTGGCCAATACGATGTGCACGGTTCATTGCTTGAATATCCGCATGAGGGTTGAAATCCGAATCGTAAATAACAACAGTGTCAGCAGTCGCTAAGTTAATTCCGAGGCCACATGATCGTGTCGATAACAGGAAGACAAATTTACTCTTGTCTTGATTGAAACGCGCAATTGCTGTTTGCCGATCAGCAACAGAAACAGAACCGTCTACTCTCTCGAACGTTTTTGGCCCAAATTCAAACGTTAAATAGTCTTCGAGGATATCGAGAAGTTTTGTCATCTGGGAAAATATAAGGACTCTATGACCATCTTTATGTAATATCTTGAGCATCGAATGCAGCAAGGCCAGCTTAGCCGAAGCTTTTATACGCATTTCGTGAAGGAATTCAGCAGATCCTGAATCGGGTTCAGTTCCCGGTATAAGATACGGATGGTTGCAAACCTTTCTCAACTGCATCACAATGTTGAGCATCGACTGCTGAGGAACTCCTTTCCCCAAATTCCGTAAAATCTGATAGTTTTTTGTTAACATCGCTCGATAATATTCAGCTTGGATGGACGTTAGTTCAACAGGGACCATTCTCTCGGTTTTTGGAGGGATATTTTGCATGGCATCCTTTTTAAGCCTCCTGAGCATATGCGGAGCTACCAGTTTTTTCAGCTCGTCGACTTTTTCTGCCGTCGTTAGCGCATTAAAATTCTCCTCGAAAGACGAAAGAGAAGGAAACGCAGACGGTTGCAAGAAATTCAGCAGGTTGTACAATTCTCCGATATTATTCTGAAGAGGAGTCCCTGTTAGCAACACTCGGTTTTGAAAAGAAAACGTGTTAAGCAGATTGAAGAGCTTACTGCTTGAATTCTTCAAACGGTGACCCTCATCGACGATAAGAACTTCCCAAGGAACTGCACGCAGATGAGACGAATCGGCGAGAACCATCTCGTACGTCGTTAAGAGAACGTTGAATTTAAAAGCGTTCTTGTATTTCGGATCGTTACTGTGCCACTCGTACTGACGAATCATAGCTCTCGCTTTTGCACATCCATGATACTCGACTACGTTTATATTTGGCGCCCATAATGCAAATTCGGCCATCCAGTTGGGCATAGTCGAAAGGGGAACCAAAACTAAGCAAGGCAGCTTAACCTTGAACTCGAAGTAAAGCGATGACATGAAGGCACAAGCCGAAATAGTCTTCCCGAGCCCCATTTCATCGGCCAATATCACATTCCTTGATTTGAACCAACATTTACGTAACCAATTCAACGCTTCAAGTTGGTGCGGAAACAACGCACCTCCTTCAAGCTCCTTCGGTTGTTCAGTGAGCATAGTGATCTCGGTTTGCTTACTGTTGGATTTAAACTTTGGTTTACATTCCTCTGAAACTTGTCGTTCAAACTGATTGTATAAATCAATCAAATGAGAGGCATTGGAAATAATTACAGGCTCGTCTAGTTTTTCCCAAGTGGATTCATAGTAAGATAGACCAGTCCATTTAACTAAAGCTTCGGAAGAACGCATGGAAATCACTTTCTGTGGGAGCTTCCACCGTTCTTCACATATGTTTATTAGTGTTGTCCCATACTTGGCCTTGTAATTTTCAAGTTTCCTCTTCGCAACAGCTTTCAGCTGAGACTCGGAAATCCAACTGTTGTGAATGTTGGACTTCCCAACCCATTTGACTAAAAATTCATATGATGGGATTACTCCATTAGAGCAAACAGATCCCAATTCATTTTGGACAGTGTTAGGATCTTTATCGTTTCTCACTTCAACAATTACCTCCTTCACTTCACTGGTTGACTGAGGAACATTCTTCTGACTTGAGTCCAAGTTTATCTCATGGCTCGTTGAAGAAGAATCATTTTCCTTGCCCACAGAAGTCACCTCTTGATTTTTCTTGTTTAGAGATATTGAACTAGAGATACTAGTGCATTTCTTAATAGAATCTGGGGGATCTCTATTTTCTTTACTAACAGATCTTCTGTATACCAGAATTTTGTCCACTCGACTACCTTTAGTGCTGCTCTTAACCTCATCAGAGTGATTGACGGCAGTCTGTTCAGCTTCCCTATCGAGAGAAGTATCAGAGACAGGATTGACATTTGCTGCAATATTTGGGTTATCTAGCAGAGAAACGCCATCAATGACCAGATCAGTTGCATCAACAGTAGAGATTTGACATATAGACCGTTTTTCATTAATTGCTAGTCGACAACCTAACACTCGATCAACCTGTGATAGTTAACAATATGGTGTAAGATTATAAAGCTGACACAGACAAGAACGTATAGTAATAGTTTAAATACACACCTGCTGAATTTCACCGGGAAGAGTTGTTTTATTAAGTGATTCATTTTCAATTACTTCCGCTTCATGCAACTCGTTCTCTATGACTACATCTTCCTTAACAGCCTGCAGCTTGGAGTAAAATGATTTCATTAAGCAAAGCCAAACAATGCAAGGAATGATCAAAGAATTTGGAAAAGAAACAAAAAAAAGTATGCATTGTAACCTTAATCTACATCCGGAAACATAGCTCCATTTGGAACAGTTTGTTATTGTTTTGTATATAGTTACAGAAACTAAACTTAGTCAGAGACTATTTAGAAATTTATTTATGCTTCTGTATATTTATCTGGATTCAGATACAGGAATGGAACGGTATCCAGATACAGAAACAAATTTAAAAAAGTATACCAAATGGGGCAAATACAAACAATACAAGGAATCATCAAGAAATTTGGAAATAAACATAAAAATTGCAAATCCAATGTGTTGATGGCACTAATAAACCATGCAACCGAGTTGCCAAACAAGTTCACTAGTATTTGCATACTCAAGTTTAATGATGAAAATAAAGTCCAAATAAGAGAGCATGTAAATATCCGCTCTCAAGATCAAGCATTGTAGCCTTAATCTACATTGGGAATAGCTCCGTTTTGAAACACTTGTTACCTTTTTTTTGTATTTGGATACAAAAACATTTAGAAACTAAACTTAGGGAACAGATTCAAAATTTTCTTTATGTTTTGTATGGATTTAGATTTAGATATAAAAATGGATTTGGATCCAGATTAAAAAATAAATTAAAAGGTATCTCCAGAAGGGGCTATAACAAACATATGCACTTGTTTAAGCTACAAATATTATCCACTAGAAACTAGAAAAACCAGTGAGAAAACTCCCATGATGGAATGGTTTGACATCTCTTTAGATTAAGAAAATATTTAGGCAACTCAAGCTGCTATTATTTCTAATAGGAGAGACCCCAATCAAATACCCATCAAAGCATCCCACTAAGGCATGAACGCATGAGACAAAAACTTTTTTCCTTTTTAGGAGGCATAATGATCCCTTGTTCTTTTTTTGGGCAAATGGCGAACTATTTATTAAAAAAGAAACCCAAGAGTTTACAGACTTGTAAATGAAAAGGGGAAATAAGTTCTTGATGTGTATGGCTACTGTTGGCTTGGTCTTTCTCGATGAGTCTTTAATGAACGTCAAGCTAAATAGGTGTCATTTTTTTATCTAGTTCTCTATGCGCACATAATCCATTCTTATCTCTTCTAATAATGTTAAAAAAAAACGTCTTAATGTATATTTATAGCCGAGGCTGTAACCAAAAGTTTAAAAGGGTAATGTTTTTACCTAAAAAACACAAACAAGCAATGACATCATGTCACATATTTTCAATGTTGTTGTCTCTAACTAGAAACAAAACGAGCTATTGATATAGAGGCCACAAGAGACAAAGCCTATAGAGAGGGAAATGAAACCTGTAGAGAGAGAGACACGAAGCCTATAGACCGAAGACGAGGCATAAGATAAGAGAAAAACAAAGACATTGTTATTAACTTGGATTTAAGGAGATTATGTCATTATAATAATCTCGTAATATAATACAAGATATGATATAATTGAGAATGATTATTTTGATTTGTTTCGGTATGATATCCTATAAATAAGTGATCTCTATGTAAGGCAATACATTTATCAATACATTATTCCAGAAGGAAGTGTGTAGTAGGTATTTTGAACAATATTCTTAATAGATCAAAGGTATTAAGTAGGTGATTTGATTAGGTATGGTATCCTATAAATAGGTGATATCTATGTAAGGCAGTACATTATTCCAGAAGGAAAAGTGTAGTAGGTATTTTGAGCAATATCCTTAATAAATCAAAGGAAGGAATAATTGTCATATAAAACAAGGTTTGCCAAGTAGATAATAACAAATGCACAATTAAACAACAAAATTTAATTCTTTAAAAACAAAAACATCCAATTCCATCAAGCACTAGATAGGAAAAAAAGACTAGTACCTCATCTTTTATGTGCATCTCAAAATTCCTTTTCACAATGTCCTCCTTTAAGCCAGATGTAGAAGGCCGGTGATGAATACTTCTACGTTTTTTGCACAATTTACTCATTTTGGGGCATAAATGGTCGTCTTTCATCCCGAGTTTTGGGGAAATATCACTTCTGCATTTCTTCTTAGCATCACCAATGTGGACCTTG
This sequence comes from Impatiens glandulifera, assembly GCF_907164915.1. Lineage (NCBI taxonomy): Eukaryota > Viridiplantae > Streptophyta > Magnoliopsida > Ericales > Balsaminaceae > Impatiens > Impatiens glandulifera. The sequence continues at coordinate 6,478,843 of NC_061869.1, read as the reverse complement.
CGTTTTCTTTTTCTATCTTTAATAGTGATAGATTCCTTAGAGAGTTGTTTATCTGGATTTCCATTATGATCAGGTATGTCTGATTTCTTATCTGTTGTAGGGTCAGGATCTGATCTTGAGACCATTAACTCAGATACTAAAACAACCTTTGTTGTAGGAGAAGAAGAAGGTCTCTTTTCTCCTTCACCAACTTGTTCAGGTTTACCATCAATACCATCATCCACACATTGTGCATCCTTAACAGAAGCAGCAGGAGAGGTTTGAACATGCTCTGTAGAGACACTAGTATCGGCGGTCCCTAGTTTTTCTTCAACAGCCTGAATTTTGTGAACAAGCAAAGACTTTCTCTTACTAGACGATCTCTTCTTTCCACGAATAGCAGTCCCAAAAAGTTGAGGTACTTTCCGACTGGTTGGTGATTTAACGGAAGATTTAGAATTTTCTAAGGCTATCTTTGTTGACACTTGTTTGGGTTTGAGATCCTGATGGTCAATGGGTCCATGTGAATCACTCTTCTCGCTGCAAGTAGGGCAATGCCACTTCCCACTTGGAATCCGCTGAAATTAATGAATTAAAGAGGCAATAAAAGTACATAAGAGGGAAAAAAACAATAAAACAAACTGTTACATGACCATAAAATGGAGAATAATGGTATTACTTATAAATGTTTTTTCTTGAATACCTTTAATGGAGGACTAAGACATTGAATGTGATAAGTTCTTGGACAGCGATCACAGCAAAGCAAATTGCCACCGACATCACAGACTACACATTCGTAGTAGTACTGAGAAACAAACAAAGTGTCACTATGCCTTAGAATAAACAGGTTCTGATGAAGAATGTCTTGTTCAATAAAGAAAATAAAAGACAGAAATTCATTTTGCTTCCTGAACTTGAATCAAAGACTCGTTTTCCCTTAATTTGTGTCGGGTTCATTTCGCCTCCTGTAGATGGCTCAAATTACTAACAGATTCCTGCCCGTCTGTTCTTGGTTAAATATGTTTTAAGCCATTAAATTATCTCTACACATTTTTTACAGCTCCATAATTGGCTAAATTATATCAAGACATTGACGGAGTTAACCAAAAAAAGAAAAGTAATTTGAGCCATTTTAAAAGTTGAGGAAGCAAAATGAATATGTGTTACGCATGCTAGGGTATTCCACTAAAGGGACAGAAAGTTGTTTTGAGAATCACAAACATAAATTAATAAAACAAATAATTACAGAAAATAAAGATAGATGAGGGACTGAATAAATAATTTGGGACATGTGTCTTTTTTCAAAAATACCCTCTGTCCTTTTAGTGGAATACCCTAGCATGTGTAACAATATGCTGCAAGTTGAGAAAGAAAAATGAGCTTCTTTTAACCAATATTCCTAGTTTCATCCAAGCAGCCTTGTACTATGTTAAAAGTACTTTAGAGAAATGAGGAAACAAAGAGAAAGTGTGAAAAAAAACTAACCCCATCATTCCCCTTCTTCTTGCTGGAAGCATTTTGACGTGTATTTCTCTTGCGCTTGGACGAAGAACTGCTACTTGGGGACTCAGAAGCAGGAGGATTAGCTTCTTTGTTATTTAGTATATTTGCACCAGATGGAAGCTTCCGTCGTTTGCGTTTTGAGACCCAGTTTCTATTAATCATTTTGCTAGATACGGAAGTATTCTCCTTCATAATGAAATTTTAGATCATGCATTTAGAATCATAAGCCTTCATCTTTTAAGTGATCATGTAACATGCACAGTTTATTAGCAATGTGTGTATAATTTATCAAAGTCCCCTTGCAGAATGATCAAATTCCAAATGGAAACTCATTCTATCAAAATAAAACATCATAATGCATCAATATTCTAATTTAATAGAGAAAAATGGAACATTAAATGAATAAAGAATCCAATTATACACAATATTGTGTTAGATGAACCAATAAAATGAAGACATTAAAGAATGAAAATAGAATGCTCTTAATAGCTGATCTTGAGCAAGAATGGAAATAATGAGATAGGAAATAAAATATACAAAATAATAAATGAAAACTCAAAAATTTCCCATATCAGAAAGCACTAATTAATTGACTCAATAAAGTAGGTGCAATCAAGAACTAAAGAAGAATGTAACCACATCTTGCAACAAAAGAGCATGAAAGGAAGATGAATTGCACAACACGTAGAGGTAAAATAATAGCTTCTCTAGACGATGAATCCTGTTTTAGCTCGATCTATAGCTTGTTTGTTTAGGTTAAATGACTAAACCATCATTTGTCTTTAATAGTTTAAAATGTAATAAAAAAGGAAAGAAATGCATTTGAATAATGAAAAACCCTAAAGTACTTACAAAAATCTTGTGTTTGAGGTTTAGAGAAGCTTAAGATTATTGATGAACTACTGTTCTCAATTGTGGTTTTATCGTGTCTCATTTACTTTATAAGATCTCGTGTTGTAATCGGTTTGCACTTATTTCTTCAGTAAATGCAACATTTCAATCACTAAACAAACGCAATGCAGAATGTAAACTAAACTTATAAAATAGGTGCAATGAAGAACTAAAGAAGATTGTAACCACATCTTGCAACAAAAGAGCATGAAAGGAAGATAAATTGCACACCACGTAGAGGTAAAATACTAACTTCTCTAGACGATGAATCCTGCTTGAGCTCGATCTACAGCTTGTTTGTTTAGGTTAAATGACTAAACTGTCCTTTCTCTTTAATAGTTTAAAATGCTATAAAAAAAGGAAAGAAAGGTATGTGAATGATGAAAAACCCTAAAGTACTTAAGATTATTAATGAACTACGGTTCATAATTGTAGTTTTATCGTGTCTCATTTCCTTTACAAGATCTAGTACATGCAACATTTCGCAATGCAGAATCTAACCTAAACTTATAAACACAGTCTCGTTTCAGCATTCAATCTACTTAAACAATGAACTAACAAACAAACTACATTCAGTACTAATAACCCACCAAATAAACAGTTCCAATACTCGATTGATACAGAATTTCGAACAATAATCATATAAATCAAACACCAATGAGTTCATATAACCTTCATCAAACACAGAAATCATCTAAAACTGCATGCAAACTAAGAAAGATGAGTATAAACAAAAGGAAACAACAGTAGCTAGAGAGAACATACCAAATCAATCTGTAGAAAGAATCGGAATCGAGTAAAGACAGACAGGGAGAGAGATGGATGGATGGATGGGTTTAAACAATTTAAAGACGCCAACAGATTTCGATGAATGGTTTAAAGTTTGAAGTGAAGAATGTGAAGAGGCAGGGATTAGGGCATCGAAGAACTCGTAAACGGGAGAAGAGGGGACAAACGTAATAAATAGAAAGAGAAAAAGAGAAAGTAAGAGAGAGAAGCATACGATACGGATTCGCCGTGGTCATAGAGGACGGGGCTTAACACTGACAGGGCAGCAGAGAGTTGTGTTTTCGTGGGTGCCCGATGAAAAATCGCTTACCCAGTTGGATTTAGCCACGTGGCGTTACAAGGACGCATGTTTCAATATTTTTTCCATTCTTCTTCATCTTCTTACTAATCAGAGCTTCATTGATGATAGATGATGATTATGATGAAGAAGATGAAGTATTTCTTACATTCTCTCACTAGTTCTTGAATTTTTTTTTCATTTTTTTCAAGGAGGAAACTTTATCACTTTTCCTTTTTCTTTTAGCTTATCATCGTTCATCCGTATCTTATATATTACATCTTAAGTTAGAAATTCTTAGGAATCTTGGTTATACTTTTGATAATCTTGTAATCTAGATAAATAAAGTTGCAGTCTTTACATCTTTTTTACCCAATATAAGATCTGCAAATTTAATCATGGCGGCACCCGTTAAGGGAAATTTACTAATTTACTTTTTTTCTTCTATCTAATAAAAATCTTACAAGTTAAAAGAAATAATTTAGTTACTAATACAACTTATTATCTTTTATCACTATCATACTAGTAAATAATAAAACAAAACAAAGATGACTTACACGATATTATCTTTTAACAATATCATACTTTCAAAGGATTCAATGAACTAGGAAAAAGAAGATGACTTACACGATATTATCTTTTAACAATACCATACTTTCAAAGGTGCAAAGAACTAGTAAATAATAAAATAAAACGAAGATAACTTACACGAAGAACTCATCAATGAATGACTTGAAGTACACGTTCAAAGTAGTTCTCTAAACGCTACAAAATATATATACAACTTGACCAAAAAATAAAAGTCAACATTTACAACTAAACAATATACAAGTGAAGTTATAATTTTTAATAGAGATTCTTGCCCTTTAACATTAAGAAACACAAAGAAAGTCTATGCTAAATAGTTCTAGTGTATTCATTTAAAAATCATTAACAATAGTTCTTGCCCTATTACTTAATCTATGTATGCATTCTTATTCTGTTTTTATTTTGACCTTTCTCAAAAAATGAAAACAATGCATAGGGCAACAAGATTTTGAGTAAAAGGTTAAAAAAATACCCTTAATAGAAAATAACAATTAATAATAACTATACATATGCTATTAAACTTCACTAAATCTATACTCCTTTGTATATCAAACATATATGTAAACATATGCTACTCCTAGTGAAACAAGACAACTTAATACATATGATTTATTATCGGGTTTATTCTGTGATAGGAGGAAAGTAGCACGATCCTCACAATTATGATAGGAGGAAAGTAGCACGATCCTCATAACTATGATAGGAGGAAAGTAGCACGATCCTCACAATCACCTAATAAGAAGTTACATTTTCAAGTCTTGATATCATACATAACATACCTGGCCTACATTCAAAAGGCTTTCATGAGGAATGTTAAAAATAACACTATTCTCCCTACACATCTTCCTCAACAAAGCATAAACATGATCCACCGTTATCTTCTTCGCCACATTCTTCAACACATTCGAATCTTGCCTAGCTCTCACCAACGTGTTCCCAAATATATGCACCACCCCCGCATCTCTACACATAGACAAGAACTCCATCTCATCCGACTCCTCACATGTCTCCACCGTGGAGGCCCATGTGACCCGATTCACCCTCACGGACGAGTCCGAGACCATGAGGTCTGTCATAACAGTATCTCTGTCTGTCTCTCCCCCCGCTACCTCAGAGTCCGAGGAGGCTTCCATAAGAGACTCGACCCTGACGAATGTGAATAGGTTCTCAAAAAGCTTTTTCTCGAACTCGTCATCCTTCTTGTGAAGGTCCTTGTAACCGTACCTCGCGACGCAACGGAACATGTGGAAGTTCTTCGGCCCGATCCTTTTAACCAAGAATCTCTCGTCATCGGGGACTGTGTAAACGGGGAGATATTTCACGCAAACAAAAATCACGACCGTGTGCATCGCGGGTAGGTTTGTTATTAAATGGGAGAATATGCGGGGGACACCGCTAGCGAGTTCGGTATACACGAGTCCGATGCCTGGGACTCGGACAAGGCCTAGACTAGGTCCGAGTCCAAGGACCCATCCCATTGACACCTTGCTGTGCATCTCGAACTCGTACCGTTTGAGCGTGCCGTAGTGCCATGCATACATGATGATGAAGAAGGTGGTTGCGATCACTAGGGGAATCCAACCGCCTTGGTCCATTTTGAAGAGGACGGCGCTGAAGAAAGAGCCCTCTATGAGTAGAGATAAGACAGTGAAGAGGATTACCAAAATCCAATGCCAACACCATACTAGTAACATGATTAGAGACATGAGCAATGTGGTCACCAGCATGACAATCATGACAGCCGTACCTGTTAGTTACAAACCAACAGATTTACACGAAAGGAAACATGAGCAAGCGCACAATTAGGAACTTATTTGATGTAGATTTTCTTTTGAAATAAACCAAGTTCTTAGAGAAAACCTTGTTTAATAAAAAAAAAGTTGATTATTATTTGAATTAAATGACTAAAATATCATTTGTCTTTAATTTTAAAATGTTATAAAATGTGAAATGTATTTTAGTTCATGATTTGAATTATTTAATTGATGAGTGATAATGAATTATTTAGATTAAATCCAAATAACCCTTCATCAAATCATCAACTGAAATATCAAATTTTCCTTAATTTTTATAATATTTTAAAATATTGAATAATAAAAAACATTTTGATCATTTTACCCAAATAACCCACTTGAGCTACTCTGGGTGGGTGGGTAGATTTACTTATATTCTCATCCATGGGAAAACATTAAGTAACTAACAAATAGATAGCATACCGTAGGCGTTGCCAATTTGGTTTTGATTTTTGAATCCAGCAGTAACAGCAATGCAAAGAGTCAAAAGGATCCAATTGATGTCTGGGATATAAATCTGTCCAAGGAACTTCTTCGATGTATGAACAACTTTTACTCTCGGAAAACATCCAAGTGCATGACCCTGCTTTATTATTGAGAAGGTAGCGGATATAGTTGCTTGACTTGCAACAATCGCAGCTAAAGTTGCCACGACAAACATTGGCCAGTATATACTCTCTGTAGAATCATATTTATAAACACTATGGTCAGTAGAACATACAAACTATCATCCTTCTCAGTTTGAAGCAGTAAACAAAACAAAAGAAACAATTTTGTTTTTTCTTAACAAGGATGTCTGGGCCAGCTTTGTGCCACCTCGAGAAGGCTAAAACAATATGATGCTTTCATTGAGAATCAAACCTAAGACCTCAGTGTAGTGACTAGTGAGTCCCTTAGTCCAAACCTCTTATTACTGAGGTACCCAGGGTGGGTAGAGAACAAAGAACATAACTACGAAAAAGTATGAACTTCTTTGAAAGTGCAGATTTTTCTATCAGTTTGCAGTATTTTTCAAAAGTAGTAGTTCAAAACTACCTGGAATAGATCTATAGAAAGCGTCTTGAACATGATCATGGTTTTTCATAAGGTAGGCAGCTTGTCCTGAATAAGCTAATAGAAGACAAGGAAACACCACCATAGTGAAAGCAAGCTGTATAGGGGCGACTGGAAAATGGGCTAAGTCAGCAAACAGTGCCTCTGTTCCTGTTGTTAGTTAAATACCAATCAGAAATAACTTTACGTTCTGAACAGTTTTTCCTTATAACAAGAAGAAATAAAACAATGGGTGTTACCAGTGATGCAAAGCATGATTCCCCCAAGAGAGGTCCAGCTCTCTTTCCCACCCCTTTTGAAATATTGGTATATATACACAGGTGAAAAAGCTCTCAAAACACTTCTATCATGCTTCCAAATGTTGTATATGCCAATACCTCCGATTAAAAGAAACCAAAGCAGTACAATTGGAGCAAAGAGCCACCCAACTTTATCAGTACCATAGTGTTGCATGCTAAACACAGCAACCAAAATGATAACTGCGACGGTGACAACTATGCCTGTTATGTGAAAATAAACCACTTTTCAGCATGAACGATAACACTCTGTCCATTTTCACCAAAAGTATGCACATAAATGGAGGGAGTTTTTTTTCTAGATTTTTTCAAGTGTAAACTCATAAGAAAGACCTTAGATTATATTTGGTTCGGGTGGAATTGGAATTATAGTTGTGGGTCCGATTCCAAATACTTTTATTGTTTCAGGACTTAAAATAAATAATTATAATTAAAATTCCAATGGAATTGAATGTATATGATTTTTTCAGTTGCAATTATATCCTTTCCATTTCGGATTTACAATTCTATGATTTCTTCGAACATAAAATTGAATTGTAATTCAATTCCAATTACAATTCTAAATATAATTCTAATTCCAATTATACACATCCAAACATTGCCTTAAAAGTATTTGTTAGCTTTGAAATATGCCTTAAACCTATTCTTATATAAGCCCTTCAATAATAAAACCGTTTTGATATGAACCATTTTTAAAGGGTATTTTTTAACGGGATATTTATGTTCAATCTATCAGCCAAATATGACCATCTTTACTCACCGGACCCTTATATTTTTGGCCACGTCAACAGAAATTGAACTTTAAGAAAACAAAATTCCCTAAACAAATGTTGACGTGACAAAAAATAAAAGGGTTCAATCGGGAAAAAATGGTCTTACTTGCCTATGTTTGATGGCATGATATATGCCAGTCTAGGGATACCAACTGAGAAAAAAATTCCAATTTAAAGATGGTTCATATCAAAATAGTTTCATAGTTGAATGGCTTGTACAAAGTAAAAACAAAAAACAATAAAGGGCGATTTCCAAAATTGACAAATGCTTGAAGGGTTTATTTATGGGTTCACTCTTTTTTCAATTGCAAGTTTTGGGTGTGGGAAATTACCATCATTCAACTTGGGTTGGTTTACTTTTATACCTCCAACAGCTGAAAGAACTGCAGAAAACACATGGAAGTATTAAATGATAAAAATACAAAATAGGAAACATTAACAAATCAAAGTGCAAATCTGGAGACAAATGGAAAAGAGATGAAGATATGGTCTACCTGATATAGCTGGGGTAAGGATTCCATCGCCAATCACCATGCTTGTACCAATAAGAACAAGTATAAGAAGCGCATTCTTTCTGGAAGTATACCTCTCCAACCATTTCTTGGTTTTTGCTGCAAAAGAATGCTCATGGATTATCCTGCGGCTATATGTTGTCAATTCCTCATCACTCTTATGCTGATTAGGAATCATTCTGACTTTAGCATGTCTACATAGCAAGGAGTAAAGTGCGAATGTTCCACCTGCCCATAGAAATGTTAAGCGTTTCATTGCCCAAGCATATATGAATAGATCGGATCTATGTTTTAATTTTTTTTATATATAACACAAAAGAATGAAGGAACGTCAATCAATGGAATTTTGAGGCAATTTTATAGGTCCATAGAGTTAAAGTAGATAATTGAAAAAGAAACAAATTCAAGTGAAAAACAAAAAACTAACTAGAGACGTATAGTCCTCGATGGAAGCCAACAACAGAGGCATACGAAGAAACCCTTAAATCACAACAAAAAGCTCTAATACTAAATAGAAAACTAAAAAGATGTCAAGTTAATGAGAATGTGTTAACTTACATGGTAGAGATTATTTATTTATAGAATGTCACAAGGGAATAGTAAATAAATTGCAATCATATAGATTATTCTCAATCATATTATATTAAGAGTCATTATTTTAATCTGATAATTTAATATCATATCTAGTATTTCAACTCTTATGTGAAATAAAAATGGGGAAGACATTATTATTAAGCTATTCTTTTGGGAGGCTAAAACACCTTTATTTTTAACAAAAGCTCTAAAATATTTTCACATTAGCATTGTATATTGTCGGAATCGATGTTCAACTGACTTACCAAAAACTTACATAGTACTATTGACTACACTAGTTGCAAATCCAACTCTAGCATGTATGGCTACAAATTCTACAAAACAAGATCCCACTTTGTGTTTTAGGCTTACCTTGACCATTATCGTTTGCCTTGCAAACTATGAAAACATACTTCAGCAATGGAATCAGAGTGAGGGAATATATAATCAATGAAAGGGCACCTATAACATCCTCCTGGTCTTTGATACCATGAGGGAAAGTATTGTAAAATACATATAGAGGAGAAGTTCCCAGGTCTCCATAGACCACTCCAAGACTTTGAAATGCAAGCCGAATAAACAATATAGCAGATAATTTCTGCAAGAAACAAAGCTATCAATTAGTAACAAAAAGAGAG